>NW_026606120.1:74557500-75215625 GCF_029834395.1 Sorex fumeus | reverse complement strand
GAGATGTCTGGGATTGAACCTGGGTTAGCTGCATGCAAGGCGAGCTCCCTACTCCTTGTGCTACTGCTTTGGCTTCTCTGTTCTCTTAAGGAAGGTAGATTTCCAGGTGGGGGAACTGAGTAATTTTTTTTTCTGAAAATGGGGAGGTTGCCAAATAAGTTCAGGAACTTTTTGACTTGGTTGTTGATGACATGGAGATGGGGAGCAAGAATAGCGTTGAATAATCATCATCTCATGGTCTGTAGAATCATCCTCAAGCTCCGTAGGCAGCCATGTTAGAAAGGCCCACTTGGTGGGAATGACAGTGTTCAGGCACATCTTTGCTTTTCAAAGCCTCTTCTGGGGGACTTTAGAATCACAAGTGTCCTACAGCGATCTCCTATCCACTCTCTGTGTTTGCGAGTGGCTCAGGAAACACCTGTCATGGTTTGCAGATCTTTCTCTGGTACACAACACACAATGGATGTGGCATGTGGCTAGCACCAGTCCTTACATATCTGCACTGTCTGTCTCCACAATGGAGAAGGTGGTTGCAGATCAGCCCCAAACCCAGGGGCTTTGCTTTCTCTTTGGCTCAGAGCAGCATCCCTCCACCTGCTCTCCAGGTACTGAATGACGCCATCTGGACCTATTGTCCCACTGTCCCTTGCAGGGACTGTAGCTTAAAGCTCTCCACTACGGGAGAGAAAGGTGGTGAACTCCACTCTGGGAGAGAAAGGTGGGGACAGTGGCGCCTCTCCCTTCTTCACTCCTCATCACCGGTATGCCCTTCATGCAACCTGGCTCATCTGTTATTCTGGGGACCAGGAGTCTTTGTTTTTGTTAAACTGGGGAAAGAAAGATGGGACATCTAGGGGCTCCAGGATGACCTCTCTCCATCCACGGGCCAAGAGCATCTCAAGTTCCTGCTTCATGCCTCCTACTTATTCCCAGTTCCGGTGCACAGCAGAACCAGAGCTCCACAGAGGTAAGGGCAGTGCTGTGTCCGCTGCAATCTGGACCTCTCAGAGCCAGCCAGGGGCCTGAGAAAGCTTTTGAGAGGGTGTGAGGCCAGGATGCACAGTTTCAGCTGGGAGACCTGAGAAAGGGTCAAAAGTTGGAGCTTATTTAGCAAATCAAAGGAGACCATTTTAATGGTCCAATTCTCTGGATTAGAGTCATGCTATGTGATGAGACCTTTGAGGGAAACAAAGGAAGTGTTTGAAGATGGAACATATGCAGATTGCACCCCGTATTGCACCTCTGAAAGATGGGATGCACTGGTGATGGCTCCTAATTATGGTGTTGGTAAAGGGTTATTCAGGGTGACCTTGGGAGAACTAGCAGGGTCAACATACATCCATAAGGGTCTTGCTTTGGGGCAATAATTCTGGATCCTTCATTCCTTCTTGAGTGAATTCCAAGAACCCAAGCTTCATTAACATTCCCGCCTATTATTGCCTTTTGGTTGGTTTTTGTGGACTGCTTGTTCTCTCATTTAGTGCAAAATAGAAGCTTATTTATACTCAAATGATGGATCCCTAGGTTCCCTCTGTCCTTAGGACCTCCTAATTTCCCTCCACTACTTTGGTGTCTGGCTCCTTTGCAGTGAACTACCTTGTTTTAGACCTGCTGGAAATTGCTAGGATCTGACCTCTCTTGGAAACTCTTCTCCACAGAGGGAAGGTCTCCTGCGCACATTTCTATGTCTTCTCTACCTCAGTCCCCAATTTATCTTCCTTTGCTGGAATCCAAGGACCCTTTATAACTTTCTGACTTCAATTTCTTGACCCATAACCAAACTTTCTCCATCCGGACTCATGCCTTCCACCTGCTCTCAGTTCCTTTGTGACAAAACATCAGCAGAAGCACAGAACAGCAACCCCAAAGCACCCCTCTGTGAACCCCAGAGCCGGGCCAGGGACCCTGCATCAGATCTAGGGACTCTCCCCTGAGCAATGACATATCCAAGACTGGTCTCACTGTGGGTGTGAGAGAGGAAAGAAGATGATGCAACTCTGTAGACAGGAGACCAAATTACGCCCCTTCACTATATCCCCCCCAAGAAACAGACACCAGAGACGAGGCTTCCCACAGGCCAGCAGACTTGATGAAGTGGTCTCATGCTCATGTTCCCAATAAATGATAGTTCTTGAACTTCTGCTTAAATACCTCTTGAGTTCTACACCCGATTCCTCTTTTCAGGGTCAAATACAATTTTTTTCTTGTTAGTAGCTATTCTGAAGATACAACCTTGGTTAGGGCCAGGAATCTCTCATCTTTTGCTAACATGCATTGGCCTTGGTTCTCAAGCAAATTTGTGGAAGACAACCTGGATTTCTGCCGTGCTGCTTCCTCCTGAGAAAAAGGACTCCCATAGGCCCCTTGGCTAAAACACTGCCCAACCAGGGTTGGGGTGGGGTCCCAAACATAGGGAATAAGTGAATGGAAGAAAGCCAGCTCATAAACATTCCATTCACCATAGTGTTTTGGGGGACACTGATTCTTTTTTTGCTTCCCAAGTTGACTGTGAAGGGTAAACAAGGGGAAAGGAGGAAAAATAGGGGTTTCCCCAGAATCAGGCTTTAATAGGCTTAGCAGTTTGAGAACTAGAATTTCTCTTTAACGCCTTTCATGGAATCCTGAGGCATGGAATCTCACTGGTTACACAAACCTCCAGAAGATGTGATCCTTCAATGGTGGCCAGGTCTAGAATGAGACCACCTGGTTCTCATGAAGAACCTTTGGGACAGAATTATTGCAGGCGACCATGGGTAAAAATAGTAATCTCTGATCTGCATCAATAGTCAACCAGATATCAACAAGCCAAGAGGCACCCCAAATTCATTACCATTTCAAATGATGCGGGGAACGCTGGTGGTAACTCAGGAGCTGAGTAACAGATGACCCATAGAACAAGGCAGAAAATCAAGGTGTGAGGTCAAATCCCTGAGACAACACCCACTGGGATGGGGTATAAAAGGGCAGGAGGGAAGAGGGGTGTCAGACTCAGACGCTTGGCCTTGGCACCTGCTCTGAACCAACCATCACCCTCAACTCAGAACCATGACTTCCTCCTGCATCAGCTCATCCACCTGCCAGGGTAGCACCATGTTTCCCAGACCTAGATGTTTCTGCATCCCTCCCATGGACCATATGGAGCTGCCTGGGCCTGAGGTTCCCCCCATGTGCCTGTTAGCCACGGCGGCACATGCCAACAAGGTGCGTGTGGGGTCCACACCCCTGGGAAGACCAAGCTGCTGTGTGCCTGCCAGCTGCCACACGGCCTGCCCCCTGCCAGGGACCTGCAACATCCCTGGCAATGTTGGCAGCTGTGGGCCCTATGGCGAAGGTGCCCTGAATGGCCACGAGAAGGTGACCATGCAGTTCCTGAATGACCGCCTGGCCAACTACCTGGAGAAGGTGCGGCAGCTGGAGCGCGAGAATGCGGAGCTGGAGACCAAGATTCAGGAGTGGAGCAAGTGCCACGAGTCGACGATGTGTCCCGACTACCAGAGCTACTTCCGCACTGTGGAGGAGCTTCAGCAGAAGGTGAGCTTTGGGCAGCCCGGGTGGGGGGCGTGGATGTGAGGAAGCAGAGGACATGGACCCCTGAAGGTCAAGGAGCTCTGGGTCTTGGAAGCTCTTGAGGGAGAGTAAATACCACAAATGTTCTGTTTTCCCAGATCCTGTGCAGCAAGGCTGAGAATGCCAGGCTAGTAACCCAAATCGACAATGCCAAGCTGGCAGCTGATGACTTCAGAATCAAGTGCGTAACCATTAGGGGTTCAATGTAACACTCTTCTGATCTATTTCCCAGGACTTATCACAACATTAGCTTAAAGCAGGTGTTCAGATACCACTGCTGATTAGAAATGAATGAATCAATAAACACATACTTATTACTTCTCTCTTTCCTTTCCAAATCATGATCTAATATCACCCAACCAGTCATTCTAAGGAGGGAAAGAAAATATAAACATTAAAACAAAAGTAGGTGGTAGAGTGCTGATGGGTTGGATGCTTTGCCCCTTTCTCCCTATACTTATGAGGGTTTGGGTTAAAACCCAATGAAGGAAAATGCAGCCATTGCAAGAATAAAGTCTTGGTGGATAGGTCACTGTTAGGCTTAGTGACCCTTGGCCAACTTCTTCAGTGGGAAGAATGGCCATTATAGCTTCTTGGTATAAGAGTTGTGATCAAATAAAAGAGCAAGATAGAAGGCAATGTGCAGTGATAAATCCAAGAGATCACATGTAAGTTAGAGATCCAGAGGCTTACTTTTATGCTACCATTTGTTCTGGCCCTTTCTATTCCACCTTTATGGCAGAATAGTAGACTGTTTTCAAAGTCTGAGAACTGAGATTGAGTCTATGAATTTTCCATTCAGAAAACTATAATCCTGGACAGTTCACTCACTGGTTCTGCGCCTCTATTTTTCATTAAGTTAAAGGGAATAGTGGTTCTTGCCCTGTGGGAACGCTTTGCTATAAGTTTCTAAATGGTGAATGTTGACCACTTGAGCCTGGGAAGGTGAGGTGGGTGAAGGAGGTCTGGGAACAGAACTGACTATGACAATGCTGATCTCGTGTATGTACCCCTGCTAAAGGCTTGAGAGCGAGCATGCACTGCGCCAGGTGGTGGAAGCCGACATGTGTGGCATGCACAAGCTGCTGGACGACCTGAGCCTGGCCAAGGCCGACCTTGAGGCCCAGCAGGAGTCCCTGAAGGAAGAGCAGCTCAGCCTCAAGCAGAACCACGAGCAGGTGGGGGCCTGGGTCCCTAGACTTGCAAGGGGGGTGCAGAAAGGGGAGCCTCTCTTACCTGGGCTCACTTGGTGCTGGGATATGGAGGTGATCTGGGTCTGGGCACTGTGAGTGGCAGCAGAGGGGGACTTTTTCCCCCTTAGGGTTACCATGTGACTTTGGGTGGATCCATATGAGGGCTTTTCCTTTTGCTCACCAGGGTGTGTGTGTGGGTTAATCCCAGGGTTACAGAGGGGCTTTGCTGGTCACAGAGGGGGCTCTGGGTCACCTGCTCTGTCTGAAGCTCTTTTGTCACTATGGTACGTGTCTTTCTGCCCATGCAGGAAGTGAGAATCCTAAAGTCTCAGCTGGGAGACAGGCTGCGGATTGAGGTGGACACGGAGCCCACCGTGGACCTGGGTAGGGTGTTGGCACAGATGCGGTGCCAGTATGAGACCATGGTGGAGACCAACCGCCGGGATGTGGAGCAGTGGTTCCAGGCCCAGGTAAGGCAGGCACCTCAGGGCAGGTGAGCCCACCACTTCCTGTGGGCAGAGGGTGACAGTGTGTTTATGTCATTTCGCTGCAGTCAGAGGGCATCAGCCTGCAGGCTACGTCGTGCTCTGAGGAGCTGCAGTGCTGCCAGTCAGAGATCCTGGAGCTACGCTGCACAGTGAATGCCCTGGAGGTGGAGCGCCAAGCTCAACACAACCTGGTAGGGACGCCCCTGCATTGCCCCCCGTCCCTGGAGAGCTGCAAGGGCTGTAAACCATGACCCCATACAGTCCCATCACTTAGAAAGTAATGAACTGGACACAGTCATTAGATAGGGTCCAATTCTCTCTGTGGCAGAGTGACTTTTCTCCCCAAATATGGTTCATGTCAAGTTCACTTCCTTCAGAAGAACATGCAGGAGTTCTGGCTTTTGGTCCTGTAGATTTCACAGGTCTTTTCTATATGTAACCACAAAATGATGTTTCAGGGTTGAACTGGATGCCCTTTCTGTAGTTAGATATTTTGGGCAAACATCAAGGACACACTGACAAAGATTCTTCTAGAACTTAGGGAAGTAATAACCTATGACTTTTGGGACCAGGCCCAGTGCCAGGCAAGTATGGCCAAGAGGTTGACCACTCTGTTTTGGGGGGACAGCCAGGTATCTGACCTGCTCTTCCCCACTGCAGAAAGACTGTCTTCAGAACTCCCTGTGTGAGGCTGAGGCCCGCTTTGGCACGGAGCTGGCCCAGATGCAGACCCTGATCAGCACCGTGGAGGAGCAACTGACTGAGATCCGCAGTGACCTGGAGAGGCAGAACCAGGAGTACCAGGTGTTGCTGGATGTCAAAGCACGGCTGGAGTCAGAGATCGCCACGTACCGGAACCTCCTGGAGAGCGAGGACTGCAAGTAGGTGTGATGGAAGCCAACCCCCTAGGGAACTATCTGGTGATTAAGCTCAGGGCGCTGCAGTGTGTGGGTGGGAAATTCGTGTGTAGGACCAGCCTCTGGTGCATGTTGCTGGCAACACATGACCCTACCCATGGGTGAAGAGAGAAATGCCTACACTACAGAGAAAGAAATGCCTACTCTAGGACTCGGGGTGAATGGAAGCGGACTGTCATATAGACTTGGTTGAGCTGTGTGAGTGGCTGGTGGCAAACTTTTGTTCTTATCCTATTCATTCGTTGCTCAGACCTTGTCTAACTCTTCCTTTTCTCTCTCTTTCCATAGACTTCCCTGCAATCCTTGTTCCACTCCCATGTCCTGTATCCTTTGTCCAAGCTGCGGACCCCCTGCCTGCGGACCTTCGTCGGTGACTGGCCCCTGCTGAGACTCCTGCAGGACACCTAGCTGGGGCTCTGGGCCTGGGATGACCCCCCTCTTGCAGTGTCTCCTTTCCAGAAAGTCCCAATCCCCTGGATACATTTTAATGGAATAAATGGCACAGATCATCTAAGCAGTGGGTCCCCATGTGTACCTTACCTGTTCTGTTAGTATTTAGCACAACTAAAGCTCTCATTCCTCCCTAGGTTCCTTCTGGGACTTGGGTTCTACTCCAAGTGCTCCAGAAGCTCTAAAAATATAATTGGGTTCCTGCAGTTCATGGTCAATAAACTTGCTTCCTCTCTTCCGCTGTCTCTCTGGTGTTTGTAATTTATATGGTATGAGAAGAGCTGAGGTCCTCATAGACCATCAGGGGTCACAGGTGCCAACAGGTTGGTGCAGGGCTCTCTGGCGTTTTAGATTCTGGCTGACATTGGGGTGCTGCTCCCTTGCCTGTCGAGCCTATGGATGTATCAAACTTGCATTCTTCCTTCAGAGCAGCGCAGAGCTAACCTGTCACTATCATGTTTTGGGCCCCTTTGACCTTTTGCTATTTTGTTCAAGAGCAGAAGTACACAATTCCGAGTTCCAATCTAGACAGGAGACTAGTGTTGAGAACAGTGCGAGGCAGACCGCCACATTTCTTCTCTGATTCACACTTCTCCAGGTAGGAGTTCCTACCTATCTCATGGGCATAGAGATGAGACTGGGTCCCAGGGCCAATGGTCTGGGTCTCGAGTTCAGGTGGGTTTTTCTCCAGAGGGATAAGGACATGCATACTCATCTCTTCTGCAGTTGAGGCAGTTAGCATGCCTGCCTGTTGTTTGGACGTGAAGGTGACTCTGGCTTCGGTGTGTGCCCAGAGCCCATCAGCTTGCTTTATCATCTTCATCCCCAAGGATCTTAGCACAGGAACTATTTACAGTGGGTCCAAGGAGCCCAGAATGCTCCCTGCCAGCTTTAGATTCTCGTCTCTGTGCCCATTGGGCAGTCCAACTCAGCTGCATTTACACTCTAGTGCCAACTTGAACTTGGCTTCTTCTTTATGATCCAGAGCTTAGCCGTAACATTCTAGACACTCCACTCTTCCCCCGACTCCCACAACATACACACACAACGACCAGCACATTATCGCAGCACTTTTGTTGTCCTTCCCCTTGTAGGTTCTCCTCTGACAGAGCAAATGGTCCAATCTTGTCCTGCCCTCTTTTTGGGTTTGAGGGTGTGATTTGGGTCAGAGCTGGTGGTGCCTGGGGTTTAGTCCTGACTCTGTGCTCAGGCTTGACTCCTGCTTTCTACCAGCCCAGCAGGATGTTCTGGAGATCATACCAAGGGGGATTCAGTTTTCTGCCCTGGCTATCTCCCGGATGCTGGATTGATTTTCCTCAAGTATTAGCTTCATTGTCTGTCTTGTCTGCTTTGAGCAGCCTATTCTATGCTCTGCTCTCTCTTCAGCAATTTAGATGAGTATGTGTCCCGATGGGCTGGAGCGATAGCACAGCAGGTAGGGCGTTTGCCTTGCACACAGCCGACTTAGGTTCAATTCCTCTGTCCCTCTCAAAGAGCCTGGCAAGCTACTGAGAGTATCCCACCCACACAGCAGAGTCTGGCAAGCTCCCCATGGTGTATTCAATATGCCAAAAACAGTAACAAGTCTCACAATGGAGATGTTACTGGTGCCCACTCAAGCAAATCGATGAACAATGGGAGGACAGTGCTACAGTGCTACAGTGTGTCCTGACTTGAAGGAATAAGATAAATCCAAAGAATGTCCACGGAGCAGAAGTAACTTGGACTAAAAGTCAGAACCTCAACTGTGTGGTGTATCTGTGCTTTCCAGTGGTGTAAATTCAGCCAAGTTCCCCTGAGCTCTATGAGCTGTTTTTTCCATATTCTATAGCAGGATGCTTGGAACCATGTTGCAGTGTGCTGATAAGGATGAAGAGAGATCCAAGGTAAAGCAATGTAACATGGGGCCATCTTCTACAGAGTAATATGTAATAGATGGTCCCATAAGGTAATGTGGTAGCATTGCAAACGTTGAATCTATAGGGGTGTGGTATCTGTAGTGACAGTGGGCACAGGGCCAGGGGGAGAGAAAGGACAAGAGGAATTCTGATGGCATTCAGTGCCAAGCGAGATTCCCTGCTACATAAATGGTACACTCAGCTTCATCTGTCTTCTGCAGATGCCAGTCACAAGGACTGGCTTCCTTCCCACAGGCTTCTCAAGTTATGGGTGGGTTTCCCTCTTGTCCCTTCCTCTCCTTCCATCTTGGATATTTTTATGAAACATACACCTCTACAAGGAAGAGAAATTAGGAAAAAGACAGGGGTGGGGCAGATTAGAAGTGACCTCAAGACCGGGGGGTAGAGTCTTAGGCACTTTGGGGGTGGTGAAGGGGCAGTAAATTTGTAGCCAAAAGCAGAACCTTAAACAAGACCTCAACCATGTTACCTCAGCTATAAATTCAAATAGTACCATAAAGATGCTGGTTGAGTCTTTATGTTTATGCTCTTCTGTCATTCAAATGTATCACTTTCTGGCTCTTGACTCAGACTTCTGAGGCTTCTATGACATTTCTACTTTTGCATGTGCTCAATTTTTTCTTAAAAAAACAAATAAACAGAAACCAAACCAAAACAAAACAAAAATCCTTTTTTCCCCCTCTCTGCCTAGCTTAGCCTTACTTCACTTCCTCGTGCCTGACCATGTCGTTTTTATTCCTTCCTTTCCCCCCATCCCCCACCTCTGCCACATCACCTCTGTGCCTGCCCCCTCTCGAGGGACTATCCTGTTGACCTTAATGCTCCAGCTTTCTGAGGACTAGGTATGTCTCTGATTTGCAATGTGCCCTGTATGGCGCTGAGGGGCTCTGTGGTGACTAGAATTTATCCCTAAGAAACCATTTACAGTGAGTCCCTCGGACAAGGAGTTCTGATGACCTAATAGCAGTTAACAGAGTAGTGTACCAGCATCCCCCTGTGTCTTGCTTGTTGACTTTGGGGTCAGAATGGGAGCCAGAATGGGAGCCAGAATGGGATTAGGGGTGGAAAGCTGGTGACCCTGCCATTATTCCCACCAGAGACCTCTCAAGGTTTGCTGCTGGCAAGGTTTGCTAAGGCCATCTGTTGGCAGCCTCTCAATCCAAGCTCACCAGCAATTCCCTTGTGGATTTCCGGTTAGGTGTGGTAAAGACTCTGGTGGATATTCAGAGAAAATGCTAAAGAACTTCATTCAGTGAAGATACAAAGAAGAGAGGTGGCATATCTCTCACACAGAGCTTGTACCAGTGCAGAACAGTTGGGTGCCTCTTCTCTGGAACCTCATGGGTAGAGATAAAAATGAAATGAAATGAAACAAAAGGACCAATTCTGATCTGCTTCCTAAGTTGTCATAAGTGCTTGCTGGGCTCCACGTACTCAATAAGTATCTGTCACATAAATGAAAACAACAACAACAACAACAAATCAAATGGAAGCAATGGCAGATAAAACACGAAGGGAGGTTTTTCCCTGTATAAAGAGCATTTAAACAATCACTCTCAAGGTAGGGCTGAGCTGTTCTTTATTTCCAGATGTCATTGCCTGGCACAAAGCTAAGGAAAAATTGGCACATACACTGCCTGAACCCATGTGCTGCTTGCGCCCATGTGATACCTGAGCATATGTGTCACTTGTATCTCTCCTTCTGAGATATGTACTTTCATGCTTCCATATCTAATGCTGGGGTGTGTGTAGGAGTTCTCTTTGCCTTTGGAGAAGCCTGTGTTTCTCTCTTGAGTGTGTTATTTTCTCTCTCATTTTCTTTCCCCCTTTCCCTTCCTAAAAAAACTCCAAATACAATCTGTTGTTACTTAAAAAAAAGGAAAGCTAAGGAAATGTTGAACTTTTGGTACCAAATTGGACAATGAGGAGATGGATTATTCTGGAAAATAGTGGACTAGCAGACAACTAGTTAAAAGGAGGTTATTAGTAGAGACCTAATGTTTAAGCGGATATAAATTTGCGAGTCCAAGGTTCTATGTTTGAGAGGCAATAGGAGCCAGGAGTGTGACTTCTAGGGCCTCCTGAGAAATTCATTCATCTTAGGAATGGTGTCAAGGGAGCATCTGTCTTCGTTAGCATAGATGGGAAGCTGGCGTCTGCCCTTCTTCAGGGCTTATTGAACAACTGGCTTCTGGATTGTTTGTTTTAGGGGATGGAGGAGGCCATAAAAGCTTCTGAAGCTCTGAGTGTGTCTGAAGATTAAGGAAATTTAAATTTTATTCTAGAGTCTCCTAAGTAATGGACAATCAAGGGAGTTCATTTCAAAGACCTTCAGGAACTTTCAAAAGATGAAAGATCAAAGTTTCGAGTGTGCGTATCTTCTTGTGGAGGAGGGACTCTTACAGGGAGGGGATCCGAGGGAAGGTGCCCTGTATGACGGGGAGGAGCCTGAGAACAGGAACCATAAAGCTCTAATGACCACCAGTCCTAATGAGCTGTACACCCCAAGACACAGGCCCATAGTCCTATGCCTGGTAATTACAAATTACCCATTGTTCCTTCTGAGGCTCCCCTGGTGCTGTCTGTTTGACACACACAGGGAAAGTGTTGATGGTCCAAATCAATTTGGTACATGGTATTTTCATTTTCATTCAGTTCAAGATGCTTTAAATCAGCAATAATCGTGCCTCGAATAAACGTATTTGCCACTGTGTAAAGCTGTTCAAGGTATTTTCTCATTTGATTTATTTTTTGGCTCATGGGTTATTAAAAAGTAGAATTTTCCTTTCAAATATCACCATACCTTTGGAATTCTGGTCTTTGGCTTTATGGTTCTCCCTGACATGGATCCAAGAACTTTTGGTCTCTTTTCTACCCTTTTGTTTTGTCTTGTCGGGGAATCAATTCCAGAGATGACACTTGGTGGACTCATCTTTACCTGGAGCCTAGAAAGGGGATGGTCCTGATATCCCAGGCTTCTCACAGGCGGCACATAAGGCAACTTTCCAGAGCTGGCAAACACTGCCTATGATCAGTGCCAACACTAGGAGACTATTTTCCATTTCCTGAACACATTGGTATTAGTTATTTTTCTGTCTGTGGCAGAGGCGTCTCTTGCAGAAACCATCTTTCAAAGTACCTTTAAAATGTTTCCCAGGATGCCCTGCCACAGAGGCAGGGTGGGATGGGGGAATGGGGGGTGGGAGGGAGGGATACTGGGATCCGTGGTGGTGGGAAATGGGCACTGGTGGAAGGATGGGTATTTGATCATTGTTTAATTGAAACCCAAGCACAAAATTTGTAAGTCTACAACTGTACCTCATGGTGTCTCACAAAAAAAAAAGTTTCCTAAGGGCTAGAAAGATAGTACAATGGGTAGGGTGCTTATCTTACCTATGGCCAACCCAGTTTTGATCCCCATCATCCCATATGGTTTCCTGAACACTGTCAGAAGTGATTCCTGAGGTCAGAGCCAGGAGTAAGCCTTGAGCATGGCCAGTATGGCCCCAAAACGGAATGAATCAATGAAAAGGTAAATATATAAAATGTTTTCCAGGGCCAGAAAAAAGTACAGGGGTAGGGCACTTGCCTTTCATATGATCAACCAGAATTCAATCCCTGGTACCACATATAGTCCCCTGAGAACCACTAACAGTGATACTGAGCACAGAATTGGGAGTAAGCCCTGAGCACTGCTGGGTGTATATCTAACACGAAAACCTCAAACCAGCAATCCCCACTCCCCCCTTTCAAAACCACTTCCTGTTCCATGCAGTCTTCTTCTGGTCTCTGAACATAATGTCTCTTTTCTACTTAAAACGTTCAGAGTTCTTTTTGGTGGCTACAATAGCAGGGCTGGAACCCACGCACCACTGGGGAACTGAACCCAGGACCTCACACATGCAGAGCATCTGTGCTACCATTTTGAGTCACCTCCAAGCTCCTTTTCTTTTGTTTAATACCCTCTTTTACTGCCTTTCTCATATCAAGATCATTTACTTTTTACTCCTCTTATTAAAGCCCAGCCCTTCCCTCCAGACAAGGAGTGTCCCACAAACCAGTTGTGATTTTTTCTTTTTCTCCGTGGGCCAGTGGGAGGAGGAGTGTGGCTCAGGCCTTGGAGGGAACATTCCAAGGGAGAACCCAGGAAAAAAACCGAACACCCTGAGGTCATGTTAGGAGCATCTGGGTCTTGTCAGGCTCTGCCAGGATTTACAGAGGGGGACATTCTCAGCCACAGAACATGGGAGCTCCAAGACCTCACTTCCGGTTTCCTCGGACCCTGCGTGGTGGGAAGCCTTCTGGGGGTGTTAAGGCCTCTTTCACAAGCTCGTTAACTCTTTATAGGAGACAAATCACCCAGTAATAGAGTGATTGTATAAGAATTGACATAAATATTAATGAGTAAAATGCCAGTTTCCTTGCACCCACACCCATGAGAAGCCTATATAAGGTCTAGAGAGGGATGCTTTCAACCTTCAGCAGACCCCACTGTGCACAAAGAAGGGGCCTGGCCTTTCTGAACCATGCCTGCTAATAGCTGCCATGCTCTCCTAAGTGGGCAGGTTTCAGAGCCCAAGGAAGCCCCCCTGTGCCTGTCAGCCACGATGGCACATGCCAACAAGGTGCGTGTGGGGTCCACATCCCTGGGAAGACCCAGCTGCTGTGTGCCTGCCAGCTGCCACACGGCCTGCCCCCTGCCAGGGACCTGCAACATCCCTGGAAATATTGGAAGCTGTGGGCCCTATGGTGAAGGTGCCCTGAATGGCCATGAGAAGGTGACTATGCAGTTCCTGAATAACCGCCTGGCCAACTACCTGGAGAAGGTGCGGCAGCTGGAGCGTGAGAACGCGGAGCTGGAGACCAAGATCCAGGAGTGGAGCAAGTGCCACGAGTCGACGATGTGTCCCGACTACCAGAGCTACTTCTGCACCGTGGAGGAGCTCCAGCAGAAGGTGAGGTCTTGTGACTGAAAAGTTATGGCTCTTGAACTGACTCTGGCCTTCTGCTTGTCTTTGTCAAGACATCACATTGATGCATGGACTATGCTCATCGCTCAGTCACCATGGGTTGTTTGAGCTGCTTTAGTGCTGTAAGGGCTGGATCGATGAGCTAGAATGGAGACTCATGGTTTGCAAAACCCCAAATATTTGCCATCCAGTTTTTACTGAAAAATGTCCCTGATGCTTGCAAGCATAGGACCTGGATTGTTGGTAGAAGCAGCCACAGCTGAAATGTGCTTTTGACTAATGAAAGAGAGTCTCTAGCATGGAGGTGAATGGGCAGGTATAGAGACTGAGAGGTAGGATTTGATGCTCCAGGATTCTGAGTTTGTGTTCCTTTCATTTCAAGTCTCCAATCCTTATGTTGTCATTGCAGAAATAGTTACCACTTTGGGAGGCAAGCCAGAATACAGCAGACAGGTTCTGGGCTCCTTTTTGAGGCAGGATTTATTATTATAGGGAGTATCTGAGATCCCTTTTGGTCATCAGTGCAATGCCTCTTCAGAGCCCACATCTTCGTTCTGGGGACAAGATGATCCAGAATGTTGGAATAGGGGCCATGGAAACCTGACTAGCTTTTAGAGAAGAACTTGGTGGGTGGTACTTGGACTCTAATGAGAGGGACTTCTTACAAGTGGGTCCCACCTAGAACTTTCATAGCCAACTACTGCTGTGGCTAGATTCCTACTCTTGTTGATATTAGATTGAGCTTCAGAGCTGGTAAAATATGATCAAACCTATCCTGTGTCAAGTTTGCTGCTTTCTTCCTTGTTTCCTTAGGCCTGTGCCTCCACCCCCGATCAACCATGTCATGCACCCCCATACTCATGGATCTCTTACGCGATTGGGGGTTTGTCTTATCCTAGGGAATGTTCCAGACCATGGAGCTTCCTCCAATCCAGGCCACAGAGGGCTCTGGGAGTGGAATCTCCAAGGCTCCTTTTTTCCCCCAGATCCTGTGCATCAAATCTGAGAACAACAGGCTGGTGGTGCAAATAGACAATGCCAAGTTGGCTGCCGATGACTTCCAGACCAAGTGAGTTGGGGGAAGGATCGTGTGGGGATGAGCCAGAGGCCAAACATGAACTTCCCTTATGGGATGTAGTTGGCACCAGAAGGGAAACAGATTCAGACTGCAAACCACCAGTTTTCATGAGGAGAAGACAGTCTGAAACAGAAGCTCTTATTCTTCACATTTGTTTAGCTGTCATAATTTACAGTGCGATTCAGGCGATATCGTATGCTTGATTCCACCCTAGGAACTGGGTTAGCAGCGTCTTTGGAGGGTGCTGGAGCTCAGGACATGCCCTGTCAGAAGTCATGTGACCTGCCAGAAGTCACGTGACTGGCATAATGACTTCAGAAGGATTCCCATAAAACTCAGCTGCTCCCTCAGCAAGGCTGTTTCCACTGTGCAGCGCCACCTGTTGTGCGCACTTCATTCACCAAATCAGGGGCACAGTCTGAGGCATCATGGGGAGGGTAGAAGGCTCAGGGCAAAAAGTGTCTGTCTTAGAGCACACAGGGGAGTTGTACCTCCCTGATTCTCCCTCAGGCACAGCTGAAGCTTTTGCCAAGAGCTAAAGAAAGCCGGCTTCTTCGCCCACTGCTGGCCCCTTGGTTCTAATCAAAGAACCCATCACAGTTGGGGGCAAGGAGGAGGATGGTCTACTCTAGCCTTGCCTTTGCCCTCAGCCGACCAGGGCATGTGCTGGCCACATGTCCACTCTGATATTCTCAGCAGCCACTTTGGTGCCACCGTGCAGCCTCCTGGGCTCAGCCTAGTGCACAGAAATTGTGAGCTCACAATCATTTGCAGAGGGAAGACCAGAGCGCTAATCTTACTCGGGAGTGCTCTGCCCCCCCCCCCCCCACCCCCGGCCCCTGGCTCTAACACCCTTGCTGGTTCTGTTTCGAGAAGGTATCAGGCGGAGAACTCACTGCACCAGCTGGTGGAGGCTGATGTGTGTGGGCTGCGCCGGGCACTGGATGACCTCACACTCGCCAAGTGCGACCTGGAGGCCCAAGTAGAGTCCCTGAAGGAGGAGCTGCTTTGCCTCAAGAAGAACCACGAGCAGGTGTGTGGCCCTTTGGGTGATAGGGGGTAGACATGTCTAGAGGTGAACCCAGGGTCCTTGGGGTGGGGCCCCTTTTTCTAGCTCAAAACTCTGCAGGATTGGTCTTGGGAGAAATCTCACAAGTCACAAGGGCGAGTTTGATCTTCTGGGGGCACCTGCACCCCACCCACCATCTCTGAAAGCTTCTGAGAGGCTTTAGGCAGTGCAACCTCCTTGGGGAGAGCACTGAGAAGTTGCTGGGGGCAGAAGGGCAGGAAGAGATAAGGCTTTTGGGTGGTGGGCAGCAGAATTCCCCAGGAATCAGGTGTCCTCTTCCTATGCCCACAGGAAGTCCACACTCTGAGGTGCCAGCTAGGGGACAGGCTACACATTGAGGTGGACACGGAACCTGCTGTGGACTTGGCCAGGGTGTTGGCACAGATGCGGTGCCAGTACGAGACCATGGTGGAGACCAACCGCCAGGATGTGGAGCAGTGGTTCCAGGCTCAGGTGAGGCAGGTGCTGCAGGTGATCCCCACCACTTCCTGTGGGCAGGGGTTGATGGTGTTCCTTTGTCATTGTGCTTCAGTCAGAGGGCATCAGCCTGCAGGCCACGTCATGCTCTGAGGAGCTGCAGTGTTGCCAGTCAGAGATCCTGGAGCTGCGCTGCACAGTGAACGCCCTGGAGGTGGAGCTTCAAGCCCAGCATCACCTGGTAAGGCTGGTGCATGTAATAAGTCTGGGGGTTTGCAGTGCTGTACCCACTTCCCTGAGCAGCCCATGGGCTCAACCATGCCTAGCCTCAGCTGACCAGGAACCAGCTCACACCTTGATGTCCTTGCCTTTTCAAGAACTTTCTTATAGCAGTAAAGTAAAGTAAAGTAAAGGCCCTCCCGTTGATCATCGATTTGCTCGAGCGGGCCCAGTAACATCTCCATTGGAGACTTTGTTGTTACTGTGTCTGGCATATCGAATACATCACGCGGAGCTTGCCAGGCTCTGCCGTGCGGGCGAGATACTCTCGGTAGCTTGCCAGGCTCTCCAAGAGGGGCGGAGGAATCGAACTTATAGCAGTAGAGGCCCTATAAAAAGACATTGGCCAGAGGAGAGACTTGAATCTTGTACTAAGGTCTCTGATGAATATCAATAGTTCAGAGATAGTTCGTCCAGCTGGAGGCAGCTTGCAGGAGCTGCATTGTTCTTTGGGACTGGCAGGGTCTTGGGGCTGTCAAGGTCTGGTGAATAGATGGAGGGCAGAGATCCCTGCTTTAAACCTGCCTTTTCCTCTCTCTGCTCTCCCAGAAAGACTGTCTGCAGAACAACCTGTGCGAGGCTGAGGCCCGCTTTGGCATGGAGCTGGCCCAGATACAGTGTCTGATTAGCACCGTGGAGGAGCAGCTGGCTGAGATCCGCAGTGACCTGGAGCGGCAGAACCAGGAGTACCAGGTGCTGCTGGATGTCAAGGCACGGCTGGAGTCAGAGATCGAGACATACCGGAACCTCCTGGAGAGTGAGGACTGCAAGTAGGTGCCCTGATTTTTGTGTCAACGTCAAGTGCAAAGCAGGCATCTGTAGAAATGCCCTAGAAGGGACCAGCCTCGAAGAAAACATCTTTGGGAACAAGTGCACTGTCTCGGCTGATGAGCCACCTGGACTTAGAGGAGAGTGAGTAGGAGACCTTTTAGAGATACATGCTAGGTGCCAGGTTGCAAATCACTTCCATTAGGATTGGCTCCATTGTCTACCTGAGCGTGAGATTCTACACACACGGTGTGTACAAATGTTGCCATAGGATTTGCTGCACTGATGCCTGGCTCTTGGTAGCACTGTGAAAAGGGCTCACTGGATGACCCGATCTTTCAAGCAATAGGGATGGAAGCCAAGTGCTGTCTCACCATGGAGTGTGGCTCTTCCAACCTTCCACACCACCCAGTTCTTTCTGCATATGGGTGGGTAGGGGGCAACATGGGCTTTGCACAGGGCGCCCAGAGCTCTGCCTCAGCTCTGCTGTGGACTCACGTATGTCACAGCCTCCTTTTAGGCCTGGGGGAAGTGGGGCATTAAGGTTGAAAACACCCTTGGTGCCTCCAGCTGTTTGGTGCCATTCATTCTCACCCAGTGTCTCATACTTCTCTCTACAGGTTGCCCTGCAACCCATGTGCCACCTCATCCTCCAGCACGTCCAGGCAGCCCCTGTAACTTGTACCTCCTGCTCTCCCTGGCTCTCTGGGCCTCCCTGGGCTTCCTGTGGGCCAAACCATCATCTCAGTGCTGAGGGGGAAGTATCTCTAGTCTCCTGGGCACCCCTTTCCAGGGCTGCCACCCTGGCTGTTCTTCCTTGGCCAACCTGATGGACAGGAAATCCAGGAGCCCTTCTTTGTCAGTGGGTTGTGCCTCAGATTTGTGCTTGCTCTCCTCAGAGTGTCCTTCCTTTGGCTTCCTGGCCGCTCGGAGATGTGGCAGGTGACCTTGTTTTTATTTTTGTTAATAAATTTCACGTCAGCAGCATTAGGGTCTTTGAGATGGCTGGACTCAGTTCCTCCAGCCTGCTGTTTGGGGGACTCCAAAGAGTGCAAGTGAGCGCAGTTGGGGGGGGGCTTATTGAGCCAACCATGCCCCTAGATGCAGGGGCTGGGGCTCTTTCACTTGAATTAGTTTTGGAAGATGGCAAAGCCAAAGAGGACCACGGTTTCCACGAATGTCCGCAAAACAATGCACCTGAGTGACACTACTCTCAATGCAAGCCAGGGAGCGCAGGCCACATTTATAGAAATTTTAAAGGACAGACATGAGGCAGTCTCACCCCTTTATCTGGAAGGATCCATCAGATCTTGGTGCAAGGAAGAGTTCAGGTCACAAGACATGCCCTGAGAGACTCATCAGATGCCCACAAACAGGGCTTCATGACCCAGCACCCCATAAAAACCCTGCAAAGAGGGAGTGGCTGTTATTCTCAGACTTAAACTCTGGTATCTTTGAACTAGATCCAAGACCCAGACTTGGGGAGCTTGGGAGGTGAAACCAAGGGCATGTGCGGAGGTGGAGGGCAGCTGTGCAGGGCAGAGTGTGGGCTTCTGTCAGACCTGGGGAATCACGGGGACTCGTGGGAAACGCAAATTTTCAAGCCCCACCCCAGAGAGTTCTGCAGAGGCAGCCATTTTTTTGGTTTGTTTTGGGTTGGTTTATGGGCTACACTCTGCAGTGCTTAGGAGTGACCCCTGGTGGTGCTGGGGGACCCTATGCAGTGCTGGGGATAGGCCAGATGGGAGGCTTGGTGGCAAATGCCTATCTCCTATACTATTTTTCTAATCCCAAGCAATCAGGTTTATGGAGACTTCCAGTAGATTTTATGCACACATACCTTTTTCTTGGGTTTTATTTGGTGGTGGTGGTGGTGGTGGGGTATTATATCCAGAGATACTCGGGGGTTACTCCTGGCTCTGCACACAGGGATTACTTCTGTTGGTGCTTGGGGGACCAAATGAGATGCCAGAAATTGAACCCAGGTTGGCCAGCTGCACAGAAGACAAACGCCCTACCCACTGTACTATAGTTCCAGTCCTGCACACACACCTTCAAGAACCACTGGGTTGGGGGTTTATTTGGAGAGTGAGCTCCTGATTGGTTGGAAACTTGGCAGAAGGGGTTGGCCTTACCCTCTCAGGGTGAGGATTCCTTCTCCTTCCATTTTTTTGAAACTCTAAATATGGTCAATAAGTCATTCTTGTTTTGGGTTTCCCAAGAGGTGCTTAGGGGATCCAAGGGCCACTCGAGGTGATTCTTGGCCAGTTAGGTCAGTGGTTCATGCAGGGGACAGACCACATGATGTTGCTCAGGGCTTGTGGTTCTGGAATTATTGGGGTCACCCTGGAAGCTGCATATAAGTCACATGCCTTAACCCCCTGTACTGTCTTCAAGTCTAAAAGTCATCCTTCAGAATAATCAGTATAGAAAAGTCAAAGTCACCCATGAGACTCTGTACAACCACCACCACCTGCCCCATCCCATTCCAGCCTCCGTGGCACGTCCTCTAATTACTGCCCAGCCTGGACTCTTGAGTGTTCAGATTAGCCACGGCAGGGAATGCACATCAGCAGTAAGCCATGTCAGAGCTTTCATGACAGGTAGTGAGCTTGCCATCTCTATGAACATTCAAGCAGGACTTTTACAACCTCTTAGTGAGGATGTTGAGGGGCTACTCCAGGTACCTGGTGTACCTGGTGTTGGATGCAATGGCGATAGAGGGCTTTCTAGCCCCTCAATTCTATGACTCCTTGTGAAGCCACAGGTGTTCAAGGAAAGCCAACACATCCACTCTCTGAGAGGGTTCTGGTATTCCCTCTGAATTAGTCACTTGCTGGCAAGTTTACACAGTTCAGCTGAGGGAGGCTGAGTCCAATTCCTCCTTGGCTGGAGTGACTACATCTCTGACCACCCCCCAGTGGAGAGAACTTTGTCCCCATACCTGGAGGCTGTGCTACTAATCACCATCACATCAGTCTCCCACCTGCTGACCCCTCTCGATACAGATAGGATTGATAGACCTGGGAGACATCAGGAGACTAATCATAGAACCTTATGGAAGGATCAAGACTGACCCCCATCCATTCCCCTTCGTGGCTCCTCTGCTCTTCCCCAAGTGACAGAGTGACTCCAGTAGAAAAGCACAGTCTAGATCACCTGACCCAAACACCTTTGCCTCCTCCTTTGTACTTAAATAACTTCTTTTATCCAACAAGTTCAAAGTTGTCTAACCAAATTAACCCATTTCTTCTTGCGCCACGTCAGAGTAGGCAACGCCGCTCTTCCCTTTCAAGGGTAGGCAAAGGGGTGAGTCAGTCAGTGGTTGAGGATTCTGTGGGTGACACGGAGTGAGTCAGTGGGGCCCCCAGGGTGACTGACCTGTGTTTCTGGAGTTCACATCCAAAGCCCTGGCTGTCGTTTATAATTAAAAAGATTAGCTTTGATGAGACGATATTTGTGTGTGTGTGTGTGTGCGTGTGTGTGCGCGTGCGCGCACATGTGTGTGCGCATCTGTTTATGCATGTGTGAAGTGGTTTGGGCTCCTGGGAAACAGGTGCTGGGTAGACTGGGTCATTATGCTTGGGAGAGGTTTGGGGATCCCCTGGAAACAGAAATCTCCCTATGACGATCACCACCATTAAGCCAGCCTCATCCTCGTCACAGACATTGCTGTCATTAAAGCTTGTGTCGTGGAGCTTTGACTCTGAGTCAGGCACTGAACTAAGTTCTCCACCAGGCAAACTATGTCTAAATAGGCCAGTGTTACCGCAGATGAGGAACCAAGTCTCAGAGGGGTTAAGCGACTTGCCCTGCATCACACAGCTCGAGGTGAAGCTTGGCTGCAGATTCAGGCAGCCTGTCTCTGGGAATCCTGCTCATTCATGACCACTTAGGTCAGGCCTCAGATTGTGCCTGCAATGGGACAGAATCCTAATTACCCACCATTTCCACTGGAGAGTGTGTTTATGTGATGGTTAGAGAATCCAGGCCTGGAAGGCCATTGGAAGGAGTGAAAGTTCTCAGCATCAACAACTAGCCTGAGGACTTCAGCAATTTGCATGTCTGGAACCTACCAAGGAAGGCCAATCTCTCTGGTGCCATAACAAAGCCCATTACCCCAGTGCCCCTGATGCCTCTTCACTGCTACACTGTTCACAAATGGGGAGTGGGGAATTCCATCTGTGTGAGCTATTCCACTGGGGATCCCCTTCCCTAAGCACTGAGAGCAGGGAACAGATTTCCCCAGTACCTACTCTGCAGCTGAAGCTGAAGCAGAGAACATCCTTCACCTCCAGGGTCTCCCCTAGTCCAAACTCTTCTCTTTCCAGCCAGCCCCAACCTCTAGTGCTTCTAGGGAGGGATGCGGGGTGAGACCTGCATGTTCAGATCCATTCCCCTAGACTGGGGCAGGGACCTGGGTGGGGGATATTTGACCACACAGATGCATTTGAGTTCGGGGACTCTCCCTGGTGTGGATATCCTAGTGATTCCCACCTAGGCAAAGTCCATCTTCCTAATTACATTCACAGCCTCTGCAGCCAAGGCCCTCCTCACCCCAGCCAGGCTTCTGTCTTCCTCCTGCCTGGTATTGGAACTTCAGAACTCGAGTTTCAGTCATTCACATTAATCTGTGAGAGCCTGTACCTGGGGGTCGGCTCTCCCACACGTCCCCTTGCTTGATTCTCAGTCCTTCCTCGTTCCTCCACCACCGATTGTCTTAGCACCGACTCTTCCTGACTTTCTGCACCATTCCCCTGGCAGCCTCCTTCACTTGCTCTTATTTACTTATAACTTATTTACTGGAGGGGAGAGGGCTCAGGGACTGGAGACAGAACTTTGCCCCCATCCCTGTCTGTGGGCGCCAAAGCAACAGGAGACAAATATCCAAACAACTAATTACCAACCCCCCTGGGAGGGCAGCTTCTCAGAGGATTAAGATTTCGATGAAATCAGTGGTTTGCTGCCTACCTCTGACTCACCTAAAGCCAGCAGTCACCCATCTACGTCCTGGGAGATTCAGGTAAAGACCGTTCTGAAATGGTCCCATCTCTCACCTCCTGGATTAGGAGCATGCGTGGGGGACACATGGCCTGGCAGGAGTTTGGGGCAGGAAAAGACATGAGCAGAAGTGGAGGTGGGGAAAGAAGACATGAGGAGGTGAAGCACCCCGTGATATCACCCATGTTGGGGTCGGTGTGTCAAGGAGGGTAGAGGTTTTGGAGAAAACAAGGACCTTCTTGGCTCATTCCCCAACTCTAGCACCCCATTTTCTAGCCCTGGGGCTCCACAAGACATCTGATAGACAAACAGCAGCTACCCTCAAGTCCCTCCACCCTCTGTGAGTCCGCCCACCCCCACAGCTTTCTATCAAAGTTCTAGGCAATCATCACCCATAGGCACCTCACATCTTTCAACAACTCCTTTCCTTCTCATTATTTTTGTTATTTTTGGCACCTGTGCTTCCCTGAATTGCCCATGACAAGATCACCTGCTACTGGAACTAGGATTCTCCAGTTTCAGTTTACTCTCATGCCCAGTCGGGGAGATGAGTAAAATGGAGCTAGCCGTAGAATGTGGGTTTGGATGGGCAACCAGCCACAGAGTGTGGGTTTCACGGGCCCTTGACTTATTTGCTTTCTCTCAGAAAGAATCACATCCACAAATGAGATCAGGACCCAGGGAGACCTGTTCCTCGCCCCTTGCTGCCTGTGCCCTTCACTGCTCACCTCAGCAGAGCGTTTCCTCCTGTTTCTAGCCCGGTGGTGAATCCCTGAGTGCCGCAGGGGTGGGCATGCACTTACCTGCCTGGTGCCTGGTCCGCTGTCTCCATCCTTGATTCTCAGCTGCAGCATTATCTGTGGCCAGCCAGGCAGGAGGAAAGGAATCTTCATGGGTCCTGATGACTCCCAGGTTCCTCTTCTTTGCTGCACCTCTCCCCGGTGGTTGTTGACTGACTGGAGGCTGGAGCTGGGACTCTGGGGATCCTTTGTCTTCACTTCCAGAGTCATGCAGAATGGGGAGCAGAATTTCCACTCTTGGACGGAGCACAGTCAGGGGGATAGTCAGCCAAGCAACCCTCAGACATGCCAGCATCAGGCTAGATGGTGGTGGAGAGGCTCAGGCTTGGTTTGCTGGGAGCAGTGTCACCACTTTCTTGGGTCCTGGGGCTGTGGATCTCTTCTGAGCAACTCTGTTGACTCTCCCAGGATACTTAGCCAAAGACCACCATCCACACAGGGGTTCCGGCTGCCCTAGCCATCTGTTTTGCCCCCTCCAGGCTTTCTTATTTGAAGACTGGCTAGTTTCTGCTTAATGCCGAGGATGCACATGGTTTCCTCCTTGTCTTATCTCTTCATGTTCTTCTCTCTCTTTGCAAATGCCTCTCTTCTGCTTCCAGCTCTCTGCTCTTCTCCCTTGTCACCAGTAGTGCAGGATAATTCAGTGTCTACTTTTTGGAGGCCCCACAGTCTGTGCATTTTTCTGCACTTAGACCTTCTCCTTGGGCTACAGTTTCCCTGCGGCCATGCTAGTAGGTCAGAGCGGAGAATTTGGAGAAGGCTGTCTGCTGGCTTCAAGCCCATACTCCTGGGCAAATCTCCCATGTGGAAGGAAGGTGGGGGGATGAGGAGCAGCTCATTGCTGGAAGGCTGGGACATGGGAGCAGGCCTAGCAGCAAGTGCTCCTCATCCAGCTCGCAGACCCTCTGTTTGCTCCAGGCCCTGGTAGAGGAAGAAAGAAACTTCCCTGACAGCCAGCCTTGAGTCTTCCTCTGCAGCCTTTGTGATCCAGCCTCCAGACCAACTTAGTCTTTCCTCTTTAATTGCTTTGGAGGAAAACAAAGAAAATTTGGTTTTACTGTCCTGAGGTGGGACTTTTCATCTGAATGGCATTATAATAAGCGGTGATCATGGCCTTGGAGGTGGCAGATGAAGGACCATGATCGGCGACTCTGGCTGAGTCCTGCCATGAAAGCGCGAGGTGGGGGGGTGAAGGACTCCAATGAGTTGTCAATAAAACTATGGCTCTGGCCAGCAGCCAAACCCACAGGCGAGGCTGGGGTGCTGCTCCCTGAGGTGCAGGGGAGACCAGTGGTGCCTATAATTAAGGCACTTTTATATATTCAGGA
Organism: Sorex fumeus; assembly: GCF_029834395.1. NCBI lineage: Eukaryota > Metazoa > Chordata > Mammalia > Eulipotyphla > Soricidae > Sorex > Sorex fumeus. Next base: position 75,191,381 of record NW_026606120.1, on the reverse strand, counting down.
CCAGGGCCACCCCATTCCTTAGACCTTCTGGTGTCTTCTTGTACCTCTCGCATCAACCCCAAATGACTCCCAGAATCTTGCAATCTTCCCCACCACGCTCTGTCTCAGCATTTTCTTTCTTGGTGCAGAGGTTCTGGTATTCAATTATATGACCATGGAGCCTCACCAGTACCATTAAAAAATGTTTTTTTTCTATACATGATAGTACTCAGGGTCTGCTCCCTGCTCCATGCTTTGGGTCTGTTCCTGGGGAACAGCTCAGGGGGGTTGGGAGCTACTGGAACCTGGGGCTCCTGCCTACAGAGCAGGCACTGAACTGTCTCTTCAGCCCCCTAGGATCTTTGATCTTCATTTTGAGACAGGTTACATGGACCCCATTTGGGTGGAGGTGGGATACCAGGAGGGGCTCTGTGGCCCCTCTTGCTGGTATGTCCATGTAGCTGTAAGAAGTGGACAAAATGTTATAAAATTTAATTGGAAACTTTGAATTATTTTTTTTGTGTGTGTGATGTTAAGGATCAGAAAGAGGGCCTCACACATCTGAGGCATGTTCTCTTCCAGTGAACTACCTCCTCGGTCCCCTGAAATGACATGGAAATATTATGGAATATAAAGTCAATTCATGGGGAATCTTAAGATCAAAAGCCAAGGTTTCCCATTGGAGGAGGTCTCTGTGGCTTGTTTCCTGCTTTTCCCAGTTTCCTTTACTGTTCTGCTGTGCTGGACGCCTTGGTGGAGAAGTTTGATGAGAGGTCACTTGTTCCTTTCTGTCATACCTGCTTTCAGATACTCTTCCATGGTTCAAATGCAGGTAGGTGGACATTTTAGCATATATATATACATATGTATATATATATTTCTTAACTTTTATTCCAATTTAATATATTTTTAATATCTTAATTTAATTTTTAAATATATCTATGCTAAATAGAAATTTTAGTTTACAGTCTTTTTCTTTCAACATTTGAATGTATCATCATATGTTATGCTAAGTATATGCTAATATATATTTCATTGAATCACCATGAGATAGACAGTTACATTGTCTGTTTTTTAAAGGCCTCTTATTTTTGTGAAACAAGATAGTTTTTAATGACAACTTATTATAAAGAAGTGAGGAGAGACAAAGAGAAGTATGTGTTCAAGAGAGAACATGAAGACACACAAATGAATCTTAGAATTCAGCAGCTCGATGCAGAGATGCCTCTGGACTTCGTAATAGGCCACTTCCACTGGGCTACTCCAGACGGGAACAGATGTTGTCCCTCCGCCTGTCCCCTAGGAATCCCGGCAGCCGCTGTCTTCCAGAGCTCAAAGAAAAGCCCAGGTACATGAGAGCAGTAATGGCAAATGCCAGGCCTCACGGGATAGGAGAGGATCCGGTCCTTCTCATCCTCCATCCTGATGGGACCCTGAGATGATGCCCACAAACTGCCTCTGGCTACTTATTAAGCTCCTCAATGGCCATGACCCCAGAGACACACAAACGAATCTTGGAACAGAACAGCTCGCTGCAGAGATCTCTCCAGACCCTAATTACTAAAATTTTAGAATTCCAGGACCAAGAGCGGCCACACAACATCATATGCTGTTCATAAAAAGCAATACAAAACAAATTGTCTAACATTGTCTTTTCAGAAGGTTTGAGTAGGGGCGGGAAAATTCCAAATAATAATGGTGGGACTGGTGTTGAACTATTGAATGTAGAAAGTAGAGAGAGAATATTGTAGAAATTGTCTGCCACACAGGCAGCGTAAGGGTTGTATGGGGTGGGGGCTACTGGGGATTTTGGTGGTGGAAAATGTGCACTGGTGAAGGGATAGGTGTTTGATCATTGTATGACCAAAACGCAAACATGAAAGCTTTGTAACTGTGTCTCATGGCGATTCAAAAAAAGGAATAAAAAATGAGAGAGAGAAAGAGAGAGAGAGAGAGAGAGAGAGAGAGAGAGAGAGAGAGAGAGAGAGAGAGAGAGAACACGGATTTCTCCAGAGTGGAAATTAGCAAGCAAAGAAACATTGAGACAAGTGACATCCAGGTTCAAGGGGGGGCATGTGTGAAAGCCCTCTTTTCCATCTTTTCCATCTGAACCTTCCTTGTTCTCAAACCAATGGTTAGAGCCCCTACTTGAAGTGCTCCTCAGAAATCCTTGCTCAGGGGTTGCTCATGGCAATGCTCAGGACACATGTGTTATCAGGGATTGTCCTGGGCTCAGTGGCATGTAAATCATACCCCTGTACCTTCTCTCCAGTCCCTGCTCTGCAATCTTTTCAGTGGTGCCAAACAGTCAGCACACAGCAGCTGATCAGCCTTCTGCACTTCCAGCATGGGATCCTTCTGTCCACGCTGATGGAACAAGTCCATGTTGCCACTCAGCTCAACTTCTTCCTTGAGCCAGTGCCAGCCCTTCCCTAGAAACGCCAGGTGGGCCCACAGGAGAGTCTGATTATGGGTTTGCCAGATCACATGACCCAGAAGAATGTCATTGGATGGACCAACTCCCAGTTAACAAGGGCTGATATTTGGGTGAGAGCTGTGGCCTCTTTGAAGGGCTACCACAAAACTCAGGTTTCATGGGTGTAGAGCCTGAAGAGGAGTCCTGACTTAGCAAGAAGCCCAAGTAAAGAATTTTATGGGACATGGAACTCTTCTGAGGGAGGCAAATAACAGACTGAGGAGAAGGGCATTTGAACCCCAGTGAAGAAGTAAAAAGAAAAGAGACATTACGAAGTCGGTCCACACCCTCCACAGAGTGGGTATAAAGGTTCCCCAAGAGGCAGGAGAGCCACAGCTCTGTGGCTTGGAGAACTCGGTCTCTGTCTTCAGCCGGGCTCCTTGCTTCCTGCTTGCACCATGCCTTACAACTGCTGCCTGCCCAACCTGAGCTGCCGCTCCAGCTGCTCCTCCCGGCCCTGTGTGGCCCCCAGCTGCCATGGCTGCACACTGCCCGGAGCCTGCAACATCCCCGCCAACATCGGCAGCTGTGGCTGGTTCTGCGAGGGCTCATTCAACAGCAGCGAGAAGGAGACCATGCAGTTCCTGAACGACCGCCTGGCCAGCTACCTGGAGAAGGTGCGGCAGCTGGAGCGGGAGAATGCAGAGCTGGAGTGTCGCATCCAGGAGCGGTGCCAGCAGCAGGAGCCCTACGTGTGCCCCAACTACCAGTCCTACTTCCGCACCATCGAGGAACTGCAGCAGAAGGTGAGGGGGCTTCTCTTCCCCTCTGGACTCTCAAGATAGTTCTTGAAGTCTCCTTCAAGAAGCAAATGATTCCATCTCATTTGAGTTCTCACATTCCCTCTCACTCCCTAGATCCTGTGCACCAAATCGGAGAATGCCAGGCTGGTGGTGCAGATTGACAATGCCAAGTTGGCTGCAGACGACTTCCGAACCAAGTGAGTTGCGTGAGATTGGCACTAGTGTCCATACCTGAGCTCTGTTCCATGGCTAGTTTTAAAAAAATAACTAAAAAGAATTTCCCTTGCTATTTTTTTGCACGAGCTCACCCTGTTGTTCCCAAAGTAGTGTGGTCTGCCATGGATTGGGGCCAGCCCACAAGTGTAGAAAGGTTGAAAACTGTTGGTATATCACCTTGGTTATTACTTCTGGTCTGTGCACCACTCTGCAGGCCCAGTCTGGGTCTGCAGGAGTTGAAAGGTGAAGGAGAGTGCTGTAAAGGATTCTGCAACGAATTGCGGGGTGGGAGGACCAAGAAAATGAATCATAAAATTCAAATTCTGCCTCCATGTTTTGCTCATTGTAGAAAGCGAACAGACAAGGTGAGGCGTAGTTATGCTCTCAGTCCCTAAGGTTTGCCAGTCATTGCTTTGACCCTGCTGGCTGACAGGTATGAGACAGAGCTAGGCCTGCGGCAGCTGGTAGAATCGGATATGAACAGCCTGCGTCGCATCTTGGACGAGCTGACCCTGTGCAAGTCTGACCTGGAGGCCCAGGTGGAGTCCCTGAAGGAGGAGCTTTTGTGCCTCAAGAGCAACCATGAGCAGGTGAGCCCCGAAATTAGAGCTGAGGACCCCTTGTCCCACCTGGGGTGGGAATAATAAAAAAAGTGTCAGGATTAGGAGTATGAGATTATGAGATTAAGTTTTGTGAATTTTCATGAAGAACACCCAAACTCCATAAAGCAAGAAAAAAAAAAATAGAGGGCTGGAATCCACCCCCATTTCCACACAGACTGTGTGCATTCTCCCCACACTGCAGAGGCCCAGGTGGCAGCTCCAGAGTGCAGCCATGAGCTTGGCATTGGTTTCTGGGTGCTGCAACTGACCTCAGTGTAGGCTGAACTCATGCCATGAAGTCACCCCTGAAGTCAAAGGCCCCCAAACCCACCTAGTGAATCTGAGTCTCAAAGACCTTATGTAGAGTGATGGAATCTCTCTCTATCTCCTGAGGGGGCTGGTGAGGGGTACGTGGGTGGGTGGTGTTAAGGACATGGCCCTCATGCAGGTGATTTTCTTGCTTGTGGATTCATCAACTGAAACTGTGGGTCCACTTTCTTGGGTCATGAGGTCATCTGTGGCTCATATGCCAACTGAAAAAGATGGGCGTATATGCCATCTTTCAGTGGTGGTTAGGAAAATTCTTGGGGGCCTTTTCTGAAGGCAAATGCCAAGGCACAGTCTCAGTGCACAGGAGCACAGGTCACAAGGAGCACAGAGAACTTGACTTAAATGGTTACCCCAGCATCCCTGAAAGTTTCTTTGTTGAGAACACTGACTACCAGAGCTTCAGCAAGGAGAGTTGTCTCCATTCCCTCTGCATTATGAGGGTTACGTGTGGTGTTTCTGCTTCTACAGGAAGTCAACACGCTGCGCTGCCAGATCGGAGACCGCCTCAATGTTGAGGTGGACGCTGCCCCCACTGTGGACCTGAACCGCGTGCTCAACGAGACCCGCTGCCAGTATGAGGCCCTGGTGGAGACCAACCGTAGGGACGTAGAGGAGTGGTTCACTACCCAGGTGGGCACCTCAGCTTGGGGACATGCAGGATTAGATGCCCCTGGGGACTCTGAAGATGGGGTCTGACCCGGTCTTCTTCCCTTTGCTCTTGCAGACTGAGGAGTTGAACAAACAGGTGGTGTCTAGCTCAGAGCAGCTGCAGACGTGTCAGGCAGAGATCATCGAGCTGAGACGCACCGTCAATGCTCTGGAGATTGAGCTGCAGGCCCAGCACAACCTGGTGGGTGTGGCTGAGTCCTCCTGGGGAGAAACGAGGTCTGGGATAGGAGTTATTGGTGGGCCCTTTAAAGGGTCCACGGGGTTTTTTCCGGGTAGCTGAGAGAGCCTCCCTGTCTTCCCCACCATAGAGGGACTCCCTGGAGAACACGCTGACTGAGACAGAGGCCCGCTACAGCTCGCAGCTGGGCCAGGTGCAGTGCATGATCACCAATGTGGAGTCACAGCTGGCTGAGATCCGCAGTGACCTGGAGCGGCAGAACCAGGAGTATCAGGTGCTGCTGGACGTGCGGGCCCGGCTGGAGTGTGAGATCGACACGTACCGAGGCCTGCTGGAGAGTGAAGATTGCAAGTGAGTGTCTGCAGCAGGTGTTTGGGGAAGCTGTGTGTAGCGCCTACCTCCCCCTCGGGAGACAGGGATGACTGCAAGTTTCGGAGGGGAGATTATGCTTCTGCACCAGACATGCTCCAGCAGATCCCAGAAACTGGCATCAATCATTACCAAGACCGCCACCACTGTTAGATGTTCAAGCTGAAGTTGTACGGCCAGTTCTTTGCTTTCCCCAGGGATAGTGTGGATATGAGAGCCATGATCTGTTTGGTGTTTCTAACCTTGGGTTGTGTAGGTGATGCATTACCACACTTTTACCAAGCCTTGCAGTTACCCCCAGGCTGGCGGCATCAGGCCCTGTTCTGCTGGGGAATAACAGGGCTGCAGAAAAATGAAGAGACTTGCCCCAAGTCACCTGCTAGGATGGGTAGTGTTGGGAGTTGAAGCTGAGTTTGAGTTTTAGCATTTCTGGACAACCCTCCCCCACCCCCACCCCCACCCCCACCCCGTCACTGGGATAGTGAGTTTGGTGATCTTGGGAACTTTCTTGTTTGTTTTAGATCAGATCAAGTTTCAATAGGCTTATTTCTTGGGAGTGTCTCTGTTATATGTTAACTCCAACCTTCTCTCCATTCCCTTTGCCTCCTTTCTTTCTCCAGGCTTCCCTGTAACCCCTGTGCCACCACCAACGCCTGCAGCAAGTCCATCGGGCCCTGCGTCCCAACTGCCTGCACGCCCTGTGTGCCCCGGCCTCGCTGTGGCCCCTGTAACCCCTGCATGCGCTAGACCCCAGGGAAGGTTGGAGGAGCAAGGAGGCAGGGCCCAGAGATCCAGAGCCTTTACAGGGACCCGTTTCCCTCCCTCCAAAGTGCCTGAAAATCCAGTTCGCATGGCCGGGGCAGTCAAGAAACTCCCCCCCTGACTCCAGAGCATTCCCTGTCCCCACTCATTCTCCCTGAACACTCCCACTCCCCGTATGTACTTCACCAGGGCTGGTCCTTCTGAACTTGCCATGGAATGCTCCCCAGGGCCAGGGGCCCTCTCCTTTAACCTCCTAATAAATGTGGTTTCCCTGGCAAGGCAGATGCCTTTCTCATTGCTATTCATTTGTCTTACTACGCCCATCACTGTAAAAAACACGCTGTAAAAAGCCACTTGAAAGTCAGGCCACAGCATGGTCCAGCCCATTCCTCCAGGAGCCCTTCCATGCCTGGAGGGCAGAGAGCTGGCCTGGTGCCTAGGCCCTGAGGGTGAGGTAGGATGACAGAAGAGAGGACCAACTGCAGCCTTGCTAGCATCTGAGCACTCTGACCATTCCTGGATGTTTCTCTCGACCTGGGCATCCTAGATACGGCTGGATTCAAGTCTGAATAGGCTGGGTGCTGAAAAGAAAATCTTGCATGGTCCTGTCCAGGCCAATGGCTTGAGCCAATGTTCTGTTCCCCTGGTTCTTGTTCTGTTCAGGTCCACTTGGTGGAAGGAGCTCCTGATTTATCTGCAATGCCTACCATGTCCTCTGTTCCCTGTGTTGATGGGTCACCATGAGCTGAGCTCCAGCAGCTCTATTTCCCTCCTCAGCCCACGGGATTAGAGCCTCTTTCCCTCTTCACTGGATATTTTTGTGTTCTATGTTCAAATCAAACATTACTTAGATAGAATTATGTAAAACCCTGATTGGAGGGGAGAAGAGAGACACAATTCACAAGCCAGCTTGATAGCTGCATAAAGCTAGTGCCCAAGGAATGCTATTACAGGATGGGCCCCAGCACCTGGAATATATGGCTGGCTCTGCCGGCCAATCTCAGGGGCAGAAAGGGGAAAGCACTGAGGAGGGTACAACCCTGTCATCAAGAATGGACTCCTCTTTTTAATAAAGGATGTGATGCATGGCTTTGGCTTGTTACAACCCCAGAGTGCCATGACCTTTTGTTTGTTTTATGGGTCACACTTGCCCCCCCTCCATAGAAAGAAAGAAAGAAAGAAAGAGAGAAAGAGAGAGAAAAATAAAGGAAAAGAGAAAGAAAAAAGGAAGGAAGGAAGGAAGGAAGGAAGGAAGGAAGGAAGGAAGGACAAAAAAGCCAGGGCTTCCTCCTGGATTTATACTCAGGAATCATTCCTAGCAGTGCTCAGGGGATTGTAGGGACCTTATATGGTCCTGGAGATTGAATCTAGGCCAGGCAAAAGCTGCCCTGCTATGTTCTTGGGCTCCTAAGAGACAATTTTCGTAAGAAGTGATGAGAGATCCTTCTGCGCCTCATCTTCTACCTCTCCCCATCACACCAGGTTTTCAGGGGAAGATGTTAGACACCCCCACCCCAATTTTTGGTGATCTTGAGATATGGGGTGTTATATAAATATGGTTCTTGTACCCTACCTGGCTGTTCTCAGGGCTTATTCCTGGCTCTGTGCTCAGGAATCACTCCTAAGCAGTGCTTGGGAGACCATATGTGGTGCTGGGGATCAAACCTAGGCTGGCCATGGGAAAGGAAAGCACTTTACCCACTATACTATTGTTTTAGTTATGTACATTTTTAATAGACCAACTATTCTCTCTACCAAATCATCCTACTTAGTTCTTATGCTTCAAGGTCAAGTTCAGGAGGGAATCAGATTCACCTACTTGGCTCCTTGACTTCTGAGAAGTCTCAGACCACGAATGCAATACCAGCCTGTGATACCCTCCACATCCAAGGTCAAGATCAGTGCAGAGACTCCCTCACTGTGCTGGATTCTTTATTCTATATCCTGCCAACATTGATTATTTCGCCATGACACAAACATGTTTCTAATAGCTCCCTTGGGAGAATGTTGTTCCCTTCCACCCCAAAGGTTTTTATGTTCTAATTTGTCAAGCCTGGGACTATGTTAGGTATTCACAGAAGTTGCTAACTAACTGATTTAAAATGGGGAGTTTGTGGTGGTAGGAAATGGGCACTGGTAGAGAGATGGGTATTTGATCATTGTATAATTGAAACCCAAGCACAAAAATGTGTAAGTCTGCAACTGTACCTCATGATGTCTAACTATAAAAAAAAATAAAAACAGAAAAAAAATAAAATGGGGAGTTATCCTGGATTATCCTTAGGGGATCCCAGGTAACCACAAAAGTTCTCAGAAGTGGAAAAAGGAGGCAGAGAAGGGAGGGTGGAAGCTCCACTGTGGACATAGCTCAGAATGATGTGGTAGGAGGAAACAGCCCTGTAGGATTTGAAGATGGAAGAAGAAAACTATGAGTCAAGAACACTGGTGGTCAGGGGCTTCTCCAGGAAAATGCAAAGCTCACAGAACAAAATCACCTTTGGAATAGAAAGAAATACACAGTCCTGCCAATGCTTTCAACTTTCAGCATATGGATCTGTCTCCTCAAATGTACACATGTCTATTATATATATATAAACACACACACAAACACAAATGCAAGCACAATTTTGCATCCATATAAGCATAGATCACGTAAAACTAACCATTTAAATCATTTCTGGTTTATGATTCTGGGGGAATTAGGCAACCATCACTAATGTTTAACTCCATAGCGTTTCAATCCCTCAAACTCTGAAACTCCCCAAATCCTTATATTCCAACTCTTTGGGATCTGCATATATCTGACTGTTCAGGCACCTCCCTTTGGTGGACACACACTTGCGATCCTTCTTCTGTTTTTTTTTTTCACTTGCTATAATGTTTTCAGGTTTGTCTGTGTCAGAATTATATTCCTTCAGAAGACTAATGTTCTATTGTGTGCATATAGCATGTATTGTCTGTTTATTAATCTATAGATAGAAATTTTGGTTGATTTTTCTGGCAGTTCCAAACCCAGGACATCACACATGGAAGATAAGCACTCTTCCCCTGATTTCACTCATGGCCTCCCACCAATGAGAATTTTTGGGTCTTTACTTCATTTGATGATTGTGAACAAAGTCGTCATGAGTGTTCATGTATTTAGATCTATTTAAGTCACTGCTTTCAGTTCTTTTATGTATAGACCTGGAAATTGAATTGATTTGAAATTCTGTTTAGGTTTTAGAGGAACTGTTATACTATTTTCCATTTAACATGTCCAGCGACAATATGCAAGTGTGCCTTAATTTTTCCACCTGATCCCTAACATTTTTTCTGATTATTTAATTAATTTCTGGGTGCAAAATCATCTTAATGGGTATGAAGTGATATCTTACTGTGTTTTGCTGTAGTTTTTTTATTTAGTAATGCTGAGTATCTCTACATGTACTTTTGCCCATTTGTACTTCTGCCCATATTTATAGAAATGTCTAATGTCCAATGTCCAGGTTTCTTGGACCCTAAGGGGCTGAAGGGCCACTTCCAGTGATATTTCATCCAGTTGTGTGGGCCTGGCAGTTCAATGCTCTGGCCCAAGGATGTTGGTGCTGTTCAGACCCAGTGGTATTGGGGGCCACCAGGATGCCCTTGGTGATGCTCGGGGTCATACAATTTGATGGGATTCAAACCAGGGATTGAGTTCAGGGATTAGTGTATGCAAGACGTGCATTCCAGTCCTTTTGGCTATATTCCCTGAGGCCTCACTGACCATAAAAAAAATAACAGTCAAATATTCATTCTAGGAACAGGGGTTGGAAATTTATCATTCAAATTTCACAGCCTCCACATTTCAGTATCTTTAGGTAAATATTGCTTCATCCTGAGATGAGCTTTATTGTTCACATATATTTCATATGACAGATACTCTCAGGCATTAATTGAAACTATTAAATAACTATAGTTGGCACTAATTGAGATTCTACTCTGTACCAGAATGTGTGGACTCAGTGTGTGCTTGATAATTGGATCTTGTAACAATGCTGTAAGACAGGAGATAATAGTATTCTTATTATCTTCATTTTATAGATGAGGAGATTTAAACACAAAGGGGTCAAGTTACATGATGAAGAAGACTCATGACTAAATTCCTGTCCATGTTTTAGTAAACTCCTCAAATCTCTTGCTTTGGATTACTCTAAATTGAAATATACACAAAATGGGCACAACTAAATTTTCCATTGGATTTTTGTTGTTATTATTGTTGAGTGGCAGGATGTTCTTTATACATTCTGGACATTAATTTCTTATTTTAGGTCTATAACTTGCAGCTATTTTCTCTGGTTACCTTTTTACTCTCTCAGTAACATATATTTATGTTTAAGTTTAAAACTTTTCTGTTGTTCACTTAGCCTATTTTTTGGTTTGTTTGGGGGTCAAACCTGGCTGTACTCAGGGCTTAGTCCTAGCTCTGTGTCAGGGATCACTCCTAGCAATAGTCATGGTCCCATATGGGGACCAAACTTGGACCAGTTGCTTGGATGCAAAGCATGTATCTCTTATCCACTGTACTATCTCTTGGCTCCATTTGGCCTATTTTTCCCCTCTTGATATTTGCCAAGAGTCGTTATTGACTCCTGAAGATTTCCCTTTCTTTCTAAGAGTTTTTAATTAAAAATTAAAAAATATTTATTTTGAGTTACTTTGTGGATGTGTATGAGGCAAGGGTTCTAGCTCATCAATTTGCTTTCCAATACTTAGATTCTTTCCTTAATGGACAGAAGTTTGCTATGAACAATCTGGATATTAAAAAGATAGAGATGCTGTTAAAACAAAAGTGCTCAACATCTTTCAGTTTGGAGAACATCATTGGGATGAAGGTAAATACTGAGTAGAGACAAAGATTTTTGGCATCTGTAAAGTCTTCCATGTTTTTTAAAAGCAAAAATCTCTATCTTTACAGCAACATGTTAATTCTGGGAATAAATGCATGCAATACCCTTCCACCAGTTTTTGATTTTAATTGTTTCCAGGTGTTTGTCATTCGCCAGCACAGGTCTAACAATAGTGATTCCCAGGGCCTGAGTGATAGTACGCGGTCAACAGGGATTTGATCCTCAGCATCTCCTATGGTCCCCTGAGCACTGCCTGAGCATGCCAGAAGTAATTCCTGAGTGCAGAGCCAGGAGCACTGGATATGACCAAAGGCCGGGGGGGGGGGGGAGGGGGAAGAACAGTGATTCCCAGTCTTGATTGCACTCAGAATCACCTGAAGGGAAACATAAAAAAAAAAAAAAGTTCTGAAGCTCAAACTGCTCAAAGAGCTGATTTACTTGGTTTGGGATATAGCTAGGTTACTGGGAATTTTAGAAATGCTATATAGGTGGTTCTAACAAGCCAGGCTATGAATCACTTCTCAGAACCCTGGATTCTAGTTCTGACTTCCCTTCTAATCAGCTCTATGTTCTTGGGCAAGGCAGGTAATAGCGCTGAGCCTCAGTTTTCCCAAAGGTAAGGTGGAGCTCATCTCTGATTTATCCACTTGCCCAAAGGGTCATAGAAGACTGTGTTTATGGAAAGACTTTGTAAACCAGATGTTTTTATTAGGATTATTAATCATATTTATATTTGCTGACTTAACATACAACAAAGCTACTTAGGGGTAGAAAAGTTTGATCCTTCTCTCACTCTTTTTTTTGGGGTGGGGTTATGCCCAATAGTATAATCTACACTATACTATACTACACTACACTATAATATCTTTTGTTGTTTCCACTTTTTTTTTATCTTTGCTAAGTTCCCCCACCAGCTTCACACCAGGCATACAGACTCTTCTCTGCTTTAGTTGTGCTCTGGGTATTACACTCAGCTTTAGAAGGGCTGTCTCAGCTGTCATCCTAGTGCCCTTTGCCCTGTTTGTGAATACCCAGCCTGGTCTGACCTGAACTCAGCATACTGGGTGTACTTCATACTCAGACCGTCGTCTTTTCCAGACCAATTTCTTTTCTTTAGTATGTATGAAACTTTTTATTTTATGATTTCATTTTATTTGCAGAGAGATTGAGCAAAGCCCCAATTCTCATACTTCTATCTGGTGGTAAAGCCATTGTTAGAATTCTTTGAGGCTAGAGGCTGCTCTCAGTATCAACAAGAAGAGCAGGGCTGGCCAGGAGCGCAGAGCATTTTCCTTTATAAAAACCAATCCCTGGCCTTCATGAGTCACATCATCAGCAACCTGTGGATTAGGCACTTTTTAACCCCCGGATCACCAAGGAGTCAGGCCCTGTCCAGGGAGCTGAGGTGTGAATTCCTGTCTGAGCTCAGGGCTGGCATCAGAATCATGATTTCTTCTAGTCCCTGTGTGCTCCTAGACATTGTCTCCTCTCTGTAACTCATAATCATGGGGCAACCCTGGCAGACTTAAATCTACTTACTAGGGCTATTTTGTATAGGTTACATTTCTTTACAATGTCTCTCATACTCAGGATTTGAGATAAAGATGGATGAAACACTCTTATTGGGCTCTAGTACCTTACATGACAGGAACATCTGTTGACACTCATTTCTTTCCTTCTTCACTGTCCAGGCCTGTTTTCTTTCCCCACAGATTCAGGTCCTTAGAATTCTTCAGTTCTAGGAGACAGGATGTGTTTCTGAGGTGAATATTTGTGGGGCTTAAAACTTTAGGTGAGACAGGCAGGCTTTCTCCAAGATTCTAAATCACCTTTGGCCATGCTACTGGGCAATTTCTTTTGTTTAGGTCCTAGAACAAAACAATGCCATGCTAATATGGACATATCAATCAATTATACAAAAGAATAGTCATTGTCATGTGGAGAAAGGTAAAGGATTGTGACTCCATCTTTCTTTAGGAAGGTTCCAAGTCTGGTGAGAGGAAAGCTTGAGTACAGAGGCCTAGGAGGATTGTTGGGGCAATCAGGGAGTGGGAAACAGGGTTTTGGGGGAACCTGAAAGAAAAACTATAAAAAAGAGTTATCAGACAGAAATGAACCTAAAAATTTCTTCCCAAAACTCAAAGAACTTGCTGTGTCCAAAGTTTCACTCTGTGTTCAAACTTAGAAGTTAGACACGTGAGTTGTTCAGATCCCAGTTAATGGCCATGTCACAAGGAAATTTGAAGCTTTTCTCAATATGTTTCCTTTCCCAATGTTTTTTCAAAATAGGAATATTTTTTATAGGGAAACCTTAGAGTGTTGTTGAAAGGATCAAACAAAAAATATGCCAAAGTAGTAAATAGGTTGTTGGGTATATAAATTTTCATGAAATGATATCATCATTGCCTTCATCATCACTTTTACCACACTCATTTTGAATGTTTTCTTGGAGCTGCAAGTCTGGAGGATTTCCATAGAAAGAGTAGAGTCCTTTCAATGGGTGCCTGTTCTTCTCAAGAATCTATCCCAAATAAGATACCAAAACTTGAGGAAAAGGAACTTAGCAGAAAATTTAGGGATAGAAGACAACCCATTAAAATCCCATTGCAGTCACTGAGTCAATGTTTGCATTGGCAGTTTTGTTGATGAATTCTGTAATATAGTCTGGGCTCTTATGCCTTCAAAGTAAGTGACTGGTTGCCACCACATAGGCTTGGGCAATGTACCTGGGAAATGTCTGCTCAAAATAGAATTTTTCCCAAATTCTTCATCTGAGCCAACTTGCCTAACAAGAAGAGGGAGTAAGGAGGAAGAAATTATTATCATCACCCCAACCATTTCCACACACTGTGTCTTAAGGTTCACAACAAAACTATGGGGATGGATAGCATTATTACTTATGAGGAAAACAAGAATCCAAAAGGGGAACCTACTTCTCTGAGCTTTTTTGTAAGTAGGGAAGCAAACCCAGGTCCTTTAGCTTCAAAGTGATCTTTTTGTTTTGTTTTGTTTTTAAATCTCATCCTGCCTTTGATGCAGATACATACTTTTGAAATGGCCTCTATTGCTTCTGTAACCTTCTATGATTTCCTTCTGAAACTAATATTATTTCTTTGCTGAACAAAAGAGAGAAAGAGTGATAGGCATCAGAAGGAGAGAAGGTTACTACTTACTTGAGAGTCATTGAGGGAAACAAAGAGACTTGAGAGAGAGTATGGGGGAAATTGACTGCCATAGAGGCAGTGGGAGGGCTGTGAAGGGCGAGCATACTGGGGACATTGGTGGTGGAAAATGTGCATTGGTGGAGGGATGGGTGTTTGATCATTGTATGAATGGAACTCAAACACGAAAGCTTTGTAACTGTTTTTCATGGTGATTTAATAAAAAACAAAAACAAACACCCAAACCAGAGACTCTCAAGGATTTGGAAGGATCAAATGGTTGTAGAACCCAGGGGTGATTGACAATCATGCTCTTACTCAAGACAGTGGTCTCATGAAGTGACAACATTTACATTGGCATCCCTTGGCCTTCAAACTTGTGTGGAAGTAACCTCAGTTGGCAATCCACTTCTAGTGGTGGTTGGTTCTCTGAAAGGGAAGTCTGGGTAGGCCTAAGGGGGAAAAATTTCCTAGAAACTCAGGTCAGGTCACCATGGGGACAAAGATGAAGACCCCACTCTCCCTCGCCTTTTCTGTTGAATCTGAAGCATTGTTTATGCCCCAACACGGACTCTGGTGCTCTCAACCCAGGGATCTGATGAATTTTTCTTCTGGCCGTAACTTGTCTTATATCCAGGTCGAGTGGCTTCTGTGTGGATTGGTAGAGGTTTTCCACTGTATGAGCCAGATAGTATTTTAGGCTTTAGAGACCAGAGGGGATTGGTTGACCTTCCTCAGCTCTTGCCATAGTAGCACAAAAATGGCACAGAGAACACCAATAGGCAGGAGCATCACTTTGATTTATCAAAATGGCAGAAGGCTGAATGTGGTCAGTGGACAGCCATAGCAGATCTTGGCCTTGTGCTCTTCTCATTTATCTGCCTGGCTTTGCTTTCCAACTGTGGCTGCTTTATTGTGTTCAGTCTCTTCATGAATTCACACATTCCCTCATACTTAATGAATTATTTCCTTGAGGAGGTTCAGAATCAAGGGAAACCTGGAGAAATTAAACCCCTCAGACTGGGAACAGAGAGCATTCGAAAAGATTTCTCAGGCCAAGTTCCTTTCCAGGGACTCTCATGGCAGAACCTCCCAGGTTTGGAGTCCCGAATTCCCCAACAGCTGCACCCTGGGTTCTGGCTGTTCTCCCCTCTGAGTAATGGGGACACCCTGTGGGGCTGCGATGATTGTGATGATTTTGCTTCCTTTGAAGCCATCTGATGAAACCCCGGATTCCACCAAATAGCAGCAAACAGGAGGAGGCAGGTGTGACACAGCAGAGTGGAATAATTTTATGAGATGAAGGGACTCTTTGGAGGCAGCTAAGTAGCATATTTGGGTGAAAAATTAACTGAAGCGTGAGGAAAGGAAATGAGGCTGGCTGCCAAGCCCCCACCCACCATTAAGAGTATAAAAGGGCCTGGGAGGAAGGGGAGACTCACATTGCACCCACATCTACCTCCATCTGCTCACCTGCCCTTCCATCAGCCCTACCTTCACCATGCCTTACAACTGCTGCCTGCCCAACATGAGCTGCCACTCCAGCTGCTCCTCCAGGCCCTGCATTCCCCCCAGCTGCCATGGCTGCACCCTGCCCGGAGCCTGCAACATCCCTGCCAACATCGGCAGCTGTGGCTGGTTCTGCGAGGGCTCGTTCAACAGCAGCGAGAAGGAGACCATGCAGTTCCTGAATGACCGCCTGGCCAGCTACCTGGAGAAGGTGCGGCAGCTGGAGTGTGAGAACGCTGAGCTGGAGCGCCGCATTCAGGAATGGTGCCAGCAGCAGGTGCCCTACGTGTGCCCCAACTACCAGTCCTACTTCCGCACCATCGAGGAGCTGCAGCAGAAGGTGAGGGATAGGCTAGAGGGGGGGGGGCACAGCAGTAGCCCACTGTCTTTGAACCACCAGGGGTTCTCATGGTCAAGTGGTCCTCACTGCAGGATCTTGTTTTCAGATTCTGTGTGCCAAGTCAGAGAACACCAGGCTGGTGGTGCAGATTGACAATGCCAAGCTGGCCTCTGATGACTTCAGGACCAAGTAGGTTGAACCTTTGGACCAGTTGACCTTCTAGGGGCCTCTGGCTTATTCATGGCCCTGTGTTGCCAGGGAAGGAAGAGAAAACCACCTGTCCCTATGTCATAAGTCAACTGTTTACAGAGACCAAGACAGACATGTGTTATACCTGTTCTTCAGCTCTTTCTAGAAAGCCTTTGTAAATCGCTGAATATGGAGGAATAGTACTAATATGCCTTAATTTCATGGCATATCAACCAACATCATTGAGAAGAGAGGAAGGGACTCCATCTCTTGGGTCCTGGGGGGCTCCTTCTGGTATTAAGGGAGTCAGGACACCTCAATCCTATCAGGCATAGCTGGAGGACCATGGACAAGGAGCCAGGTCTACCCCATTAGTGAGAGACCTGAGCTTGGGTAAAGGGATGGGGGTGCTCTTTGGCTCGTCCTCCCACTTGGATCTATGTGAGCAGGTATGAGATGGAGCGCTGTTCGCGCCAGCTGGTAGAGTCAGACATCAACAGCCTGCGCCGCATCCTGGACGAGCTGACCCTGTGCAAGTCTGACCTGGAGGCCCAGGTGGAGTCCCTGAAGGAGGAGTTGCTGTGCCTTAAGAAGAACCATGAGGAGGTGAGAGGGAGAACCCCAACACTGGGCTCTGGAGTAAAGCTTGTGAGCACTGGCAGTCTGGAGGAAATTTCCAGCAGCGTCTCTGATTTGGGACCTTCTCCATCTAAAGCACTCAGAATATGGGGCTGTGTTTTCCACAGTGAGGAGGAGGCCAGCTGCCAGTTCTTAAGCTGCTAGGGTTTGAGGTCTTGGTGGTGTATGGAAGTTACCCCTGCCCCTATTCCTCCCCGCCACTTTTTGAACAGAACTCTCTGTTCAAAAACTCTCTGACAGGGAAAACCTTAGTCAGCCTGCATGGAGATAGGATTGGTCTCAAAAGTAAGTCATGGGAAAGTGAATTTTAATAGCGGGGATTTCAATCTGAGGGGAGAGGCTGAGCAAAGACACTGAAGTGGGGGGGTCACTTCTGTTTCCATGGGGAAGTATGACCAGACATGCTGTTCCTGCAGGGATGTGAAGACAAGGGGGTAGAGGGTGAACATGCCAAGGTTAGGCTTGATCTTTTGGAAACGTGGGTTTCTTTCTGTTTCATAGTACAGGTATTGGTGTGAGACCTCTGGGTACCTTTCCTACACAATACCTGTGCTGGCCTTTGAAGAAGGATCTGTATATTCCTTCGGTGCATGGCTGGGTTGTGTTTCCTTACAACAGGGAAACCACAGATCCATTTTTGGGTTTTATTCCTGACATTTATTTCCTCCACAGGAAGTCAACACGCTGCGCTGCCAGATTGGAGACCGCCTCAACATCGAGGTGGACGCTGCCCCCACTGTGGACCTGAACCGTGTGCTCAATGAGACCCGTTGCCAGTATGAGGCCCTGGTGGAGACCAACCGCAGGGATGTGGAGGAGTGGTTCACCACCCAGGTGGGCACCTCAGCTCCAGGATGGGTAGAATCAAAGGCACTTGGGAACCCTGAAGGCAAGGTCTGATCGTGTCTTCCCCACCCTTTTGCTGATCTAGTCTGAGGAGCTGAACAAGCAGGTGGTGTCCAGCTCAGAGCAGCTGCAGACGTGCCAGGCAGAGATCATCGAGCTGAGACGCACGGTCAATGCCCTGGAGATTGAGCTGCAGGCCCAGCACAACCTGGTGGGTGTGGCTGAGTCCTCCTTGGGAGAAATGGGGGGCTGGGATAGGAGTTACTGGTGGGCCCAAAGGGTCCATGGGGCTTCTTCTGGGCAGCTGAGAGAGCCTCCCTGTCTTCCCCACCACAGAGGGACTCCCTGGAGAACACGCTGACCGAGACGGAGGCCCGCTACAGCTCGCAGCTGGGCCAGGTTCAGTGCATGATCACCAACGTGGAGTCACAGCTGGCTGAGATCCGCAGTGACCTGGAGCGACAGAACCAGGAGTACCAGGTGCTGCTGGACGTGCGGGCCCGTCTGGAGTGTGAGATCAATACATACCGGTGCCTGCTGGAGGGCGAGGACTGCAAGTGAGTATGGGCTGGAGGATTATGGGAAAATGTGTAGGGGGTTAACCACATGATATTATTGCACAAACACATTGGCCACATTTTTTATTCACCCAACACTGCACATAGATTGTGTGTCTATTCTGCAATCATTTAGAAAATGTAGAAAGGCCTTGGTGAAAGCCATACCTCATGGGCCTCTGGGTGGTAACAGTGGGGAACTGGTTGGGAGATTGATACTCACAACAGTTACAGCTGAGGGAGGCAGATAGTGAGAGCATGAGATCAAGAGATTACATTTTTCAAGAGGACAACTTTCCACCTTTGCACATGGCATGCTGTGACAGGGACAGGGATTTGGTAACCATCAAATTTGATCCCAACCCACTCTAACTGCTGAGAACTTTGATTGTTTGTTTCATCAAGCACCTGAGGGTTTCTTCTCTTCCCTCGCCAATCCATTATTAATCTCTGTCTCCCCAGGCTCCCTTGCAACCCCTGTGCCACCACCAACGCTAGTGGCAGCTGCTGTGGGCCCTGTGGTGGCTGTCAAAAGCGTTGTTAATTTGAAGACTGGCATCCTCTTTGAAGAAGTTCATGAAGCTGTTTACGGCAAGCGCAGGAGAAGTCCCAGGTCCCACCTTTGCTGGAACTTGTTTCTCACTTAGAAGTAGAGTCAGGCCAACTATGATATCTTCAGACACTGAAACGCTTTCCACATCCAAAAAGGAAAGACACTTCATCAAGCACAGTGTCTGAAAACTGTGTCCTGTCAAAGGTTGAGTCTCTGTGGGGGAAATCCAGCTCCCTGAATATGGAGCTTCCAATGTGACCAGATGGAAGCTCCTGATTGGACTGTGATGTCTCCTGATTCTCTTGTTTCTTTGGCATTCTCTGGAATGCAAGAAGGTTGCTTCATTGACTTCTCAATAAAGTTTATTTCTCTGGCATAGTAAATGTGTCTCATTCATGGTCAGGTCACGCACTATAAAGAACTGGTCATGTTTTATAAAAATATCCCTATATAAAGAGGGGTGATGTAGGTGACATCACTGCTTCTATTATGGCTCACTGGTAAATTCTTATGGAGAAGGAGAAGTGTCATTCTGGAAGACTCCTGCCCAGAGAAGACCATGCAGAAAACTTGGCCTTTGGCACCTCTGTTCATCTTGCCTTTGTAGTAGGACTTTTGGAAATTCTGAAACTCTTCCAAAAACCTTGCTTTTATGTCCATGGTCACCTTTCTCATTCCAATGTATTAGTTCATTTTCTTCCAAGTTTCCAGAGGGACTAGCTTCTGTAGAAACTGCTCAGAGAACGACCACCCTCTTACCAACTTCTTGGCTGCAACTATGTCTCCAGGAGAAGTACCTCTCCTTGAAGCAGACCTTCCCAGACTCCCACCATCCTTTACTGTCTGGGTCTTATGATATTGCGAGCTGCCTGTCTCCTATCTCCTGATGTGCTAAAATTAAAAACAGAGAAAAATACCCATATACTCCAGTGCATGGAGAACTAGTCCTTCTATGCTGACAGACACATGGGTCTTGGGACACCCACGGGATAGTTTCACTTAATGTCAGGTGATCCCATCACATTTAATTAGGCTAAAACTTATCTGTATTGTACTGGTTCATCTTGGAATGTACTTGTCAAACCCAACATTTTTTAGAAAGTCCCCTTAAATGGAAGACTCCCAGGCAGAGTCTCCTTGATGCCTCTCTTCCATTTAACTCTTTTATTTAGCCTTGGCTCAAGACCATCATGTTTTTTCTACAACCTCTTCATTTATTTCCTGTTCCTCCCTGCCCATAAGCATTAACCATACCCCAAACTTATTTATTTCATTGTTGAATTTTCAAAGATCTCAAATATATAGTTACTCTCTCAAGTCTCTATTTAATTGAACTTTTTGGCCACAGTCATTGATTGTGTATGTGTTGGTACTGTGAGATGTACTGAGAATTCATAGGTAAGTGGTCCACAGCATGATCATAGTCTGGAATGAATAAGAACAAGAAACAGCATCATAGAGATAAACATCAATGTGACTCAAAAGTGATGTAAATAAAAGAGGATGACATTCAGGTGGATGAATGATGAGACTCCAAGAAAATTTCATCGGGGCTTTGAAAAGCCAAATATTCTCTTCTCATAAACTTTGTCTGCTGTCTCATTGGCCCTTCAACAGAGATGGTATCTTCACCTAATTAATGCCTACTGCAAACCATAGAATACTGTAAGTTGAATAAGGAGCAGTAACACTAATGAGAATCATGAGGAGGTTGTTAAAACTTTATATACTTCCCATAGTTTCAACTTCAATCAATGATCATGATGTGATATTGGCATAATTCTGAAACAAATTTTGATAGGGGTGTATTTGGATGTTAGGAGTGTGTGCAGGTCTAAGAAGAGGGAACGTTTTTCTAGGTATGAACTTGGCACATAAAGAGACGAGAAGACTGGAGGTGTGTTAAGGGCATTACAGATCAATTTCTGAAAAGGGGCAGAAGATAAAGGTAGTTGTGGAAGATAAAACTTCAGAGGTAGGTAGCACCATCTCTGAGTACCTTGAAGGATTTCTGGGAAATTTGATATTTGCTCTACCTGGAAGAATTTCTAGGCTGGGTTGTGATGGGTCCTAAAACTGGGTAGGGTTTGGCTGTCAAGAAAGGAAGATCAATAGGACTTAATGAGAGACAACAAGGACTGTGATGGGTGGAGGTAAAGGAGAGGGTGGGGCAAGGAAGTGTGAACTTAAGAGGCACAACATGGGATATGGGAGTTGATTGGAGGTAGAGGAACAAAGGAGAGAGAAGGAAGGAAACTAGCCCTAATTGACCCTCCTGTGGGCCCATAGGAGCCCAAAGTTTTTGAACCTGAGAACACGAAACTAGGTTAGATCTCCAAAGGAGAGGGGTAGAAAAATTCTGGGCATGATATAGGAACATTCCCTTAAACAAGATAGCAGTGAGGTAAGACTTGTGAAGACTGCCAAGGGGGAGATGTTAGAATATGGAAGAACTTTGGGAACCAATGATAGAAACTCAGAGTGGCCTAGGACTCTCTTGACATCCAGAACAGTAAGTTCGGCTTTCATTTAACTGGGTCTCCAAAGGTAAATACCACAGTAGGTTCTCTTCCTTTGGAAAAGGAAGTGGAGAAGCAACTGAAATAATACAGAAGTCAAAAGTATTTAGCTCTTCAATGAGTGGAAGGCCAATGGCATCCTTCTTGAAGAAATGAACAATCTACTGTGGAATTTACTCTGTTGGATATAACAATAGGGAGTTCACTGGGTAACTGTGAATACAACTAGTTCTATGGGAAGCCTGGGGAAGAAATACAATTTGGCTACATCAAGCCTCTCATTCAACTGTGAATTGGATGCAAAAGTTCAGTCCAACACATTCAGATTTAACACGAGGCTTAGTTTGCCTTATTAATTCTGTGAATTGCGTGGAATGTTTTAGCCCCTGCTCTTCCCTTTGTTGTGGAGAATAATAACACAAACAGGTTTTAATTTCTTCTTTGAATGGTGCCAAAATTCAATTTCCCAGCAGAGGACAATTGCGTTAGATTGTTTGAGATGTATCACCTTCATCTTGACTCCCTTGGGAGTTAAGCTCAGAGAGATGAACTTCTCATGTCTCTGACTTGCTGAGTCCCTTCAGATGCCCATTAGGATGTCATTCTAATTGGGAGTCCAAGACTGAGTGCAAGAGAAACAATGGATCTGGTGAGGGTTTGAGGAATGAACTCTGAATCCCTCATTGTTCATCTTAAGACTGACTGGGATCCTCCAGGTCCTCCTTGGATTGTCCCTCACTGGAAATACTGTTTGAGCATCTTTTCAGAGCTAAGCCTTTTAGTCAAGTTCATGAATTATCATCACAAATTCTCCCCTCAATGCAGTAAGACCAGGGGGTTGGCAAGTAGGTAACTACTTTCTGTAGGGCAGCTTGCAGATGGCATTAGGTACTATTCTTTGGACCAGCTCTAATTGGGGCTGGCCCAACAGGTGGTGTTGGTTTTGAAGAGAATTTTCAGTTCTCCAGTGGGGGATTTTCTTTTCTTTTGTGCAAGTCAGTCTTCTTGGACTGTGCCCAGTGATACCTCTCCTTGTTCTCTCCTTGCTGTTGGTAACCATCAAAATATTATGAATCTTTAGGTGACCTATATGCTATTTTGCATTTCCCCAAGAATGCATTTATGTTTCTCATGGTGAGAATTTCAGGTGCAAGTCCCCCACCAAAAGGGAAGAAGGTTTGGGGAACAGGGTTTGAAGTAGGAGATCTCTCAGTGGTTTCAGAGTCTGTCACAGGGAGAATGACTTAGCTACTTATTGGCCCTGACTCCTCTCCGTGGCTATGTGCCACTGATGAGTTTGTGTGTGATCTCTCCAAGGAAAATAGCCTTGGAATTTATAATAAATGGCATCCTTAAACCTCAACTACAATTTGCTAGCATCTTGAGCCCAGAAGCCTGACTCCAGCGTCTGACACAATTACCTGGGCAGGTCTAAAACCTTTCTGTTTGGTAGGATTTGATTTGCTCATCATGTTTATTGATGGGTCATTGGTTATAGACAATATCATTGCTTTTGTAAAGATAAACATTCACAATACATAGCAAGTGTATAAATGAAACACAACTGCCTTCTAGAATTTCTGAAAAGCTAATTGAAACTTGACTCTTGTTTTGTTTCTTAGGCTGCAAATGGTAGTGCTCAGGGGTTAATTCCAGTTCTGTGCCTAGGAGTTACCTCTGATGGTCCTGCTGGACCATGTAATGCCAGGGATAGACCTAGACCTCCTGGACACAAAGTATTGCTCAGTAAGCCATCTCTCTGGTCCAAAACTTGTTTTTTTCTGCAACAGACCCACATACTCACAACTATTATGATCAAATGATCAGAAAACTGTGGAGCCATCATGGTGATCCTTACTTTAGATGTGGAGCAGTCAATAGCAGGAATGCAATCTCTAGACTTGGCCCTTCACTTTTTGAAGATAGAACAATTATTTTCTGGATTATTCTGTTTTTGCTACAGTATCATTTTAAGGGACATATTTACCAGTCTACAGCATAGTATTTGTTTCCAAACTCTTAAAAAAGTGGCAAATGATGCTTTGAAATATGAAAAGTCATATGAGAAGGTAAGAAAAATGGAGAAAAGCTAAAGATTCCAGGTACTTGTTGAATAGTTACTTGATCCCACCCAGTTGAGCTTCAATCTGTGCACTACCAATTTTTAACCAACACTTCCACCTCTGTTCCATGGCTCTCTCTAGTTGGGGGTGCAGGCAGGAGGAGATGAACATTGAGGGCTGTGAACTTAGGTGAAGACTCTTGGCACCTCAAAGTCTACATTCCGGGAGTTCACATGCTTATTCCAAAGCACCTGTCAGCTATGAAAGCATGTTTGAAGTCTGCCTGGAGGGTGTTCAGACTCACCTGTGAACATGTGTTGACAGTCACCAAGTGCTTCTGAGCTGGTCAAGATGATGGAAAGCCTGGCAATTTATCCACCTCATTAGAATTGGTTTCAAATGATATCTGGCTTGTTCCTTCAAATAAAGGCGCCTTTAGAAGATGAATATTTGCCTCCGATTCTAAGCAAAAGAAATGTCACAGACTCTGAGGGCAAGTTTGAAAAAGGTGCATTCTGAATAAAGGAGCAATCAACATGTAGCTCCAAAAAGCACTTGAGGGGGCATCACTCATCTTTTGAGTAGAGAGCTACTAAACACAAAAGCACCACAGTTCCATGTTGCATCTGAAAGAAACTTAGGGCAGAACATCAGTTGCCAAAATGTCAGGTTGATCACAAGATGCCAAGAAGCAAGTGCCAACATGGTGGCTCTCTAGGGTCCTTTGATGAACTGGGTCCTACTACACCAAATTAAACTTGGATTTCCTTTTCCTCTAGCTTCTAGGGGCTATTGTATTTTGCGCATAGTAGATTTCCTTCTATCAGAATAGAAAAACCCTCTGGTTCTTGGATAGAGAACAGGTTTGATATTTCTTGACCCATTATAGTTGAGCAGGGGATACTTTCTAGTCATGGTGAAGATCCATTGCATCTTGGAGTGGAGAGAGAGAGAGAGAGGGAGAGAGAGAGATATGAGAGATGAGAGATATGAGAGATATGGGGTAAGGGGGGTGAGGGAGAACATGTGGCTTTGGGGAACAGAGAGATCAGGTTTGAGCACTGGCTCCACCACCAAGGAAGAGCTCTGTGACCTTGGACAACCTTAGTGTTGGTGATTTATCCACCTCATTAGACTTGGTTCCAAATGATATCTGGTGGATAAATAAACCTGCAGGGGTTTTAGTGTGGACTGAAAGAGAAGCCATGTGCCCTGTGCTCAGCATGGCGGAGGTGCCACAAATCAGAGCTGTTCTAGTACAAGGCACATGGTGAAGACTAATGACATGGAGGTTCTCACAGTCTTGATGCTCCCCAGATACTCGTTTTTATGACAGCTCTGTCAACATGGAGTGTGAGCTGAAATGAAGCTGGGAGAGGGTCAGCTCTGGCACCCCTCTCAGAGGAGGCGAATAGCTGGCCTGGAGTTGTATGGAAGGACAGGGGGAAGATAGGCTGGGGAAGGCTTAGCAAGTCCTGAACAACTTAGCATTCAGATTTCCCACTAAACAGCTTGCTTTCCTGGGGGGGGGGGGGCTTCTTTCCCTGGCTTTTCTCCCAAAGTCCTCAATCAAGGATGTGCTGGAGATGGTGCAAACCTTTTTTCATTGAGGACCAAGAGCCACAGAAATGTCCTGGGGAGACAGGGGACAATTGTCATTCAGTGCCCTGTGAATAAGCACTGCTGTTGGCAAGGGGATGGGCTGGTCACTTTGAAGCTAAACCATGAAGCTCTTCCTTAGCCAACCAGCATGGTTGGTGAGGAGTCCTGACTTAGCAAGAAGCCAGAGTAAAACATTTTATGAGGTAAAGGACTCATGGGAGGTGGCTAAATAACAAGTAGAAAAATTGGTAAAGAGGGTAAAAGGCTGTGGACACTGGCCACACCCAGTGCTGAAGGAATATAAACCTCTGGAGGGATCCCAGGCTTATCCCAGACGGAAGGAACCGGACTCTGCCACTAACCTTCCCAACTCTGCTGCCTGCCTGCACCATGCCTTACAACTGCTGCCTGTCCAACATGAGCTGCCGCTCCAGCTGCTGCTCCCGGCCCTGCGTGGCCCCCAGCTGCCATGGCTGCACCCTGCCCGGAGCCTGCAACATCCCCGCCAACATCGGCAGCTGTGGCTGGTTCTGCGAGGGCTCGTTCAACAGCAGCGAGAAGGAGACCATGCAGTTCCTGAACGACCGCCTGGCCAGCTACCTGGAGAAGGTGCGGCAGCTGGAGTGTGAGAACGCGGAGCTGGAGAGTCGCATCCGGGAGCGATGTCAGCAGCAGGAGCCCAATGTGTGCCCCAACTACCAGTCCTACTTCCGCACCATCGAGGAGCTGCAGCAGAAGGTGAGGGGTGGGCCCGATGCCAATTCACTGAATTATTTATTCAAGTAAGAGTAAGTGAACAGTTGCAGAAGTGGGGGGCAAGAGCCAAGGTGGGTTATGATGAGGTAGGTGAGAGCATCCCAGGGTATTCTAGCCCCAGAAAGAATCAGCTTGCCTTCCTTCCCCTCCCTCCCTCCCTCCTCCCTCCCTCCCTCCCTCCCTCTCTTCCTTCCTCTTTCTTTCTTTCTTTCTTTCTTTCTTTCTTTCTTTCTTTCTTTCTTTCTTTCTTTCTTTCTTTCTTTCTTTCTTTCTCTCTCTCTCTCTCTCTCTCTTTCTTTCTTTCTTTCTTTCTTTCTTTCTTTCTTTCTTTTGTTGCTTCTTTTTCTTTCCTTCTTCCCTCCCTCCCTTCCTCCCTCCAGTCCTCCCTCCCTCCCCCCTCTCTCTCTTCTTGTCTCCCTCTTTCTCCTCACTCTTTATCTTTTCTCTCTCTTTCTTCCTTTCCTTCCTTTTCCCCTCCCTTCTTTCCTTCCTTCCTCCCTCTCTCTCTTCCGGTCTCCCTCTTTCTCTTTCTTTCTTTCTTTCTTTCTTTCTTTCTTTCTTTCTTTCTTTCCTTCCTTCCTTCCTTCCTTCCTTTCTTTCTTTCTTTCTTTCTTTCGTTGCTTCTTTTTCTTTCCTTCTTCCCTCCCTCCCTTCCTCCCTCCAGCCCTCCCTCCCTCCCCCTCCCTCTCTCTCTTCTTGTCTCCCTCTTTCTCCTCACTCTTTCTCTTTTCTCTCTCTTTCTTTCTTTCCTTCCTTTTCCCCTCCCTTCTTCCCTTCCTTCCTCCCTCTCTCTCTTCCGGTCTCCCTCTTTCTCTTTCTTTCTTTCTTTCTTTCTTTCTTTCTTTCTTTCTTTCTTTTCTTTTTTTTGCCAAAGCATGTGCAAGAGCAATAGAAGGGAAACTGGGGAGAGCCAGCAGGTCTAGAAGAAAGGTATGGAAGGAGAAATAACCCATATGTCTTGATTTTCC
Source organism: Sorex fumeus (assembly GCF_029834395.1). Classification (NCBI taxonomy): domain Eukaryota; kingdom Metazoa; phylum Chordata; class Mammalia; order Eulipotyphla; family Soricidae; genus Sorex; species Sorex fumeus. The sequence continues at coordinate 75,164,484 of NW_026606120.1, read as the reverse complement.
TGGAATTTTTCTGAGGTTTGCATTCCAGGCTACCAAGACTGGGATTCAGGCCACCCTCTATGGGGTTGGGACCCACCCAGAAGTTTCAGTTTCTGCAGGAAGTCAGAGAAAGTGTAAGAAGAGAAGGCTTCTGTTGCAGAAAGATCAATCCTATTGATGAATTCTTCTCTTACTGCCATGCTGGAAATCTGAGAGAACTAGAAGCTATTTGGAAGGATTGTGGTGGAAAAAAGTAGCTTTTTGTTTTAAGTCAAGGCTATTTCTTCTTAATTTAACTCATTACCGCCTTAATCTTGTTCCCAGATCCTGTGCACCAAGTCAGAGAATGCCAGGCTGGTGGTGCAGATCGACAACGCCAAGCTGGCCGCAGACGATTTCCGAACCAAGTGAGATTTCTTTAATGATCTGAGCAATTCAGGATTGGAAAGGACCAGCTGGAAAGTGATGCTCTCTGTCCTGGGAGCTTGCTGCCCAACTTCTCTGGGATCATAGTGGGGATTTGCTTCTCTTGAGAGACTTTATTTCAATGTTGGCAGTCTCGCTGAAATTAAGAATCTCTGTGTTAAATTTGGTTTGAGGGGGGAAAATTACCCATTCTTCCTCTTTTTTGAAATTAATGATGTAAGTTTCCAAGTGGGTTTCACATCAGGTTCTTAAGATAGATTCTTTATAAGATGCCTCCAGGAAAAGGTATTAAATCCTAAAAAATAAGAGACAAAACCCATTTCAGAGGTAGAACCTGTTTTTCTAGGTGTGGTCATGACATTCTTAAAGCTCCTGGGCAGGTTTGTGGAATTTTATAATGTGATTATTCGCCTGTCACTTCTTTGTTTTCAGGTCTGCTTGATGCTGCATTAGTTTTGGTACCATTTTATAGATGAGGCCTCCAAGAATCAGAGAGATTAGGGATTTATCCAAAGTTAGAATGACAAGTCTGACTCCAACTGACTTTTAGTTTGGGACTTTACTTTAACTAGACAGCATCTCTAGGTGGGAAGAAGGATGATGAGCAACCTTTGGCAGCTTATAAGTTTAAAGTTTTCTCCTCTTGGGAGACCAAGAAGATAGGATTTTATTGATGACAATGTGAAGTGAGGTTCTCAGGACAAATGAGTTAGTGTTGTATTGAAAATATGCCCTTCCTTTATTCACTCTGCGAGTCTCAGGGAGGAAAGGCTCATTTTTAATCTGTACAAAGATATTTTTCCCTTTAAAAGAATTAAAAAATGATAGTACTACGCCATAGAATACTGATTGGAAGGCGCATAGGAAAGTGTCTTTCTCTGATTTCCTTTAACCTTTACTGAAGGTATCAAACGGAGCAGGGCATGAGACAGCTGGTGGAATCGGACATCAATGGCCTGCGCCGAATCCTGGATGAGCTGACCCTGTGCAAGTCTGACCTGGAGGCCCAGGTGGAGTCTCTGAAGGAGGAGCTGCTGTGCCTCAAGCAGAACCACGAGCAGGTGAGGGAGTCCCAGCCCTTAACACCTCAACTTTGAGAATTCCATGACTCTTCTAAGAAGACAAGTTCAGCCTTTGCTGAGCACCCTAGAACAAACACAATACTTTGAAGGTTGCTCCAAACCTACTTGGGTGATTGTTGGGATGAGTCTCAAGTTTTACCTAAAAGAGTATCATCAGCTGACTAATTTCCATTTGGGGCCAGAACTGTGATTGAAAGTTTACCCAAAGTTCTTAAAATGTTTTCTAAAATTGATGAGATCAATTATCTTTAAACAAGAGCCAGGTTGATGATCAAGCAGGGAGGACATAGCAAACGTTCATATGTTGTGTGTTTCCTGGCTTCTAGAACCCAAGTTTCATGGATGGATGCCTGATTGAATAAATGCCTAATTGGGCAGATGAATGGGTGAGAAAGATGGCCACTATGAAGGAACTCAAGTGATGGATAACTTAGCCCTTCTTAATACTAAGAAATCTGATGCACATATCAAAAATGGAAGTTTTGATGAATAGAAAACAACCCCCAATATACAATGCATGTGTTGAAAGACACGTAAATGGGAGGAGATAGACCCAGTTTCCCTTTACTTAGTAGCAAATTATAAACCAGTTATTGTGGCCGACTTATCAATTGGCAAAGGGAACTCAGAAATACAAGACAGAATCCTATGTTGCAAAGAAGTGTTAGCAATGATTTAACCAAGCAACCTCATTTTACAGACCCAGGCAATAGGCCGGAATCATAAGAAGTAACTCAGCTGATTCTACACCAAATTGTGATTCAACTCATGTTGCTTATCTTCTAATACAATCTACATCCCACTACATTAGACTCCCTCAGAGACTTTAAGACCTTCTGTGACTTCATTCCTGACATTTATTTCCTCCACAGGAAGTCAACACGCTGCGCTGCCAGATTGGAGACCGCCTCAACATCGAGGTGGACGCTGCTCCCACTGTGGACCTGAACCGTGTGCTCAACGAGACCCGCTGCCAGTATGAGGCCCTGGTGGAGACCAACCGCAGGGATGTGGAGGAATGGTTCACCACCCAGGTGGGCATCTAAGTTTGGGGACATGCAGGATTAGATACCCCTGGAGACCCTGAAGGTGGGGTCTAATCCTGTCTTTATCCCTTTGCTCTTGCAGACTGAGGAGCTGAACAAACAGGTGGTGTCCAGCTCAGAGCAGCTGCAGACGTGCCAGGCAGAGATCATCGAGCTGAGACGCACCGTCAATGCTCTGGAGATTGAGCTGCAGGCCCAGCACAACCTGGTGGGTGTGGCTGAATCCTCCTGGGGAGAAACGGGGGGCTGGGATAGGAGTTACTGGTGGGCCCAAAGGGTCCATGGGGCTTCTTCTGGGCAGCTGAGAGAGCCTCCCTGTCTTCCCCACCACAGAGGGACTCCCTGGAGAACACGCTGACCGAGACGGAGGCCCGCTACAGCTCGCAGCTGGGCCAGGTTCAGTGCATGATCACCAACGTGGAGTCACAGCTGGCTGAGATCCGCAGTGACCTGGAGCGACAGAACCAGGAGTACCAGGTGCTGCTGGACGTGCGGGCCCGTCTGGAGTGTGAGATCAACACATACCGGTGCCTGCTGGAGGGCGAGGACTGCAAGTGAGTAGCCAGCTGGTGGCAACCCTGCAAGGCACACACACAGTTTTATTAAGAAGATAGGGACTTTGCAGGTCAAGTTTTAGGTGTCAATATGTGTGCAGAGACCAGAGTTTGATGTGACAACCTTGGGAAGCAGAGGGTAGATATTACTATAGTCTGTAGCCTTAAGGAAACTTTGGCTTGACGGTTCCCTTGAAAACACTCCTGAGACTTAACTATTTTCTTAAATGGCAAGTCTTTAGAAGCCAATAGGAAGATTTACCCACAGAAATGGCTTATCATAGCAATATGGAAACAATTTAATAAATCTCAGGCATAGCACTTTATGATTTCACCCACATCTATGGTTTCATGGGTTCATGTTAGAAACAGACAAGATGGGCAGAGTGCAAATTAGAATCACCAACTAAAGGAGACTGGGATATCAAAAGGGAAGAGAAGGGCCAGAGTAATAGTACAGTGGGTAGGACATTTGCCTTACATGAGGCTGACCTGGGTTAAATCAATCCCTGGCATTCCATATGATTCCCCCAAGCACTACCAGGAGTGATCCTTGAGCACAGAGCCAGGAGTAACCCCTTAGCATCACTTGTTTGGCCCCCAAACCAAATCACAATAAACAAACAAAAGGGAAGAGGACTTAGTGGCTCATAGAGGCCTGCACTCATCACCTAATATTATTTCTATGATGACATTCATACTGGTGGGTATTACCAATGAGTAGCAGTAATTTCTCCACGAGCCAAGTGCTGTAAAAGGAGGTTCTGGAGATGCCACCTTCAGCGTTTGCCATTTCTGCCCTGTCTCAGAGCTTTGAGGGGTTGCCTGAACAGAGCCTGAGTCACCATAGTGGTTTCTGTGGCTATCTTGTCCCCCTAGTTTGATCTCCCTCCTTTACAATTATTTTTAAATGATATCTCTCATGCTAATGAGCTTGTGATGTTCTGTTTCAGACTTCCCTGCAACCCCTGTGCCACCACCAATGCGTGTGGGTCTACGGGGTCCTGCATGACCAGTTCCTGCACCCCTTGTGCCCCACGCTCCCGCTGCGGGCCCTGCTGCTAGACACCTTGGGAGTGGCAAGAGGATTGCGGGAAGACACAAGGGGCCATGGATGAATCAGCCCTGTCTCTCTGACCCCAGGACCCTGTTCCAGGCATCGTCAGAAGTTATAGTCTAGAAGGAGAACAAATGTTGAGGGTGTGGCCAGTCCTGTGCCCCGTCCTCCAAGATTATTTTCCTTCCAGATTGCTCTCTTGTAACTCTTCTGTCTCTGATGGTGTGACAGATTTGGGCTGGGAAGGTGTCATGGGAGAAATGTGCTTGCTGCTTTGACCTTTCTTGCAGTTCCCCAAATGCCTTTGTAAATCTCCTAATAAACTCCCTCTTGCAAAGTAGAGGTCATTCTCATTTGTATTCATTCTTTTCAAAGTGCACACTCTCTACCTGTATGCTGATAAAGCCACTTGAAAGCATTAATTTTCTCCCCAAAGAGCTTCATCACCATTAATTAGCATTAATTAAGCAGAGGGAACTCCAGCTTCCTCTTGGGTTAGCTTAGAGCCAGTGGAGCCACTAGGGCAAGAGGTCTCATCTGAATATGATAAATGCACTCATTATGGGAACTTAGTAAAATCCAACGGTGGTTGACACTTCTAGACAGTTCTACTTCTTTCCCAAGTCCCTCTAAGAAGAGGGACAGGAGCTAACACTTATTGAATCCTAAGTAAGTGCCCAGAATGATGCAACAAACTTTCTCTATTTATGGAATAACAAGGATGGGAGTGAACCCAGAGCTTACCTTCTGAATGTCAGCTATTTCTGCCAGGTAGCTAGGAGAAAAGCAAACAGTATACCAAGAAGCACCTCAAGGTACTATCTAATCCTACAGGTCTATCACCTGGAGGAATTTGATGCTATTTTGTACCCCAACTCTTTGGAAGACTCCTTTAGGAAACACTGAAGCTCTCTTGAGACTAAACAGAGCATCTCTTCCATTTGATTCATCGTCAACAGATTGTAAAGTGTTTCTCTTCTCATTTGAATTGGGCAACCACAGGAACTGCATTTGTGTTCGGGGACCACAACAGCCAAGAGTTCTCTAGAACCTGATGGATTCATTGAGTCTCTGTCTCTTCCAGTGTTGGAAGTGCCTGCTAGGCTGGGTCTCTACATTTACCAGGGACCTGTGGTCTGGCACAGACCAAGCACTACTTTCTCTGTGTGTTCTGGGACTGGTGCAAGGCAACTATATTGGTCTTGGACCAAACTATTAGCTGAGTTTTGCTTCTTGAGTTGAAGCTGACTTTACCTCCCACTGTTGAGAGAATGGTTGCTTGCTCCAGCACAGGATTTAAGTGCCTACCCATTCACACTCTATCTTTTTCATACTGGCTCGGTTGCTGCTGATGTTGCTGGGAAGCCCTTTTGCAGACTTTAGCATGCAAATAGGAGACGGAGTGAGGCGCCATGTTTGCTGTGAACATCAGTGGCTTGTGGACACTGCTCAGCCTCTCTCCATTCAGGGCCAGTTTACTCCCTGAGCCATTTTCAAGGTCTGCACAAACAGACATGATAGTGCAGCCCTTCAGTCCTCACAGTGTTGGTACCACAACTTTCCCATCCTCAGACAGGAGCTTCTCAAACTTCTGGTTCTCTGCCTGGAAACCAGAGAACAAACTGCCTGTTACAGTCAACTGACTTTGTTTTTGGGTTTACTGTATAATACATGAAACAAAATGTTGACTCATTGTGGGAGGAAATCATGTCTATGTTTTCCAAACTATGGGTCTGGGGAACACTGTCCTGGGCATTTTTGTCTGTCATGATGTTTTCTTTGATGGAAAAAGAGGAAGCAGCGCCAGGGTCTCAGATTTATTTTCTCAAGCTACAGCTGAATTGGCTTCTGAGGTCTCTGGTTACCATTTCTTGTTTTCAATGATAAAATCTTTCAAACATAGGAGAGTACAAAAATAACAAGGGAAGAAAGGTTTATACAGATATAGAGGTGTGAAATTATATTCTCAAAATTTTAGAGTATTATCAACCAATGGGGTATCACTACATTTTTTTTATGTAGGAGTACTGCTATTTATTCAGCCACTGATTAGCTGATTGAATTGGGCATGAACTCCATCTTACTTTTCTTTTTTTTTTATATTTTTATTTATTTATTTATTTTTCTTCTTATATTATTTATTGAATCACTGTGGGAAAAGTTACCAAGCTTTCAGGTTTAAATCTCGGTCATACAATGATCAAATACCTTTCCCTTCACCAGCACTCATTTTTCACCACCAAGAACCCCAATATACCCCCCTCCCACTCCTCCCAATGCCTGTGAGGCAGATGATTTCTACTTAACTCTTCTCTACATTGATTACATTCATTATTTTGACAAAAGATGCACCATTATTGTTTAGAATTTCCCCCCCAACAATCAGAATTGCTGAAAAGGCATTGTGAAATACTTTGTTTTCTATAGCTGGTATGAGAATCATATAATGTCATATAATAATTTTGGATTTCTGCAAAGAGCCAGATCATTATGAGATTGGTTTCTGTGCATCTGGTGTTATGGCTGTGCCAAAGAGCCACTCGTGGGGGGCAACTTGTGACCTCAGTAGGGCGTGAAGGATGAGCCAGTACCGCCCCCCCCCTCCCATGAGACTGCAGTTGCCCTGTCACCGCTGGCTCATACTTGGCTTTCCTGTAAGTTTGGAGGCAGCGGCCACCTTGCTGCTGGTGGGGGGGGGGGGGGACGCGTAGGCGGAAGGGAGCAACATCCCTTCCCTCTCGGGGAAGCATGGCGCCATAGTTTAACGCATGGTCCATTCACTTTTCTGCCGCAAGCTGCCAGGATCTGGACTAAGTTCTTTTGTCTCTGGATCCATGGCTGTGCCTGAGAACCACTCGTGGGGGGCAACTTGTGACCTTGGTAGGGCGTGAAGGATGAGCTGGTACCGTCCCTCTTCCCATGAGACTGCAGTTGCCCCATCACCGCTGCCTCATACCTGGCTTTCCAATAAGCTCTGAGGCAGCGGCCACCTTGTATGCAGTCCAGATTCATTTCTGCCAAAAGCCGCTGGGTTTCGAGATTTGTTTCTGAGTCTCTTGGATCATGGCCGTTAATCTGCTTGATCAGGAGCCAGAGAGGCTGTTTGTAGGCGGCAACTCGGGGTCTCATTGGGATGGGGAGGAAAGGGCCGGCTTGACCCCCAACTGGTGACATGTCTTGTTACTGCAGGCCCAAACCTGACTGTCCTGTGGCCTCTGGAGAATGGTGGTCACCGGGCCGCCATGGGGAACAGACCAAGTCATGAAACCTACTCCCACCTGGATTGGCCCAGCGCCAGTAACCTACTGCAGGAACAGGACACATTTCTGCCAAAAACCTTTGGGTTCCGAGATTTGTTTCTGAGTCTCTGGGATCATGGCCATTAAGCAGTTCGATCAGGAACCAGAGAGGCCATGCCTCCAATTATATAGCTGAACCAGAGGTGGTTTGTGTGTGTGTCTCCCACATACCTAACTTTTGGCCATTTATTTTCTTGGTAAACTTTGTCCCAAGGTTTTGGGGTCTGACCAAAGGCACAGCAGCAATTTTGGGGTATCTAGAAGTCTGAAGACACCATCAGGCTGCTGATGCACTTGCCTCACAGGCACAGATTGACCTGCTGGCGGCACCATACCCCACGAAATCAATACATTTTGATGAAAAAGTTCAAGGCACTTAAGAATCCATAAGACTTGAGATGTTCACCTCGGCCCGGGGAGGTGGCTCGATGGGCTGGAGCACATGCTTTGCATGCAGTAGGCCTTGGTTCAAACTCCAGCACACATGCTCCCCTGAGCAGCATTGAGAGTGACACCCAATCTGGGAGAAGCTCCCATATATAAACAAAAGTGGAATTCTCAACCAAAAATATATATATGTCAACCTTGTGGAGTATTTATGTCATTGCTGCAGCATTTGTTTTGGTTTGGTTATTTTGTATTAAATAAATAAAATGTGATGGTTTGAGATAAAACTCCACCCTCATCTACCATCCCCTTAGAGGTAACCATGAATCTTAAGTCTGTGGTGTATCATTTATTTATTTAAAATTTTCTTCCTTGATGAGTATCTTTCTGCTCTTCTAGTTCATCTTTTCACTAAGGGTGCAGGCTTCCGAGAGATGAGTCTTTGACCAGTGGACAGATTTGTCACTCTCTTATAAAGACTACAGCTTGTTCTCTGTCCCTTTTTGCTCTGATGGCCACTTGTCCAATTTAGACTCTTGATCAAGTGCTTTGGGAGAGCTGAAGTAAGCCCTTCTCCCTTATGTGTCAATATCTCTTCACTTGTGAAAAGAAAATGGGAGAGAAGGACACTTGGGTTCTCAGTAGCTCCAACACTATTAGATTATAGGGCATCATTGGACTTGGACACTATTTCTAGAAAAGACACATCTTTCTCTTTTGAGTGTGTCTTTGTTGCATTCAAAGGCCAAGGTTTGAAGGGGATGGAACTCACACTCAGGCCCTGTGGAATCTGAGCAGGGGGGTGGTAAGAGAATTTAGTAGGATTGAAACCCAAGCACAAAAAATTGTAAGTCTACAACTGTACCACATGGCGTTTCACTAATAAAAATAATAACAATAAAAAAGAGAATTTAGTAGGAGAATGAGAATTTACCAGGAAACAATGTAGGCAAGAGCAAAGTAAGTTGATCAAAGGGGAAAAGGACACTATTTGGGCTGACCAGTGGAGGCCTCTAGAGAAAAAAGTTGCTTTTATGCATTTGCAGGGAGTTTTTAACTGTCTGTCTCTGGACTGCTTAGGCAAATTTCTGCTTTCTATAGAAATTCTGGGAGGTGGGTGAGCAAGAGATGTATAGCCAATTCTGGAAGAAGTGAGTTGTATTTAAAATGTTCTAAACCAATCATGTGGTGAGGTACATATTAAATAACAAAGAACTTTGAGTCTTCCCTATCCTGAGAAAGGAGTAGAGGAACCAATTTTAGTAAATAGAGTAGCTGCATGATGCAACTCCTAGCTCACGGAGCCAACTCTGGTGGAGGTTGGGTGGGGGGAAGTGTACTGCAGCTAGTCTAGAAATTCGGCAGCAGAACTGAGCAACTGTGGGACCTCTGGAGTCTTTTGGGCATAGATGATTTTGTTAGGAGGGACAGCACCATGAAATGAGTTAGTAGGCCAGGTATAATAGATATGGGAATTAAGTAAGGCATTTTCTCAAAGGCCACTACAGGGCTAAGTGCTGAGTGCTGGGTCATTCCAATCCCCATCTTGCTGGGCAGTGTCTGTCAGGTAATTAGAAGAACATAGGTTGGTCGTTCTTCTTGACATTCTGTTCACCTGAGGCTCTGACCCACTCATCAGACAATTCATGAGTTACAGGAAGCTTGTTTTCCCTTTATCACGGCCTAATAGCTCCCTTCAGAACGGGCAAGCTCAAGAATGACCACCAGTGCTGAATGCTAGTCATGACACAGGCTTTATTTCCAGAACAGCAAACTCAAGAGCAATTTGGTGATTACAGAGGCCTTCCCTGGGCTTCCAAACAACACTATATTTTAGAAGACACATATAAATTTCCTTTAAAAATTTTTTTCACTAAAATTTTATTTTTCTTTTGTACAGAAGAAAGAATGAGATAGATAGATAGAGAGAAGAAAAGTATCGATCATACATATAAAAAGCATTTGGTTCCCTCATTGTTGTGTGGCTCTTTTTATCTCTCCATTGTTCTCATTGTTAAAAGAATAGGATTTAACATTTTGTTGCAACTCTAACTGTGTACCTTATTCTGATAACTGTATACTCTTGAATAGAGTCACCATCTCTGACCCCTTGTAGTTATATGTTGTTCCAACAGATGCAGAGGAGGAGCAGATGACTTGTCAGATGAAGGCAGGGAAGGAGAATGTTCACTGACATTGAAGCAACATGTTTTGATAGAAGTACTGCAGTTCTTGCTTAATATTAGCCTTATGCTTGAGGTATTGTTTTGCCTACCTGCACAAAGAATAACTGCATTTACTTTGAAGGCTCATGGCCAGATATAAGATTGAGATTGTCACATGGAAACTGTCAAGCACCAATTTGGGGCTATTCAGCTACTCAATCCACTCAAGCTAGTTCCTTTGGACTATAGCCAGAGCTCTTCTTCCACACACACACACACACACACACCACCTCACAAACCCCTATATGAACTAGGCTTTTGGTGCATCTGTATAGGAGGATCAGCATTGTCAGGGATCAAGATGACATTGGGACCAGTATATTCTCTCTCACTGCTCCAGAAGGGACCAATGCCTTTGGACATTTCACCTTGCAAAGGTTACCTGGGTGAGTGGTGCTTCTCCCTCGAGCCATAGCATGCCAAGAGGTCCAGACCACAGAGCCTGGAGGTAGCTCAGCCCTCATACCCCTGGACCCACCCCATCCCACTAATGAAGGCCCAGGCTTTCATGTGTCCAGCTCTTTGAAGCCATAGTGTGAAGCTCTTACTTCACTGACGCCCAGCATGGAAGGAGTCCTGACTTAGGGAGAAGCCCTAGTCAAGTCTTTTATGAGGTGAGGGACTCTTCTAAGGAAACATAACAAATTGAGGGGAAGGCCTTTTGACAACCCTCAAGTGAGTAAGAAGAAAAGGCCTGCCTTCCACGGCCACACCCTCCATGGAGGGGGTATAAAGGTTCCCTGCAGGCAGGAGACCCACAGCTCTGTGACTTGGAGGACTCAGACTCTGCCTTCAGCTGACTACCTCACTTCCTGCCTGTACCATGCCTTACAACTGCTGCCTGCCCAACATGAGCTGCCGCTCCAGCTGCTCCTCCAGGCCCTGCATTCCCCCCAGCTGCCATGGCTGCACCCTGCCCGGAGCCTGCAACATCCCCGCCAACATCGGCAGCTGTGGCTGGTTCTGCGAGGGCTCGTTCAACAGCAGCGAGAAGGAGACCATGCAGTTCCTGAACGACCGCCTGGCCAGCTACCTGGAGAAGGTGCGGCAGCTGGAGTGTGAGAACGCGGAGCTGGAGAGTCGCATCCGGGAGCGATGTCAGCAGCAGGAGCCCAATGTGTGCCCCAACTACCAGTCCTACTTCCGCACCATCGAGGAGCTGCAGCAGAAGGTGAGGGGTGGGCCTGCACCACCTCTAGCGGGGAGTTATAAGGAAGGATTAGGAGGAGGAGATGTGATTAAGAAACAAGAGGACTGTGGGGATTGGAGTCTGGTCTTTCTCTTGCTTTCCAGAGCAGCTGTTTCTTTCCCTAGCCTCTAGACTGTTAGGTCTGAGTATCTGCATAATGGAGGCAGTTGTGCTTTGCATAAATAAGCTGTAATTAAGAGCTGCCTCCTAAATGTGATGGCATACATTTGCATTTCTAAGCTCTTAGAATGACTACCCTGAGGAGAGAGAAAAGAACTGAGGCTTTGGAGTTTCTCAATCCCTCCTCTAGATTTAAAATCGTTAATTTAAAACAGTGTGTGTGTGGGGGGTGGGGCTGGGGGTGGGGGAAGGGGCGGGGGAGGGGTGTGTGCACAGGAAGGTTTGGGCCATACCTGGCAGTGCACAGGGTTTACTTCTGGTTCTGTGCTCAGAAATCACTCCTGGTGTTGCTTGGGGAACCAAATGTGGTGCAAGCAATCAAAGCAGGTTGATTGCTTGCAGGTAGACCCTTAAACCCTATAGTATTTCAGCTTCCCTGGGCTTCGATGCCGCTTCGATGCCTTTGACCTTTTCATTGCTGTCCTCTTCTACGTACATCAGGATTTGATTCTTTGTCGTGACCTAAGGCTTCTGGGTTTCACCCCGGGTCAGTGAGGGACAAGATGATTGGCTGAAACCTGTTAGCTTGTACTTAATCTTAGGGGAGGTGGTAAGCTGTCCAGGAGGGCCTGAGGCTTGCTGCTTCTTGCAGCCCCCCACACCCCTCAACTGGTTATAGTAATTTCCACCCCCCAGCTGGTCAGAAAGGGAAGGACTGATCAGTGCTTTCAGACTGTATCTTCTGTTCCTTGTACTGTGGCAGAGTAGCAGCAGGTTTTACATATTAGTTGTTATTAGTGTCTCAGTATATAGCATCTTGAGGAAAGAAAAAAAGAAAGTTTACTATCTACTAATTTTTTTATATATATCATTTTTTGGGGGGAGGGTAAGGGTGAAGGCGGGAGTTCCTGAGCAGTGCTCAGGAGTTCCTGGAGACTTCTGGGAATTCTTTTTTTTTCTTTTTGGGGTCACACCTGGCCATGCACAGGGGTTAGTCCTGGCTTTGCACTCAGGAATTACTCCTGGCAGTGCTCAGGGATGCTGGGAATCAAACTGGAGTTGACCGTGTGCAAAGCAAACACAACCATTGTACTATTGCTCCAGCCTCCTCCTGGAAATTCTTGACCAACTGTTCTGGTGGGTCAGTGTCAGAGTCTGAGAACATGGTGCTGCTGGGTTCCTGCAGTGCCAGCCCACTCAGGCCCACTGCTGCTGTTTGAGGGCCTGCAGGGCTGTACTTAGTGATCCCATGTGGTGCCAGGGATCAAGCAAGGGTCGAGTGCATGCAAGGCAGGAGCACTCACCCTTCTACTATTTCCCTGACCCAAAATGTTTTTTAAAAATTTAATTTCTCGGCCATTTATTGAACACTCACTGGCCACAAACTGTACTTAATGAGCTTATATAAGATCCAGTGTGACTTCTCATTCTGTTTCTTTTATATCGGTGACTAAGTAGGAATAACTGCTGGTTAAACACCACCAGATTCATTCTAGAGTGTTCTGGGTCTCCTAGATCCTGTGCAGCAAGTCAGAGAATGCCAGATTGGTGGTACAGATTGACAATGCCAAGCTGGCCTCAGATGACTTCAGAACCAAGTAAGTAGGCACGTGGGGTGTCATTTTCCCTCTCCTTCCCTCTCTTTGGGCCTTTCCTCAACACTGACCAACACTGACACTGTCCCAAGGTCCACTGGGCCACTGTTTCGCAGAGCTCAGATATCTCTTCTTTGGATCTGGGGCTCTTTCTTCTTTTTCTCTGCAAAGCAGCCTCCTTCAACCCTACCCCGTGTGGAAGCCATGGTTCTTTGATGCAAGAAGGACAGGACATTCATTTTTAAATGTTTAAAAGTTTCCTCCCCTAACACACTTTTTTTAAGGAGTAAGTAAAGTAAAGTAAAGGCCCTCCCGTTGATCTTCGATTTGCTCGAGCGGGCCCAGTAATGTCTCCATTGGAGACTTTGTTGTTACTGTGTTTGGCATATCGAATACATCATGGGGAGCTTGCCAGGCTCTGCCCCGTGGGCGAGATACTCTCGGTAGCTTGCCGGGCTCTCCGAGAGGGGCGGAGGAATTGAACTCGGGTCGGCCATGTTGGCTGCATGCAAGGCAAATGCCCTACCACTGTGCTATCGGAGAGTATTTGAATTTATTTATTTATTTTTAAAAAAATTTATAAAGTAGTTCACAATATTTGATTACATTTAATATTCAAACACCACCATTGCACCTCCCCACCACCATATTTTGGGTGTTTTCATCCCTAGCTCCAATCCCTGCTCCAAAGCAGAACCGAAATAATATATTTTGTATTGCCAAACACAGTAACAACAAGTCTCACAATGTTACTGGGCCCACTCCAGCAAATCTATGAATAATGGGAGGACAGTTCAGACAGTGCTACAGTGTTTGTTATGAAAAACTGCTGAAAATGCGACAAAAAAGTTTCCTTAGGGGAAAGAGTGTGAAGATTGTTGTATTTCACTCAGGGACCATTAAGCCCTTCTATAAAAGATCACTAACGTGTTGTTAAAGGTTGAGCCTTGTGTGTATATATATATATATATATATATATATATATATATATATATATATATATATGTTCACTCTTTGGTGAGGCTTGACCTGAGCGTGCAGAGTGGCCATGAGCATGGCTCACTTAACACACTTAAAGGCACTGTTCATAAAATTTTTACACGCTTAATCAGTGGTGCATCTTCCTCTGGGAGCTAGTGCACTGTGGTGGAGAAAATCTAAAGGAATGTGACAGCTGTAAAGACCCTAAACCCCACCTCCCATTTCTCTGACAAACCCAACCCCATTCCAACCCAAGTCAAGGCCAAGACTGCCACTCATCTTCTGTATTACAGATACGAGACAGAGCTGAGCCTGCGGCAGCTGGTGGAATCAGACATGAACAGCCTGCGCCGCATCCTGGACGAGCTGACCCTGTGCAAGTCTGACCTGGAGGCCCAGGTGGAGTCCCTGAAGGAGGAGCTGCTGTGCCTCAAGCAGAACCACGAGCAGGTGGGGCTTCCCAAATTGCAACAGCACTCTGCTCCCAAGGCCTGTTTCCAACAGCTACAGGGTGCGGAGAGGCTCAGAGGCTCACCTCACTGAGGAATCTAGTTTCCAAACATAGAGGGATTTGCAGATAATGAGTAATCAAAAGAAAAATTCAGAGATAGAAGATTAGAATTTTTCTGCCCACGGCAGGAATAGGAGTGAAAAGACGGGCAAGCTCCATCCTGAGCCAAGGTCAGCAACCAGGTGGTGCTCACAGCCTCCTCCGTTCCCAGGTTCAAGCAGAGAGGGCTGTGGAAATCTCTCATCATGGTTCTTTGTTTCATAAGTGGAGAGGCCAGAAGGCCACAGAGTGGAGAGGCCTGATCTGGGCCAGGACTGTCTCCCATTTGATGCTGCCTAGAGGAAAAGCTGAACAGATGTGAACAGATGCTCATATTATTGCCTGGTCAGCTAAAGGAGATGTTGTATATGTTCCAAGCAATCCTTAAGTCATAGAACACTAAATGGTCACAGTTAATAGTAACTGAGTGCCTACTGTGCACCAGCCCTTGTGCTAAGAACTCCAGAGGTAACTCTTATTTGACAGATGAAGAAGTAAAGGCTTCTAGAAGCTTCCTGAAGTTAGTTGGGCATGAAGGCCAGTTTGAATATGATACTCACAGAAAGCCAAGCTATGCTAGCCAGTGAAGAGATGAGCAGTCAAATGAGAATCTACATTGTTCCTTTAGACATATCTACCCTAGTAGAATTCAACAGGCCACCTAAAGCTAAATCTATCTGATTCCAGGATGCAGATTTGGAAGAAAATGTTTTTCTTTCCTCTTTAGCTGGACTCTGTATTCTTTATTCCCCCTTTTGAGGAATCAGAGATAAGAGGATATACTAGAGAAGACACTGGCCTAGGTGTATGGGCTGGCCAAGAGTTTAGATCATGGCCTAGCACTTCTCAACACCAAAGCCAAGTCACTGTCTGCCACCTCTCTAAATGAGGTAGTGAGGTGGGGGGCAGATATTAGGTCAAGGGCAAGAAAGATCTTAGACAGAGAATATTTGGTAAAGAAAATATATAGTTTTTTTCCCCCCACTAATCTGGAACCTGGTCAACGAGCAGATCCAAGGAAGCAGAGCAGTTGAAGGTTGAAGAATGCGCACAAGTTGTACTGCATTATCTCTGAAGAGCTCTGGCTCACTGTGATACTTAGAAAAATCTCCTCTTACACTGTAGGAAGTCAATACACTGCGCTGCCAGATTGGAGACCGCCTCAACATTGAGGTGGATTCTGCCCCCACTGTGGACCTGAACCGCGTGCTCAACGAGACCCGCTGCCAGTATGAGGCCCTGGTGGAGACCAACCGAAGGGATGTGGAGGAGTGGTTCACCACCCAGGTGGGCATCTCAACTTGGGAACATGCAGGATTAGATACCCCTGGAGACCCTGAAGGTGGGGTCTGACCCTGTCTTCTTCCCTTTGCTCTTGCAGACTGAGGAGCTGAACAAACAGGTGGTGTCCAGCTCAGAGCAGCTGCAGACATGCCAGGCAGAGATCATCGAGCTGAGGCGTACCGTCAATGCCCTGGAGATTGAGCTGCAGGCCCAGCACAACCTGGTGGGTGTGGCTGAGTCCTCCTTGGGAGAAATGGGGGGCTGGGATAGGAGTCACTGGTGGGCCCAAAGGGTCCATGGGGCTTCTTCTGGGCAGCTGAGAGAGCCTCCCTGTCTTCCCCACCACAGAGGGACTCCCTGGAGAACACTCTGACGGAGACGGAGGCCCGCTACAGCTCGCAGCTGGGCCAGGTGCAGTGCATGATCACCAATGTGGAGTCGCAGCTGGCTGAGATCCGCAGTGACCTGGAGCGGCAGAACCAGGAGTACCAGGTGCTGCTGGACGTGCGGGCCCGTCTGGAGTGCGAGATCAACACGTACCGGTGCCTGCTAGAGAGCGAAGATTGCAAGTAAGTACAAATGAAGCTAGTAATATTTTTCATGGGGGCACAATAGTTTGCTGTGCACATGAAGATTCTTCCTGATAGAGATGATTTTATAATTGTCAACTTTTGCTTGGGAGCAATCATTGTATAACTGAATGAGATTCTTACACATAAATGATATTGGTACATTTAGATTGTGTACATTCCTAAGTCTAGCTTTATTTTCCACCAATTAGCCCTAATATTTTGTAATTTCCCAACACCCTTCAGGCTCCCCTGCAACCCTTGTGCCACGACCAATGCATGTGAGTCCGCCGGATGCTGTACTCCTTGTGTCCAACGCCCTCGGTGTGGACCCTGCAACAACTTTGTGTGCTAGAGACACATGTGCCATGAGGAGTAGAAGAGCTTGCAGGTCTCATCACGGCTTTCTTTCATCTAGAGCTCTCCAACAGGGACCACACTTTGACCAAGGAAGAAACTTTTATCAGCATCATATTGCTGATGGTGTTCACTCTAGCTTTTCCTGGAATTCCATGGCTTGATCCTTTAGCATGCCAAATGCAAAGTCTTACTGACCTGCTCACCTGATTTAGAGAAATTGACAAAAGGACCAAGTACTAGTTATGATCACAAACATACTCGCACAGAATGTGATGATTTTACAAATATATATAATTCAATATGATTTAAAGGGAATTAAGTGTGACAGGTGAAGGACAACTTGTGAAATGGAACATATTTAGATCACCTCTTTCTTGTCAATATTTTGGTCTTTGGTAATGCCATGATGATGCCTTGTTAAGCCTTCTAATAAACTTTTACTCTGGCACAAATATGTTCATTGTTCTTTTCACTCATTGATTTCAAGCTACTGAGAGTATCTCGCCCGCATGGCAAAGCCTGGCAAGCTACCCTTGATGTATTCGATATGCCAAGCACAGTAACAACAAGTCTCAAAATGGAGACATTACTGGGCCCACTCGAGCAAGTCCACGAACAACGGGAGGACAGTGGCAGTGACAGTGGTTTCAAAACTGGGTGTCTTGTTTAAATAAAAATCACCCATGTCTTTTGTCACATGAATGGGTCATTCACCCTGATAGTCCACAATTACCCTCAAGGATAAAGTCTCATCAGACAGCACCTACTATCTGATGTGGATTTTATGTTTAAGAAGGGGTGAGTAACTCTGTGCCAGGATATCTGCAAATTTTCTGTAAAGTCCTTCAAATGGAGTATGACAGAGAGTCACAAAGCTAGGTAAAAAATAGGAGAAAGTAGTTGTAGAAAAATTGTCTCTTGGCAACATGTCTATTATCATGTAGAAAGAACTGTGAAAAATATACTCAGTCAATGATTTTTCTCTCTTTCCATCTCCATGTGTTGGAAAGGTTGCCTGGTCATCAAAAAATCAAGCAATGACTCTTTTTGTGCCCACTAATATCATAATAGTTATTAAAAATGCAGAAATATATTGTACTCAGACCATCAAGGTCAATATGTTACAAATCATCAAACCAAAGTGATAAAAATATTCCTTTAAAATCATACCTCTCAAAAGGGAGCTCAGATAGAGAAGGGAACACCAAATAAAGGGTGTTAGGAGGATCCTCCCAGGATGGGAGAAGCATGCTGAAAGTAGACTATAGACCAAACATGATTGCCACCAATTGCCTCTTTTGCAAACCACAACACCCAATAAAAGAGAGAGAGAACAAAAGGGAATTCCCTGCCACAGAGGCAGGGTGGGATGGGGGGATAGGGGGTGGGACGGATACTGGGATCCATGGTGGTGGGAAATGGGCACTGGTGGAGGGATGGGTGTTTGATCATTGTATAACTGAAACCCAAGCACAAAATTTGTAAGTCTACAACTGTACCTCATGATGTCTCACTAATAAAAAAAAAGATGGGTAGGTTAAATTCTGAAAAAAAAATCATACCTCTCTCATCCAAATGTTATTAATGTTGATGTCTTCTTTCATGTTACATTTAATAATTTTTCTTGGGAGAGCAAGTGTTTTAATCTTTTATAATTAGAACAAATATAAATTCCAACAGTTATCACAAACAATCTATTCCTTACAGTTTTTCTTATTCATGTATTAAGTACATTTGTGACATGAATTATATCTAACAGTTGTAGCATGTGTGCATAAAAATAAAAGTTGTAGCATGTACTCATAAAAATAAGTTGATATATTGGATACATGTGCTCATAGATTTCCCTACAGGGCTGTCAGATGTAATTATGTAAAATTGAGTGATGATGAGGCCCTGTCATTCCCAAAGCATTACAACTATATGCACCAGGATCTATAATTTTAAATGGATATAAGATAATTGGTGGGTATTCTTTGGTACTACCCATGTATGTTTGAAGAGCTGAAAGTGAATTTTATTTGAGTCCATAAGAATCTTCTTTTTTACAATGAGAGTCTAGCCTGAGAGTAACACATACACACACACTTAGTGGACATGTGAATTCACATTCTCACACAGGTCCCATGTGTGAGACTATGACCTGAAGCACTGAGTGGTGCACAGTCCCTTGTTCCAGTTGCTTGGGATGTCAGGGTAGAACAAGTGCTTACAAGTCTCATCATTCCAATCCCCATTCACAGAATCTCTGCCCTGTCTTCCCTAAACCCATGCCTGACTTCTGTCCATAATTCTCTCACCTCTTGCCAGTTCCAGTATTTTCCTGGGTGAAGGGCAAAGTCTCCTCCCCAGAAGAGGTACTTGAAATTTCAGACTCCCCCTCTAGTAACCACCATATATTTTTTCAGAGTCTAAGAATTATTATGATTTATTTTTTTATGTTCTTTTGGAGGGGAGGGCACACCCGTAGGTGTCTCAGGGCTTACTCCTGGGTCTGTGCTCAGGGATCACTTCTGGTGGGCCTTAGGGAATCATAAAGGGTTTCAGGGATCGAACCCAGGTTGGCTGTGTGCAAGGCAAGTGACCTATCCACTGTACTATTACTCTGACCCCCAAGCTGTACATTTTAAAGAATAAAGTTGATCTGTGGACATGTGTACACTCCTACATAATGAACAAACGTGCCCATTCTCCTCCCAAGTGTTCTGGGTACCTTTATAATCTTCCCTCTTCCAGTGGCTCTTTATTCATTTTATGGAAGAAGAAATTGAATTTTCAGAATGGCTGGAGGGAGAATTCACGTCACCTGACCCTCTTTTATTTCTACACTTAAAAAATTTAGCTAGATGGTGGAGGGAAGCAAGATCCAAAGCAAATGACTCAGGATTTGGGGTGCTTGAATAATAGATAGACACACACGTCTATTCCACATCTATCAAGCATGAACTTCATGCTTGAGAGGACAGTGACTCATAGCAATTCCATAGTGGGGAAACAGAACAGACAGGGCAAGAAAACTTGTCACAAATTTGCCATCAATGGTGGAGACATTTTCCCTCTCTCAAATCTGGCTCTTCCTCCCTCAGATCTGTGCTGTGTTATTTACCTAGACTTTGTGTGAATGCATTAAGCCCCATAGTACTCCAACTCCACAGGATCCTTTGGGGGTACTTGCATTCCCAGTGTGATTCTAAGTTCACCTGGAACCAGAAGTCCTATCTAAGGAGATGAAGGGTGTCGCCTTTGGTAATTAAGTGTCAAATAGATGATCATTGACTGTCCTGCAAAGTTTCGGGGAGGAAGGGTCATGAGTTAAGGTCAAATGCCTTGTTCTGTTCTGATGCAGTTTGAAGAAGAGTCACTGTTCTCTAAAGGGTGTTTACAACCCCCATCAAACAACAGAGAGGGCTGTCATGAGAACCTACAGCCCTGACATGGCCTATTCCTTACTGAGAAACACACCCTGACTGGGAGGAGGGCTGGTGCCAGCAGATGGCCACTTGCCAGGCTCTTATCTGACCCTGCACAGGTGTGCTGCACAGTGCACCCATTCCCATGTTCCTACGTGCAGGGACAAGCCAGAATGTGACATGTAAAGAGCAGGGAGATAGGCATACATGTCCCAGTCAGGCAGCCTTGTCAGTAGTTCAGACCTGTTCTCAGTTGTGCAGGTGTCATTGGCACAAACAGAGGGGACCTGCGACCACAGAGAAGCATTGGGAGGGGTGATCAAGGGCTGGGGTGTGTGCCTGAAGCTTTAAATACAGCGAGAAGAGGAAAAGAGGACAGATAGAAAGCAAGTCACCAAGGTCCTAAAAAATGGCTCTGGGGTCCTAAAAAATGGCTCTGGGGTCCAATATGCAGGTTGTGACACCTCTGTCCTCAACCACAGTATGTGAGCTGGCCTGTCTGAGCCTCAGTTTCTTGAGCCGTACAATGAAGAGAATTGTAACCAGCTCATAGCTTTTTAGAGGGGATGGAATGAGAGGATGTGGATAAAGATGTTTAATTAAAAAGACTGGACCACACGGCATTCCCACCAGTAGTAAAGGAAATTTCCCTCAATATGGACTCCTCAAAAAACTAGAAATTGATCTCCCATTTGACCCAGCAATACCACTTTTGGAAATATATCCCAGAGATGGTAAAAAGCACAGTAGAAATGACATCTGCACTTGTATGTTTACTGCAGCACTATTTAAAATAGCCAGAATCTGGAAAAAAATCCAACTGCCCAAGAACAGATGATTGGTTAAAGAAACTTTGGTATATCTACACAATGGAATACTATGCGATGGTTCGATTAGTCTTTCGCCCCTATACCCAGGTCGGACGACCGATTTGCATGTCAGGACCGCTATGGACCTCCACCAGAGTTTCCTCTGGCTTCGCCCTGCCCAGGCATAGTTCACCATCTTTCGGGTCCTAACACGTGCACTCGTGCTCCACCTCCCCGGCGTGGCGGGTGAGACGGGCCGGTGGTGCGCCCTCGGCGGACTGGAGAGGCCTTGGGATCCCACCAAAAGACCACGGGATGTCAAAAGACCGCGTGGCCGCCCACCTACCAGATGGTCAGACTTCTTCGTCAAGATCACGAACGATCGGTTTGAGGCCCTTCATATTCCCGGAGCGAACAGATGCCATTGGGCAACACTAGCACGCGACAGGGACAAATGGAGACGTTATTGGCGCCCGCTCGAGCAAATCGACGACTAACGGGAAGTTAAGTGATTAAGTGGAATACTATGCAGCTGTTAGAAAAGATGAAACCATGAAATTTGCATATAAGTGGATCAACATGGAGAGTATCATGCTAAGCGAAATGAGCCAGAAAGAGTGTGACAGACGCAGAATGACTGCACCTATTTGTGGAATATAAAGTAGCATAATAGGAGAATAGCACCTAAGGATAGTAGAGATAAAGGCCAGGAGGGTGGCCCCACAGCTTGGAAGCAGATCTCATGTGCTGGGGGAAAAGGCAGGTGAGATGGAGAAGAGACCACTAAGCAAATGATGGTTGGAGGGATCACTTGGGATGGTAGATGCATGCTGAAAGTAGGCTATAGATCAAACATGATGGCTGGTTAGTGCCTATGTTGCAAACTATAATACCCAAAACATCTCTCTGGGTGTGTGTATGTGCCTGTGTGCAAGTGTGTGTTGTATGAGGAGGAAGATGGATAGTTAAGACTATGAAATCAGTAGCATTTTCATGGATTGCAGCAATCGGAATTTTCAGAGGCAAAGCATGGGGTATGAAGTGTCCAAGTTATTGTTTAAGTCTCTTGGAACATGCAATAAAGTGAAAAGTGTGGAGGGGTATTGGATGTCAGACTGGGGCTGGGGAACACACCTTTCCATCCAAGGGCTGCTTGGGGAAGTACCCATTCCAGCCATGCAAGGGATAGGCACCACGACCAGAGTGGGAGTGGCATGGCACCAGGACAGTTCAGATAGACGCTTGGTGATGAGACTGGCTCCTCCTGATTATGTATCTCGAAGAGAGATGCAGACACACAGGTGGCCTGGTGGGAGAGAATGAGAGGGGAAAGATCTAGGACATTGCAGGTGAGATAAGCAGGTACTGTGCTGGCAAAACTGGCTCCAGGGTCTGATGGATAGATGTCAAAGGCTTTAGAAAAAACATTTGATGGGTGTTTATGGGAGACTTAGTACTCCTGCTCTGGGCTTGGTGCTAAAAGAGGAAAGGAAGAAGGGAAGAGTAGGAAAGAGATGGGAGAGGGAGGCAATCTGTCTACTACCATTGTATTTACATTCTTTTTTAGTTTGAAACCATTGTATTTACATTTTTTAAGTTTGAAAAAATATTAGAGGCCACACCAAGTGATGCTCAGGACTTATTACTGGCTCTGTCCTCAGGGATCATTCCTGGCAGGGACCATATGGGGTCTTGGAGATCTAACCCGGGCCCGCTATGTGTGAGGCAAACCCCTACTCTTCTTTCCTATTGCTCTGCCCCCTACCATTGTCTCTTTTGGGGGGAAAGGTCTTCTTATCATTTCTCAGGAGGTCCTGGGGCTATTCCCAGTATCAGAGAACCTAGCTTTGTGGCTCTGACAGTTCAATGTTTGGGGTCAGCTATTCTCAGGGGCCACCATGTCTACACCTGGCGATGCTCAAGGTACCATGTTATATGGGGGATCAGACTCTGGACCTCATCCATGCCAGGCTTGTGTTTCTACCCTTTGAGGTATCTTTCTTTATTGTCACTGCTCTGATCCTGTTAGTGACTTTGTCCTGTGGTCTTTGTGGCTCTGCTTTAGCCACTACCTTGACTTTGTCTCCAAATTTCAGTGCCATGTTTCCCCCTTGAATTTAATGGAGATCCACCTTCTCTGTCCTTTGGTGCCTATGGGACACTAGTCCTTATTTTCTAGCTCCCTTTGTTCTTAGTTTCCCCAGTCAAGTCTCCAGTACCCCTCAGTGTCAGGGGGGTGAATTAGAGAAAAAAATCCCTCACTGCCAGGTCACAGCCCACCCAGGTCTCTGGTCTGGCAAGCAGTGCCAAAGCGTATTAAGTTCCTATTCCCCACCCCCTGCCAGTTGAGTGCCCTTGTGCCTAATATGAGGTCAGGGCAGTGGAGACAACCGTACAAACAGCTCCAGGCCTGCCCTTGCACTCCAGGGCACTGTCCCAGGTAGACAGACCCTCAAGTCAGGCAGTATGAATGACAGTGAAGTATTTTGACATATCTTTTTGGTTTGTTTTTGTTTTATTTTGGGTTCACACCTGGTGGTGCTCAGGGATTACCCCTGGCTCTGTGCTCAGGGGTCACTCCTAGTAGGAGTTAGGGGACCATATGAGATGCTAGAGATCTAACCCAGGTGGAGAGTGTGAAAGACAAGTGCCCTCTCTCTCCACTGTGCTATATCTCTGTCCCCAGAATTTTGACATATCTTAACAACTAAGCCTTATGATGCCTCTTATAGCAGACACTTTGGAGGCACAATGTTCAACTAATAATAACCTGCATGTCTGAAACCAACAAATCACTCAGGGAACAAACACTATGACTTGGACAGCGTAGCATACATCAATAACCAAGACACAAGACTGGGCATGAAACTTCAGTGGGAAAGAATTTTGATGATAAGAACAGGAGAACAACTTTTAAATTAAACCTCATTAAAAGAAGGCATTCCGGAAATAATAAGAATGATTTGGTCACACAAAGATTGAGTTCATGCCTAGGTTTCAAATGCTTCGAGGCACTTGAGCACAGAGGAGGAAAGATGCTTATCAAGCCTGTGTCCTAGAATAACCCAGTTACAGAGCTAAGAGTTGACAATTTGACTCTTCTCTCTGCACAGGCCCATCATTTCTTGCCAAACACATCGCTGATCAAAGCTGATGAAGGAATACATAGATTCTGGATTACGATAATAAGTGTCAGGGAATGTCTTGAAGAATCTTTTCTTCCTCTCTAGTTAAGCTATGGCTGATGATAAAGACAGTGAAAACATGAATTTCTTGGTTAAAGGAGGGGATCTTTTCAAACTCACAGTAAAATGAGTTGATGGAAAAGGTTAATGGTGCTACTTGTTAAAAAAAATTCTGTATATAAATTTATGAAAGAGTAAAATGCTAAAGGAATATATATGTATATGTATATACGTATATATATCAAATTCATCATTGTGTTTATCTTTTGGAATAATAAATTAGAATAAATGGGAAAAATAATTAAAGTGTGCCAAATAGGAAAAAAATAATGTATAGAGTTATCTTGAGTTAGCACGAAAATACATGTAAAGTATAATGTCTCACATAGCACTCAGGATGGACTTGATAACCATGTTCCTTTTTGCCAGAGACTGTTAATTGGACTTATGATTTAAATTCATGCCATGTAAACATAATAATATCACAACAAATCAAATTCTTACTGAGTTGTTTTCAGCTGAGACCTGAGTTGGTGCCGATTTTATTAGAATAAACACTAAAACTACATGTGTAGTATCACCTTGTGAACACTAGAGGCCACCAGACAGATGCCAAGCTTAGCTTGAACAACTTCAGTGGTGCATCTTGACTGTCTTTCTAGTCCACAAATACACTTACTAGGCACTCAAGTTCCTCAATGAGGAAAACTAGGATGATTTTGAACAGCATTATCTGCCACCACAAAAGTAAATTTTCCAACCTATAAATTGGGTTATAGGGGAAACTTTTCAGGCATACGAGCCCCAGAAAGAAAAAGATGACAAGTTTGCCAGCATGAAAAGGCAATTTGGTGCATAAAAATACTAGAGGCAAGATGAAAAGAAAAATGATGCCCTGGAAACAATTTAGCAGCAACAGTAAGTGACAGAAACATCAGTCAAAATATTTAATATAAACTAAATGGTTCTGAATAATTTTGGGGGTAGTAGCTTAATAGAAAAAGCAACAAGCAGATAATTTCCAAAATTAAAAATGATCTGTAAGATAAATGCAGTAATAATGAAATAAACACAATAGTTAACTAAGCAAATATAAAAGTGATTTATCAAATCGACAAATTGATGAGCACTACACCCCCTCCCACCCCCAACTCACACATGAGGTATTGGTGAAGGCAATGTAAAATGGATGCAAATGGGTGTCTTTCATTCTTCAAAGAACTGGAGCAAACACTCCTGAAATTTATATGGAACAATAAGCCCCCACGAATGGCTAAAGCAATTCTTGGGAAAAAGAAAATGGGAGGAATCAATCTCCCTAAATTCAAACTCTACTACAAAGCAGTAATAATTAAAACAGCATGGTACTGGAACAAAAGCAGAACAGCAGACCAATGGAACAGGGTTGAATATACTGACATCTCCCCCCAAACATATGATCACCTAATCTTTGATAAAGGAGCAAGAAATGTGAAGTGGAGCAAGGAAAGCCTTTTTAACAAATGGTGCTGGCAAAACTGGACAGCTACATGCAAAAAATGACTCAGATCTCTGCCTAACACCATGTACAAAAGTAAGATCAAAATGGATTAAAGACCTCAACATCAGACCAGAATCCATAAGGTACATTGAAGACAAAGTTGGCAAAACCCTCCATGACATTGAAGCTAATGGTGTCTTCAAAGATGTCATGCCACTGGCTAAGCAAGTGAAAACAGGGATAGACAAATGGGACTATCTTAAACTAAGAAACTTCTACACCTCCAAAGAAACAGTGACCAAAATACAAAGACAGTCCACTGAATGGGAAAGGATATTTGCCAAATACACATCTGACAAGGGGTTGATATCAAGGATATACAAAGTACTGGTTGAACTCCACAAGAAGAAAACATCCAACCCTATCAGAAAATGGGGTGACGAAATGAACAGAAACTTCCTCAAAGATGAAATCTGAATGGCTAAGACACATGAAAAAATGCTCTACATCATTAATCATCAGGGAGATGCAAATCAAAACAACAAGGAGATATCATTTCACACCACAGAGACTGGCCCACATCCAAAAGAACAAAAGCAACAGGTGCTGGCCTGGATGTGGCGAGAAAGGGACCCTCCTGCTGGTGGGAATGCCGACTGGTTCAGCCCTTCTGGAAAACAGTATGGACGATTCTCAAAAAACTAGAAATTGTGCTCCCATTTGACCCAGCAATTCCACTCCTGGGAATATACCCTGGAGAGGCAAAAACGTATAGTCAAAGCGACATCTGCAGTTGTCTGTTCATTGCAGCACTGTTTACAATAGCTAGAATCTGGAAAAAACCTGAGTGCCCGAGAACAGATGACTGGTTAAAGAAGTTTTGGTACATCTACACAATAGAATACTATGTAGCTGTCAGAAAGGATGAAGTCATGAAATTTACATACAAATGGTACTACATGGAAAGTATCATGCTAAGCGAAATGAGTCAGAAAGAGAGGGATAGACATAGAAAGACTGCATTCACCTGGGGAACATAAAGTAACAAAATAGGAGACTAACACCCAAGAATAGCTGAGATAAATACCAGGAGGTTCACTCCATGGCTTGGAGGCCAGCTTCACACTCTAGGGGTACAGGCAGCCCAGATGTAGAAGGGAGCACCAAATGGGGGGTATTGGAAGGATCCACCCAGGATGGGAGAAATATGCTGAGACTAGACTCTAGACCAAACATGTTGCCACTTGATGCCTCTTTTTCAGGCCACAGCACCCAAAAGGAGAGAGAGAACAAAAGGGAGTGCCATGCCACAGAGGAGGGTGGGATGGGAGGATAAGGGGGGTGGGTGGGAGGGGAACCGGGATCAGTGGTGGTTGAAAGTTGGCACTGGTGGAGGGATGGGTACTTGATCATTATACAATGGAAACCCAAGCACAAAAATTTGTAAGTCTACAACTGTACCTCATGGTGTTTCACTAATAAAAAAAATGGGCATCTTTTCTAGGATGGTGATTTTTAGTATTTATTAATAACCTTAAATTTATTAACATGTTAGAGATTCAGCAATATAGAAATTTAGGGAGATAACAAGAAAGATTCTTTAGGATTCCTATCTAGGGAAGTTTATCTTTGTGTTTTGTTTTAACTAGTGGAAAGTTAGAAAATGGAAAGTGGGAAAATTTTCAAAATTTTGAAATATTTAGCCATAACATTCTCATAAGATTAAAAAAAATTCAGTGTTCTCATAACTTTTAGGGTAGTTTTAGTTTCGGAAAAATATTCATCAGAATGGAATTTTGAAGTACTCTGTGTTCTCATCTTTTACAATTTTTTCCATGGCTGCTCCTTCCTCATGACTTCAGAGTATCCTTTAAAAAGAAAAAAAGAAAAAAGAAAAAAATACGCTTTTTGAATCATACCCAGCGATGCTCAGGGGTTATTTTTGGCTCCGCACTCAGGAATTACTCCTGCTGGAGCTTGGGGGAACCATATGGGATGCCAGGGAGCGAACCTGGGTCTGAAGAGTGCAAGGCAAATGCCCTACCTGTTGTACTACCACTCCAGCCCCCCAAAATAATTTTAATTGAATCACAGTGAGATTTCCTGTGATTTCCTGTCCTCCCGTTGTTCATCGATTTGCTTGAGCGGGCCCAGTAATGTCTCCGTTGGAGCCTTTGTTGTTACTGTGTTTGGCATATCAAATACAGCACGGGGAGCTTGCCAGGCTCTGCCATGTGGGCGAGATACTCTTGGTAGCTTGCGGGGCTCTCCGAGAGGGGCGGATGAATCAAACTCTGGTCGGCCATGTTGGCTGCATGCAAGGCAAATGCCCTACCCACTGTGCTATCGCTCCAGCCCTACAGTGAGATACACAGTTAAAAAGTTGTTTGTAATTGGGTTTCAGTCATACAATGTTTCAACACCCATCCCTTCATCAGTATACATTTCTCACCACCAGTGTTCCCAATTACCCTTTCCCTCCCCTATATTTATGGCAAGTATCTCTCTCTCTCTCTCTCTCTCTCTCTCTCTCTCTCTCTCTCTCTCTCTCTCTCCCTTTCCACAGAGAATATTCAAGTCAAAATTTATGGCGTTCGCCTTACAAGCGGCCAACATGGCCGACCCGAGTTCGATTCCTCCGCCCCTCTTGGAGAGCCCGGCAAGCTACCGAGAGTATTCGATATACCAAACACAGTAACAACAAAGTCTCCAATGGAGACGTTACTGGGCCCGCTCGAGCAAATCGACGATCAACGGGAGGGCCTTTTAATTCAGAGTAAACTTGTGGAGAGGTTGGGTGGTCTGATTGAGTGAATTTTGGAATCTCTGGATGGGGGCGTTGGAAGAATGAAGAGTTCTCGAAGAGTAGAGAGAGCTCCAGGATATCAGGGGGTCCATCATAGGGAGACAATGGTAGTAAAGAAAAGGGGACCATGTACATGTCAGTAACTTCCCACTATGAACCAGTTCCTACTCTCTTTAATGCTATTATAGCATTTAGGATCCTCAAATTCTGAAGCCATCTCCTGTTAAGGGATTGGGAATGAGAAATTCTGATTCATTTCTGTATTTATACAGAATCGACTTTTCTTTTCCCATAAACTGGAATGGATATTTCAAGCAAGTTTAAACATCTAGAGAAAAAAAATCACAAATTTTACATATAAATTTAGGATTTTGTACCACACACACATTCTTGTAAGTATATCTCTCTATGTATAATCATCTATGTTAATTAATATTAACACATAATATTAACGCTGTGGGCTGGAGCAATAGCACAGCAGGTAGAGTGTTTGCCTTGCACATGGCCGACCTGGGTTCAATTCCTCTGCTCCTCTCTGAGAGCCCGGTAAGCTACTGAGAGTAGCTTAGCCTGCATGGCAAAGCCTGGCAAGCTACGTGTGGTGCATTCAATATGCCAAAAACAGTAGCAACAATTGTGAGACGTTACTGGTGTCCACTCGAGCAAATTGATGAATAATGGGAGGACAGTGCTACAGTGCTATTAACGCTAGTATTATGTGGAAAAATACTAGCAGAGACACTAGAGTACTGGCAATAAGAATTCTTGTTGTAGGGTTATGGATTATTTTTGTTTTCAACTTTCTTTGTATTTTTCAGAAATTAGACAGTAAATACGTATGAGATTTGGCATATAAAATATCATTACATTTTTAAAAAAATTTATTTATTTATTTATTGAATCACTGTGGGAAAGGTTACAAAGTTTTCATATTTAGGTTTCAGTCATGCAAATATCAAACACATTTCCCTTTACCAATACTTATTTTTTACCATGAAGAACCCCAATAAAACCCCACCCCCCCACCCCTCCCAGCCCCTGTGAGGCAGATGAATTCTAGTTAACACTCTAACACTCTATCTGCTTTGATTAGATTCATTGTTTCAATAAAAGATTCACCACTATTATTTAGAGTTTACCCCCCCCCCCCCCAAATCAGACATGCTGAAAAAGCATTGTGAAGTGATTTGCTTTCTACAGCTAGGTTCAAGAATTAAATGTTGGTTTTGGATTTCTGCTATTTTACCTATTGACCCTGGAAGTATTTCTACTGAAAGTCAGATAGTTAAGAAATTGGTTTCTGTGTTCTGGAGTCGTGGCCGTGCTGGAGAGCCGCTCGTGGGGGGCAACTGTTGGCCTCAGTAGGGCGTGAAGGGCGGACCGAAACAACCCCCTTCCCTTGAGGTTTTAGTCGCCCCCACACCCCCGGCTCATACCTGCTGTCCACAAGGCTCCCATGCGGCCGCCATCTTTCTTTCCAGAGAGGAGAGGGCGAATGGGACAACACCCTTTCCCCTCCGGACAGACATGATGGCCTGGATTAACGCATAGTCCTTTCACTTTTCTGCTCCAAGCTGCCAGGTTCTGCATTAAGTCCTTGTGCTTCTGGGGCCGTGGCTGTGCTGGAGAGACGCTCGCGGGGGGCAACTGGTGACCGCGGTAGGGCGTGAAGGACGGACCGGAACGCCCCCCTTCCCATGAGGTTTTAGTCGCCCCCATACCCCCGGCTCATACCTGCTGTCCACAAGGCTCCCATGTGGCCGCCATCTTTCTTTCCAGAGGGAGGAGGGCGGAAGGGAGCAACACCCTTTCCCCTCCAGGCAGACATGATGGCCTGGATTAATGCATAGTCCTTTCACTTTTCTGCTCCAAGCTGCCGGGTTCTGCATTAAGTCCTTGTGTTTCTGGGGCTGTGGCCATGCTCCAAACTTAACTCTGATTTTCAGGGAGAAAGGTTGGGTGGTTTACTTCCCAATGATCACTTTGTATATAGAGAGATGTCGCGCGGCCTCGAAAGCAGCCGCGTGGTTTTGAGAAAAAGTCCTAGTTCCCGCATACTCGAGCTGTGCTTGTAGAGGCTTCTGGTCACCAGGGTTCCATCTGGGGAAGGCGGGATGCAGTACCTACCCCATTTGGGACTTGCCGGTAATCTCGGCTCTTTTTGGAACCTGTTTTTTTATTTTCTCCGGGATCTGTGGTTCCCTCCCTCCATGTGGTCCTTCTCTTAGGCTGTATGTTGTAAAAATGGTGCTGGGGGGGTGGGCTGTGGGCGTGACTTCCGGAATCAGAGGTTACCTGGGAGCTGTAGTCCGGCAGATTTGAGAACAAGTCCTAGTTCCCGCATACTTGAGCTGTGCTTGTAGAGGCTTCTGGTCACCAGGGTTCCATCTGGGGGAGGCGGGATGCGGTACCTACCCCATTTGGGACTTGCCTGTGATCTCGGCTCTTTTTGGAACCTGTTTTTTTTTTTCCCTCCGGGATCTGTGGTTCCCGCCCTCCATGTGGTCCTTCTCTTAGGCTGTATCTACATTTAATATACAGAGTCAGAGGCTATGATAGCTTAGGAAAAATTTAAAGTTATTATTTTATTCCAGTCATTATTTTATTTTATTCCATCCATGCTATTGCTGGAGCGATAGCACAGCGGTAGGGCATTTGCCTTGCACGCAGCCAACAAGGCCGACCCGAGTTTGATTCCTCTATCCCTCTCGGAGAGCCCGGTAAGCTACCGAGAGTATCTCGCCCGCACAACAGAGCCTGGCAAGCTACCTGTGACGTATTCGATATGCCAAACACAGTAACAACAAAGTCTCCAATGGAGACGTTACTGGGCCCGCTCGAGCAAATCGATGAACAACGGGAGGACAGTGACAGTGGACAGTGATTTTATTCCAGAGCCTCAGCTAATGAAAGCAAAATATGTCAAAACAGTTTTTTTCATCTTTATTAGATAACACTCAACATTTTGCCGTATACTCTTTCTTAAACATTGAGGCTCTATCTGAGTTTCCTTTCCCCCTAGCATGTGTGGCTGGCCTCCAAGCCATGGAGCAAAATTCCTGGTACGAATCTCAGCCATTCTTGGGTGTTGGTCTCCTATTTTGTTACTTTATGTTTCCCCATATGAATGCAATCTTTCTATGTCTATCTCTCAGATAGAGAAGGGAGCACCAAATAAAGAGTGTTGGGAGGATCCTCCCAGGATGGGAGAAGCAGGCTCATTGTATAATTGAAACCCAAGCACAAAATTTGTAAGTCTACAATTGTACCTCATGGTGTCTCACTAATAAAAAATAAATAAATAAATAACCCAAAAACATTGAGGCTCCCCCATCTTTCTCTCTGCTTCCTCTGCTGACCACTATTCTGTGCTTTTGTTGTGTTCATTTGATTTTTAAATTTACATTCCGCAAGGAGAGAAATCATATGGTGTTTCTTTGGAGGTGCAGAAGCGTCTTGGTTTAAGATAGTCCCATTTGTCTATCTCTGTTTTCACTTGCTTGGCCAGTGGAGTGACATCTTTGAAGATACCATTAGCTTCAATGTCATGGAGGGTTTTGCCAACTTTTCCCTCAATGTACTTTATGAATTCCGGTCTGATGTTGAGGTCTTTAATCCACTTTGATCTTACTTTTGTACATGGTGTTAGGCAGAGATCTGAGCCCACTTTTTTGCATGTAGCCGTCCAGTTTTGCCGGTACAATTTGTTAAAGAGGCTTTCCTTGCTCCACTTCACTTTTCTTGCCCCCTTATCGAAGATTAGATGGTCGTATGCTTGGGAGAGATGTCAGTATATTCAACCCTGTTCCATTGGTCTACAGCTCTGCCTTTGTTCCTTTACCAAGCTTTTTTTATTATTACTGCTTTGTAGTAGAGTTTGAAGTTAGGGAGGTTGATTCCTCCCATTTTCTTTTTCCCAAGAATTGCTTTAACTAATCGTGGGGGCTTATTGTTCCATATAAATTTCAGGAGTGTTTTCTCCATTTCTTTGAAGAATGTCACGGGTATCCTAATAGGGATCGCATTGAATTTGTACAGTGCTTTGGGAGTTATTGCCATTTTGACAATGTTAATTCTCCCAATTCATGAATAGGGGATATTTTTCCATTTCCTCGTGTCCTCTTTTATTTCCTGAAGTAGCGTTTTGTAGTTTTCTTTGTACAGGTCCTTTCTTCCTTAGTTAAGATGATTCCTAGGTACTAGATTTTCTGGGGCACAATTGTGAACTGGATTGTTTTCTTCATGTCATTTTCTTCTTTCTCACTATTTGCATATGGGAAAGCCATGGACTTTTGGATATTGATTTTATAGCCTGCAACTTTACTATACAAGTCTATTGTTTCTAGGAGTTTCTTGGTAGAGGTTTTAGGGTTCTCTAAGTATAGTATCACATCAGCTGCAAATAGTGAGAGCTTGATTTCTTCCTTTCCTACCTGGATGCCCTTAATATCTTTTTCTTGCCTAATTGCTATTGCAAGTACTATATTGAACAGCAGTGGAAAGAGTGGACGTCCTTGTCTCGTCCCTGATCTTAGAGGGAAGGCTCTCAGTTTTTC
Source organism: Sorex fumeus (assembly GCF_029834395.1). Taxonomy (NCBI): domain Eukaryota; kingdom Metazoa; phylum Chordata; class Mammalia; order Eulipotyphla; family Soricidae; genus Sorex; species Sorex fumeus. The sequence goes on along the minus strand of NW_026606120.1, from coordinate 75,131,535 downwards.
CCCATTTAGGATGATGCTTGCTGTAGTCTTGTGGTAGATGGTTTTAACTATATTGAGGAAAGTCTCCTCTATCCCCATTTTGGCGAGGGTTTTCATCATAAACGGGTGCTGGATCTTGTCAAATGCTTTCTCTGCATCTATTGATATGATCATATGATTTTTATCTTTTCTTTTGTTCATATGATGGATTATGTTGATTGATTTCCGAGTGTTAAACCAGTCTTGCATCTCCGGGATGAATCCTACTTGGTCATGGTGTATGATCTTTTGATGAGTAGTTGAATTCTATTTCCTAGTATTTTGTTGAGAATCTTCACATCCGTGTTCATCAGGGATATCGGCCTGTAGTTTTCTTTTCTCGTGGTGTCTTTGTTTCCTTTTGGTATTAGAGAGATATGGGCTTCATAGAAACTGTTTGGCAGAGTTTCTGTTTTTTCAATTTCCTGGAAAAACTTGAGAAGGACTGGCAGTAAGTCCTCTTTAAATGTTTGGAAAAATTCTCTAGTGAATCCATCTGGACCTGGGCTTTTGTTTTTGGGAAGACTTTTGATTACAGTTTCAATTTCCTTGATGTTAATAGGTCTACTCAGATACTCTAGATCTTCTTGATTCAGCTTTGGGAGATTATAGGAGTCCAGGAATTTATCCATTTCTTCTAGGTTCTCTTGTTTCATGGCATACAGACTTTCAAAGTAGTCTCTGATGATCTTTTGAATTTCTTTGGTTTCTGTTGTGATATCTCCATTCTTATTTCTGATTCGGTTTATTAGGGTTCTCTCTCTCTGTTTCTTTGTGAGTGTTGCTAGTGGTTTATCTATCTTGTTTATTTTCTCGAAGAACCAGCTCTTGGTTTCATTGATCTTTCGAATTGTATCTATGGTTTCCATGTCATTGATTTCTGCACTAAGTTTTATGATCTCTTTCCTTCTGCCCGATTTAGGCTCTTTCTGTTGATCCTTTTCTAAGGTCTTGAGCTGTGAGGTCAAGTTGTTTCTGTGCATCCTTTCTACAGTCCTAAGATATTCTTGCAGAGCTATAAATTTTTCCCTTAATACGGCTTTCGCTGCATCCCATAGGTTCTGGTAGCTCGTGTCTTCATTCTCATTTGTTTCCAGGTATCTTTTGATTTCGTCCTTGACTTCCTTCCTGACCCACTCGTTGTTCAGCATTGAGTTGTTTAATTTCCAGGTGTTTGATTTGGTTCTCTGTGTCTGTGTGTGATTCACTTCTATCCTCAGTGCATCATGGTCTGAAAAGATGGTTGATACTATTTCTATCTTCCTGATTCTGTTGAGGTGTGTTTTGTGGCCTAGCACATGGTCTATTTTGGAAAGTGTTCTGTGCTCACTGGAGAAGAATGTGTATTCTTTCTTTTTGGGGTGTAAAGCCCTGTATAGGTCTATAAGCCCTTTCTCTTCTATTTCTTCTTTCAAAGTCAATGATTCCTTGCTGAGTTTTGTTCTTGTTGATCTATTCAGACGTGATAAGGCAATGTTGAAGTCTCCAACTACTATTGTGTTGCTAGCAATATCCTCCTTAAAATCTGTTAGCAGTTGTTTTAAATATTTAGCTGTTCCCTCATTAGGTGCATATACATTTAAGAGTGTGATTTCTTCCTGTTGTATGTATCCCTTGATGAAGAGAAAATAGCCTTCACTGTCTCTTATAATCTTATTCAATGTGAAATTAATGTTGTCGGATACTAGTATGGCCACCCCAGCTTTTTTGAAGGAGCTGTTTGCTTGCAGGATTGTTTTCCATCCTTTGACTTTGACTCTGTGTTTGCTCTGACTGTTGAGATGAGTTTCTTGTAGGCAGCAGAGTGTTGGGTTCTGTCTCTGTATCCATTTTGCCACTCTGTGTCTCTTAAATGGTGAATTTAGACCGTTGACATTGAGAGAGATTATTGTTATAGGGTTTTGTGTCATCTTTCTGTAAAGGTCTGTTGCGGTTGTAGGGTTTGTCTTATCTTATAGTAGCCCCTTTAGCCCTTGTTTTAGGTTTGGTTTTGAGTCTATGAAGTTCCTGAGCTGCTGTTTATCTAGAAAATAGTGTACCATTCCTTTGATTTTGAGTGAGAGTTTAGCCGGATAGAGTATTCTTGGTGAAGCATTCATTTCAGTGAGTTTTTTCACTATATCTCGCCACTGCCTTCGGGCTTGGAGGGTTTCCTCTGATAGATCTGTTTTGAATCTAAGGGGTGCTCCTTTGTATGTGATTTCCTTCTTTGACCTTGCTGCTTGCAGTATTGTGTCTCTATCAGCAGCATCAATCATTCTAACTATGCTATGTCTTGGAGTGTTTTTGTTAGGGTCTCTTTTAGCTGGCACCCTTTGGGCTCCTTGAATCTGAATGGCTGAATTGTCGAGCTCTGGGAATTTTTCAGCGATGATTTGTTTAACCATGGCTTTTTCATTGGGATTGTTTCCCTGAGCTTCTGGTAGTCCAATGATTCTAATGTTGTTTCTCTTGGAATCATCTCCTAGGACTCTGATTCTCTGTAGAGCTATTTTGAGGTCCCTTGACACTGTTTGTTGTTGCCTGTTGGCTTGGTGCAGCTGATCTTCCAGCTCACTGATTCTTTGCTCAGCTATGGTCATTGTATTTTTGAGGGCACAGACTGAGTTTTTCATTTCATTTATGGAATCTTTGATTCGTGACATTTCTGTGCTTAGCTTTCCAATTTCTAATCTCATTTCTTCCTGTATTTTCTCGATTGTGCCATCCATTGTATCTTTCATGTCCTCTTTCAATTTACTGAATATCTGTCTGACTGTTTCATTGAGTTGATTGAACATCTTCATGACTTCATATCTGAATTCTTTGTCAGAGAGATCCCTTAGGTGAATAGCACCTACTGAGGCTTCTGGACTCGTTTCATAGTCCTCTCCCTGCAGTGGGGATTTGCGTTGTTTCTTCATGTTGGTGTGTAGGTGTAGGGACTAGATTTCTTGGTATGAGTAAACTACCTGCGGCCATGTGAGCGTTGGCCCCCGAAATTTAGGCCATGCCCACTTCTACAGAGACCATGCCCACTTCTAAAGCAGCCACACCCCCACGGGTACCTGGTGTGTGTGTGGGGGGAGTAAAGACTGGGTGGGGGAGAAGATCAGCTCAGCTTGGGGAACGAAAAGGAAGAGGCAGAGAGGCTCAGAGCTGCTTTGTCTCCCAACGTCCGAGAGGATGCCTGGGGGGCTTGCAGGGTGAAATCCAAGTCCCGTGTTCAAGAAGCGGCAGATAAACAGACTGACTTTAAATTTTTTTTAAAAAGTCCTTATATCTGTGGGATGAATTCATTTTGTCATGGTGTATAATCTTTTTAATGCATTGTTGGATTTGGTTTGCTATTTTTTTTTTTTGCTTTTTTGGATCACATCTGGTGATGCACAGGGGTTACTCTTGGCTCTTCACTCAGGAATTACTCCTGGTGGTGCTCGGGGCACCATATGGGATGCTGGGAATCGAACCCAGGTCGGTCCCGTGCAAGGCAAAGGCCCTACCCGCTCTGCTATCGCTATAGCCCCCAGTTTGCTAATTTTTTGAGGATCTTTGCATTTATATTCATTAGGGATATAGTCTATAATTTTTCCTTTTTTCATGTAGGAGTACTGCTATTTATTCAGCCACTGATTAGCTGATTGAATTGGGCATGAACTCCACCTTACTTTTTTTTCCATAATTTTATTTATTTATTTATTTATTTTTTCTTCTTTTATTTATTTATTGAATCATTGTGGGGAAAAGTTACAAAGCTTTCAGGTTTAAGTCTCGGTCATACAATGATCAAATACCTTTTCCTTCACCAGTACTCATTTTTCACCACCAAGAACACCAATATACCCCCCCCCCCGACTCCTCCCAATGCCTGTAGGCAGATGATTTCTACTTAATTTTTCTCTACATTGATTACATTCATTATTTCGACAAAAGATGCACCATTATTGTTTAGAACTTCCCCCCCCAACAATCAGAATTGCTGAAAAGGCATTGTGAAATACTTTGTTTTCTATGGCTGGTTATGAGAGTCATATAATGATTTTGGATTTCTGCAAAGAGCTAGATAATTATGAGATTGGTTTTTGTGCATCTGGTGTTATGGCTGTGCTGTAGAGCCACTCATGAGGGGGGCAACTTGTGACCTCGGTAGGGCATGAAGGACGAGCCGGTACAGCCCCCCTTCCCATGAGACTGCAGTTGCCCCATCACCTCTGGCTCATACCTGGCTTTCCTATAAGCTCTGAGGTTGCGGTTACCTTGCTGCCGGGGACAAAAGGCAGAAGGGAGCAATACCCTTTCCCTGCTGGGGAGGCATAGAGCCATAATTTAATGCATGGTCCATTCACTTTTCTGCCTCAAGCTGCCAGGCTCTGGATTAAGTCCTTTTGCCTCTGGAGCATGGCCGTGCCAGAGATCCACTCGTGGGGGGCAACTTGTGACTTCGGTAGGGCGTGATGGACCAGCTGGTACTGCCCCCCCTTCCCATGAGACTGCAGTTGCCCCATCACCGTTGGCTCATACCTGGCTTTCCTATAAGCTCTAAGGCGGAGGCCACCTTGTATGCGGTTCAGATGCATTTCTGCCAAAAGCAGCTGAGTTTTGAGATTTGTTTCTGAGTCTCTAGGATCATAGCCATTAATCAGCTTGATCCAGAGAGGCCGTTTGTAGGTGGCGACTCGGGGTCTTGTTGGGATGGGGAAGAAAGGGTCGGTTCCACCCTCATCTGGTGAGGCCCGCGTATCTTGTCACTGTAGGCACACACCTGACTGTCCAGTGGCCTCTGGAGGATGGCGGTCACCGGCCTGCCAGGGGGAACAGGCCAAGGCACAGAATCTATTCCCACCTAGAGTGACCCAGCACCAGTAACCTACTGCAGGAACAGGATGCATTTCTGCCAAAAACCTTTGGGTTCCGAGATTCATTTCTGAGTCTCTGGGATCATGGCCGTTAAGCAGTTCGATCAAGAACCAGAGAGGCCATGCTTCCAATTATATAGCTGAGCCAGAGGTGGTTTGTGGGGTGTGTCTCCCACGTACCTGACTTTTGGCCGTTTACTTTCTTGGTAAACTTTGCCCCAAGTTTTTGGGGTCTGGACAAAGGCACTGCAGCAATTTTGGGGTATCTGAAAGTCTGATGGTGCCATCAGGCTGCTGATGCACTCACCTCACAGGTACAGATTGACCTGCTGGCGGCACCATACCCCCAGTTTTTTTTATTTGATGATATCTCTGTGTGCTTGATATCAGAGTAATGTTCATCTCACAGAAACTATTAGAGAGAATTTCTTCTTCAAATTTCTGAAACTCTGAAAAGGATTGGGAGTAGTGGATCTTCTTTAAAGGTTTGGAAGAATTCACTAGTAACTCCATATAGGACTTTTGATTTGGGGGAGCTTTGGTTACCATTTTTATTTCCTTCATAGTAAGTAGCTTATTCAGGTGACTTGTTTCTTCTTGGTCAAACCTTGGAAGGTTATAGTGATATAAAAATTTAATCTCTTCTTTTAGGTTCTCTTCTTTTAGGTTTTGTGTCATAGAGAATTTGAAGCAATCCCTGATGATCCTTTTAATATCTATGGTATCTATTGTGACAACTCTTTCATTTCTGATTGCGTTTACTAGGGTTCTCTTTTCTTCTTTCTTTCTTGCTAATGCCTTGTCTATTTTAGTACTTTTTCTTTTGAAGAATGAGCTCTTGGTTACAATGATCTTTTGGATTTTTAAAAATTCCATTTCACTAATTTCTACTCTAAGTTTTATTTCCTTCTCTCTCCTTGCTTTTTGTTGTTGTTGTTATTGTTGTTGGTGGTCTTTTTCTAGTTGCTTGAGTTATGCAGCTAGGTTATTTATATTGTCTCTTTCTTGCTTCCTAATGAGCCCTTCCATTACTATCAACTTTCTTCTTAACACCACTTACGCTATGTCCCGCATGTTCTGGTAACTCATATCTTTATTCTTGTTTGTTTTCAGGATTTTTTAAATTTACTTTTGGATCTGCTGGTTGTTCAGTAGTGCATTGTTTAATTTCCAAGTGTTTAAATTCCTCCTCCCCTTTCTCTTTGTGATAAATTTCTATTTTTATTGCATCATGATCTCAAAGGATAGTTGAAGTGATTTCTATTCTCTTGATTTTATGGAGGTACATTTTGTGGTCCAGTATGTTGTCTATCTTTGAGAATGTCCCATGCTCACTGGATAAGAATGGGTATAAAAATTTTAGGGCATAAAACCCTATATGTATCTGCTAAACCCATCTCTTCCATGTCTTTCTTCAAAGACAGTGTTTCCTTATTTAATTTTTGTCTAATTGGTCTCTGGAGAGTTGATAAAGCAGTGCTGAAATCCCCAATTACTTATGGTGTTGCTGTCAATATCTTTCTTCAGGTATTCTAAGAGTTGTTTTTAAATATTTTGATGATTCCTTATTAGGAGCATAAATAATTAGGAGCATGTGTTCTTCATGATGTAAATACCTCTTGATCATTAAGAAATGAACCACCTCAATCTCTCATAACTTCTTTAAACTTAAAGTCTATGCTGTCAAATATAAATATGGTCATTCTGCAGTTTGAAGGAAATTTTATTTGCTTGAAATATTGTTTTCCAGACATTGACTTTGAGACTGTGTTTTCTCTGACTGTTCATATGTGTTTCTTGAAGGCAGGAGAAAATTGGGTTCAGTTTTCTGATTCATCTTGCATCTCTGTGTCTCTTAATTGTTGTATTTAAATCTTTGACCTTCAGTGAAATTACTGACATGGATTTGTTGTGGGTTATTTATTTTTTGCATCTTTCTGTAGAAGATAGGGGTGCTTGCAAAATTTGCCTTGTCTTGGATTGATATCAAGGTTATACAAAATACTTGTTGAACTCCACAAGAAGGAAACAACCAATCCCATCAAAAAAATGGGGCAACGAAATGAACAGAAACTTTCTCAAAGAAGAAATCTGAATGGCTAAAAGGCACATGAGAAAATGCTCTACATCATTAATCATCAGGGAGATGCAGATCAAAACAACAATGAGATATCATTTCACACCACAGAGACTGGCCCACATCCAAAAGACCAAAAGCAACCGATGTTGGGGCGGATGTGGCGAGAAAGGGAGTCTCCTTCACTGCTGGTGGGAATGCTGATTGGTTCAGCCCTTTCGGAAAACAGTATGGACGATCCTCAAAAAATTAGAAATTGAGCTCCCATTTGACCCAGCAATACTACTCCTGGGAACATATCCCAGAGAGGCAAAAAAGTATAGTCAAAGTGACATCTGCACTTGTTTGTTCATTGCAGCACTCTTTACAATAGCTAGAATTTGGAAAAAAACTGAATGCCCAAGAACAGATGACTGGTTAAAGAAACTTTGGTACATTTACACAATGGAGTACTATGCAGCTGTTAGAGAAGATGAAGTCATGAAATTCATATGCAAGCGGTACTACATGGAAAGTATCATGCTAAGCGAAATGAGTCAGAAAGAAAGGGACAGGCATAGAAAGATTGCATTCATCTGGGGAACATAAAGTAACAAAATAGGAGACTAACACCCTAGAATAGCCTAGATAAGTACCAGGAGGATTACTCCATGGATTTGAAGACAGCCGCACACGCTAGGGGAAAAGGCAGCTCAGATAGAGAAGGGAGCACCAAATAAAGGGTGCTGGGAGATTCCTCTCAGGATGGGAAATGCGTGATGAGAGTAGACTATAGACCGAACAAGATTGCCACTCAATGTCTCTTTTGCAAACCACAGCACTCAAAAGGAGAGAGATAACAAAAGGGAATGCCATACCACAGAGGTAGGGTGGGATGGGGGGAAGGGTGGAGGAAGGGATCCTGGGACTGGTGGTGGTGGAGAATGGGCACTGGTGGAGGGATGGGTATTTGATCATTGTATAACTGAAACCCAAGAACAAAAATTTGTAAGTCTACAACTGTACCTCATGGTGTTTCACTAATAAAAATTTAAGAAAAAAACCCTTGGTTACCATCATGGAAAATAATTGAATTAAGTATCAAAATATAGATGTACAACTTTTGCTATTTGCTATTTTTTTAATATTTTCTTTGTAATAAATATTGCAGGGTGCCAACTATCCTAACACATTATTAAACCCATGCAGATGCTGATGATTTGGGCTAGTCCCACTGATGATTTAATGTTAAATTATAGAACCTCTATAGTTTAAATAAAGAAACTTGTGTAGCTATCTGTAAAAAAATTTTTTTTGCCTTGTCTTTAAGAAGCCCTTCCAATCCATTTTGCAAAGTTGGTTTCTAGGTTATGATAGTCCCTGAGCAGTTGTTTATTCATGAGATTTTGTTTTAAAGCCCATTTATCTGGGACCAGACAGACAGTCCAGCAGTAAGGTGCTTGTCTTACAAGCAGTCGATTTCAGTTTAATTCCCAACACCACATATGCTCCTCCATGCAGCCAGAGGGGGGAAAATTGAAAAGAGTTGGAAGTGAGCTCTGGGTACTGCCAGGTGTAGCTTTATGAAACAACTACTTAGCTTCAAATCTTTCTTCTGCATTTCCTCATTTCTCTCAACCTTCTCTATTAAATCCATCAATAGAGTTGAGGAGAATTAGGGTCCTGTTCTGCATTAGACTTTGGATTAGGGAGTGCTGTAACTCATTTCATCTCCAGACCACTGATACACTCCCCATATCAGAAACAGAGTAAGTTTTGCTTTCTTATCGATGTGTGTTCACTGGAGTAGCACTTTTCTTTTTCTTCCAGATCTTTAGTTTTCATGTCTTGGCTAACTGGCCCAAGATGCCAACCTCTATTTTTAAAAAAAAAATTTTTTTTTTATTGAGTAACTGTGAATTACAGAGTTACAGTGTTATTCATGATTGAGTTTCTGGCATACAATTTTCCAACACCAAGCTCTTCACTAGGGTCCACTTCCTGCCACCAATGTCCCCAGTGTCCCTCCTGCTCCCTGGCCTGTCTCTATGGCAGAGACTTTTTTTAACCACAATTTTTTCTTCTCCCACCCCACCCCCTTTCAGGCACTGTGGTTTATAATACTGTCACTGACAGGGTGTCATGTGAGTCATTTTAGCTTTTTTCAGTATCTGGTCCTGGTCCATAGTGACAACTTCCCTCTATCATTGTAGTGGTCCCTCCCCGATCTACCCCACTTCTCTCACACCCATCCCTCCACCTGTGGTGAGTTTCCTGCTAAGAACCAGCTCTCCTGCTCTTTGTTTCTATTGCCGTTGGGCTTCAGCTATTTCCCTACTGTGTTTCTTTATAACTTGTATATGGCTGAGTTCATTTTATATCTGTCCCTCTCCCTCTGACTCATTTCACTCCACATGATACTCTCCATATTCATTCATGTATCAGGAAATTGCATGACTTCATTTTTTCTTACGGCTGAGTGGTATTCCTTGTGTAGATGTACCATAGCTTAATTATCCAGTCATCTGTTCTTGTACACTTGGATTGTTTCCAGATTTGGGTTATTGTGAATAGTGCCCAGCTAGAGTGATAACACAGTGGTAGGGCATTCGCCTTGTGCGAGTTTGACCTGGCCAAGCCGGGTTCGATTCCTCCACGCCTCTCGGAGGGCCTGGAAAGCTACTGAGAGTATCTAGCCCGCATGGCAAGAATATTCGATATGCCAAACACAGTAACAACAAGTCTCACAATGGAGACATTACTGGGTCTGCTCGAGCAAATCAATGAAAAATGGGAGGACAGTGCTACAGTTCTACAGTGAATAGTGCTGCAATGAACAGAGGAGTGCAGATGTCTTTTCTACATTGTGTTTTTGACAACTTGGCATATATTCCCAGGAGTAGAATTGCTGGGTTGTATGGAAACTCACAGCAGGTAGGGCTTTTGCCTTGCAATATGCCAAACACAGTAACAACAAGTCTCTCAACGGGGATGTTACTGGGCCTGTTTGAGAAATCGATGAACAACGGGAGGACAGTGACAGTGATGGAAACTCAATTTTTAGTTTTTTGAGGAATGGCCGTATTGTCTTCCAAAAAGACTGAAGTAGTCGACACTCCCAACAGCAGTGAATGAGAGTTCCCTCCTTCCTACTCCATCCTCGCCACTCATCCACACCAACACTGGTTGTTCTTTTGATTATTGCCAGTCTCTTTGGTACGAAATGATTCTCATTATTGTTTTGATTTGCATTTCTCTGATGATTAGTGATTTAAAGCATTTTTTCATATGCCTTTTGGCCATTTGTATTTCTTCTTTGAGAAAGTTTCTGTTCATCTCCTTTCCTCCCCCTTTTTTTTCTTTTTGGGTCATACCCGGCGATGCTCAGGGGTTACTCCTGGCTCATGCACTCAGGAATTACTCCTGGCGGTGCTCAGGGGACCATATAGGATGCTGGGAATCGAACCTGTGTTGGCCATGTTGGCTGCGTGCAAGGGAAATGCCCTACCCGCTGTGTTATCGCTCCAGCCCCTCCCATTTTTTGATGGGATTTGATTTTTTTCTTTTCCTTGTAAAGTTCTTCCAATGCTTTAGATACAAAATGCCTAACTCTTGGTTCTCTCAGACTTTGACAGTTCTTGTTCCATATCTAGCTTTTGATTTAAAGGGAGTTATATATAATAAGGTCCAGATTTTGATTTAAAGGGAGCGATATACGGCTCTTCACTTGCATACTTAGAGGCTATTGCAGAGTTAGGAGTTGGCCACGATTTCAATATTGCTGTGTCTCAGGAAGCTGGGAATCCTGAAGAGAGGGAGAGAAATGGAAACAGTTGACAGGTGAAACCATCATAACACACACATAGTTATGGTTTTATTCACCATCTTTTATTGGTTCAATGTGTGCTCTTCATGGCAATTATAACAGTAACATAAAATATTACTCATCATAGATCACTGTAACAGATACAGTGATGGTAAAAATGTCTAAAATATTGTCAGAATTACTAAAATACTATTGTAAAACAGCACCAATAGACTTGTTCAATGCAAGGTTGCAACAAATCTATTTACAAAACCCACAGTCTCTGTAAAGTGTAATTAAAGGGCGTTTGCCAGTAAATGATTGTATAATAGAATACTGCAAAGAACCTTTTTTATGTACTGATGGGGGTAAGCCCTAAATACCTTCTTAAGAGGGAAAAAACAACACTCACCTCCAAATCTCCCCCTCCCAGTCTCCCCCTCCCCAGTTAGGACCAGCATGCGTATTTGCTGCCATTTGTGTTATGGACAAAATAATACCTACATCTAGGTGTCCATTTTGAACCTATCTTCTTGTAGTTAGGCAATAGGATACCCAGTGTTTATCAAACAACATGTGGCTGCTCACTGCTCTAAGTGCCTTCTATATCCACTTCCTATATATACTAACTCATAATTTTCACAATAGATCTCTGAGATTGGGACTCTTATTATATTTCCCATTTTATACAAGAGGAAATTCAGATATCAAATGGTTCTGGAACCCTGGGAGCAAGCGGGAGAGTGGGAGTGAGGAAAGGTAATGGATGGAATAGAGAAAGAGGAGGGAGAGATGGGTGACCCAATCTTTTGTAACTGTCACGGGAACTCTCACACCTACTAGAAGCAGCCCCTAACTTCTAATGATTGGACTAATCGTTTTGTGATCTTCCCTATGGCTTCAGTAGAGGCCATGTTTTGGATTTTAAATTTTGGATTTTCCTTGATTATAACTATGTGATCCCAACCTCTAGGTGATGCTGGACAGTGACAATGAGCTATGTCATCTTGCCAGCCGGGAGATCAAGAATGAAGCTCTATAGCCCACTTTCCTCTCAGTATGGTATTCAATCAGCTGCATGAGACAGTCAGCACTTGATTCTAAAACAGGCTTGTGTAAACCCAGCTGGAGGCTGATACACGTATTCTGTCCATTTTGAGGCAGACTAGGCAAAGCTATGATATATTTAGGGCAAGTTTATTGTATATATTTTGACTTGCAGTCATATATGTAAATATATATAGAGAGAGTAACTTTGAAATCCACAGTGATTCCTATATATATATATATATATATCTTTTATATAAAAAATAACACACAGCAGGTAGGGCGTTTGCCTAGCACACGGCCGACCTGGGTTTGATTTCTCCGTCCCTCTCGGAGAGCCCGGCAATCTACCGAGAGTATCCTGCCCTCATGGCAGAGCCTGGCAAGCTCTCCATGGCCTATTCTATATGCAGTAATAATTCCATATACAGTCACAACAATTCGATATACAGTAACAACAAGTCTCTCTGGAGGATGGTGCAACAGTGCTACAGTGCTTTAAAAAATCATTGTGCATTAAGAAGTTAGAAAATTATCTATGATTTTTTTCCATTAAAGTTGCACTCACTGGGGGTCTAATCTCCTTGTTAACTGATAATCTGTAAAAGGACATGTCTGCTCTGGTTGCTGCTGCGTCATACCTACCTGGAAGCAACCATCTGCACACGAGGTGTTGGAAGCAACATTCAACCATAAAGCCAGAACATTTGGGTTATGGGTCTCACCCAGCATTACCATATTCTTTCCAGACACTGCTGTCATTTCCTGTAAAAAAAATCTTGGCGTGAAGGTCAGGTGATAGTAACCGTAAATGATAATAGTATTTTAGGGTTTCACCTAGTTATAACTTTCACATTCTGTCAAGTACTGAGCATCTTGTCAAATCCAGATAACTGATCTTCTGCCCCCACTCCTTCCTTCATTTATTTTCTGCCGAGGTGGGGGAGGCATTACACCTGACAGTGCTCAGAGCTTAAACCTGGCTCTGCACTCAAGGATCATCCCTAAGGTTCAATGCGCTGTGCAGGTTTCAAATTGGATTTAGCCTCATTCAAGACAGCCCCCAAATCCCTAGTCTGTCTGTCTGGACCCCTTCTTGTCCTTAAAGACTTTCCCTCCAGGTCCACTCAAAGGAAAAAGGGAACTTGAAAAGGAGAGGCTGTGCCTCTAACCCAGAGTCCCACACTCACACCACACCCACCTTTCACCCTCAAGGGCTACTCCCACTGCCTCCAGGGGGCTGAACATGCAGGCTGGTGGTGGTGGTGGTGGGGAGGGTGTTAATATTCTATGAGCATGACAGGGCACCAAGGCTCTAAGTGAAGACAATGATTCTGACTGAGAATTTACACGTGGACACAAATCCTCTTGGAATTCTAAACGCTTTCCAAAAGCATTTTATTCCTCAACTATCTTGTTCAATGCTAATTGCTCATTCTGCCAGATGGTCTATTAGGCTGGAACTCTTCGAAACAGTGCACAATGGTCCCATTTCAATGCCGTATTTTGGATCTTCAATCCTTCCCTTCCTCCTTCTCTCTCTGCTACCTTCCCTTTCGCCTTCCTTCCCTCCCCCTCTCCTTTCCTCCCTCCCTTCCTCCCTCCCTCCCGCCCTCCCTCCCTTCCTTCCTTCCTTCCTTCCTTCCTTCCTTCCTTCCTTCCTTCCTTCCTTCCTTCCTTCCTTCCTTCCCTCCTCCCTCCCTCCCTCCCTCTGCCCCCACTCCTTCCTTCATTTATTTTCTGCCGAGGTGGGGGAGGCATTACACCTGACAGTGCTCAGGGCTTAAACCTGGCTCTGCACTCAAGGATCATCCCTAAGGTTCAATGCGCTGTGCAGGTTTCAAATTGGATTTAGCCCCTCCCTCCCTCCCTCCCTCCCTCCCTCCCTCCCTCCCTCCCTTCCCTCCCTCCCTCTTTCCCTCCCTCCCTCCTTCCCTCCCTCCCTTCTTTCTTCCTTCCTTCCTTCTCCCTTTTCCTTCTCTACCTTCTGTCAATGAGAGGCCTGCTGCTGGGGTGCTGGCCACTGCTCTCCAGTCTTAAGTCCCAGGTGCAGTCCAAAGAAGGAACGTGGCTTCCAGCCTCTGGCAGTTTTATGACGAGTCTCATTCATAGGGCAGTGATTACTCACAACTGATGCTCACTGACCAAGCCCAACAAAAGTGCGGCACCCTCCGAATACCACTCACAGACACAAATATTTGCCTGGCTCACGTGGACCAGGAGGAGGATGTGCAAAGCCTCCGGGAGGAAGCACATGATCTCACTTCCCAGAGCAGCCTCCGGGTGCAGCAGAAGGCACACGGTTTATAGCCTCGACGGTCCTGGTTTGCCAGGGCTTCCATTCATGACCAGTGGGGCCAGCGACCATCAAGCTGCCTTTCCTGCTCCCCTCATGGGGGAGGGGGGGGAGATGTGAAAGCAGCAGTTATTCCCCCAGCAGCACGCGAGGCTCGCTGGCCCGCCTGTCCCCCACGGGGCTAATGATGGACGGCAGGTTGATGTTTGGGCTTGATGACAGGTCTTGGGGAAGCTGTATTTTTACCCTCTGGACAAATAGCAGTTGGGCCGAGTGGGGCTCTTTTATGAGTTGAGGTACTCAGGGTTGGAAAATAAACAGGAGGCTAATGAGACGTTCGTATGGAAACTGGCATAAATAATAACAAAGGAAGCATCCTGTCCTCGTGCCCACACCCTCTCGGGAGGGGCTATAAAAGCCATCACTCAGTTGGCCGCTGTCAGACGTGGGGGACCTCCGGCCGCGTTCTTGACCTGCGACCTGACCACCATGGGGTGCTGCCCAGGGGACTGCTTCACCTGCTGCCCGCAGCAGGAGTGCTGCGAGGAGTGCTGCTGCCAGCCCGCCTGCTGCGGGGGCTGCTGCGGGAGCTGCTGCGGCTGCGGCGGCGGCGGCTGCGGCGGCGGCGGCTGCGGCGGCGGCGGCTGCTGTGGCTCCTCGTGCTGCGGCGGCAGCGGCTGCGGAGGCGGCGGCTGCGGTGGCGGCTGCGGAGGCTGCGGCGGCTGCGGCGGCGGCTGCTGCGGCGGCTGCGGTTGCTGCGGCTCGTCGGGGGGCTGCTGCGGGCCGGTGTGCTGCCAGCCCGCGCCCGTGTGCGACACCAAGTGATGAGGAGCCCTCGCCCCGCCGTGGAGGCCGACCCCGGGCCCAGCTGCAGCGGCTCTCGGCGGAGACTCCCCCCCTGTCTCCAGGACCTTTTCTGCGCCCCAGACAAGTGTCCTGTCGTCCGCGCCTCCCTGCAAAGGAGGGCTCGGTCCCCGCACCGAGCCCCAGAGTCGCCGGACACTCGGAGCAAGAGCCAAGAGCCAGCGAGAGACTTCAGACTCTCGCCCTAGCGGGGAGCCCCGACGCTCGCAGGCTGCGCCCCGCTGACTTTCCTCGCCGGGACTTAGGCTTCTTGTCACCGGGAGGCGTCGGCTTATTCGAGGGCGCTTTGGGACTGACCCCTCTCCCAGCTTTCTGCTGCTTTTGAGATGCAAACATTCCTCTTGGTTAACTTCTTAATAAATTCGAGCATGCTGGCATAACCAAACTAGTTATCCTGCCTCTTCTTTCTCTCCCTCTCGTGCACTGAGCACCCACTGGAGGGTTTTGTTTTGGGTTTTTGCTTTTATTTATTTATTTATTTTTTTGGTGCTCATTGAAATGCTTTTTTTTTTTTTTTTGTCTCGCCAGCATCAGAATGACCGACGGGTATAGCTGAGTAGGAAATTGCCAGTTGTCGGCGGGTACTGACATTCACATTTGCAGCGCCCAGATCCAGATCCGCAGGGACAGGAGAGCTGGGCTTTTCAGCTAGAACTCAGATGTAGACTAAAGCTTTATCTGGCTGTTCAAGTCTTTTGGGGGTTGTTTTTTTGTTTGTTTGTTTTTGCTTTTTGGGTCACAGCCAGCGTTGCACAGGGGTTTACTCATGGCTCGTGCACTCAGGAATTACTCCTGGCGGTGCTTGGGGAACCATATGGGATGCTGGGAATAGAACCCCGGTCCGCCGCGTGCAAGGCAAACGCCCTGCCCTCTGTGTTATCCCTTCAACCCCTGTTTGTTTTGTTTTAAGGCAGACCTCCACGCTTTTTATTTTTAGATAAAATAACCAGGGTGGGAGCCCAGAAACCTGTGTTTAAAAATTATTTTTCGGGAAGGGGGGCATGCTGATGCTGGCCAGTTTTGAATGAGAGGCATGCTTGCTGCCACTGCAGTTCTTCTAGAAGGTTCTGCAGAAGAACTTAGGGCCTGCTCAGAACTTTCTGGCTAAGTCAGGGGAGTGGTTTTGGGAAAGCAAGTGTGGTTATGAGGGAAGGGATTCCTGTGCAGGGACCCCAGTAAGCCCACAGACACTAAGAACGTTCTGGGAAGTGGGGCTCCTTCTTGCTGCCTCGGCCTGATCAAGATTTCCTTTCTGGGTTCTTTTTCCTGGCCCTGGATCCCGCTTTTTCTCTTCTGCTTGAGTCCCAGATACCTGGGAACCACTGGAAGGCAAAAATTTAGGAGAATTAATTTGACCTCCCCCTAAAAGTGATTTAAGTTTCGTGTGGAATAAAACAAATACAGAGCTAGCTCTGGGAGAATTATATTTATTTTTAATCCTACAAAGCAGTGGTTTCTTCAATAAACAAAGTATATTTTTTATAATCAAAACATAACCATGATTTCTAACTATGGAAAAAAAGGACAGAAAATATAAAGAAGAAAATCTAGCTCTCTGAATTCTCATAACTCAGTTTATTACTGACCTGTTATCTATCCTGTGTTCTCTCCTAAGCATATTTATAAGTGAAAAAAAGGTTATGCTTATTTTACATCCTTTTCTTTTAAAAAAACTTTTAAAAAAATCATCATTTTTCAGGTATGACTTAACTATAATAAAAATACTTCCATTTTAGTGAAAGGTTTGATAAGATACAACAGTTTTATATATTTAGGCAATTCCCATCTCACCAAAGATACAACTTCAGTGTCAGGGATTTAACACACACAGCGGGTAGGGTGTTTGCCTTGCACATGGCCGACACGGCCAACCTGAGTTCGATTCTTCTGCCCCTCTTGGAGAGCCCGGCAAGCTACGGAGAGTATCTCGCCCGCACGGCAAAGCCTGGCAAGCTACCCATGACGTATTTGATATACCAAACACAGTAACAAGTTTCACAATGTTACTGGGCCCTCTTGAGCAAATCAATGAACAACAGGAGTACAGTGACAGTGACAGGAATAGCCACCGAGAATCCCTGAGTGTGACCTAGACTTGCCTCCCCAAATCAAGATTTTTGGGCTGATTTCAGATTTTTTTTTTTGCTATAAGGAGTATGAACATTCATATAAGTATTTTTGTGTGGACATATTTTTGGTGACCTGGGTGGTTCTGTCAACTGGACTGGTGGTTTAATGCTATGACCCAGGGATACACTGCCGTGTAGCCTGAGAAGCCAGACATTACCTGGGCTACATCCAGAAATGCATAGAGAACCACATGGCGACATGGCTTGAGTCAGAATCAGCCACATTCAAGGGTATACCCCAATACCTATACTATCTCTCTAGCAAAATAAACTAGACATGTTTCATTTTATTTTGGACAAATACCCAGGAGTTGTGTTTTTAGGAGGAATTGTAAGTGAATGTTTAACTTTATAAGAAACTACTAAACTGTTTAGCAAAGTACTGGATTTTAAACTTTTACCATCGATATCTGGGAGTTCCAGGGGCTCCTTGTCTTTGAAAACATCTGATAGTGTCTTTTTTTTTTCAGTTTGGCTTGTCTTGCAAATATACAGTAGAAGCTAATTGTATATTCTTCCTCTCTAGTTTGTTTCATTTAAAAAACACAGGAATTATTGAATTTGTATTTATTTTTGTTATTAAAGGATTGCTCTTACAGACAACTCAAGATTTAACTCTGCCTGGTTTAAATCCCTAATATTTAATTTTTGCTCTGGTTGGGGTCAGTGTTATAATAACTGGCCTTTAGGCTCTAAAAAATTATAAGCAGAGCAGAACTGTGTAAATGAGAAAAACTCACAAAGAGGCCAGTGTATCTGTTCAGATGCATTGCATAATTGTGGTTTAGAGCTACTCTTCCACTGTTCACTTGAATGTTCATCATTTATTAAATTGGTCGTGGTCATGGTCTTCCTGTACTGCTAGCAAAGGATTGTTCTTCTTTGCTATCCACAGATATCCTCATTCATTCATTCAATGAATATTTGTGATAATCCTCTTATGTTTCAAAAGCTCCTCTGAATGCTGGTTAAACATTAGTGGCGAAAAGTATTTTCTTGTCATCCTGGTGCTTAGGTAAAGTCCAGGGAATAAGAAACAAAATTAATCAGCAAGAAATGGATTAGATAGTCCACCAGCTGATAAGCAGGAAAAGAGTCTTTGCAGAGACGAAGAGCCGGTACTCCAACATAATACATGCTGTTATATCATTTTCTCAGCTGAGTCACTGAGGCATTCATTGGGAAGAGGGCCACCTCTGTCTGGAATTTTGTTCCTGGCTTAGCTGAGGAAGTGGAGGTGGAAGAGCTAGAAATGTGATCCTCTTGGGCGTGTTGGGGACTCATCTCTCTTACCTTCACAAAGATGTCTAAAGTGCTCTGGAGGGCCACATCTGAAAATAATGGCACTCCCTGTTCCTAATTTCTCTCTTTTATCCCCTGAATTTTCCAGATTTGGCCTCAACACTCTAGTTCCGGGGCACTATCCAGTTCAGGGTTGCCACCAGGAAGCTGCTAGGTAACTATTTTATTTTATTTATTTATTTTCTTATTTTTAAAAATTTTTATTAGTGAGACACCATGAGGTATAGTTGTAGACTTACAAATTTTGTGCTTGGGTTTCAATTATATAATGATCAAATACCCATCCTTCCACCAGTGCCCATTTCCCACCACCATGGATCCCAGTATCCATCCCACCCCTCATTCCCCCATCCCACCCTCCTTCTGTGGCAGGGCATTCCCCTCTGTTTCCTCTCTCCTTTTGGGTGTTGTGGTTTGCAAAGAGGCATTGAATGGCAATCATGTTTGGTCTATAGTCTACATCAGCATGCTTCTCCCATCCTGGAAGGATCCTCCCAACACCCTTTATTTGGTGCTCCCTTCTCTATCTGAGCTGACTTCTTCCCTAGCATGTGTGACTGACCTCCAAGCCATGTAGCAAAATTCCTGGTACTAATCTTGGCCATTATTGGGTGTTAGTCTCCTATTTTGTTACTTTATGTAGCTAACTACTTTAAATCCCTAGCCTCACTCTCACTCTCATTCTTCAACCCCTTCTCCATAGACAGAGACTTTTTAAAAAAGGTAAGCTGGGTCAAATTATCCCCCTGTTTGAAATATCCAGTTATAGTATAAAATACAATACTGACCCCACAAAGCCTTTCATGACTGAATGGTAATTTCTCTCTTTCCATGTGTCCTCTTGCATGTTTTATCCTAGTGATGGAATCTTTTGTTACTTTCCAAATGTACCATGCTTCTTGCCTTTGGTTTCCAAAGTCAATTCTTACCCTTCTCTTACCACCTATTTAATTCTTCATTGAGGATTCAACTTGACCACGTTTTTACTTGAGAATCCTCTCTAACCTCCCCCCAAGTCTTGACGTTTTTCCTGGATGCCACCATAGACCTCTGTGCATCTGTGTTATAACATGTACTTTACAACATATTCCACCTAAAATTGGGCTCCTGGTATTAGCAATTACAATTCATTCTTTTTTTTTTTTTTAGATCTCTCACACAGAACCTCAGGATGGCCAAGTTGAATGAATGAATGAAAGTAAAACAGAGTGAGAGAATTGCAAGAATTGCATAAATCAATGACTGGATAATGAATGAATGGCATAATGACTCAGTTTTCTAAAGGAGGGTCTGGCATTTGCATTGGCATTAAGCACTTGGTAGAGGCAAGGCAGGTCCTTCTCTGAGTATGGATATCAAGTCTTGATATTTGAAAACCAGAGGGTTTGTTTTCTACCTTGGGTCTTTCTTTTTTTTTAATTAATTAATTTATTTTGAATACCCATCCCTCCACTAGTAACCATTTCCCACCACCACGGATCCCAGTAACCCTCCCACTCCCCATACCCCCCACCCCACCCTGCCTCTGTGGCAGGGCATTCCCTTTTGTTCTCTCTTTCCTATTGGGTGTTGTGGTTTGTAAAAGAGTTAAGCCTGATTTTCAGGGAGAAATGTTGGATAATTTACTTTCCATTGATCACTTTATATATAAGGAGATGTCGCGTGGCTACGTAAGTGGCCACGTGGTTTGGAGTAAAAGTCCTGGTTCCTGCATAACCGAGTTATGCTTGTAGAGGCTCATGGTCACCAGGGTTCCATCTGGAGGAGGCGGGATGTGGCACCTACCCCATCTGGGACTTCCCGGTGATCTTGGCTCTCCTTGGGACTCGGAGCATTCTCCAGGAGCTGTGGAACCCCCCCGCAGCCCCTCTTCTCTGGCTGTGTGCTGTAAAGATGGCGCTGGGGGGCAGGTAACCCTGGGTCTTTCTTAAAGAGCGACACTGACACAATGTTTTCACAAAACATTTAGGTGCTGGTTTTGTCTCACAAAGTGAGACCGCAAGAGGTCTCTCAAAAGAGAGACCTCTCCTCTTTTCTTTTAATCCTTTGGGTTTTGGAAGCTTCTTTCTTTTTGGAGACATCACAAGCACAAGAGGCAAGGATAAATCTGGAGATCTATTGAATGTTTAAAGAGGGTGGAAGGTAAGGGAAGTGGAAAACAGAAAAAGTAAGTCAAATGCTTTCTAGGGACAAGTGGAGCTGGATCCCAGAGTTAAGACTGCTCAAAGAACAGGGTGGAAGAGAACAGTGAGGGCAGAGCCCTTGACATTGGCTTCTGAGAAAGGTTGTACAGATAAGATGGTAAGGAGGCATGAAAGGAATCCTAGATTAGAAGACAAGTGATCTTTAGTAAGTCACCAGCTTTTTAATTCTAATTCCCTTTCATTTGGGGCTGGAGAGATATTACAATGGTTAAGGCACTGGTTTTCCATGCAGCCGATGTTATGTAATGTCAAGGGAAATAAGAAGCAAAAATGAACAAGAAGAAATGAACTAGATAGTCCACGGAGCAGCTGATGAGAAGGGAAGTTTTCTTTGTAGAGACGATACTCCAACATAACACATGCTATTATATCGCCTTTTTTTCAGCTGAGTTACTGAGAAATTCATTGGGAGGAGGGCCACCTCTGTCTGGAATTTTGTTACTGGCTTAGCTGAGGAAGGAACAATGGAGGTAGTAATTTTCTCCCAGATACCAGATAGGGTCAGCCCCCTGAATACCACCAGAAATAATCTGAGTTCACACCTAGGAGTAAGCGTTGAACACAGTGAAGTGTGGCCCCCAAACCAACTCCCTTTCCTTTCTTCACCTGCCTGGAGGAAGAGGAATCCCTGTCATATGAGTCTACTAGTGGTTCAGTATAAAAACTTGGTTGTAATTCAAAATCATTGAAATTCTGTCCAGATATCTACTCTGCCCAGTGCACAATATGGCACCGTCTCAGAACACCTATATGACTACATCAAGTGGTCATTGCATGGCCTGCACATTTGCTTGCAGGAGACTGAAACTTTGAGAATGGAACAGTGGGTTGTATCCAGCACCTGGCATGGAGGACTAGAAGGTGGCTGGAGTTCCTTGTTTCCTCCTCTGTTCTTGAGGCTTAGAAACACAGAACACCTGGCTTGGAGGTGAGGATGCTTGTGCGAAGATGACCTGTAACTCCTAAGATTCCAAATTTAGCCTGTCAATAAACAAACAGTTCCTTTATGGGGACATAAACAGTGCTCAGTTCAACGAAGCTCAGCATAATAAGATGTTTCTCTGCACAGTGGCCCAAACAGCAATGAGGAAGAGATGCCGGGGGGCCCATACAGCCTGGGCCAGGGATGGGGTATAAAAGCCAGAGCCTCCAAGGGCCAGTCAGTCCAGGCAGGCAGCAGGCAGCAGGCAGCAGGCTCTCCACTCTCGCAAAGAAACCAAGGCCCCTTCGCCATGTCTGCAAGCTGCTGTTCAAGAAACTGCCCCTCGGTGCCGGCCATGTCTCTCTGCTCTACAGACGTGAGCTGCGGAGCGCCCATCTGCTTGCCTAGTTCCTGCCAGAGTCAGACGTGGCAGCTGGTGACTTGTGAAGAGAGCTGTGACCCCTCAAGCTGTGGCCCGCAATGTGGTCCGCCTCCCTGTCCTGTGAGCTGCGAGGCCGTGCTCTGTGAGCCAGCTTGCTCTGTGAGCAGCTGTGCCCAACCCGTGTGCTGTGAGGCTACCCTCTGTGAGCCAGCTTGCTGCCAACCTGTGTGCTGCGAGACCCCTTCCTGCCAGCCGGTCCTCTGTATGCCCGCAACCTGCCAGGCCATGCTCTGCAAACCCATGTGCGAGCCCAGCTGCTGCCAGCCAGTGATCTGTGAGCCCAGCTGCTGTCCGTCTGTCTGCGCTATGCCGACTCCCTGCCAGCCAATGCTGTGTGAGCCCGCTTGCTGTCAGCCCGTGTGCCCTTCGCCGAGCATCTGCTCCTCTGTCTGCTCGGTGGCCACCAGCTGCCCAGCTGTGTGTTGTGATCCCAGTCCTTGTGAGCCGCCTTGCTCCGAGGTCAGTGTCTGCCAGCCAGCTCCCTGCATGGCTCTGGTCTGTGAGCCCGTCTGCCTGCCCTCTGTCTGTTGTGCTCCGAGTCCTTGTGAACCACCTTGTGGCTCCAGCCCTTGTCCAGAGCCCTCTTGCTGCATCGCCAGCATCTGCCAGCCCATCTGCCCTGAGCCCAGCTCCTGCGCTGCCAGCATCTGTGTGTCCAGTCCGTGTCCAACTACCTGCTACATAGTCAAGCGCTATCAACGGCCCATGTCTTCTGAGCCTGCTCCTTGCTCACCTCCCTCCTCCAGTCAACCCCTCAGCTGCCGTCCAGGGTCTTCTGCATCTGCCGTCTGCCAACCAGCTTGTGCAAAGAGCTTCTACATACCCAGCTCCTGCAGACCACCCTGCACGACCTCGATTCCCTGTCGCCCCATCTGCCGCCCCATCTTCTCAGGACCCATCACCTACAGGCAGCCCTATGTGACATCCATCTCCTACCGTCCCAGCTGCTACCGCCCGTGCTACTCCATCCTGCGCCCCCCCACTCGCATCACTTCTATCTGTTACCGCCCCGTCTGTTCTCGCGTGACCAGTATCGACACCTATAAAACAGATTGCAAGGATTCCACTCCCACCCAACCGGATTGTGGTGACTCCACACCCGACAAGGTTGGGGAAGTCATTGACGTCAGCCCCTGCCAGCCTACTGAGCCCAAACCTGCCAGCCCCCCTGCCTGTGACACTGCATCTAACCAGCCGGCTGCTCCCAAGGCTGCCCCCAAGAACACCAACAGCTGAATTGACCTTGGCCACCAGTTCCTGAAAAATAAGCCAAGAGCTAGAAAGAAAGCTTGACTACGCTCTCCCAAGCTCCTTAGGACGAAGCTAGAATCCTTTCTTTCTACATCATCATTTGCTTTTTTGCATTGCTTCAAAGAACTCACTAGAAATGCCAGTTCCGAACAGTCCAGATGAAGGCCTTCTAGACACTGATTAAGGGACTTTGTGAGTTCCTGTCTTCTGCTGCTGCCAACAAGCTGAGATATGCAGCTTTGCTGCATCTCAAGTCTCTCTCCTGACCAAAGTGGTTACCCCCCCCCCCATCTCTTGTGTATACTCCCTTGTGGTGTTATGCATCTGTTCCTTGGGAACATCCATGAGGTGAAGATATTTAACTGTTCAATAAAAGCAGCTAACTTGAAGTGGCATGTTCTCATTGCTCTCTCGTCAATGCAATGCTCGCTCTCAGCAGCTGACTTGCTCAATCTTTGAGAACAACTTCATCCATCATCCCTTCCATTCATTCCCCCACGATTTAAGAAATACTAGCTTTTTCCAGGGTATATGTTAGGTTCTCTTGAGAGAAAGATGAAAGTCTCAGTGCCTTCTCTTCGGCAGCTCCCTCTCTGGTGGGTTGATCAGATTGAGACAAAGACTGCATTCCATTGTGAGAAGAACTGGGAAAGAGGCCAGGGCACAACACAGGACACTGAATGTAGCAAGGGAATCTGGGAAAGGTTCTTGTGATACTGAAGCTGAGTCTTGCAGCACAAGTAGGAATTAACCAGTTTTATAAAACAGGAAGGAAGATCTTTCCAGGCAAGGAAATATAAACAAATAGATGAATGACTACATCTCCATTGGGTGAGGCTAGGATAGAGGTATGTGGTGAGGGGTGCTCAGGTGAGCTCTGAGGTCAGGTGAGTAAACCTTCCCTTGCTGAGTTTTATATGCTAGATATAAGTGTTTGGGTTTGGTACAGGACTGATAGGAAGGCATCAAGGGACTGAATACAGAGATATGAAGAATACAAGGTTTTAGAATGTCCCTCTGGCTTTGATGCAGAGAACTAAAGGGAGGTCTTGAGTATAGATAGACTGGAGAGAAAGTCAATGACTTTGAAGTTGCGGGGATGAAAATAACAAGGAGTGGTTCATTCTTACAATAGGGAAGTTAACCTAGATTTCTTGCCCAAGAGCTTTTCATATGAAAAGGCCCTCTCAGACACATTGTTTTTGTAAATTCATGCATAAACTCTTGTATTCCCTAAAGGAAGAGCCTCTTTAAAGCTGTAACTCTGCATACTTCCAACAGATTGTAGAGCTATCCCCTATCCTCAAGAAGCAGCTTAGGGGGCTGGAGCGATAGCACAGCGGGTAGGGCATTTGTCTTGCATGCAGCTGCCCTGGGTTCGATTTCCAGCATCCCATATGGTCCCCTGAGCACCGCCAGGAATAATTCCTGAGTACAGAGCCAGGAGTAACCCCATGTGTGGTGTGACACCCCCCCCCCAAAAGAAAGAAGCAGTTTAGGCTGACCCTGAGCATAGATATTCTCAACTTTGGTACTGTTGACAATTTGATCTGGATAATTTTTTGCTGCAAATTGTAGGCTGTCTTGTGCAGCCTACATAGGAAACTAAACTTGATGTTTTGTCTGTTTAAACTAGAAGTTAGAATCCCCTGAGTACCATGACCCCAAAATTAGATATTGGTGAACATCCTCTGGGGGTAGGATTATCCCTATTTGAAAACCTCTGAGTGAGACAGTAGCAGAGGGAGAAAGTCAACAAGGACCTTCTTAGGTACTTTGGTTTTGGAGTTGTCTTATCAGGTCATTGGGATTTTTCTTCACCTTTTTCCAGTTAAATGAGGAATGGACCAGGACTTTAAATCTCAGGCTGAGGCATGGAACCCATGTATCTTGTGTGTCACAGCAATTCCAGGAAGTCAGATTTCTTTTCTACTATTTTATAGATGAATATGAAGGTGAAACAATGCATCTGACCTCAACAAAGGCAAGAAAACTTGTGTATTTGTGCAAATTGCGGTATAAACATGCAATGTTTTGCTGTTGTGAAAATGACTGGAAACTGGGTGTGCAGCATCTTGGGAGACACTTATTAATGGAATTTTGGCTGATATATACAAGCCTCAGAGGCCATAAAGATATTCAGGTTCCAAAATAACACACACACTTGGGGGTATGGTGCTGCCCACAGGTCAATCTGTACCTGTAAGGTGAGTGCATCAGCAGCCTGATGGTGTCTTCAGACTTCTAGATACCTCAAAATTGCTGCTGTGCCTTTGGCTAGATCCCAACAACTTGGGGCCAACTTTACCAAGAAAGTAAATGGCCAAAAGTCAGGTATGTGGGAGACACACCCACAAACCACCTCCGGTTCAGCTATATAATTGGAGGCAAGACCTCTCTGGTTCCTGATCGAACTGCTTAATGGCCATGATCCAAGAGACTCAGAAACAAATCTAGGAACCCAGCGGCTTTTGGCAGAAATGTGTCTTGTTCCTGCAGTAGGTTAGCGGTGCCAGGCCACCCCAGTTGGAAATCAGTTTCATGCCTTGGCCTATTCCCCCTGGTGGCTCGGTGGCCACCATCCTCCAGAGGCCATTGGACAGTCAGGTTTGGGCCCGCAGTGACAAGACACACAGGGCCTCACGGGATGGGGGTGGAGCTGGCCCTTTCCTCCCAGCCCCAACGAGACCCCAAGTCGCCTCCCACAACCAGCCTCTCAGGCTCCTGATCAAGCTGCTTAATGACCATGATCCCAGAGACTCAGGAACAAATCTTGGAACCCAGCAGGTTTTAGCAGAAATCCCTCCAGATTTAATTGTTAAAATTTCGGAATTCCAAAATAGTGCGGCCACTACTACAGCCGTGCAACATCATATGTTATTCATAATCAGGAATTGAAAACAAATTGTCTACAGTTGGGCTGGAGAAATATCACAGCAGGTAGGGCATTTGCTTTGCACGCGGCCAACCTGGCAGACCTGTGTTAGATTCTTCCGCCCCTCTTGGAGAGCCCAGCAAGCTACCAAGAGTATCTCGCCCGCACAGCAAAGCCTGGCCAGCTCCCCGTAACGTTCTCGATATGCCAAACACAGTAACAACAAGTCTCACAATAGAGACATTACTAGGCCCGCTCAAGCAAATAGATCAACAATAGGAGGACAGTGCTACAGTACTACAGTGCCTTTTTGGCAGATCTGAGTGTTGGGGTAAAATCCCAAATAATAGTGGTGGGTCTGGTGTCGAAATATTGAATGTAATAAATGTAGAGAGAGAGTAATGTGGAAATCATCAGCCCCACAGGTAGGGAAGGGTGTAGGATGTGGTGTATACGGGGGTTTTTGGTGGTGGAAATGGGCACTCGTGAAGGGACGGGTGTTTCGTCATTGTATGATGGAGACTTAAACCCAAAAGCTTTATAACTGTTCTCATGGTGATTCAATAAATAAATTTATAAAAAAGAAAACAAAGTAAGGTGGAGTTCATGCCCAATTCAATCAGCCTAATCAATGGATGAATAAATAGCAATACTCCTACATTAAAAAACACATATACAGACAGAATACATACATGTGCATATGCACATTCAGAAACATACACACAAATGGACATATTTGATGTTGATGATAATCCTGAGATACAGTTTCAAACACCTATAATCCTGAGTAAAGTTGAAATCTTGAAAAACAAATAAAAGTGAATATTCAAGCAAAAGATATAAGAATATATTCCCGCCAAATCATTCAATCCCATGCAACTTCTTCCCTTTCACATTATGCCAGTTTTGCCTTTAGACAGCACTCTTCAAGAATTCAACATTTCAGCACCTTCTCTTTTGGAGGGTGGTTGGGTTTGGCCCAACAAACCCAGTTCCTGGCTTTGTGCTCAGAGATAACACTTGGAGGTACTTGGGAGATCAGAATCAGTGTCAGGGATCAAACACATGCAAGACAATGTCTTAACGTTGTATTCTCTGGCCCCCTCAGCACTTTCTGAACCAAAGACACTTGCTGATGTAGAGATTCCCCAGCATTAACAAAACACATTTTGATAAATGAGACTCAACAAAAAAAGATACATTTTAGTGTACATCTAAATTTGTGAAAGATAAAATTTTTCCTGATAATATAGTTTATTGTGTAAAGTCACCTGTGAAATGTCCAATTGTGTTTTACTAAGTTTCTTCAGCAAATCTTCTTTTAATTATATAAATGCATGTCTTTAATGCATGTCTTTCAAAATTTCAGTTTTGGGATTTTAGTCCTTCACGATTATAATTTTCAGGATTTTAGATTTTTGGATTTAAACATCTGGGACTGTGACTCTTGGAATTATTACTCAAACCCACAGATATTGTTATATATGATATTGAATATAAAATTTGGAACAGCCACACATACAGTAGGTAATATATAAATGACAAAAACTCCAATTATCCAAAGTTTCTATTTTTTCATTCATCACCATATGTCTTGATGTGATCAAGAAAACATAACAGTCACTGGTGAAATTTAATAATTTCATGCCTAAGACACAGCAGAATGAAATTTGTTCTAACAGAAATGCTTATTTTTCTAGCTTTATTGAGGTATATGTGATAAATACCTTTAAATGCTTAAATCATCTTGAGATTACTTAATATACATATGTTGAGTGGAAGAATTTCTTCATTTCCCACATATTTGTTTTTTTATCCTTTATTTAAAGTCTACTCTTTTAACAAGTCATTTCAATTATGCAGTACAATGTTGTCAAATATAATCACCATGTTAGATATTAGAATACAGCTTCACATGCTCTTCTACCAACATACAAAAAGGGCTTTTTGTGCGTGTGTTTAAGTGAAAGTGAGGTAAAGAAGAGAATCAGAGAGAAATAGATCAAATGAAATTCAGGTACAATTTGACAATTGAATGTGGACCTGGTGATATGGAAGTTCTGTGTTACGGAGGCGCTCAAAGCTGACTTTCATCAGTTCTAAACCTCCACAGGCAGTTCCTTGGGTGACAGAGATGAGAAAAGAAAAAAGTGGTAGACTCCCTTCTGGAGGCTCTCCCTCTACTTTACCTCACTTCACAAAGTCTTAGATCTAGATCAGATATAAAACTTTTAAACAAAAACTATTGTTTTTATGGGTACAGGATACTGCCTTTTTTTTTCTGATTGGAATGAGCATAGTTTCTCAAGCATATTCAAGTTCTTATTTGATTGACCTATCAGGTAAGACAAAATGTTTCCTCTTGCGAGATGAGAATTGAGGATATAGGCACTCAGGAATAAAACATAGTGGAGGGATTCATGTTGTTTGCAAAACAAATAGCATTGATATTGAGGGCAAACAAAGCAATTAAAGCTGAGACATCAAAAGGAAGGTGGAGGAGGGGCTGGAGCTATAGAACAATAGGTATGTCACTTGCCTTGCATGTAGCCAGTGTAGGTTTGATCCTCTGCACTCCATATGGTCCCATGAGCTTGCCAAGAATGGTACCTAAGTTCAGAGAAAGGAGTAAACCCTGAGCACCACTGGGTGTGACCCCAAATACCCTCTTGCCTAAATAAAACAAAAAAAACAAAAACCAAACCAAACCAAACCAAACCAAAAAAAGCAAACAAAAAAGGGAAGGCCATGAAAGTCATTAAAATGACAAGGGAAGGACTTCCCAGGCATTGTTCTGATTAAAACACAAACTCTTCCTTTGAAAATGAGGGTGAGGAAGATGTCAAGGAGAAAGCATTTTGTCATTGAGTGGCATTTTGAAAAGTACCTTCCAGAGTTTTCTATAATTGAAGAGAATAAAGAGTTATTTTTTTTTCTAATTGAACAAAACCTGAGCAAAAGTCATGCAATGGATGAACTGTTGGTACTTTGAGCACTTGGATGATGAATCGACATGTGATTTTTTAGCAGAGCCAGATATTGAGAGGTCCGTGTGGAGCTGCCAAAGCCCTGACCCCTCCATTGCACGTGCACTTCCAGCAGGATCTGCAAATGGAACTGTAAGGGAGGCTCAATCCTGTAGCCACTGCACAGTGAGATCATGGTAGTACTGCTGTGGCTACGTTTACATATTTACAGAACTCACAGACTCTTGACGCTTTTGTATGCTTCAAATCACTTCTGGTGCATGTAAGTCCCTGTTTCCCTGGCCCTCTGGGTCAGGGCGTCTAACATGGTTAAGATCAGAAGATTTCAGGGTCACTCTGGCCTAAGTTTCAATCTGCTTCTATCTCTTATTGCTTGCATAACCTGGGGGGTATCTTTTAAAACTCTCAAAGTTAGTTTTGATGTCTCTAACAGTGATGGCCACTATACTAACTAGGTAATGTGATTCAATGAAAAATGCAACCAAGGACTTGGAATAGAGCAAGTGTTCCACCAATGGAAACTATTGTTACTGTTCTAATTATTAGTGATATTGTAAAGTAAATTTCAGGAAAGCCACATGGGGAGGTTCTAGAAGGAGGTGGAGACTCTGAAATGTCTGCATGCTCTTTAAGAAAGAATTTCAGGAGGGAAGTGACAGAGATGTAAGATGAGTTTATCTGTGAAATGAAGGAGGGGAAAAGGAAGTCACCCCAAGTTGAGTAGGCAGATCTCTAAAACAGAATATGCACAATGAAATAAAAGAAAGGGATTATACATCTCAGAGAGGCAAGTGACCCCAAGAATGGGGACATACACCTTTGCCTCTGTAAAATGTGTTTTTTTAAATTTTATTTTTATAAAGTTGTTCAAAATGATTTATTACATTCAATATTTCAGCACCAATCCCACCACCTTTATAGCTTCCTACCACTATTATTTTGAATTTTCCCACCACCATCCAAGCCTGCCCCATGATGATACTATAAGATTTCCTTAGAGAAAAGTGTGTGAAAAATGTGTATCTCACCTTGGAGCCATTAAGCCCCTGTATAAAATATCACTAACATGTTGTTACAGGTTGAGCCTTGTGCGCTGATATATATATATATGTATATATATGGGATTATACATATCGATATATATGTATATATATATATGCCAAACACAGTAACAACAAAGTCTCCAATGGAGACGCTACTGGGCCCGCTAGAGCAAATCGATGAACAACGGGAGAACAGTGATATAATAACAGTGATATATATATATGTATGTATCTCAAGATTGATTGCCTTCTACTTTACACCCATCAAATGTGCTACTCTTGGTATATCAGTGACATAAAGTATGAGACGTGAATCCACTGAAAAATCAGGTATGCAGGATTTGTGACTGAAACCTCCAAGCTCGCATGGAGTCAGGAATGGGTCCCATCTCCCCATCACTCTGCACTTCTGGCTGGATTCCTGGCAGACATGCTCATGAACCACCTCTGAGCACCATATAAACTCATTAACGGCCATGATCCAGAGACTCACAAATAAATCTTGGAAGAGAGCAACATGCTGCGGAGATGCTTCTGGACTCCAATATCACCATCTAGTTAAAAATTTAACTCCTGGGGCCAGAGTGATAGCACAGCAGGTCGGGTGTTTGCCTTGCACGCGGCCGACCTGGGTTCAATCCTCGGCATCCCATATGGTCCCCCAAGCACCGCCAGGAGTAATTCCTGAGTGCAGAGCCAGGAGTGACCCCTGAGCATCACTGGGTGTGACCCAAAAGACAAAAAAAATTAACTCCAGCTTGAGCACCCTATTTAAAATTTTAGAACTCCTGTAAAATGAGTTTTAATACAGTTTTTCTAAACTGTCCCTTATCCCCAAATTTTGTGGGGAGAGAAGTGGGAACTGTTGATGGTTTTCCTTGGTATTCTTAACTTTACCTTTTTCCAGTGTTAGAGAGTCTCTTTCTGGAGATCCAGAAGATACCGTGGGCCTGAAATTCTGCATCTCAAAGATTTTCAGGGCCCCTAGAAAGAAGCCTGTATGTCAAAGACCTTCTTGCCTGTGGACTGGTTTGCTTGGACACAAAGTCTTTGCCCAGCCCACATTGTCCAGGTCTTTTTAAGTCCCTGACTACAGCACTGGGACTTGCACCTGATTTCCTTCAACCACCATCTTTGACTTGGGCCTCCCTCTGTGGGCCTCCTTTCACAGGCTCAAAGCATCATTTCCTGGTTGTTGGAGGGGAGTAAAGGCAGGGCTGCATTCCTGGCAGAGGAGTGGGCTGCTGTGGCAGGGCTGTGGTGGCCTCCTGATGAGAGGGTAGTGTGGGCCGAGGCCGCTTCAGGGAGGCTGGAGAACATCCTGTAAATAAGAGACAGCTCATTCCAGAGCCGGAGTGGCATCCAGGAATCCAAACACAGCAAAGAAAACTCCCAGCTAAACAGACAAGTTCCCAAAGTGCAGACAGCATCTCCCAGGCTCCAGAAGCCTGCTAATCAGATGTTTGTATGCAAATGAGTGGAAACAATAACAAGGAAAAGATGCTCTGGGTCAGGTCAACATCCCCAGCAAAGGACTATATAAGCCAGTTGGGGCCTGATGTCTGGCAAACTCTAAGACTTCTGAATCTGAATCCCTCAAGGTCAGGCCCAGCAGCATGGCAGCAGACGGCTGTTGTCCTGCGAACGCCACGACCGTGCCCACCATCTCCGTATGCTCCAATGGTGGCAGCTGCCGAAAGGGGCTCTGTTTGCCTAGCACTTGCCGAAGCAGAACATGGCAATTGGTTACGTGTGAAGAAAAACACTAGGCATCCAGCAGCGTCCCTGAGGGCTGCGGACCAACTTCTTGCCAACCTCCCTGCCTGCCAGCAATGACTTGTGTGGGTTTTGTCTGCCAGCCCATTCGCTCTTACACAGCCTGTGAGTCAGGCACTGGTCAGTCTCCTCATGTGGTGAGCTCCTGCCAGCCCTCAGGTTCAGAATCCAGCGCACGTCAAGCTCAGAGCTGTGAAGTACCCGGCCCTGGCCAGCTGAGCTCCAGCCAGCAACCTGCCTGCACATCTGGCTCAGGCCAGGCAGCCTGTGACCCATCAGTGGGCAGTGATCCTAACTCCCGGCAGCCGCCCTGCTCTGAGGTAACTTCTTGTACTGAAACACCTTGCCCACCAAGTGTCTGTGTATCTTGCCCAGGCCAGGCAACTTGTGGTCAAGCTGACTTATGCCCACCTATGAGTTGTGAGGTCCAGCCCTGCCAATCAGCATATTATCAGCCCATCTGCTACATTTTCAAGCCTTGTGAATCCGTTCTGTCCATGCCTGTTTCCTGCCAGTCTTCACCTTGTGTGTTCAGTTCTTGCAATCCTACTTGCTGTGTGCCCTCCCCCTGCCAGCCACTTTACTGCCAAACAGCTTCTTCCATATCCTTTGTGTGCCAGCCAGTGACTCCCTGCCAACCACCTTGTTCTGTACCAACCACTTGCAAACCAGCTTCCGGTGGCACCGTGTGTTCTGGCCCACCCACTTGTGGATCCACTTCCTGTAACCAAGGAGGCTGCCAATCCTCTTCCTGTCAACCAACTTGTTGTGTGACAGGTGGGGGAAAATCGTCCAGTGCTGGCTCCAATTGCTTCCAACCAGCTTCTCCAAGTGTCGGTAAATCTAGTACCTGTTTGTCTGTTTCCTGACAACCCAGTCTCGAGTCTGGCTTCTGCAAGGCACCTGTTCATTGATGGAGAACTCTGGTACCATTTCTGAGCTCCACTGCTGTCTACAAGTCTGCAATGAACAGTTGTGATTCCCCCAACTGAGCATGGATGCTGTCTGCTTACTGCCTTTCCTTAAAGTTCAGTCCCAGGTGCCTCCAGGGATGGCCAAGGGAACGAGCCAGCTCTCTTAAAGAAGAGAGACCCCATCTTTCCCAAGCACGGTCCATGCTATGCTTCCATTTCCTGATGTCAATTCATTTCACTCCAGCAAAGTCTTCCCCCAGTTCTTCTTTCATCTTATGCTGCCCAGTCTTGAAGAAGACTCCTTTGTTACTAATTACTAATAAAAATGTGACTGCTAATAAAATGATGACTGCTCAAGCTTAATAAAAAGACTCTCCAAGTGCTTTTTTTTATTTCTTTCAGGGTGTCCCTATGAGAAATCCTCTGCTCACACTTGACCTTAGGCTTTCCAAGCCAATGGTCTATACAGCTAGCCGATGGTAGAAATACATATACTTAAGCAGGAAGGAAGGAGGATCAATAATTCCCCAGCTTCCGAACTAAGAGGTTTTTGGAAGTGCGTAGCTTCAGTTTCCACACAGTAAAAGATGGGAAGTCAAAGATAGAAGTAGTCCAGAATGGTCCAGATAAGGCATAGAACAAAATAAATCCGAGGCTTTGATCATAAAGAAGAGTTAAGGAAAATGCCCAGGGCATTGATTTTAATGTGCAATTTATCTAATGATCCATTTAAATGGCATGAAAATTGCTTTAGAAAAATTTTGTCAGTTGTTTGTTGACAATATTTATAACATGTTTCGAGATAACTTATAAATACAACTTCTTTGGGGAACTGAGTAAATTTGGTATTTCTAGGTATAATTATTAAATCTAAACATTTAAAACATAATTATATTGGTTTTCTTTTGGAAAAAGCTTAGCGGACAATTCATAGTATATTTGGAGCAATAACTTGGAGTTTCTTTAAAGGAGCTCTGGGACTGTGAAACAATTTAGACCTAAAACCCAAAGCTCTTCACATAGCTTTTCAGGGGACATGTAAGAGATAGTCACTGTGGTATGTCTGTGAAGGCACTGATTTTATAGGATCTCTGTTAGAAGTGTGGGCAAGGGACACATTCCTTCCATGGAGGAAAGCATTAGCCAGGGTTTCCAGAGAAAAAGAATCAACAGGAGGCGTGAGTCCCTAATAAATATGGAGATTTAGAAAAGGAACAAGAACTCAACTCACAGAAGTATGAAGGCACATGAGACCTAATCTGCAATGTGGGCTGCCTGGCAGGAGACCCAGGGGCATGCATGATGAAAAAGTCTGAAGGGCTATCTGCCAGAGGATGGATCTCCAGGTGAGTGTATGATGGCCCCATAAAAAGGACAATGTGCTTGATCCAATCAAAATGTTAATTTTATCCAAAATACTCAGAACAATGTTTGACCAAATATCTGAACACATTGTGACCCAGTCAAGTTTAAACAAAATCTACAATCATACATCTTATGCAGGAATAAGAAGCAAGAAATTAGATGAATAGGTGTAAAGCTGGATCTTAAACATATTCTACTTAGTGACTAGACAGAGTAAAAATACATTGCAGTTTCCAGGAACATATAGTACTTATGTACTAAACATTTTATGAGAATATGTGAAAACAAAATTCAATGATCAAAATGCAGTAGCTGAGAATGGCTCATATGAATAATGGCAATTAAAGAAATTGATATATAAGCACAGAAAGACAAAAATAACTAAGAGAAGAACATTGTAAGGACCAGAAATAAAAATGTGCCAGAAAAAAAAATGTGCCAGAAAGTAAAGGTAGAATTGACTCAATTATGTACAAATAATTTTTTTAAAAAAATGAAATTAATAAAAGAAAGAGAGGATCTTGATCACAAAAGAAATACCATGGATAGGCTGTCTCCTAAAATTGACATTTGATTGGTTTTCTCCTAAGTATTCCAAGGACACTTCCGTTACAAAAGATTGATGTGATTTTGGGAAGTAGGCTGAATTTTCCCTTAGTCCTAAATAGAATTTTTGATAATGTGCATGTTACAAGTTTAAGGAGTTACAATTTTTAAAAAAAAATAAATCTGTTAATTAATGTTATATTCTCAACATGCCTGGAATATAAACTTTTATTTTGCAATAGTTCTGACCTATCTATGTCTATGTTATTACTTATATTACTCCAATGATAGATTTCTGGCAAAGGTTTTCATGGACCAACGCCTTCTTTTTAATTAATCCCTGCCAAACTGCAGGTTTTAAACATGTCAAGTAGAAAACGTGGGATGAGAAATTTTGTATCTTCCTTGTGCTTGGCAGAAGTTTAAATAACATGGCATTTATTAGTTCCTTTAGGCCTGCTCAAACTTGTCCATAAAATTGTCTTAAACTCCTCATATAAACAATGCTCGGCCGAGTCTAAACATGCATATAGCCTAATTTTTATTACGCTATGTACAGGACAGGGGAGCAATTTTTAAAATACAGGAAAGTTTTAAGAAATACATTGCAAACACCCACCACCCAGAATCGACATCTTATATTTTGGATATTTAAAATGTATCATGGAGGGGTCAGAGAAACAGTGAAGAGGTTAAGGTGCTTTACCTTACATGTAGATCACCCCAGTTTGACCCCAGCACACATATAGTCCCATGAGCAACACCAGGAGTGATCCCTGAACATTGAGCTGGAAGTAGCCTCTGAGCACTGCCAACATTTACCCTCTATTTCTTTGTGTCGGAAATCCAGGTGCGGTTAAAATAAGAAATTCTAGCAAGGGTCTTTTATATTTTTTAGTTTGGTGTTGGCTGACACTGTAGCCCTTTTATGGCCTGGTGGGGGAAGGACTCAGTTTCAAGTTCACTCATGTGGGTGTTAGCAGGCCACTGGTTCTTGCCAGCCATTGGCCAAAGGTTGTTTTCTTGCCATATGGTGGGATTCTTCATACAGTAGTAAGTGATTCCCGTGACATTACAGCTAGACTCTCCTAGACAAAGTGGTCTGAAGATGAGTATCCAAGTCAGAAGCCATAGTCCCTCTATAGCCTTGGAAGTAACATTCTTTGCACTTAGAGACTGCTGACTGTAGTCTTAATGATACCCATGTTGAAAACCTCCCTCCCTGTTTTAGTACCACACAAGTACAGACTCCAGAATCTCATGCCTGGACGCAAGTCTAAGAGTGGATGGTTCTCTTGGACTCTGGGCTCAACAGGACCCGGGAGGGGAGATCCTCTGCCCATTTCCCCCAGTCTCCAGCAACCCAGGGATCACACCCATAAGCCACTTCCTACCAGATAATCTTGTCATTGGCCACCAACCAGATCACATGGCTACTTCTCCCGGAAGGGAGCATAACATGAGGCCCCCATAGCCATACCACTGGACTTTGTGCCAGTCTATTTCACTCGGGGTGCCCCAGAGGGGTTGCGTGAGAGCCATCCTTGCCCCAAGGACCCAGCCTCGGCAGCAGAAAACCTCCACAACCCAACCGCTGCCACGCTCAAGGCCACTCCCCACACACTTGGACCAAACCTCACATATGAGTGAATATATTCCTGGACTGACACATCATAAGACACTCCCTACCATTCTTCATAATTACTACACCACATGTGATGGGGTTCAGACAGTAGGCAACAAATCATAAAGGGAAATATATATATGTGTATATACATATTTTCAGATATATACATATATATATATCAAAGATCACATCACCCAAACTTTAACAACATAGTTAGTGATATACTATAGAATGTCTTAATGGCTCCTGCCAAAATAGAACAATTTTCACACTGTTTCCTCTATGAACACTTTTTTGTAAGCTTGTTCAGCAGTTCTTCATAATAGACAATACAAAATAGATTATTTCAATTGTGTTTTGGGACAGGGCTTGGGGCTTGGGATGGAAACATCCTGAATTTTGTGGTGGGAAGGTGTAATGGTGGTGGAATTGGTGTTTGAATATTAAATGTAATCAAATATTGTGAACTAACTTATAAAAATAAAAAAATTGAAAAAATAAATTGGTGCCATGTTAAAAAAAAATCAAGTTTTGGGTGGAAAAGAAGCCTTAGTCTATTCACTATGTGGACAATAAAGTTTCCTAAATCTGTGAAAAAAAAAAGAGTGGATGGGTCTCAACAGATGTTGCTCAGTAGTTGAGGGCACGCCTTATCTGCATGAGACCATGGGTTCAACCTCCAGTCTCTCAAAAATAACAAAAGATCATAATACAGGAGTGAATGAATCTTCTAAGCATTGGTTTTCCTTTGCATATACTGATATATTCATGGATCATGAATTGAATGAGAAGTGAATACAAAGGTATCCAAAAAAAATGAGCATCACTTAGAGGAACTTACTTTATATTAAATTCTAGGTGCTATTTTAGAAATTTTTATCTCCATATTTAACTTGAAAGGAACTAAAATCTTTCCCTCTCAATCTCTCTTCTCTCTTCTCTCTCTCTCCCTCTCTTTTTTATGTAGGAGTACTGCTATTTATTCAGCCACTGATTAGCTGATTGAATTGTGCATGAACTCCACCTTATTTTTTTTCATTTTTTATAATTTTATTTATCGAATCACCGTGAGAGCAGTTACAAAGCTTTCGGGTCTAAGTCTTGGTCATACAATGAAACACCCGTACCTTCACTAGTACCCATTCCCCACCCCCAATAACCCCAGTATACCCCCATCCCATGCCCTCCCCCTACCTGTGGGGCAGATGATTTGCACATTACTCTCTACTTTGATCACATTCAATATTTTGACACCAGACCCACCATTATCATTTGAGATTTTACCCCAACACTCAGATCTGCTGAAAAGGCAAGAGTAGACAATTTGTTTCCTATTGCTGGTTACGAATGACATATGATGTTGCGTGGGTGCAGTAGTGAATGTGCGATTTTGAAATTCCAAAATTTTAACACTTAAATATGGAGGGATTTCTGCCAAAACCTGCTGGGTTCCGAGATTTGCTCCTGAGTCTCTGGGATCATGGCCGTTAAGCAGCTTGATCAGGAGCCAGAAAGGCTGTTTGTGGGTGATGACTTGGGGTCTTGTTGGGGTGGGGAGGACAGGACCAGCACCACCCCCATCCCGTGAGGCCCAAAATGTCTCGTCACTGCAGGCCCAAATCTGAATGTCCAATGGCCTCTGGAGGATGATGGCCACTGAGCCGCCAGGGGGAAGCAGGCAGAGGGACAACACCCAATCCCCCCCTGAGATGGCCTGGTGACAGTAACCTACTGCATGGTCCAGACGCATTTCTGCCAAAAGCCGCTGAGTTTCGAGATTTGTTTCTGAGTTTCTGGGATCATAGCTGTTCAGCAGCTTGATCAGGAGCCAGAGAGGCCGTTCGTGGGCGATGACTTGGGGTCTTGTTGAGGTGGGGAGGACAGGACCACCCATCCCGTGAGGCCCAAAATGTCTCGTCACTGCAGGCCCAAATCTGAATGTCCAATGGCCTCTGGAGGATGACAGCCATTGAGCCACCAAGGGGGTCTCTTCTCTCTCTTAACACACACACACACACACCTTGTTTAATCTTGTTGCTTATGAACTTTCCTTTTTAATTAAAGGTGTTTTCTACAGAATTAAGTACTTTTGGTTTGATGTCTTAGTCACCTGCAGGAAAGTTGCTAGAATTTGAATGAAGTCTCATTAGTCTTCCCATAGGAATTGCTGTGTGTGATATTTGATAGCACTCTGCAGATATTTGATAGCAACTACTGAATTATCTTTAGTTTACAAAAATTAATATTTTTATGATTCAAATGAAAATATACCTTCCTTGATCTTTTCCAACAAAAATTTTCATAGCTCATTTAAAGTTTTAAAAAAGTGTTTCTTTCTCTCCCTCTTTCTGGCTTTGTTGCAGACACTTGTTCCTCTTGTTATAATACTCCCAGACACTGAAATATAAAATTTCTCTATGATCTATTTTCTTAGAAAATTTAGGCTATACCTGGAATGGAAATAGAGTTGGATAAAGCTATGTTATTAGTAATTTTATAGTGAGTAGTCCAGAGCTCTTGCAAACAAAATTAGAGCTCAAATGGGTTCTTTAAGCAGAATATCTGTTTTTTTCTGGTTAGTTGCGTTTGGCCTCTTGCCTTTGTGGTATGGAAATGGATGTAGAAGATGTTGGTAAAATAGAAAGTATCCTATAAATCTCAGGGCTTCAGAAGGTACACCATGCACATACTTTAGGTCACAGCTGGATATACAAGATGAATAGAGTTTATTGGATAATTAATTGAGAATTAACAGAAATTTAAATAAGCATGTGAGTAGAAAACTTATTAGGAGAATGGAGTCCTTTTAGAAATGAAAAAGTTAAACAATGACAAAGACTATCAGCAGGGGTGGAGAACAGGGATTTAGAACTTCACACATTAGTTAAATCCACACTCCCTCTAGTAATCACAAAACCTAACTTTTACAGTCTTCTGCAATGAAGACTGTAATGTATTCTCTTTAATAAAATCTTTTTGTTTTTTTAATAACAGATTATTTTACTAGAGGAATGGCTTGATTTGTATTTTAAACCATTAGAGAAGGAATAAATAGACTTGATTGAACCAAATTACAAGGAAAGGGGGAAGCAAGAATAACTCATTCAATGCAAGGGTGTCCAACTCTTATGTATGATCCAGGTAGACAACCTGAACAGAAAACTAATATTTACTAGTTTATGGTAGAGAATAAGAGAAGAGAGCAGTGATTTGGGCACTAAACCAAATAGAAACTCTGTAATTTGAAGTACAGAAAATCCTATAAATGCCATTCCAAGCACCAATGGCAACAACATCTACAACAGAATTCCAATTGGGTGATGGCTAATTGTGCAGCAGCTGAGAGATTTATTGTTCAACTCTTGGCAATATTGTGATCATTTCAATCGTCATCAAACAAAAATGGCACTTGGACTTCATATCCTGTTATGTGCATTCCAAGTGCTGACAGGCCCACCCCTTCTTGGGAGAACTTGATTAAATCAGATTGTATGAAAATAATATCTGATGCTGACACTCATCAAGATGCCCCATGAAGGCTGGAGCGATAGCACAGCAGGTAGGGCGATAGCACAGCAGGTAGGGCGTTTGTCAGCATGTGGCTGACCCGAGTTCGACTCCCAACATCCCATATGGTCCCCTGAGCACCACCAGGAGTAATTCCTGAGTGCAGAGCCAGGAGTAACCCCTGAGCATCGCTGGGTGTGACCCAAAAAGAAAAAAAAAAGATGCCCCATGATTTAGATTGCCAGTGATTTTGCAAAGGGCTCAAGGATCTCACTATTCAATGTTCTCATAAAAAGATATCCTTGAATGAGAAATAAAAATGAAAATTGTATAAGCATGCTCTGTGAGACAGACCAAGTCAGAGCAGATGCCAGTTCAAATCACACCCACATGTTGGTGTTTTACCTAATATGGGCAATAATACTGGGCTCGCTTGAGCAAATTGATGAACAACGGGAGGACAGTGACAGTGACAGTGACAATGATGGCTGTAGAATGACCCGGTGCTTCATTATTTGTAAAGCAATAATTTTAAGCTAGGAAACTGAACTCATGTAGAAAACTAATTTACTCCATGCTGCTTACACCAATTAGGCTCCTTTAGTTCCTCTTTTCAACTCCCTTTTCATATACTTCTGCTCAAATGTTATTGTTTCCATAATTAATTAATATTGAGTTATCCTGCCATGTCATAATCTAAATTTTACTAAACTCAATGCAAACATGTTCTTCTTATGATTATTTGTGTAGAGGAAAAATACTTCTTCTTTATTTAGTTTTATTTAGTTGTTTAGATATTGATTTATATTTGGCAGAGCCTGGCAAGCTACCCATGGCGTACTTGATATGCCAAAAACAGTAACAATAACGGGTCTCATTCCCCTGACCCTGAAAGAGCCTCTACCATGGCAGTGTTAGGAAAGATGAGTAAGGAGAGGCTGCTAAAATCTCAGGGCTGGGACGAATGGAGATTTTACTGGTACCCGCAACGGGATGATAGTGAGTGACAGTGATACTACTATTGGCACTGAAAGGAAGAAAGGGGTTAACTTTGCTAGTAATAAGCACTGCAAGTTCTTTGAAATATGTCCCTTTCCCTCCACAGAGTTCCCTCTGTGTTCCAAGAATCTGAATGAAACTGAAGAGCTTGGTTTTTACCATGCCCTTACCTTGGAAAAGTAATGCTTTTGTTTAGAATAGAGGACCTGAAGGCCTAAAGGTTTTTTTTGACCAGGAACAGATTAACAGCCCTGTGAACATAGGACAGCAGAGACTGGCAAAGCACACATGCTTCCCTAATCAAGTTTACACTATCTTTACAATATAGATTTTTTAAATTTATGATTTGAGAAAGGTGAGTCTGATAATGGTCCATTCTGGTGTTACAAATCAAGAGTCTTGCAAGAACACTTGAGGAGAGATAAGTTCTCCTCCTATTCTAATAGGGATATTTTATGTGCCAGAAGGAGTTGAGATCTGAGCAGATAGTTCTATCTTGAGCTTGGGCAGGACCTGCCTCGAGGGTCTGTTTCTGTGAACATCTGTAAACAGGCACATTCTTTAAATACACTCTAAAGACATTCTTTAAGTACATTAACTTTTGGCAATAGCATGGCTCAGAAAAAATGATGAGCATGATCCAAATTGTGGATTTATTTCCTCCATTTGGCAGAAGGCAAGAGCTAAAGTTTAGATGAGGGATTAGAGAGCTGAGGGGCAGGAAAAGAGAGTTGAATCAAGATACAAATACCAAAACACTCAAGGGATTTGAAGATCAAAGGCCAAAGGTCTATGTCTCAGCCACAATATTCATGTGAAACATGCCCAGGTTTGCCACTCTGGCAGGTTTACTGATTAGGCTTTTTTATTCTCTTAAATTTAGCCTCTTCAATTGAATGAATGTTGAAAACCCAGCCTCATACAGAAGGAATCAAGAACCTAACTATTATTCCAAGGTTAAGATCCTCTAATGGTGTTGGAAACTAATGGTGTGGGTAGGTAGAGAATTATTAAATAAGAATCAAGGATAATTCTGAGTAAGATCCGGGACTAAAGTTGCTGCCATGTTGATTCAGTCACTGGTTCTGCTTTACCCATTCCGAATTAAATTTCCAAGGAGATGAATGCCAAACAGCTAAAATTCAGGAAAACACAGGTCTCTGTGAAAACTCTGGGGCACCCTCAGGCTGTGGGCAGGCTGAGTACCTGTCCTGTCAAAGCCCTGACAGCTGCACACATACCCCACTACTGCAGTTACACCAAGGACTCAACTCCACTGCTTCATGAATATTCAGACACTGCAGAAATGCAAATAATTTTAGGTACCCCAGTGCCCAGACTGAGAATTCTGTTATCTTCCCAAAGTTGGGGTGGGCAGCCTCCCCCTTTGCCCCATATTTCTGGAAGCCCACACCGACCTCCCATATTCCCCACCGTGTCAACTCATTGGCCTAGATCATAGATCCTTAAGTCTCTGGACACCTCCTAACTCCTCAATATTGAAATTCCAGTTGAAGCACACCAAATTAGATGGGAAATAACATAGAAGCCAAATAAACTTAAACAAAAACAATAACACAGAAGGCTCAACTAATAATAAACAGCCTAATAAATTCTTAGATGCAAATTTAACAATTCCATAATCAGATGTAATAATTTTCACATTAAAAATAGATTTATTTTATACTTACTGATTTTAATATTGGAGTTTTATCTAATCAATTTCAATTCTAGAATTGCATCAACAGATGTGGTTTTTGTTTACATGAAAATAAATTAGAAAAACATTTTTTAAACGTGGGACTTATAAGAGCCCTAAGCACACAAAACCTGTCTCAGTATTTTGCATGTTGTTGCAAGCGTCCTCAGATAACCTCCTCATTCCAACAAGGTGGTCATTGTAGTCTTTGGTCACAAGCTATTGGAGTGAGACTGGAAATATTAGTAGATCAACATAATAATTTCTATTATGTTATCATAAATCTAATTTTTAGGCCCTACTCTAAGCAGAAAAACCTTTTGAATTTATCATCAAAGGTAGAAAAAAATGAAACAAAATTTTTGAAACATTGAGGAGGCATGTTTCTATGGAAATATTGGGCAGCTGCCATGACTAGGGTCTGAACAATTGACCTTAACAATTGTTCTCATAGATAGACTGAAGGACTCACTGGGAAACTTGGTCTTGCCACTTGCTAAGGCCCTAGAAGTCCCTGAGTACCTGAGGTGGGTCACAGAAAGAGACTGCAGTGCTGTGTCTCTTCTCTGGTCAATGTTGATGAACACATTGTCATCATATTCATAGAAAATAGAAAACCATATTTTCTATTTGAAGAAGTCTATTTTACAATGACATGTATATTTAATTTAGCTCATAGCTATAATTTTATTTGAATCTTAATCCCTTACTCTTAGGTAAATTACCTCTGAGACTGCACATTTCTTTTGTGATTATTTTCGTCTTTGAAAATTTTTCCATTCCTCTTAAATAAAATGACAAATATCCCAGAGTCTGTGTGTGACATCTAATGTTCGTTCTTGTTTCAAGGACAAACTGCACTTCACTGTAGCACTGCACTGTCCTCCCATTGTTCAACAATTTGCTCGAGCGGGCACCAGTAGTGTCTCCGTTGTGAGACTTGTTGTTACTGTTTTTGGCATATCAAATACGTCATGGGTATCTTGCCAGGCTTTGCCTTGTAGGCCGGATAATCTTGGTAGCTTGCCTGGCTCTCCAGGAGGGGCGGAGGAACCGAATCTTGTTGCCCCTAGGTCAGCCGCTTGCAAGGCAAACGGCCAACCCGCTGTGCTAGGGCAAACATATGAAAAATCATTAGGTGCATTTTTTGAACCATGAACACAGTTGGTAGGTCGTTTGCCTTGCATGCGGCAGTTGGCCGACCCCAGTTGGATTCTTCTGCCCCTCTCGGAGAATTCGGCAAGCTACTGAGATTACCTCGCCCACCCAGCAAATCCTGGCGAGCTACCTGTGACGTATTTGATATGCCAAACGCAGTAACAAGTCTCACAATGTTACTAGGCCCACTCGGGC
The DNA here is from genome assembly GCF_029834395.1 of Sorex fumeus. Taxonomy (NCBI): domain Eukaryota; kingdom Metazoa; phylum Chordata; class Mammalia; order Eulipotyphla; family Soricidae; genus Sorex; species Sorex fumeus. The sequence continues at coordinate 75,087,673 of NW_026606120.1, read as the reverse complement.
AAATCGATGAACAACGGGAGGACAGTGCTACAGGATGGTGCTACAGTGCTAAACTATGAAAGAGATGTCAAAGGGAATCTCTAGGGAGAAGGTTTTCATTTATGAAAGAGCAGAATGGAGGAAACAAGGTCTGACATTAACCCCTGTGCCTTCCATCATTATGTTTCATTGCTCTAGCAGTCCTAACCTAGGATTGTCTTTAATATTTGATCAAAGTCATAAGTAGAGTAATTTAGTGATAGTGTGATCATTAGCATAACCCACTGGAGGGAGGGTGTGGATATAATATTGGTTTGCTCATGACAAACTATAGAGGTTAGATTACAATCTGATGAGCCAATACATACAAACCTAAATTGCACGGGGCATTTTGATGACTTTTTGCATCATGGAGAATTGTGTTAAAAATATTTTTGAAAAGAAGAGAAAAGGAAGTTGTCCTGGCTACAATGAGAAATACTGTGAATAGTCAATAGCTTTCATGGTAGAAATGAGCTCAAATATACATTTCATCAAGAACGTTCAGTGGTTTGAATGTGGATACAGGGCAATGGGAACCAAAGGGAGATACCATCAAAGTCTTAGAATTTACTTGAAATGGAAGAACCAGAAGTTAGGAGTTAGTACAGTAGTTAAGGCAACACATAGCCACAAAGCATAGCTGGATACAGTCCTGGGGGTTTCCAGTACCACAGGACCTGAACATCTTTAGATACTAGTTTTAAAACAACTAGTTGGTTGATAGAGAATCACCAGTGGGGCCCGAGGGCCTCCTAAGCACCATTTGGGAGTTCCCTACTTACTCCCATCCCAAAATAAGAGAACCAAAGTCAAGTTATGTGTCATCCTAAAAGAAAGAGTGTTTTCTTTTTAAAATTTGTCTATTTATTTATTTTATTAAATATTTTATTAAAAATTTATTAATTTTAATTAAAATTTATTAAAATTTTAATTAAAAATTTAAATATAATCACTGTGAGACAAAAATGTTCATGATTAGGTTTCATAACATACATGTTCCAACATCCATTCTGCCTACCAGTGTACATTTCCAAAGTCGAGGAATGAATTCATATGTAATGAGAGATATAAGAAACGTGAACATTAAATAAGGAAGCTGGTTGAGCATGAAATTGCGAGTGAATAAGAGCACAGAGGTAAACACTGACAATGCCAACCAAGCATCTCTCAGGGACAATACGTTGCAGAGCTCAAAGTTGTCAAGTTTTGCAATTGAGCTGACCTGGGTCATGAATGCATCAAATAGCATCTGAACCTTTAGCAGAACCAGATTTCTTGTTCAAGTGGTGGTTGAGAAGTTCTGTGAATTCTGTGCATCCATAAACAAGCAACATAGTTTTATGGGTGTGTCTTTCTCACATAAGTCTGCTCCTGATGGCGGCTGTGCCTTTGGTTTGTAAATAGTGGCCAGGCTCCAGATCATCTTTGATACCTTTATCAAGGCTGTGCTGTGACCCCGAATGGCCTTGGGAAGACAGTCTTATTTGTTTTACTCTCTGTCAGAGAATACCAATTATCATGACAGTGTGCATGTTTTCTTGAAAGCGTTATGAATTTACATGCCTATAGTCTTCAGAGAATAATAACATGTTAGCGAGCAGTCAGTAGTCAAGTAATGAGGGGGCGAAGCAAAGTGTGGAGGAATCTCAAAGTATTTCAGGCATGGCAAGAATCCTCAGAAACTTCCTGCTAAGTGGTTCCAATGCTCAGAGGTCTCATCACTGAAAATCTGTACACCTTATGGTCTGTTGCATCCTTGGGACTGTCTTTAAAGAATTGCTCTAGATTCTGGGTGACACTTCAGGGGTCCTGAGCAGTCCTTTCCAAGAAACACCTCTCCCTGTCCCTTCACAGTGGCACTGAATGGCACTGCTGAGCCCTTCCCTACCCTTGTTAATTCTCTGAGATCTCATCATTCTTATCCTTTGCCAGGAGCTTAAATTTTTACCCATTAAGTAGCTACCTATTTTTTTCTCTCTCCAAGGAAATTCCACTCAAGCAAGTATCTCCAAGTGGTGATCACTAATTTTAAGACACTATTTTTTTAAAAATCATCCATTTCTTGGCCTTATCAGGTCTTCATTGTTATTTCAAGCACAGAGTGGTATACCTAGGTGCTTAGGAACTATCTGTTCTGTTTTTGTTATACTGAGATTCCCTATCAACTGCCTAGAGAGATGGTTCTCTTGTCATGATTTTTCCTTGCCTAGTTCCTGTTTTGTGATCTGTATTTTCAGTTCATATTTTTTTTTGTGTGTGTTTTGCCAGGAAGTCTAAATATGTCCATATAGTGAAAGCTCATCTCTCCATCTCCCCTTCTTCATTAATCAACCTGTGGTTTATTGCAGAGAAAGACAGGAAAGATTGGGTCATGGGGATTGAAATGATATAGAGAAGTATTCACATCATTCATGTTCTGTTACTAGTAACTGTAAACTTTGGGAAAGACAACTTGAGACTTTCCCAACAACTTTTATTGTTATGCACACACATGGTAAGAGAAGCTTTTTACTCCAATGCATCCACTATCACTATGATTACTGTACTTAATATGTTGATTCATGGATCTGGTCTAGAAGCTTTTTCTTTGTTTTGGGTCCCACAGGCAATAGTGGGTGAGGGTCCAGCTTTGCTTTGTTTCCATGCAGTGCTGGGATTTGAACCTGGAGCTCCTGCATGCAAACCATGTACTGCAGCCCTTTGAGTCATTTCTCTGACCCATGGTATGGAATTAATTTTCTTCCTTCCCTTATTGGGTTGACCAGATATAATCCTTAATAGATTTCCATAATCCCCTTGAATGATTGCTCTTCTGTCATTAATGACATAGGTTTATCATCTCTGCTTTGGCTGTGCAAGTGAAAATCTTGGATTTTCCTATTTGATTTCCAGTGGAAGCTCAATATGGGTAGGGACTGTGAGCTTCTTATTCTGTAATCTTCTATGTCTCATTCTTCTACATCTGTAGTCCCTGGACTTGGCACATATCTTAACACATAGTAACTACTCAAAAAAACCTATTGAAATCAAGAACCATTTTAATATCTTGATATAACTCTGAGTTCCCAGTCCCCAGCCTTCATCCCATCCATTGATAAGAAAGCAATGTGAAAATGTATGAAAGCCAAGTGATTTGCTTTTATGTTCAAGGCTTCAAGTATGTGTGGTCTCAGAGGAGCAGAGAGCAAAGGGTGGGGGGCACCAACAATCTAGTATTTTAAACCACTTAAGTTGCTGGCTAGGGGTGCAACTTTTTTTTCCTGATTTTTGGGTCATACCTGGCATTACACAGGGTTACTCCTGGCTCTGCACTCAGAAATAACTCCTGGCTGTGTTCAGAGGACCATATGGGATGCTGGGGATCAAACCCTGGTCGGCCACGTGCAAGGCAAACGCCCTACCCGCTGTGCTATCACTCCAGTCCCAAGGGGTGCAACTGCAAACATGTTACTTTCCTTTGCTAGGGAGAGAGCATTTTCCTACTCACCATAAAATGGAGATGAATAAAACCTTGCTTGATTCTGAGTTAGAAATGATAATGTCTGAAAAAAAACGAATGGAAAATTCAAAATGGAAAGTTCTCTGCAGAAACTGTGGATTAACTGCACATGTGGGAAACCTCAGCAATAAACTGGCATCACGTGGTCTCTGAGCTTGAAATGCCCATCCACAGAGTGAGGTTAGAAGAGATAAGATTAAATGACATCCATATGTAAGACCCTTAAGGCTATTAAGGGGAATAGCCCAGCAGAGAAAAATCTCATGTATGGTTCATCATCCTGGTGACTTCATGACTAAGTGATGATGAAATAGGAGGAGCAGGACAGAGGTGAAATAATAAAACATGGTTGATATTAATCATTTGCAGAGATACTGATGAGTTGCAAAGACTTGGGAGATGTACATATGGTGAAGGGACAGGGTGTTGGAACATTGCATGACTGAAACCCAATCATGGAAAACTGTACATCTTCCAAGCTAAAATTCCTACCTACCCTCAACACTACTTTTGTTGTTTCCTGTGAATGAAAAAAATATTTTTTATTGAATCACCATGAGATAAACAATTATAGTTTTCCATGATTGGGTTTCAGTCATGCAATGTTCCAACACCCTGTCCCTTCACCATATGTACATTTCCCACCACTGATGGCCGATCTATGTCCTAAATTTCCCTCCTTCCACCTCCCCCACCCTCAGTCTCCCTCTATTGCAGATACTTTTCTTCTTCTTCTTCTTCTTCTTCTTCTTCTTCTTCTTCTTCTTCTTCTTCTTCTTCTTCTTCTTCTTCTTCTTCTTCTTCTTCTTCTGCTTTTTCATAGGATTTGACCACATTTTTGAGGCTGAGATCATGACTGTATGTTAAACATAGATAAAACAGGCAGAGTCTATTAATAGACAAAAGAAAAACTGAAAGTGAAGCAGACTCTCCACCAAGAAGCCTCACAGTTTAATAACATAATTAACAAAGCTGGAGGAGTAAGTTTATTGGCATGTTTAGAAAAAAATGTAAATTCATTTCTAAGTTTATTCCACCGTCTCTTCCCATTTAATATGCAAGAACCACCCTGGGTTCACATCATCCTTATTCTTGATGTTGTTAGACTTAAATTGTTTTCCTATAGTGGTATAAAATTAGAATCTTATTGAAGTTTTGATTTGTATTTTCTGTGACTTATGATCTCAAGTATTTTTCCATGCTTCTTAGATATATTTATTTCTTCCAAGCTAAAATTCCTACCTACCCTCAACACTACTTTTGTTGTTTCCTGTGAATGAAAAAAATATTTTTTATTGAATCACCATGAGATAAACAATTACAGTTTTCCATGATTGGGTTTCAGTCATGCAATGTTCCAACACCCTGTCCCTTCACCATATGTACATTTCCCACCACTGATGGCCGATCTATGTCCTAAATTTCCCTCCTTCCACCTCCCCCACCCTCAGTCTCCCTCTATTGCAGATACTTTTCTTCTTCTTCTTCTTCTTCTTCTTCTTCTTCTTCTTCTTCTTCTTCTTCTTCTTCTTCTTCTTCTTCTTCTTCTTCTTCTCCTTCTTCTCCTTCTCCTTCTTCTCCTTCTCCTTCTTCTCCTTCTCCTCCTTCTCCTCCTCCTCTTCTTCCTTTTCCTCTTCTTCTTCTTCTTCTTCTTCTTCTTCTTCTTCTTCTTCTTCTTCTTCTTCTTCTTCTTCTTCTTCTTCTTCTTCTTCTTCTTCTTCTTCTCCTTCTTCTCCTTCTCCTTCTTCTCCTTCTTCTCCTTCTCCTTCTTCTCCTTCTTCTCCTTCTCCTCTTCTTCCTTTTCCTCTTCCTCTTCTTCTCCTTCTTCTCCTTCTCCTTCTCCTCCTCCTCCTCTTCTTCCTTTTCCTCTTCCTCTTCCTCCTCCTCCTCCTCCTCCTCCTCCTCCTCCTCCTCCTCCTCTTCTTCTTCTTCTTCTTCTTCTTCTTCTTCTTCTTCTTCTTCTTCTTCTTCTTCTTCTTCTTCTCCTCCTCCTCCTCCTCCTCCTCCTCCTCCTCCTCCTCTCCTTTTGGTCATTATGGTTTGTGGTAAAGGCACTGTAAGGGTATCATGCATATCCCTTTACCTACTTTTAGCAGTACCCTGTAAATTTTGCTACCATGATTTATTACCGTTCACTTTGATAATGGACAATTCCTGAAGATTCAGCTTGAATTTGCCATTTATCTATTTTCCTATGCATTTTAGCTTTGTAATACACAGCTAGGAAAGGCTGTTCCTGGTGACTAGAGACCACAGATGCTGCAGAATGTATAATGGATAGAATAACTCCCCTCTATGCTGCTAGTTGGGCTGGAGCGATAGCACAGAGGTAGGGTGTGCAGCCTTGCATGCAGCCAGCCTGGCCGATCTGGGTTTGATTCCTCCTCCCCTCTCGGAGAGCCTGGCAACCTATGGAGAGTATCTCACAAAGCCTGGCAGGCTGCCTGTGACATATTCAATATGCCAAGCACAGTAACAACAAGTCTCAAAATGAAGATGTTACTGGGCCTGCTCGAGCAAATTGAGCAAATCGATGAACAGTGGGAGGGCAGTGTATGGGTGTTTGCTTTGCAAGCAGCTGACCTGGGTTGATGCTCTCTACTAGATTAGAATGGTCTATTTAGAGGATGGAGCCAAAGTACAGTGTTTGTTTTGTTTTATCCAGCTAGTTCTGAACTATTTGGTCCAAAAGATCAGCAGTACTAAGGTCATGGGACACCAATTTAGACTAATATTTAAATGTGACAAATAAAAACAATTATCCCCTTTCCTGGTTCTGATTTAAGTAGGGTCTCCAGAGAATTCCAGATATATCTGAGTTTCATTTATGCTTCATCTTCATCTCAGAAAAAAATTGGTGCTGTTTTGTGAATGTTGTGAAGGTAAAACTTCCACTGTCTAGTGGCTCAGTCCCCAGAATTGTGCTCATATTTTTAATTTTCTTCACAAGATGTGGTTAAGAGAAAGAGAAAATATGAACTGAAAGTTTTTTTCTTGGGGATAGTATGAGGTATGTGAAATGTCCTGAGGGCTTGCATTTGCTTGATCCCTTTAAGAATATTCTCTACTATATGTGACCAAATGCTCTATTCTATGTGACCTATATGTTTCCAGGTCCCATCCCTGCAAGGTCAGATTTCTATAGACAAGCCCCAGCTTGCCTGTATCTTCACTCTGCCAGCAAAACCATGATGCTTAAAGAGAGTGGATGGCTCTTAGAATCAGCTTGCTGGCCTTACTTGGGCAGGTGGTCATTGAGGTTTGGGAAGTAATGGTGAATACATTAGCAGACAGAAGCATTCTCTGTATACGAAGGGCATATTTTTGAGGGCAGAGAAGCAATTCAGTCCAAAGTATCTATCTTCCCATTGCTCAGACTGATGCTTCCTTGTATTCAGAGTAAGAAATGGATGGAATGTTGTAATGGAATTCACTCAATTCGATCATACTGAAAACAACTTCACGTGAGAAAGCACGGTAACACTGTCATCCCGTTGTTCATGGATTTGCTTGAGTGGGCACCAGTAACATCTCCATTGGTCCCTGTCTCATGCTAGTGTAGCCCAATGGTGTCTGTTCACTCCAGGAACATGAAGTGAGACTTGTTGTTACTGCTTTTGGCATATCGAATATGCCACGGGTAGCTTGCCAGGCTCTGCAGTGTGGGCTGGATACTCTTGGTAGCTTGCCAGGCTCTCTGAGAGGGACGAAGGAATCGAACCTGGGTTGGCTATATGCAAGCTGTGTTATCGCTCCAGCTTGGTGAGAAAGCAAGGAGAGTTAATCATTTGGGGGTATGGGGATGCCAGCAGGTCAATCTGTACCTGTGAGGTGATTGCATCAGCAGCCTGATGGCACCTTCAGACTTCCAGAATCCCCATAATTGCTGCTGTGTCTATGGCCAGATCCCAACAACTTGGAGCCAAGTTTACCAAGAAAGTAAACAACCAAAAGTTAGGCATGTGGGAGACACACCCACAAACCACCTCTGGCTCAGCTATATAATTGGAGGCAAAACCTCTCTGGTTCCTGATCGAACTGCTTAACAGCCATGATCCCAGAGACTTAGAAACAAATCTCAAAAACCAGCAGCTTTTGGCAGAAATGCGTCCGAACCCCGCAGTAAGTTACTGTCGCTGGGCCACCTCAGGGGGGAAAGGGTGCTGTCCCTCCGCCTACTCCCCTTTGTGGCTAGGTGGCCATCATCCTGCAGAGGCCATTGGACAGTCAGGTTTGGACTCTCAGTGACAAGACATGGAGGACCTCATGGGATGGGGGTGGAGCTGACCCTTTCCTCCCCACCCCAAGGAGATACCGAATTGCTGCCCACAAAGAGACTCTCTGGCTCCTGATCAAGCTGTTTAATGGCCATGATCCCAGAGACTCAGAAACAAATCTTGGAACTCAGCAGCTTTTGGCAGAATTGCGTCTAGTCCCCGCAGTAGGTTAATAGCACTGGGCCACCTTAGGGGGGAAAGGGTGCTGTCCCTCCACCTGCTCCCCTTTGGCAGCTCGGTGGCCCTTTCCTTCCAGCCCCAACGAGATCCGGAGTCACTGCCCATGAACGGCCTCTCTGGCTCCTGATCAAGCTGCTTAATGGCCATGATCCAAGAGACTCAGGAACAAATCTCGGAACCCTTCAGGTTTTGGCAGAAAGCCCTCCAGATTTAATTGTTAAAATTTATGAATTCCAAAATCGCAAGGCCATTTTGAAGGGATGGCTGTTTCATTGTATGACCGAGACTTAAACCCAAAAGTTTTGTAACTGCTTTCATGGGATTCAATAAATAAAATTATTTAAAAAAAGGGGGGGGGAAGTAAGGTGGAGTTCATGTCCAATTCAGTCAGCCTAATCAATGACTGAATAAATAGCAATACTCCTACATTAAAAAAGGAAAGTTAATCATTTAACATCAAGACAGATTGCAACTAGGCAGTCACCTGAAATTGTGACTAGGAGTGCAGAGCATATTTTATAGGAGTTTTTCTGGCATTCATAGCAATGGTGAAACAAAGAGAAAAAGGCACAATAATAGTTTTTCAATTGGTTACTTCACCACAAAACAATGGGGTACACTAAGGCATGAGGGACACAGCAAGGGACTTGGAGGAAGGCTTATTGCTAGGAATCTTTGTGGTAGATCCATTCTGTTTCAGGTCTTGTAGAAACATTTATTAATTTACTAGATGTTTCAGTCACTCCATTCCCCTTATTCCCTAGGTAACAGGTGGGTTTGGGTTCTGCTATTCTGCTCTGAATCATAACTTGAACTACTCATCTCTGCTGATTCCCAGAATGGGCTGCTCAAGGCTTCTGCCTGTGACTGCCTCCCTGGTTCCCTGTGCTTAGCTACCTGTTTCTCACTTTCCCACTACTAAAACAGTACATCAAGATAGGGCATTGCTTAATCCAAAGGGTACAGGGAAAGCAGAGCAATGACTGCAGTTTAACCCCTACAACTCACAGTAAGAAACTTAGAGATGGTCAGAGACCCTCCGTCCCTGGCCAAATTCTACACAGAACCAGTCAAATAAATTTTACTCTTCAAGTATGTGGCAAATGAACCTCTTGGTTCTGCTGTGTAGGAGTTATTCTCAGACTTTTAACAAATAACTGACAGGAAATAGAATATGAACATAAGGCCTTAAGAGAAAATGTCGTATAAAAATTACAAACATGATGTAGACTGCAAGTTAGCAAAACTTTTATTGGGAAGGAATTAGGTAAGCTAATTTATACTTAGGAAGACAATGCAAAGATCATAAAAAGGAGGAAGTGAAACAGATGACTAATGAGTACTTAGAAAAAACTAATTATAAATTATTTTATAATGTATAAGAGAAAAAGAGAATGTGGAAGAAGCATAGAAATCTATAACAAAAATGTGTGCTCTAGATTACTCAAAGAAAAGCTTGTCATCCGTAAAAATCTCTTAAGATGCCTGATGATGAAGGAACCCTAAGAAAACCACAGCTGTCAAGGAGCTGGAGCTGAGCTTAAGCCCGAAGCCCCCTGCACCCACCCATGCCTGGACACAGAGTCGGTTGCATCTAGTCCGAAACTGACCAGGAGGAAGATGGCCGGAGCCTGTGGATGTCACTGCTGCTGGGTGTGGAGGCAGCAGCGTCGCCCAGGTTTATTGTCAGAAGGCTGTTCTGTGGCACATGGTTCCAGCGGCAGCAAGACTGGCATCAGTGGGTCCCAATGCCAGGGCGGCAGCAGTGGCCTGACAGCAGGCTCAACAGGAGCAAGATGGGGGACAGCAAGGCTGACAGCAGGGCTTGCAGCAGCAAGGTGGGGGGCAGCAGGGTTTGCAGCAGCAAGACGGGGGGCAGCAGGGTTTACAGCAGCAAGATGGGGGGCAGCAGGGCTTGCAGCAGCAAGGTGGGGGGCAGCAGGGCTTGCAGCAGCAAGGTGGGGGGCAGCAGGGCTTGCAGCAGCAAGGTGGGGGGCAGCAGGGTTTGCAGCAGCAAGACGGGGGGCAGCAGGGTTTACAGCAGCAAGGTGGGGGGCAGCAGGGCTTACAGCAGCAAGGTGGGGGGCAGCAGGGGTTGCAGCAGCAAGGTGGGGGGCAGCAGGGCTTGCAGCAGCAAGGTGGGGGGCAGCAAGGCTTGCAGCAGCAAGGTGGGGGGCAGCAGGGTTTACAGCAGCAAGGTGGGGGGCAGCAGGGCTTGCAGCAGCAAGGTGGGGGGCAGCAGGGCTTGCAGCAGCAAGGTGGGGGGCAGCAGGGCTTGCAGCAGCAAGGTGGGGGGCAACAGGGCTTGCAGCAGCAAGGGGAGCAGCAGCTGGACCCACAGCAGGTAGGCTGGCAGCAAGGGGAGCAGCACATGGTGGTGAGGATGGTGGTGGGTCTGTGTTCAGAGAGGGTTTCCCAGAAGATGCTAATTCCTTGTGCTCTGAGCTTTTATACCCCAGACCTCCAGAGTTTCCACCAATAAGCAGCACTTTTCTTGTTTATAAACAATATCGCCTCTAGGTAGTTGTGAGAGGAAGCTTTTTTCTCCCCTAAATGTCATTAATCTTTAGGCAAATTAATGTTTAATGTGTTTCTTAATTGAGATTAATTCTTAGATACTTGTCTCAGATAAAAGGAAGGCAGGCACCTCATCAGGGCCCCTGCTTTAATCATAGTCTGGTCATGTGACCAGTTCCTGAACCCTCATGTGGTCAGAGCGTGTTTCTCACCAGCTTTGTGGTTTGCATGCAAATAGGGAGGTGTGATCGGGTGGGCCCTGATGCTCCACACAAAGGAGGAGCGAATCCAGAGTCTAGGTGTTTCCTCTGACACTGGAATCAGTTCTGTCACAGCTCCACTCTCTCTGGAGGTGCCCGTATCCCTGTGTAGCCCAGTCTTATGAATCACCTGTGAGAGGATGTTTCACCTTTTCTCTTCCTCGTCAGACAAACAGAACGGATGTGGATGATAACCTACAAGGACTACTTTGAGATTCAGAAAAAAAATCAGTTCATTCTGGGTGACTATTGTTCTGGGATTTCCAGTCCAGCAAAGTTTTCCTAGATGTGGGGCACTTAGTGTTATATTAGTGCAATTTCAGCAACACCAGGTAGAGCAGATGTTACTCTTCCTTACCAAGTGTTGGGAGCTTCATGCCATAGACCTACATGTTTTTATGCCTATTTGTCTTACTCTTAAAAGAATCGTTTTGAATTGTATTGTTTTGCTAGCTATTGTATCTTACCTTTGGGGTCTAAGATATTATTTCTAATGTTATAGATTAGAACAAAGTGTATAGTCTCAAGTCACTATTTCTAGCTTATGAAATAGAAATTAACCCCAGTACCTTCAAAGTATGCCCCCTCCAATGTATGCCCCTCAAAGACAGCTTATCACTCCATTGACTTTTAACTTTGCACTTCAGTTTTGGTATTCTTTATTTTTTAACTTTAAAAAAATATTTTGGGCCATACCTGATGGTGCTCAGGGCTTTCTCCTGGCTCTGTGCCAAGGGATCATTCCTGGTGAGACTCAGGGGACCATATGCAGTGCTGGGGATTAAACCTGGGTCAGCTGCACATGCAAGGAAAAAAATCAGTTGTTGTGCTATCTCTCTGAATACAGTTTTGGCATTATTTATGAACTTTACATTTTTTCAAAATATGTAATAGATGCTGTTTATTGTGATTGTGAGAGTCAATAATATAATTATGTCATTAATTCATTGTCATCATTGTGTAATCAGTCACTGAATGAATATTACACACTTTATTTGTTGGTTGTTCTTTTGATTATCACTAAAGTTTTGTTCAGTTTCAGACCAGTAAAAATTATGCTGCCATGAGCATTTTTGTATATGGTGCTTGATAATATACATAAAAATATTTTTGGACCAGAGAGATAGTACAGCCAGTACGGTGCTTATTTTGCACACTGATAATCCTTGTTCAAGCCCCAACCCCGCATATGGTCCCCTGAACCCTTCCAGGAGTGAATCCTAAGCACAGATTCAGGAGTAAGCATGGACTGGCATGCATGTTTGTAAAGAAGGGTGCAGCTGGTCCTGAATATTCTCTCTAGGGGAAGGAGAGTTCTCAGTATTTTGTAAACAAGAAGTTGTATTTCCAGTAGATTATTTTCATCAGTATAATGAAGTTTTGTCTATTCCTTTTTCTCAGGTATTCTATATTGGCAAGGGACTGGAATTCCTGAGATGCTTTTTCCTTATCTATTGAGGTAATTCTATGGTTATTCTCATGCTTTTCAATAGATATAATTATAAAGCCTTGATTCATGTTAAAATGTTCAACTAACCATGTACTATAAGTATAATTCAATGCAAATATATTCATCTGTACATGGCACTGGATTTTATTTGCTTGCATTGTTTTGGGGATATATGCTCTGAACATCTTCCACAAATTCACCTTTTCTACTCTCTTTCTTCTACCTTCCCTAAAAGAGTCAGCTAAGTTCTGAATATACCATGTTCCTCACACTCCTATGACCCTTCATGACCTTGATGACTCCCTCTGTTGGAATCTGTGGTGGCATGTACATTTCCATAATATTAAGGAACAGAGTTATCTTTGCTGAGTAGTGCTTGGAAAACAACAATTCTATTTAAAAAAGAGATGACCAAAGGCCACATAAATAAATGTTCATTATCACATATTATCAGGGAGCTGTTAACCAAAACAACCATAAGCTATCATCTTCTACCTGTTAGAACGGTCCACATCCAAAAAACCAAAAATAACCAGTGCTGGTCAGGATAAGGAGGAAAAGAAGAGTTCATTGACTGTTGGTGGGGTTTAGCCTCAAAGGAAAACAGTACGAACATTTAAGAAACTAAAAATGCCTCTAGCATATGATTCAGTAATTCTACTCCTGGTATCTGCTGAAAGAACATACAAATACTAATTTGAAGAGATATACACATACGCATGTCCATTACAGTGCTATTTACAAGAGTCTAGTCATGGGAACCACCCAAGTGCAGATGAACAGATAATAAAGAAAGAAAATGTGGCTGAGAACTGGTCTGCAGACCTGACTATACTAATGGCAGAGAGCTTGCAGGGAGGACAAGGATTTTAGGATTGGTATTTTAGGGGTGATCCTGAGATAATGATGGAGGGAAGTGGTCACTCTGGTGGAGGGGAGAGGGTTTGGTTGTTGCATGCATGGAACTCTATCATTGACAGAATTATAAATCATGGTGACTAAAATAAACTTTTTATATATTTTTTAAAATGTAGTTTCACACAATCACACAAAATGAGGAGAAAAGCAAGATCCGGGAAGAGTGGAACAACTTCTGTTACTTCCCTGAAATCACTCACATTGTCATCAAGGAGTCCGTGGTCAGCATCAATAAGCAGGACAACAAAAAAATGAAGCTGAAGCTCTCTTCCCACGAGGAGGCCTTGTCCTTCGTGTCCCTGGTGGATGGTTACTTCCGGCTCACAGCAGATGCCCATCAAAATGTAGTTTATATACTCACATTTCAGTGGAAGTCTTCAATGGAACAGTTCATGCCTTAGTGAAAGACACAGCTATAAGAAAAAGAGGATATGGGACTTCTTGCAAAAACATGGATTAAAGTGGATGAGATTATGTGAAGAGAAATAAGTCAGAGGGAGAAGAAAGAACATGAGATGCTAATACTTATATATAGGGTAAATAAAAGCGGCACAAGAGAATAGACAAAGCCAACAGAGATAGATGCTTGAACTCAGACTACAAAACTGAAGCCATCAGAGGAGGGCTGGAGAAAAGGATTAAAGGGGATTAACATCCAGACTGTGAAGGATTCTGGTACTTTGGTGGTGAGTGTAGTATGGGAACATATATTTTGAAGCAGTTTAAAAGTGTAACCCTAAAATGTATATAGTCCAGGTAACTAAAAATTACTTTAATAATATTTTAAAATAAACAAGAAAGAAAAAGAGAAAGGAAGGAAGGAAGGAAAGAAGAAAAGAAGAAAGAATGGAAGACAATAACCTACTGGTTACTTTGTAACACACTTGTCATTGAAAAAAATCTAAGGAGAATCTAGAATTTCTAACCCAGCTTCTAATACCTTGAACAGAGACAACAGAGTTCAGAAAACTTTCTGAACTTAATATTTAGCGATTTCTTCAGTAAGATTGCATTATTCTGGAGGCAAAGTTGTGAGAAATTAAAAAAAATCTCTTGATTTATACGAAGATGAAATAACTGTTTGACAGGTAAGAATCAATACAGCACATTCTTCTGATCCTTTGTTCAGAAAACAACATTCTATTTGAGTCCTCTTCTGGAATCAAGCATAGAGAGACAATAGACCACAAAGACTTATGGAAAACTCACTTAAATTACTTATCATTTTAATAAATGAACTGCCATATAATTTTATACCTTTGGATAAGGTAGTTATTTTCCAAAGTGTGAACTCACGCTTTCTGTGTAAATAAGGTATTTCAAATTTCCAAAATCAAAATTCTGAGATTTTGGTGGTGGTGACGGGGGGAGGTGGGGGCGGGGGGAGAGGGGTTGGTTGGGCCATACCCTTCTGTTCTCAGGGCTTACTCCTGGTTTTGCATTCAGAGTTCACTCCTTTTTTTTTCTTTTTGGGTAATACCCAGCGTTGCACAGAGGTCGTTACTCCTGGCTCATGCACTTAGGAATTGCTCCTGGTGGTGCTCAGGGGACCATATGGGATGCTGGGAATCAAACCCAGGTTGGCAGTATGCAAGGCAAATGCCCTACCCGCTGTGCTATTGCTCCAGCCCAGGATTCACTCTTAATGGGACTCAGGAGACTATATGGGGTGTCAGAAATTGAACCTATGTCAGCTTTGTGGAAGGCAAGTGTCCTACCCATGGAACTATCTCTTACCCCACCCTGATTTGTTAAGGTAATGGGAAATGATTTTATTTTGAATAAATGACAATCACCTTGTGTTTTCTTTCTTTTTTTTAAAAAAAGATGTTTTTTTGAATATCTATGGATTTCAGATAACAGAATATCATCAGTTGTACTGATTGAACAGGATGAAAATGTGAGACTCAAACATAGAAGATATTCTAAGAATTCTCTGATAATATCCACCCGCCATTTCCCTTGTGCGCAGCCGGCCTGGACGAGCCGGGTTCAATTCCTCTGCCCCTCTTGGAGAGCCTGGCAAGCTACCGAGAGTAACTCACTCATACAGCAAAGCCTGGCAAGCTATCCGTGACGTATTCAATATGCCAAACACAGTAACAACAAGTCTCACGATGGAGACATTACTGGGCCCACTCCAGCAAATCGATGAACAACGGGAGGACAGTGCCACAGTGCTATCCACCCGCCAAAGCAGAAAACCCTGTGACAAATACAAAAACTGACAGCTGAATGCTTAGTGGACATGAGAGATGCCTGAAATGATGTGAGTTCATAAACCCAGCCTGTTCTGTTATTTTTTTGTATCTCTTGTGAGTGGAGCTTCTCTTGACTAAGTACAGGGAGACATCTCTCCTTATTCTCCCCCACCCCACCACCACAATTTCTTTTCCTCTTTGCTTTTTGGCTTTTTTGCATCACACCAGCAGTGTTCAGGGGCTACTCTTGGCTCTACATACACAAATTACACCTGGCAGTGCTCAAGCGACCATATGGGAGGCTGGGGATCAAACCCAGGTCGGCCAGCATGCAAGTCCTACCCACTGTACTATTGCTCTGGCCTCCCCACCCCACACCAGCATTTCTTTTCATTTGCATCACTTGTGACCAACAAAAACAGCATGCCTGAGAAATATATTCCCTCACTGACATTTTGTACTAGGATGCTGCATTGCATTACTTCAGGTCAAGGAAGTCGCTTTATGAAAATCAAGGCAAATTACCCTGTGAGTCACCTGTCATTATACAGTATGTTCATTTGTTAGATGGTTAAGAAATTACTGGCTTGATAGCATCCTATTAGGTTGGTGTATTGTCTTCTGGATAGGGTATTCCCCTTGACATAATGGATGTTATGGTTTACTTAGGGATGATACCCTATGTAGCTACAAGTTAACACAGAAGAGCTCAGAAAGCAGTGCTTCTCATCTTAACTCCCAACTACAGGACAATTGGTGCCCATCAAAACCAAGTCTTTAGGTTTTATTGGGATTAAAATTTTGCTTCCATGAAGGAAATGACAGGCAAGAAACAATCTTACAACTGTCTGCTGCTCATTTCAGATCAAGATGCAGAGAAAGCATAATCATTTGGTAAAGGAAGATTATCTTGACAAGAAATACACCTGGGACTTAGGGGATTTACTTGTGTAATATCCCATGATGTGTCCATGCCCATGAAAACAATACATGAGTAAGGATAGTTACTGAGTGAGTCAGGACTGAGGCTTGGATAATGGCAAGGGAACTCTAGTTCAAGGACAGAGGTTTGAATGAGCTAAAGTTACTGCGGCCACAGTGTGCAGCTGGTAGTCAAACCTCTATCTTTGAAGTAGAGTTCTTTTGCCAATATGCAAGCCCTCAGTTGTTGTAAATAGTTTCCAGGGGAACAGCCTGATAAATCAGCATAAATGATTTCAACTCCTGACTAAGTTGGTAGCTTTCCTTACTCATTAATCCTTCCTTCCTTCCTTCCTTCCTCCCTCCCTCCCTCCCTCCCTTCCTTCCTTCCTTCCTTCCTTCCTTCCTTCCTTCCTTCCTTCCTTCCTTCCCTCTCTTTTTTGAACATATAGTTCTCTTTCTCTTTTTCTTTCCCTCTTTCTCTTTCACTTCCCCTGCCTGCTTCTGTTCTGGAAACTATGGTTTGCAACCACCTTGAAGAAATAGAGATTGTATGTGAGAGGGACAGAGACTAGATTGTAGATACTATTCTCAATATACTTTCCTCATCCCCAGTTGGACTCTATGTTTGATTGTTATAGTTTCTATGATGAGGATGAGGGCCCAAGATGAATTAGGGCATTTAGAATAGGAAGAAGAGCAGAGCACATTCTCTCTCCGCTTCTTCCTTTCTCTCTTTGCCTTTTAAGGAGACAGCAATAAAGCAGACCTCTGCAAACTAGCATATTCCTGAGAGCATTGCAATGCAGACTTTCTTCCCAAACCTGATATAGGAATATTCTGTGACATGTGGGAAAATATTTAGAGAACTTGTGAACAGACGTATGCTCCAGCGATAGCACAGCGGGTAGAGCGTTCGCCTTACAAGCGGCCAACAGGGCCGACCCGAGTTCGATTCCTCCGCCCCTCTCGGAGAGTCTGGCAAGCTACCGAGAGTATTCGATATGCCAAACACAGTAACAACAAAGTCTCCAATGGAGACGTTACTGGGCCCACTCGAGCAAATCGACGATCAACGGGAGGGCCTTTACCTTTACCTTTACCTGAACAGACATTCTCTGTATATATTAATTGTTTTTGTCACCCCTGATGCTGCTCAGGGCTTACTCCTACTAATACTACTATAATTCTACTAGTCCTCAGTCCCCCGTCTCATTTTTACCAGCACCATAAGGACTGCAGTTTCCTTCAACAGGAATAAAGGTCCAGCCATAGAGTTAGCTATGCCTCTTATTCCATGACATACACAAAGAAATTCCCCACCTCAAAATGTATGGAAAACCATGCTAGTCAGCTCAAATATGATATTGCATATGGTATACAATGCAAAGTTGAGTTTCTATATCAAGAGGTATGTATAATAAAAAAAAGACAATATTAAATTGTTGAATTTGAATTTATTGAGCCACAGGTGAAGAGCATATATGAGCATCCAGGGAGACAACTCAAATGATTGTGGAAGAAGAAGCAATAAAGCTACAACTACTTTCACATAGAGCACAGAAGTATGAAGATTATGGGTCAGTTACAGAGAATTAAGAAAAATTTATAAGGGTTTAATTTACTAATTTTCTTAGACAAAAAGGTGACCTGGCCTCAGAGTGAAAGCCATGACCAGCATTCCTTCTCAAGGCTGCAGGAAGGTAGCACATGAGGGAGAGACAAAGGGCAGGAGAGCATTGAGAAGGAACTCCGCACTCCAGCCAGCTGATTCACAGGCTCAGAGCAGCAGGGGAGGCTCAGAAGTCCGGGGTGGAGGGTGGGGCACGCGCTGGCAGCAGCCCCCTGTGGGAAGGGACGGTCCCCAGAGAGGCGGGTGGGGGAACTGAGGGCACATGTGCGGGCAGAGGGAGGGTCTTGGCGAGTCCCTCAGCAGCAGCCGCAGGACTGGCCCGAGGACGTGCAGCCGAAGCTCTCAGGGAGGCACCCGAGTAGGGCGCAGCAGTTGGGGTGGTAGCAGATTCTGTGGACATACACGGGCGTGCAACAGGCTGGCTGGCAGCAGGGGGTGCCACAGCAGGGTTGGGAGCAGCAGGGGGAGCAGCAGGGCTTGCAGCAGCAAGGTGGGGGGCAGCAGGGCTTGCAGCAGCAAGGGGAGCAGCAAGGCTTGCAGCAGGTGGTGGTGCAGCAGGTGACAGGGCGACAGCAGCAAGGCTGGCAGCAGCTGGACCCACAGCAGGTGGGCTGGCAACAAGGGGAGCAGCACATGGTGGTGGAGGTGATGGTGGGGTCTGTGTTCAGAGGGGCGTTTCCCAGAAGATGATGATCCCTCTCACTCAGGACTTTTTATACCCCTGGACCCCTGAAGTTTACACCAATAAGGTGGGATTTCCTGGTGCTTTATAAACAACACAATGTCTTAAGAATTGGAAAGAAGGAAGTTGTTGTCTTAGTGTCATAAATCCTTACCAATTCAGTGTTTGATGTGCTACTTAATTGAGATAATTTAGAGAAACTTTTCTCTATAAATAAAGCAATTATATTGTCAGCATTGTTTTCTGCTTTAATCATAGGCTGGTCAGCTGACCGAGTTCCTGAAGCCGGCTGAGGTCCTGAAGTGTTTCTCTCCAGCTTTGTCCTTCAGTCTCCTTTAGGTTGGGAGGTGTGATTGCGGCAGAGCTTGATGTTGCTTTGGCACAGAGAAGAGCCGAATCCAAGGTGAGTCTAGGTGTTTGCCTCTCACACCAGAATCCCTTGTGTTACAGTTCCCCTCTCTCTGGAGGAACAAAGCCTCCTATTTGTGGAGTTTTATGCTTACAAGTGGAAGTTTGGCCTGTCTTTCCATATGACTAGCAGAACTAAAGCAGAAGGAGAAGAGAGGCAAGTGCCTTTTGGTTTAAAAAAATATCAGTTGATTATGTTCTTGGTGACTACTGAGCTAGTGTACCGAGAACAGAAGTGTTTTCTAGGACATAGATCTTTCAACTGAGGTGATGGGGCATTTTGAGCCAAACAGGATGAGCTGATAACTGTAGTGTTTTCTTTCTCACACAGCAGAATTCATTGACTTAAGTCACGAAAATCAAGTCATTTCTTGCATTGTTGTTGTTCTTCTCATTCTCTGTATCTTACTTCCTCTTGTTCTTCCTTGTCCATTCTCTGCCCTTTCCCTTGATCTGTCTTGCTCACTCTCTTCTCTGCATTTCCCAGTCCTCAGACACGTTGGAGATTGACCACATAAGAATGAAATGGTAGCTTGCAAATGATATTTCTAATCTTCACTATGTGTACTGACTTTCAGGATGCTCAGGCCATTTCTCATTTATCCCTCCTCTCTGGGTCTGTCTGTCTAGCATTCTCTTCACGCACTGGAAGGAAGTTCTGCTGCCCATCTGACTCCCTCCGCCCTGACTCCCGCAACCCTCATCCAGTACTTCTGAGAGATGCTTCATGCTGACTCAGCTCCTGGTCTATTTGTAGAATAAATCTGAGTATGTGTTTTGTAAAATTGCTATGAGTGTTGACTTTTCATCAAGCTCCAGCTTGATACTCCTTTGCAGTTGCCCTGCCCAAAGTTACCTCCCCAGGCCCCTCCAACTGCAACCTGACCACCCGACAGAGTCTATATCTACTGACATCATCTTTTCAGAGTACTTTCTGGGAGAACTCAAACGGAAAATACTTGCTTCTCTAGCTTCAATGTCCTCTTCTTCAGATTTAAGATTATGTATCTGGAGCACTTACATAGTGCCTAGGGAATATTTGGCACCAGAACACAATAGTTTTCTTTTCACTCCCATAATTTGTGATATCCTCACTTTAAAAAATGTGTTTTACAAGGCAGTACATGTTACCACTTCTCAACAACCACCAGAGGGTTGATATGTTCCCACTATAGTCTATAGATTTCCTGTCTTCTGTCACCCCCATGGTTCATAAATTCTGTTGTTAGAGTCTCAGGTTTTGTTTTGACTGGTTACTGATTAGTCCCCTTATTTTTGTTTCTTAATATACTACATTTGAGTGAAGACATGCGACTTACAGAGGGTAGGGCATTTGCCTTGTACATAGCCGACTTGGGTTTGATTCCTCTGCCCCTCTTGGAGAGCCTGGCAAGCTACCGAGAGTATCTCACTCACACGGCAAAGCCTGGCAAGCTACCCATGACTATATTCCATATGCCAAAAACAGTAACAATAAGTCTCACAATTTGTTGTGAGACGTTACTGGTGTCCACTCCAGCAAATTGATGAACAATGGTAGGACAGTGCTACTAATTTAATTCTGCATGATTTTCTTCATGCCACCTCGCTATAACATAATGGAAGATTTAAACTTTTCTTAGAGTTAAATCAATTTGATTGTGTAATTGTGTATGCTAGCTAGTCACACTATGCACAAGAGTTATACAGAATACATGAAAAACTGAGATGACAGAATCAAATCCATAAACTACATGGAAGGATAGGTAGACAGATATATAGCCCAGGTCATTGGCTTGAGTATCATCTTTGGTATTTTGAATACACTGGCATTTGGTGTGCAAGGTATGGATCATTGTGTCCATAAAAACTGCATTAGAATAAAACAAGAGACAAGAGACTATATGGAATTTGTAATGGCAAAGAATTTATTAGAAAATGTATGTCAGACTTTTTTCATTTAGAAAGACAAGGAACCGTGAAAGGAAAAAACTGAGCAGAGAAGCAGTATATGAAAGAGGACTGTGAGAAGTCTTTAGTAGTTGCAAAAAGCTGTGTAAATATAGATTTATTTTTCTAAGTGACCTGGAGCAAGAAGATAAAGTCCCGGAACAGAGAATAAAAACAGAGATCATGATTCTACAGGAAGCCTGTTCAGAGCTACCCAGGACCCACAGACCAGGGGAGAAGAGAATCCAGTGAGGTTCTCTCCAACTGTCAAGCTGGCTCAATGGGCTCCGGCTCACCAGGCAGATGTTAACAGAAATATGGTGGTGGAGTTCTGGCTTTTAGTGAGGTTTGCAGGCAAATCTCTCTTCACAAAGGCCAATCGGTGCGGGGAGCCCAGGTGGTCCTTGACAAGGGCATCAGCAGCAGCAGGGCTGGGGGCAGTTGGAAGCACAGCAGATGGGTGGGCTGCAGGGCTTGAGCTTCAGGAGGAAGAGATCCATGGGGCTGGTAGCATGGGCTTCAGCAGCAGCAGGAGTTGCAGCAGCAAGAAGGAGGGCAGCATGGGCTGCAGCAGCAAGGTGGGGGACAGCAGGGCTTGCAGCAGCAAGGTGGGGGGCAGCAGGGCTTACAGCAGCAAGGAGGGGGGCAGCAGGGCTTGCAGCAGCAAGGTGGGGGGCAGCAGGGCTTGCAGCAGCAAGGAGGGGGGCAGCAGGGCTTGCAGCAGCAAGGAGGGGGACAGCAGGGCTTGCAGCAGCAAGGTGGGGGGCAGCAGGGTTTGCAGCAGCAAGGTGGGGGGCAGCAGGGCTTGCAGCAGCAAGGTGGGGGGGCAGCAGGGTTTGCAGCAGCAAGGTGGGGGGCAGCAGGGCTTGCAGCAGCAAGGAGGCGGGCAGCAGGGCTTGCAGCAGCAAGGTGGGGGACAGCAGGGCTTGCAGCAGCAAGGTGGGGGGCAGCAGGGCTTGCAGCAGCAAGGGGAGCAGCAGCTGGACCCACAGCAGGGGGGCTGGCAGCAAGGGGAGCAGCACATGGTGGCAGAGGTGGTGGCTGAAACTATGTTCAGAAGGGAGTGTTCCAGAAGATGATTGTCTTTCTCATTCTAGGGTTTTTATACTCCAGTCCAGAAACTTTCCACCAATAGCAGCACTTCACTTGTTTACAAACAACATAGCCTCTAGTTTTGAGAGGAAGCTTTTTTGTTTTCCTAAATGTCTTTAATCTTTATGAAATTAATGTTTAATGCACTTCTTAATTGAGATTAATTCTTAGATACTGGTCCCAGATTAAAGGACAGAAGGCACCTCATCAGGGTGCCTGCTTTGATCATAGTCTGGTCATATGACCGAGTTTTCCCAAAAAACTCACGTGGTCAGAATGGGTTTCTCTCCACATTGGGTTGTTGGTGCCAGGCAGATTGGGAGGAGTTAAGGCAAGGTGTGCTGGGTATAGAAGCCACACACTCACAATGGGGAGTGGAATCCCTGCTCAGTCTAGGGGTTTCCCTTGAAAACCTGAATCAATTTTGCTACAGGTACCCACTTTTATGTAGCTTTCCTATAGTTCAGTTTTATGTGATACCTTTGAACAGATGTATCTCATTGTCTCTTTCATAAACACAACAAATCTGGTCTGAAAGAGCTGTGCCTTAACATTAAGGAAGCATATGAAAAAATGTTCATTGTCACTTATTTACTAGACAATGAAATCAAAATTATGAGGTGTTATGTAACACAAGGGAAAATAGAACATATTAGAAAGACTGGACATAATAACTGGTGGTGGGATCTGGTGAAAAGGAGCCCTCAGCCACTGTTATTGGGAATGTTGTCTGGTTCTGCCCCTTTGAAAAACAGTATAGAGCTTTTTCAAAAAGGAAGACTAGAGCTGTTTATAACCCAGCGATGCAACTTTCTGGCATCCAAAACACAAACACATTAATTTTTTTAAATGCGTGTCTTTGTACATTACAGCACTTAGTACAGTATCCATAATATAAAAACAACCATATATCCATGACACATAAATAGATAAATATTGTGGCATACACACATTAGGAGGCCATAAGAAAATATGAAATTATGCAATTTGCTACAACATGGCTAGAACTGGATGGTGTCATGTTAAACCAGAGGCAGTAGGACAAATGCTGGATTATCTCATTTGCATATGGTATATAGAGAAGTAAAACAAGAGAATATACAGAGTGATTAACAAATTCTTTGTCCTGGATTATAGAAGTGAGAAAATCAAGAAGCAGGGTTGTGGGGCGAGGTAGGAGGAACGATGAGACAGATGGAAAGGACAAAAGAATATTGGTGGAGGGTATTGGGGTGTGAGTTCACAAAGTTGGGTTCCGTGAAACAGTGTGTTTGGTGGTTGAGAGCCACCTCCCAGTCTTCCTCAGGCCTCCCTAGCAAAGAGACAAAAATACGGGGGATCACAGACTGATGGTGAAAATGGCCTGCTTATATAGAGCTGCTAACATACTTGTAGAACATTGAAGGGGGTTAGGGTATAGGACTGCAACTAGGTGTGGTTGATCATTTACAGAGGTAGAACATTTTGGCAGAGGCAATTTTCTTGGGGAGATTAACTCAAGGAGACACTGATATCTATATTGCTTTCCTCTTTCCCTTAAGTTGTACATATTAAACAACTAAGTTTACTTCTTATTAATACTTGGGCTGGAGTGATAGCACAACGGGCGTTTGCCTTGCACACAGCTGATCTGGGTTCAATTCCTCCGCCCCTCTTGGAGAGCCCACAAGCTACCAAGAGTATCTTGCCCGCACGGCAAAGCCTGGCAAGCTACCCATAACATATTAAATATGACAAAAACAATAACAAGTCTCACAATTTGTTGTGAGATGTTACTGGTGCCCACTCGAGCAAATCGATGAACAACGGGAGGACAGTGTTACAGTGCTTATTAATACTTGCCATTATTTGGATAAACACAGTAAGAGATATAGATTCCAAAATTTAGTTCTCTGGCCTCTGAGAGCAAGCAAGTCTTTTACTGTAAATCCCAGACTATATCCTCAGGCCAGTGCACCTTGTCCTTTCCCATTTGAGAAGGGGGGGGGGGTCCTGTCTCTTAAGTTATAACAGTTTGCATCAAGACCATGCATTTATGCTTTCTAGACTGTCCCATTTAGATGCTGGGGTAGCTTCACCACTCACCCTAGGTCCATCCCAGTCCCACTGCAGGACCTCCCTTTTGAGGTGTTAGAAACTACAGCAACTGAAGCCTGAGTCAAGTAATTATAATGGATGCCCAGGAGTAGATATATTTCAGAGTCAATCAACTCCCAAATATTAGAACACAGCATTAATGGTCTTTCCATGTTGAAGCAAAGAACATTGCTCTATAGTAAAATATGAAAAGCTTTTAGGGGAAATAGAAAAGCAAGTAATTCACTAGAAATACAAAATCCAGATCTACCAGAAAGTTTTGGCTTATAAGTAACTAAAATTTACTTGGGGAACTGTGAGAATGAGAGGTAAAACACAAAGGAAAGGTTAAAGATAAACTTGGGGAATTTAGGGATGCTCACTAGAGCATAGTAAGCTTTCTGGGAGGAGGAAAAGGGGCGATTCTCTGATGTTAGGGTTAATATACAATATTGGGGACTAGACTGTAGGGCGTTTGCCTTACAAGCGGCCAACATGGCCGACCCGAGTTCGATTCCTCCGCCCCTCTTGGAGAGCCCGGCAAGCTACCGAGAGTATTCGATATGCCAGACACAGTAACAACAAAGTCTCCAATGGAGATGTTACTGGGCCCGCTCGAGCAAATTGACGATCAATGGGAGGGCCTTTACCTTTACCTTTACCTAGTGGTGACTGTTGAGGTAACTGCATAAATTAATACCATAAATATATTTTTAAATTTTTAAAAGATTTTTATTAGTGAGACACCATGAGGTACAATTGTAGACTTACAAATTTTTGTGCTTGGGTTTCAATTATACAATGATCAAATACCCATCCCTCCACCAGTGCCCATTTCCCACCACCACGGATCCCAATATTCCTCCCACCCCCCATCCCCCTCTCCCACTCTGCCTCTGTGGCAGGGCATTCCCTTTTGTTCTCTCTCTCCTATTGGGTGTTGTGATTTGCAAAAGAGGCAATGGGTGGCAATCATGTTTGGTCTATAGTCTACTTTCAGCAATATACCATAAATATTAACTATTGAAACCACGTACCCTAAACTATATGAATAACAACAATAAAAAAGAAGTAAATGGTAGACTGGAACGCATGTTTAACCCCCACTGAATATAATCCCATATATTGTGTCTCAGTGTACTCAGGTTACTTCCTTCTTCCATTTGTGTCTTTGTCTTCAGGCACCCTGACAAAGTCCTATTCCCTGTGCCCATCTTACAGCTAAGCACTTGTTGGGGTGAAAGCTGCTTCCTTCGGACTCAGCTCCTTTGCCCATCAGTAGAGTAACTCTGAGCATGTGATTTGTGAAAGTTCTCTTAGATTTCTTTTGTGTCTAGTTTCAGTTGCTGGTTATGATATGCTGCATTGTATGTCCTTCCCCGTGTCACTTCCCCAATCTCCTACAAGTAGGACATGTAATCTAGACTTTTTTCAGAGAAACTCCTAAGAGAACCCAAACCATGGTGTTACTTTGCCTGTGCATTTTCAATCTCCTCTGTAATGGGAACGTTGACATCTACATTGACTTTTTTGGAAGGTGGGCACACAGTTGTGCTCAGGACTTACTCCTGGCTCTGCTCTCAGGGATCACTATTGACAGGTTCAGGGGACCATATGGGATGCTGGGGTCAAACCTAGGTTGACTATCTCCAAAGCAAGTGCCCCACCCTCTACTATCTGCTCTAGCCCCAAGTGCTGGAGAACTTTATTTATTTATTTTTATTCTTTTAATTTTTGTTTTTTGGGTCACACCCAGAAATGCTCAGGAGTTGCTCCTGGCTCTGCACTCAG
The DNA here is from genome assembly GCF_029834395.1 of Sorex fumeus. NCBI lineage: Eukaryota > Metazoa > Chordata > Mammalia > Eulipotyphla > Soricidae > Sorex > Sorex fumeus. The sequence continues at coordinate 75,061,818 of NW_026606120.1, read as the reverse complement.
AAATTACCCCTGGCAGTGCTCGGGGGACCATATGGAATGCTGGGAATTGAACCTGGGTTGACTGCGTGCAAGACAAATGCCCTACCCGCTGTGCTATTGCTCCAGCCCCTGGAGAACTTTTTTTATTGATTCAATTACTTTATTTTAAAAAGTTTTTTTTAATTAAGTCACCATGAGTAAGTTGACATTTTAAAAGAAATATAGATAAGGTACATGAAACATTTAGCTAGTACTTAGGAAAATCTTGCTAAGCAGGATACATTAGTTTTTTTTTTCTTATTCATGACTTGTTTTATTTTCACCCATTAAAAAAAAAAATAATGGGGGAGTATGGTGCTGCCAGCAGGTCAATCTGTACCTGTGAAGTGAGTGCATCAGCAGCCTGATGGCTCCTTCAGACTTCCAGATACCCCAAAATTGCTGCTGTGCCTTTGACCAGACCCCAAAAATCTTGGGGCAAAGTTTACCAAAAAAGTAAAGTAAGTAAAGTAAAGACCCTCCCGTTGATCATCAATTTGCTCGAGCGGGCCCAGTAACGTCTCCATTGGAGACTTTGTTGTTACTGTGTCTGGCATATCAAATACTCTCGGTAGCTTGCCGGGCTCTCCGAGAGGGGCGGAGGAATCGAACTCGGGTCGGCCATGTTGGCTGCGTGCAAGGCAGATGCCCTACCTGCTGGCCAAAAGTTAGGTATGTGGGAGACACGCCCACAAACCACCTCCGGCTCAGCTATATAATTGGAGGCATGGCCTCTCTGGTTCCTGATCGAACTGTTTAATGGCCAGGATCCCAGAGACCCAGAAGTGAATCTCGGAACCCAAAGGCTTTTGGCAGAAATGCATCCTGTTCCTGCAGTAGGTTACTGGCGCTGGGACACTCCAGGTGGGAATAGGTTTTGTCCCTTGGCCTGTTCCCCCTGGTCACCTGGTGACCACCATCCTCCAGGGGCCACTGGACAGTCAGGTTTGGGCCTGCAGTGATGAGACACATGGGGCCTCAGCACATGGGGGGTGGAGCCGACTCTTTCTCCCCATCCCAACGAGACCCTGGGTCGCCACCTACAAACGGCCTCTCTGGCTCCTGATCAAGTTGATTAATGGCCATGATACCGGAGACTCAGAAACAAATCTTGAAACCCAGCGGCTTTCAGCAGAAATGCATCTGGACTGCATACAAGGTGGCCGCCGGCTCAGAGCTTATTGGAAAGCCAGGTATGAGCCAGCGGTGATGGGGCAACTGCAGTCTCATGGGAAGGGAGGCGGTACTGGCTTGTCCTTCATGCCCTACTGAGGTCACGAGTTGCCCCCCACAAGCGGCTCTCTGACATGGCCATGGGTCCAGAGGCAAAAGGACTTAATTCAGAGCCCAGCAGCTTGCAAAAGAAAAGTGAATGGACCATGCATTAATCTATGCACCATGCCTCCCCGGGAGGGAACGGGTGTTGCTCCTTTCCGCCTTTTCCCCCCTGGCAGCAAGGTGGCCGCCACCTCAGAGCTTATTGGAAAGCCAGGTATGAACCAGTGGTGACGGGGCAACTTCAGTCTCATGGGAAGGGGGGCGGTACCGGCAAGTCCTTCAAGCCCTACCGAGGTCACGAGTTACCCCCCACGAGCGGCTCTCCAGCACGGCCATAACACCAGACACACAGAAACCAATCTCGTAATTATCTGGCTCTTTGCAGAAATCCAAAATTGTGGCCGTGTGACATTATATGATTCTCATAACCAGCTATAGAAAACAAAATATTTCATAATGCCTTTTCAGCAATTCTGATTGTTTGGGGGGAAAATTCTAAACAATAATGGTGCATCTTTTGTCAAAATAATAAATGTAATCAATGTAGAGAAGAGTTAAGTAGAAATCATCTGCCTCACAGGCATTTAGAGGGGTGGGAGGGGGGTATACTGGGGTTCTTGGTGGTGAAAAATTAGTACTGGTGAAGGGAAAGGTGTTTGATCATTGTACTACCAAGACTTAAACCTGAAAGCTTAGTAACTTTTCCCACAGTGATTCAATAAATAAGTATAAAAAGAAAAAATAAGTAAAATTAAAAAAAATTAAGGTGGAGTTCATGCCCAATTCAATCAGCTAATCAGTGGCTGAATAAACAGCAGTACTCCTACAAAAAAAATGGAACACTGGTTTACAAGAGTTTTTTACAGGCTTGTATGTGCTGGGGGAAACAATTGCCACAGCACAACCACTGCCAGAATACCTATATCCTCTATCATTGTTAATTACTCTCCTGTTAATCTCCTCTGCACCTCAATTCTGCTGCCTTAGTCTCGGGGTTTCTATTAATTGGTATTAAAGCAGACCACTCCAAAAGAGAGAAAAAAAAGAAAAGAAAGAATGCTAGAGCTGGAGATATTGTACAGTGGGTAAGGCATTTGCCTTGCATGCACCAGGTCCGGGTTCAACCCTAGAACCACATACAGTCCCCTGAGTCAACCAGTAGTGATGGCTGAGTACTGCTGAGTGTGACCCCCAAACAATCAAACAAAACCAAGAATTCTCTTATACCCATTCCTGGTATACTGAACCATTTGAAAATTTCATTTGGGCAGGTTTATTTTTAAATTGACAGAGTATTTGTGTACACAACTGCATATGTTTTGAGTATTATATATCACACCTCTTCAAAATATATGTTAACAGGAACACGAACACTACCAAAGTACAAAGGTTATAGTTTTTGAAGGTCAAAAATGGTAAAATAGAAATTGAGCTCCCATTTGACCCAGCAATACCACTCCTGGGAATATATCCCAGAGAGGCAAAAATGTATAGTCGAAGTGACATCTGCACTTGTTTGTTCATTGCAGCACTCTTTACAATAGCCAGAAACTGGAAGAAACCTGAGTGCCCAAGAACAGATGACTGGTTAAAGAAACTTTGGTACATCTACACAATGGAGTACTATGTAGCTCTTAGAAAAGATGAAGTCATGAAATTTACATACAAGTGGTACAATATGGAAAGTATCATGCTAAGCGAAATGAGTCAGAAAGAGAGGGATAGACATAGAAAGATTGCATTCATCTGGGGGATATAAAGTAACAAAGTATGAGATTAATACCCAAGAATAGCTGAGATCAGCACCAGGAGGATTACTCCATAACTTAGAGGCCAGCCGGGTATCCTAGAGGAAAGGGCAGTTCAGATAGAGAAGGGAGCACCAAATAAAGGATGATTGGAGGATCCTCCCAGGAGGGGAGATGCATGTCGAAAGTAGACTATGGACTGAACATGTTTGCCACTCAATGCCTCTTTTGCAGACCACAACACCCAAAAGGAGAGAGAGAACACAGGGGATTGCCCTGCCACAGAGACAGGGGGGATGGGGGGATGGGGGTGGGAGGGATATTATCCATGGTGGTGGAAAATGGGCACTGGTGGAGGGATGGGTATCTGATCATTGTATAATTGAAACCAAAGCACAAAAAATTGTAAATCTACAACTTTAAAAAAAAATAAAATACAATAAAGGGAAAAAAAATTAAAAAAAAATAAAGTAAAAGTGATTAAATTAAAAAAATGGTAAAATATCAGCAACCTCATGATTTTATATAATTCATAATACTATACCTCAATAAATATTATTCTATCTAGAACCCAACTACTTTCCCCCATTTCCACCATCACCATTTTAATAAAAGCTGTTATATTCTAACTGGAAAAAAATAATCCCCCAATATTTTTTTATGTACCACATTTGAAATCATCTTATGTCTTTTATCTTCTTGCCTGGTTTAATGTAACATAAGCCCCTTTAGTTCCACTCACATGTAGCAGGAGGAAAGATTACATCTTTTCATATAGTTGAGTCATAGTCCATGTGTAAATATATCCCTTATTATTATACCTCCCTAGAAGTTATTCAAATTGGACTAAAGACTTAAATGTCAGAAGTAAATCTATAAAATATATGGAAGGAGGTACAGGCACCATGCCTCAGTTTACTGGCTTTTGTAGTCTTCAGTATTTTTGACTCCATTGGCACTTGGTGTGCAAGATGTGTGCCTATAATGTGTTCATAAGAAATCCAGTCAAATAAAACAATAGACTATATGGGATCAGTAATGACATAGGGTTTATTAGAAAATGTGACCAGACTCCCTGCATATAGGGAGATAAATGACTTTCAAAGGAAGGAAGAACAGAGAAACAGTCTATTAAGGAGGATTCTTCAGTGGTTGCGGAGCTCTGTAAAAGTTATGCGATTTGTTTTTCTAAGTGACCTAGAGGAAGAAGATAAAGACCCTGAACACAGGGCTAAAACAGAAATCAGGGTTCTACAGGAAGCACGCATGAAGCTACCCAGGAACCACAGATGTGAAGAGAAGAGAATCCAGTGAGGTTCCCTCCAACGGTCCAGATGGCTCAATGGGCTCACCACGCAGTTGGTGACAGATATAAGGAGGCAGTGTTAGCTTTCAGTAAGGTTTGCAGGCAAATCTGTCTTCACAAAGGCCAATCAGTGCTGGGAGCCCAGGTGGTCCTGGGCAAGGGGAGCAGCGGGGGCCAGGCTGGGGGCAGTTGGAAGCACAGCAGATGGGTGGGCTGCAGGGCTTGGACTGCAGGAGGAAGAGATCCATGGGGCTGGCAGCAGGGGCTTCAGCAGCAGCAGGGGGAGCAACTGGGTTTGCAGCAGCAGGAGGTGCAGCAGCAAGGTGGGGGGCAGCAGGGCTTGCAGCAGCAAGGTGGAGGGCAGCAGGGCTTGCAGCAGCAAGGAGCGGGGCAGCAGGGCTTGCAGCAGCAAGGAGGGGGGCAGCAGGGCTTGCAGCAGCAAGGTGGGGGGCAGCAGGGCTTGCAGCAGCAAGGTGGAGGGCAGCAGGGCTTGCAGCAGCAAGGAGGTGGGCAGCAGGGCTTGCAGCAGCAAGGTGGGGGGCAGCAAGGCTTGCAGCAGCAAGGAGGTGGGCAGCAGGGCTTGCAGCAGCAAGGTGGAGGGCAGCAGGGCTTGCAGCAGCAAGGAGGCGGGCAGCAGGGCTTGCAGCAGCAAGATGGGGGGCAGCAGGAGGTGCAGCAGCAAGGTGGGGGGCAGCAGGGCTTGCAACAGCAAGGAGGCGGGCAGCAGGGCTTGCAGCAGCAAGGAGGCGGGCAGCAGGGCTTGCAGCAGCAAGGAGGCGGGCAGCAGGGCTTGCAGCAGCAAGGAGGCGGGCAGCAGGGCTTGCAGCAGCAAGGTGGGGGGCAGCAGGGCTTGCAGCAGCAAGGAGGCGGGCAGCAGGGCTTGCAGCAGCAAGGTGGGGGGCAGCAGGGCTTGCAGCAGCAAGAGGAGCAGCAGCTGGACCCACAGCAGGTGGGCTGGCAGCAAGGGGAGCAACACATGGTGGATTGGGTGGAGGGTGGACCTGTGTTCAGAGAGGAGTGTTTGAGAAGATGATGATCCCTCTCTCTCTGGAGTTTTTATACCTGGACCCCCCCAAATTTCCACCAATTAGCAGTACTTTCCTTGTTGATAAACAATATAGCCTCCAGGCAGATGCAAAGTAGAGATTTTTTTGTTTCTAAATATCCTGATATTCAGAAATCAATTTTTAATGTGTTTCTTTATTAAGATTAATTCTTAGGTACTTGTCTCAGATCAAAGAAGGAAGACACATCATCAGTGTGCCTGCTTTGATCTAGTTTGGTCACGTGGGAGGATTCCTGAAAACTCATGTATCAGAAAGGGTTTCTCTCCAGCTTTGGTGGCCTCATGCAGACTGGGAAGTGAAGAGGGTGACAAGTTAGTATACTGCATACTCACAGTTAGGAGTGGAATTCATACTGAGTCCAATTGTTTTTCTCTAACACTGGAGCCAGTTTTATTACAGCATCATCTCTCTTCAACTACATGAACCCCCAACTCTAACCAGCATTATAGGATACTTTTGAGCAGATGTATGTCTGCTCAAATAAGAGCAGTGCCTTAGGAGTAAGTAAGCAGTAGTCAGTTATATCCTTGTTTTCTACTGACTTCTTTTGCCTGGGATGGTGGTGTTTTCTGGATATGGGAACTTTAGGTGGTATTATGGGGCTGAATTGTCCACCCAGAGTGAACTGGCTACTGTATTCTCAGAATCCCTCATATTAACTTATAAGATCCCTCATATTAGTAATTGGTTGTCTTAGGTTAGTAAGTGCATCATTCTTGACTTATCCTTTACCTTCTCTGGCTTCTTTCACTTTGGTCATTCTCTTTCTTTGTTCTTCTCCTCTTCTTATAGCTTTTTTCCCCTTGTCTCTTCCCTACGATGCTATCTCTGTATCACTCCTTCTCTCCCTCTGCATTTTCTAGCCTCTTTATGTACTTTGTAGATAGATTATGCTTCTATCTTACATGCTTCTACCTTTCATTTTTACATTAATGAAAATTAATTTAAAGTGGATTAAAGACCTCAAGATAAGACCAAAATCCAAAAGATAAAACTAAGAAAAACATGGGAAAACTCTGCAGGTTATGGACCTCAAGTGCATTTTTATCGACTGGTTCCACTGGCAAAGGTAAAAAATTCAAATTCAAATTAAAAACTTTTTGCATGGCCAATAAAACAGAACAAAATAAAAATATACCACTGAATGTATTTACATACAATATGTCAGATAAAGGGCTAGTCACCCAAGCAATTAAAACACTCAAGAGTTCAACAACAAAAATTAACATTGCCATCAAAAATTGCAGAGAGGAGATGAACGTATCCTCAAAGAAGACATGGGTGGCCAAAAGATGTGTGAAAAACTGTTTATGGTCACTTTTTTAATTAAATAAAGAATTCAAAAGTTTAATGAGGTATTATGTCACACCTGTTAGAATGGCACATATAAAAAAAGCAGACTATAATTAAGGTTGGCAGGAATGTGATTAAAAAGGACCACACACCCACATATTGGGTAATGATGTCTGGTTCAGGCTCTATGGAAAACAGTATAGAGATCCCTCAAAAAGGGAGGATTACAGCGTCCATATGACTCAGCAATTCAACTTCTTGGCATCTACCTCCAAAACACAGAAGCATTAATTTAATAACTATATGCATATCTAAATATATTGCAGCACTTACTACAATAACCAGAATATATAAACAGCCTTATGTCTATGACACATAAATAGACAAAACATAGTGGCATGCATACACGATGAAGCTGTAAGAAAAGATAATATTTTATACAGTGTTACTGCAACATGGATAGAACTGGATGGTATCATGTTAAGCAGAGTCAGAAGGACAAACACTGAATCATCTTACTCACATGTGGTATCTAGAGAAGAAAAACAAGGAAATAGACAGTAGCGGAAAACAAATTCTCTTGGATTATAGAAGTGAGAAAACCAAGCAGCAGGGGGAAGAGGTAGGTGGAATGATGAGGTAGATGAAGTAGCGAAAAAATACTGGGGAGTGTACTGGGGACTGGTGGTGGTGACTATTGAGTATATAAATAAATGCCATAAATGTTAACTATTGCAACCATATTGATCACTTGATCACTTGACATCCTGTTACTCACTGATCCACTCGATCAGGCGCCAGTAACATTTCCATTCGTCCCTGTCACATGCTAATGTAGCCCAATGGCATCTTCTCGTTCTAGGAACATGAAGAGCCTCAAACTGATTGTTCAGGGTCTTGAGGAAGATGTCTGACCATCTCGTAGGTGGGCAGCCCTGCGATGTTTTGACATCCCATGGAATCCAGCTGGTAATAGCTCTAGTCCAGCAGTCACCTCCAAATCTCATTACGTGTCCAGCCCATCTGATTTTCGATGCCTTGGCAAATGAGACAGCGTCCCTGATTCTTGATCGCCCATGGCGGTCAGAACTCCGGATTCTTTTTCTCGTTTGAGTGAAGCGTGATACTGCAGTCATGTTACCTAAATATAATAGTATAAAGAAAGTAAACAGTAGATTGTACAGTGGGTTTAGTCCCCACTCAATATAATCCCATTTATTGTGTCTCAGTGTGCTTAGGTCATTTCCTCCTTCCATTGGTGTCTTTGTCTTCATGCACCCTGACAAAGTCCTGTTTCCTGTGCCCATCTCACAGCCAAGTTCTTGCTGGGGTGAAAGCTGCTTCCTTCGGGCTCAGCTCCTTTGCTCATCAGTAGAATAACTCTGAGCATGTGACTTGTAAAAGTTCTCTTAGATTTCTTTTGTGTCTAGTTCCAGTTGCTGGCATTTGTGTGCCCCTCCCTGTGTAATCTCCCCAGTCTCCTACAAGTATGATTCCATCATCCCAAGTAATATAGGCTTTTTTCAGAGAAACTCCGAAGACAACCCAAATCATGGTATTACTTTGCTTGTGCAGTTTCAGTCTCTTCTTCTCTGTAATGGGAACATTGACATTAACATTGACACTTTTAAAGCAACACAGATAATGTATATGAAACATTTAGTAAGAATCTAGGGAAAATATATATATATATACATATATATGTGTATATATATATCGGCATGCACTGCTTTTCTTCTCCCCTTTTTATTGATTCACCGTGAGGAACAGTAACAGAGCTTTCATACCCATCCCTTCACCACTGCACGTTTTCACCACTGAAGGCCCCAGTGCCCCTCCCCCCTCAATACCAAACCTACCTCTGCCTGTGTGGCAGACAATTTGCACAATACTCACTTTCTCTACTCTGGCTATATTTGAGCCTAGTCCCACCACCACTCATATCTGCTGAAAAGGCAATGTTGCACAATGTGTTTTGTATTGCTTGTTATGGATACAATATAATGCTACATGGCTGCAAGAGTGGCCGAGCGCTCTAGGAATTCTAAAATTTTAATAATTAGCGTCTGGAGAGATTGCTGCAGCAAATTGCTTGGGTCTGAGATTCGTTTATGTGTCTCTGGGTCATGGCCATGTGGGAGATTAAGTAGACAGTGGCTGTGTGTGGGTGTATTCTCAGAGTCCCATCGGGGCAGGGGGAAGGAAAATGACCAACTCCTCCCCTGTACCGTGAGGCCTGGTGTTTCCCCTCCACCGCCACCTGTACCTGGAACTTTTTGCTGAGTTCTAGAACATGGCAGCCACTGGGAAGATGGGAATCCTAGAGGGCAGGCAGAGGGACGACACCTGCCCCCAACTGGACTAGCCTGGTGAAAATGGCCTATTGCAAAGTTAGAGCCATCTCTGCAGCAAGTTGCTTGAGTCTGAGATTCGTTTGTGTGTTTGTACCTAGGAAAATATTGATCAGCAGAATATGTTAACTTTTCTTTCCCTGTTCATGACTGATAAGTTTTCACTCACAAAGCAATTAATGGAACATTGGTTTACAAGAATTTACAGTTTCTGTGAATCAGGGTAAAACAATTGCCACAGCACAACCACTGCCAGAGTGCCTTTATGCTCTCCATCATTGTCCATAGGACCCTTCCTGTCAACTACTATCTTCTCCCACATAGCTCAATTCTGTTGTATGTTCTTTTGGTTGGTATTAAATGATCCCCTGGCTTTTCTTTATTTACCACATTTGAGTGAAATCATCTGATGTCTTATCCTCTAGACTTATTTAAAGTAACATGAACCCCTTCACTTCCACTCATGCGTAGCAGGAAGAAAGAGTGCATCTTTCCATACATTTGAGACATATTTCTGCATAAATTTATGCCTTATTATTTATACCAGGCTTAAGTTTAGATCTATAATATATGTGGAAGAAAATACAGGCACCATCCCCAGAGTACTGGTTTCAGTTTCTTCTTCATTGTTTTGACTCTATTGCCATTAGTGTGTAAGATGTGGACCAATGTGTTCATAGGAAATGCAACAGAACAAACAATGGGAGCTAGAGCAATAGTACAGCAGGTAAAGCAGTTCCCTTGCACACAGTCAACCTGGGTTAGAACCATGGCACCCCATATGATCTCATGAGCACTGCCAGGAGTGATTCCTGAGTGCAGAAACAGTTGTAACCCCTGATCATTACCACGTGTGCCCCCCCTCAAAAATGCAAACAAAAATATAATAAAACAGCAGGATAAGTAGGCATTGAGTTTATTAGAAAAATGTAAGTTAGATTCCCTGCATGTAGGGAGACAAAAGACCTTCAAAGAAAATAAGCAGAACAGAGAAGCACAGCCTTTGATGGACTGTGAGGATTCTTCAGTAGATGCAGAGCTCTGTAAAAGTTATATGGATTTGTTTTTATAAGTGACCTGGAGCAAGAAGATAAAGTCCCTGAACAGAGAATTAAAACAGAGATCAAGATTCGACAGGAAGCATGTGGGGAGCTACCTAGGACCCACAGACCAGGGGAGAAGAGAATCCAGTGAAGTTCCCTCCAACAGTGAAGCTGGAGCTCTAGGCTCACCAGGCAGATGGTAACAAATATGGTGGTAAAGTTCTGGTTTTCAGTGAGGTTTGAATGCGAATCTGTCTTCACAAAGGCCAATCAGTGCTGGGAGCCCAGGTGGTCCTTGGCAAGGGCATCAACAGCAGTCAGGCTGGGGGCAGTTGAAAGCATAGCAGATGGTTGAGCTGCAGGACTTGGACTGCAGGAGGAAGAGATCCATGGAGCTGGCAGCAGGGGCTTCAGCAACAGCAGGGGGAGCAGCAGGGTTTGCAGCAGCAGGAGGTGCAGCAGCAAGGAGGGGGGCAGCATGGGCTGCAGCAGCAAGGTGAAGGGCAGCAGGGTTTGCAGCAGCAAGGTGGGGAGCAGCAGGGTTTGCAGCAGCAAGGAGAGGGGCAGCAGGGGGCACAACAACAAGGAGGGGGGCAGCAGGGCTTGCAGCAGCAAGGTGGGGGGCAGCAGGGCTTGCAGCAGCAAGGTGGGGGGCAGCAGGGCTTGCAGCAGCAAGGTGGGGGGCAGCATGGGCTGCAGCAGCAAGGTGGGGGGCAGCAGGGCTTGCAGCAGCAAGGAGGCGGGCAGCAGGGCTTGCAGCAGCAAGGTGGGGGGCAGCAGGGCTTGCAGCAGCAAGGTGGGGGGCAGCAGGGCTTGCAGCAGCAAGGGGAGCAGCAGCTGGGCCCACAGCAGGGGGGCTGGCAGCAAGGGGAGCAGCACATGGTGGCAGAGGTGGTGGGTGGTGGGTCGATTGTTCCAGAGGGGAGTTTTCCAGAGGATGATGTTCCTCTCACTCCCGTCAGTGCTTTTATACCCTGAACTCCCAGAGTTTCCACCAATAACCAGCACTTTCCTTGTTTATGAAGAACACAGATTCTAGGCTGTCAGAGGAAGTTCTTTTCCCTCTAAATGCTATGAATCTTTAGGAGATAAGTCTTTCATGTGTGCCTTAATTGAGATTAATTCCCAGTTCCTTTTCTTTGATAAAAGGAAGGCAAAATATAAATGCTCCTGCTTTGTTCCTAGCCTGAGCATGTGATCAAGTTCCTGAAGGCTTAGGAGAGCAGAACATGTTTTTTTCTCCTTTTGCTTGTTGGTTGTACACCCATGTGGAGGTGCTTTGAGGGGAATATGGTGCTGCACTCTGCCAGTGAGGAGCCAGCCTCGTGCACCCTATATTGTTGCTGCTGGCTATAGTGCCCCCTTGTCTGTCTCTGGTTCGATGTTTCTGGTTCTCAGTGTTCATGTACTCAGCTCCAGTACATCTTTGTAGAGGACATTTGTAATTGTCTCTTCTACCTGATAAGGCTGACAAAGCAGGTGAAGAGAAACATGGCCTGAGATTTTGGAAACATCCGCCAATTATGTTCTTGTTGATCATTTACTTGTTTTTCGCAGAACAGCAACATTTTCTGGATGGAGTGATAGCACAGCGGTAGGGCGTTTGCCTTGCTCACGGCCAGCTTGGCTGACCCGGGTTCGATTCCTCCGCCCCTCTCAGAGAGCCCGGCAAGCTCCCGAGAGTAGTATCTCGCCCGCATGGCAAAGCCTGGCAAGCTACCTGTGACGTATTCAATATGCCAAATCAGTAACAACAAGTCTCAAAATGGAGACGTTACTGGGCCCACTTGAGCAAATCAATTGCTGGGTTGTATGGAGATCTAGTTGTATGTTTTGAGAGGTCCCCAAACTGTCTTCCAAAGAATGATATCACAAAACAGTATATAAGTTCACTCTTTTCTCTTATTACTTTCTTTAGCTTAAACATAAGTATGACTGTCAGTGCTTTTGTGAGGCTACCATTTGCTTGTATGATTGTCTTCCAAGCTTTTTCTCTGAACTGGTATTTAGCAGGAGAGTTCAGACATGTCTCTTGTAGGCAGCAGATGGTTGGATTTTGTTTCCAGAACCACTGTGCCTTTTTATAAAAGACCTGAGTCCATTGTTATTCACAGATCTTTCTAATATGAAGAAAGCTGTTGCCATTTTTTCTATGAGAATTTTGGCCACTTTTACCATCCAACACCTGCTTTTTAGTAAGAGTTTACTCAGTATTCCTTGCAGTCACTCTTTTTTAAAAAAATTCTGACATTGGTGAACAGGTGTGCACATGCTCATATGTGCCAGAGGTAACTATTCACACGTATCAACTACCACTAGATTTTTAGCATCTCCTCACCACTGTACATAAGAACCTTCACATCTGCCATCTACTTGGTAAACTCAAATTTTTAAATTTTTGTTTTGTTTTTTGGGCTACACTTTGCAGTACTCAGGGCTTACTTCTGGCTCTGTGCTCAAGAATCACTCCTGGAAGGCTCAGGGCATAGTCTGGAGTGAGGGGAATCAAACCCAGGTTGGCTCCAGCAATAGAAGTAAACTCACTTCTATTGTCGAACTCAAAGACTTTGTTTTGATTGGATATTTGTTGGATTCCCTTCTGGTACTATTTCTGAGCTATCTGGACAGTGCTACCCTGTTGATTAAACATCTGGGAATTTTCCTTGAGGTGAGAGGGCTTCAGAGACATCAATCCAGAGAAGGCAAAGGACAGTACCAAAAGGGAGCCGTTTCCCCATAATTTGTCATTGCTGTAGTTTAATTAGTCATTTGTCCTTCCATAGATCCAAGCACTCTGGCTTGACATTGGGTCCTCTTTCTCTCCCTCGCAAAGAGCTTATGTTATGTGCAAGGCCACTCTCCACACTCAGATGACCTCTCCCAAGAGGTGATGAGCGTTACTCAAGATGGGATGAACCTCACCAGAGAGCATACCTGGAGGGAAAACTCAGGTATGAGGGTACCCGTGACTGACATCTCCAAGCCCATGTGGATCAGGACTGGGCCTCCTCCCCCCAGGTCCCCAGTTTTTCAGAAGCTTGGTAGTCATGCCCCATGAACTGCCCTCGGTGCCAGGTCAAGACCCAGAGACTATAGACTAAAGCTCCCAGAAGAGAATGACATAGAATTTCCTGGACATTATATTCTATCCATAACAAGAAATACAAAACAAATCATCCAACATTGTCTTTTCAGCAGGTTTGAGTGGTGGTAAGACTGGTGTCGAAATAAATAACAAATGCAACCAAAGTAAAGAGAGACTATGGGGGAAATTGTCTGCCACACAGGCAGGGGAAGGGTTGGAACAGGGGTGAGGGGTGGGAGAATACTGGGGATTTTGGTGATGGTAAATGTGCATTGGTGAGGGGATGGGTGTTTAAGTTTAATGATTGTATGACTGAAGCTCAAATGTAAAAGCTTTGTAACTGTATCTCACAGTGAATCAAAAACAAGGGGGTGGGGAAAAATAAAAATAAAATAATAAAATAAAATTAACATTTTGAACAAAAAAAGAAAGAGTAATATGGAGTTCATGCCCAATTCAACCAGCTTAATCAATGACTGAATAAATAGCAGTACTCCTACATTAAATTAGCACTGTTAAATTAGCACTGTCCTCCCACTGTTCATTGATTTGCTCGAGTGGGCCAAGTAACATCTCCGTTGTGAGACATGTTGTTTCTGTGTTTGGCATATTGAGTACGTCAGGGGTAGCTTGCCAGGCTTTGCCGTAAAAAAAATTTCAAAAACAAGAAAGCTTACCCAAAAATTGCTGCTGTGCCTTTGGTCATACCCCAAAAACTTGGAGCAAAGTTTACCAAGAAAGTAAACGGCCAAAAGTTAGGGAGACACACCCACAAACCACCTCCAGCTCAGCTATATAATTGGAGACATGGCCTCTCTGGATCCTGATTGAACTGCTAAACGGCCATGATCCCAGAGACTCAGAAACAAATCTTGAAACCCAATGGCTTTTGGCAGAAATGCATCCGGTCCCTGCAGTAGGTTTCCAGCACCGGGCCAACCCAGGTGGGAATAGGTTTTGTGCCTTGGCCTGTTTCCCCTGGCAGCCCAGTGACCGCCATCCTCCAGAGGCCACTGGACAGTCAGGTTTGGGCCTGTAGTGACGAGGAGTCCTCACGGGAGGAGGTAGAGCCAGCCCTTTCCTCCCCACCCCAGTGAGACCCCGACGTTGTTGCCCACAAACGGCCTCCCTGGCTCCTGATCAAGTTGTTTAATGGCCATGATCCCAGAGACTCAGAAACAAATATTGAAACCCAGTGGCTTTTGGCAGAAATGTGTCCGGTAGCACAGTAGGTTACTGTCGCCAGGCTACCCCAGGGGAGAAATAGTGCTATCCCTCCACCTGCTCCCCCTAGGTGGCTCGGTGGCCGCCATCTTCCAAAGGCCACTGGACAGTCAGGTTTGGGCCCGCAGTGACGAGACACGCGGGGCCTCATGAGATGGGGATGGAGCCGGCCCTTTCCTCCCCACCCCAATGAGACCCCGAGTCATCACCCAAGAGCAGCCTCTCTAGCTCTTGATCAAGACATTTAATGCCATGATCCCAGAGACTCAGAAACAAATCTCGGAACCCAACAGCCTTTGGTAGAAATGTGTCTGGTCCCTGCAGTAGGTTACCGGTGCTGGACCAACCCAGGTGGGAATAGGTTTCGTGCCTTGACCTTTTCCCCCTGGCGGCCCAGTGACTGCCATCTTCCAGAGGCCATTGGACAGTCAGGTTTGGGTCTGCAGTGACGAGACATGTGGGGCCTCATGGGAGGGGGTGGAGCCAGTCCTTTCTTCCCCACTCCAACGAGACCCCAAGTCGTTGCCCACAAACAGCCTCTCTGGCTCCTGATCAAGCCCTTTAATGGCCATGATCCCAGAGGCTCAGAAACAAATCTCGAAACCCAGCAGCTTTTGGCAGAAATGCCTCTGGTCCCTGTAGTAGGTTACCAGTGCTGGGCAACCCAGGTGGGAATAGGTTTTGTGCCTTGGTCTGTTCCCCCTGGCAGCCCAGTGGCCACCATCCTCCAGAGGCCGCTGGACAATCAGATTTGGGCCTACAGTGATGAGACACACAGGGCCTCATGGGATGGGGGTGGAGCTGGTCCTTTCCTCCCCACCCCAATGAGACCCTGAGTTGCCACCCATGAACGGCCTCTTTGCCTTCTGATCAAGCTGCTTAATGGCCATGATCCCAGAGACTCAGAAACAAATCTCGAAACCCAGCAGCTTTTGGCAGAAATGCGTCCGGATCTTGCAGTAGGTTACTGTAGGATGACATTGCTTTGTCCTTTCTCCCTTGCCACAAGGAGCTTAGGTTTATCAGGTTACATCCATCACAGTGCTCCCATGTCACCCCCATTCCTTTGTTTATCTGTAACCACTTCTCTGTACTCTCTTCCCTAGCCAGTTAATCAGCTTTCCCCCTAATCAGAATCTGTTAATTTATAACGTCAGATCCTTCTAGGACACTGAACTTGTATTGTAAGTTAATATTGCCTTTCTCCTCTCCTTATATCTTTTTTATGAATAGTTTATTTTAAAGCAATGTCCTTTTGTATAGATACAGGAAGACAGTTAATATTATGTTTTTGTAACTTAGGATTTAATTGGCTTTGAATATTTTCACTCCCAGGCATCTGCATTCTTGACTTAAGCCTTAGTTGCCCTTAGTTCCTAACACCCCAAAATCAGGGTCCCGATAAGGGACTGAATGGACCCAGGACAAGCTGTGAGCTACCCTGGCATCAAAATGGGCCAGACCAAAGTGCCACGATTCTTAACTGTAAGTTAAGAGTTTGATCATAGACAAATGTTGTCATGTTCCAAAAGTAACGATGAGACAAGGACCCTGCTAGGGATAGGAAAGACTATCTGGCCACTGTAGTCTGAGATCAAGATGGCCCTAGGAGAGCAATTCTATAAGTTAATGTATTTCTTACTGTAACCATACAAAATGATTTATATTATGTATGCTTATGCTCGAGCGGGCCCAGTAATGTCTCCATTGGAGACTTTGTTGTTACTGTGTCTGGCATATCGAATACTCTCGGTAGCTTGCCGGGCTCTCCGAGAGGGGTGGAGGAATCGAACTCGGGTCGGCCATGTTGGCCGCTTGTAAGGCGAACGCCCACAGCGGTAGGGCGTTTGCCTTGCACGCAGCCAACATGACCGACCCAAGTTCGATTCCTCCGCCCCTCTCGGAGAGCCCGGCAAGCTACCGAGAGTATCTCGCCCGCACGGCAGAGCCTGGCAAGCTCCCCGTGATGTATTCGATATGCCAGACACAGTAACAACAAAGTCTCCAATGGAGACGTTACTGGGCCCGCTCGAGCAAATCGATGATCAACGGGAGGGCCTTTACTTTACTATGTATGCTTATATGTTTGTTGGACAAGGAGAGGAGAAACACACCCATGGGATTCTGCTTTAGGTCGGGTCGACCTGGTAATGAGAATCTGTCCTAGAAACAGCTATCCCCGAGGGAAAGAACTCTACCCCTATTGATTGTGACCATACCTATGTGTAATTGTTACCCCAACCCCTCATGCTGGGGGATTTAACGAGACTGTAAGAGTAGGGTGGGGGATCAGGATCAGAATCCAGACTCCAGAAGAAGGAGGAGAAAGGGGGATCCAGATCCAGATTCCAGAGCCAGAAGGAGAATGAAGTAGCATGGGGGAGGAAGAAGCAGGAGGAGGATCAGAGGAGAATGGAGATGGGAAGGGAATAAACTGCAACTAAGACCAACCAGCCTGGCCCTCGTTTCCTTCCTTAACCTGCCCATCGCCATTGACCTCCCTGGGGTGAGGAACTGGCGTGAGACTACCGAACGCGGTTGGTGGGAGAGATAGACTGCTGCTGCGGTCTTTTTGAGTTTACACAGGTTACTGTAGCCAGGCCACCCCAGCGGGGAAAGGGTGCTGTCCCTCCGCCTGCTCCCCCTAGGCGGCTCAGTGGCCGCCATCTTCCAGAGGCCATTGGACAGTCAGATTTGGGCCTGCAGTTACGAGACACGTGGGGCCTCACAGGATGGGGGTGGAGCTGGCCCTTTCCTCCCCACCCCAACGAGACCCCAAGTTGTCACCCACGAATGGCCTCTCTGGGTCCTGATCAAGCTGCTTAACGGCCATGATCCCAGAGACTCAGAAACAAATTTCAAAACACAGTGGCTTTTGGCAGAAATGCATCCAGTCCCTGCAGTAAGTTATCGGCGCTGGGCCAACCCAGGTGGGAATAGGTTTTATTCCTTGGCCTGCTCCCCCTGGTGACCCAGTAGCCGCCATCCTCCAGAGGCCACTGGACAGTCAGGTTTGGGCCTGCAGTGACTAGACACGCGGGGCCTCATGGGAGGAGGTGGAGCCGGCCCTTTCCTCCCCACCCTAATGAGACCCGATTTGTCACCCATGAACGGCCTTTCTGGCTCCTAATCAAGCTGCTTAATGGCCATGATCCCAAAGACTCAGGAACAAATCTTAGAACCCAGCAGGTTTTGGCAGAAATCCCTCCAGATTTAAGGGTTAAAATTTTAGAATTTCAAAATCGCGCATTCACTACTGCAGCCACGCGACATCGTATGTCATTCATAACCAGCAATAGAAAACAAATTGTCTACTGTTGCCTTTTCAGCAGATCTGAGTGTTGGGATAAAATCCCAGATAATAATGGTGGGTCTGGTGTCAAAATATTGAATATAATCAAAGTTGAGAGAAAGTAATGTGGAAATCATCTACCCCACAGGTAGGGTGGGTGTGGGATGGGGGTATACTGGGGTTGTTGGGGGTGGAGAATGGGCACTGGTGAATGTATGGGTGTTTCATTGTATGACCCAGACTTAAACCCAAAAGCTTTGTAACTGCTTTCAAACGGTGATTCAATAAATAAAATTATAAAAAAATGAAAAAAAAAAGAGCTTATGTTAATTGAGTTACACCCATTACAGTGCTCTAAGGACACACCCAATTCCACAGGGACACTCCTGCCCCTCCATTTTTATGTTTAGTATCTCCTTTGTGTTCTACTTCCCCTTTCTGTTAATCCTGGTCCACTCCCATCCCCACTCCCCACCATTTGGGAAGGCAGTTTCTCTTTCCCTATATTAACCCGATTTGATTTCATAAAGTATTACGAGTTATCAGTCTGTGACCCATTTAAGGGGACCCAGTGACCCATGGCACAGTGACGGATATTGACAATTTTCCTGATTTTTTTAAATAAGTTATATTTCAGTGAAAACATCCTGTGGCTGTCTTTGTGCTCCTGGCTTTATAAATGTAGCACTACTTCTTACTGTTAAAGGCAAGACTTTATATTTCCTTATAATTGTGTAGTACTTCATGTGCAAGTCTTCTCGCATCATGCAAAAAGATAACTCTAAATGGATTAAACTAAATGCTTTGTTGTCAGAGTCAAATCAATAAAAGCACATTGTAGGAAACACAAGCTCCATTCCCTGTGATACAGACTTCACTAGTATCTTCAGTGATTTGAGTTCATTTGGTGTGCAAAGCATGTGTTGATTGTTCACTGGAAATGCTGTAGAATAAATTGACAGACTATGTGGGATCTGTAATGATAGAGGCTTTATTAGAAAATGTAGGTCAAACGCCCTGTTTTAAAAGAAATAAATCAAAGTGACCTTCCAAAGAGGAAAGCAGAAGAGAGAGACATGAGTCTATGAAGAATTCTTCTGTGAGGATTCTTCGGTAGCTGCAGAAAGTTCTATGAAATTCATGAGCATTTGTCGGTCTAAGGCAATTCATGGAAGAAGATAAAGACCCTAAATTCAGATTTGAATCAGAGATTGGGATTCTACAGGAAGCATGTGGAGAGCTACCCAAGACCCACAGGAGAAGAGAATCCAGTAAGGTTCCCTCCAACAGTCAAGCTGGCTCAATGGGGTCCGGCTCACCAGACAGTAGTGGTAACAGAAATATGGTGGTAGAATACAGGTTTTCCATGAGATTTGAATGGGAATCTGTCTTCACAAAGGCCAGTCGGTGCTGGGAGCCCAGGTGATCCTTGGCAAGGGCATTAGCGCAGCCAGGCTGGGGTAGTTGGAAGCAGAGCAGATGGGTGGGCTGCAGGACTGCAGGAGGAAGATATCCATGGGGCTGGCAACAAGGGCTTCAGCAGCAGCAGCAGGGGGAGCAGCTGGGTTTGCAGCAGCATGGAGGGGGACAGCATGGGCTGCAGCAGCAAGGTGGGGGGCAGCAGGGAGTGCAACAACAAGGAGGGGGGCAGCATGGGGTGCAGCAGCAAGGAGGGGGGCAGCATGGGGTGCAGCAGCAAGGTGGGGGGCAGCAGGGCTTGCAGCAGCAAGGTGGGGGGCAGCAGGGCTTGCAGCAGCAAGGTGGGGGGCAGCAGGGCTTGCAGCAGCAAGACGGGGGGCAGCAGGGTTTACAGCAGCAAGGTGGGGGGCAGCAGGGTTTACAGCAGCAAGGTGGGGGGCAACAGGGCTTGCAGCAGCAAGGTGGGGGGCAGCATGGGCTGCAGCAGCAAGGTGGGGGGCAGCAGGGCTTGCAGCAACAAGGTGGGGGGCAACAGGGCTTGCAGCAGCAAGGGGAGCAGCAGCTGGGCCCACAGCAGGGAGGCTGGCAGCAAGAAGAGCAGCACATGGTGGTAGAGATGGTGGGTGGTGGGTCGATTGTTCCAGAGGGGAGTTTTCCAGAGGATGATGTTCCTCTCACTCCCGTCAGTGCTTTTATACCCTGAACTCCCAGAGTTTCCACCAATAACCAGCACTTTCCTTGTTTATGAACAACACAGATTCTAGGCTGTCAGAGGAAGTTCTTTTCCCTCTAAATGCTATGAATCTTTAGGAGATAAGTGTTTCGTGTGTGCCTTAATTGAGATTAATTCCCAGTTCCTTTTCTTTGATAAAAGGAAGGCAAAATATAAATGCTCCTGCTTTGTTCCTAGCCTGAGCATGTGATCAAGTTCCTGAAGGCTTAGGAGAGCAGAACATGCTTTTTTCTCCTTTTGCTTGTTGGTTGTACACCCATGTGGAGGTGCTTTGGGGGGAACATGGTGCTGCACTCTGCCAGTGAGGAGCCAGCCTCGTGCACCCTATATTGTTGCTGCTGGCTATAGTGCCCCCTTGTCTGTCTCTGGTTCGATGTTTCTGGTTCTCAGTGTTCATGTACTCAGCTCCAGTACATCTTTGTAGAGGACATTTGTAATTGTCTCTTCTACCTGATAAGGCTGACAAAGCAGGTGAAGAGACACATGGCCTGGGATTAAGGAAACATCAGCCAATTATGTTCTTGTTTATCATTTACTTGTTTTTTTGCAGAACAGCAACATTTTCTGGACATGGGAATTTCAGGTATAGTATTGCATACTCTCAGCCAGCAGTTCTCAACCAGGCTGGGGTATATGTTCCTTGTGGGCCCACAGGATATTCCAACAGGACCATATGTGAAAATCTCTGTTTCCTAATAATGTATCTTTTTAAATTGAGATATGTTACTTTACTGTAGTCTTGAAGTCATTGCTTCCTGAATTCAAGACTGCTCTGCCAATCTCCCTGGCAGCATTCTAAGGTCCTTTTACCTTTGTCCACTCTCCTTTTCCTCTCTGACCTCTGTGATCTCCGCAGTTCCCAGTTCTATTGATTGTGTCTTAGCATTTGTTTTCATTGGGGGTTATCCAAACACTTTTCTTTATTTCCTTATTTTCTGCATGTAAATGAGAGCATCTGGTATTGGACTTGTATTTTCTGACTTCACTTAACTTGACAGCCTTCCACCCAAGTCCCAGAAAACCTAAAACTACCTACCCTCCCTGAATTTTTTTATTTTTCAAGACAAACGACTCAGCACTCCCTGTTGAGAGGGAATGTGAAAGTAACTTTAGAACTGGGGTCATACATTCCAGATGACAGATGTCAGAGGCGCCTCAGCCAGGGTACTGGGCTCCTCCGGGTGTCTGTCTGCAGGTTAGCAGAGGAATGGATTATCCTTTTTTGTTGTTGTTTTTGTTTGTTTTGGAGCCACACCCAGCAGTTCTCACTTCAGGCAGGGCTCAAGAGACTGTATGGGACGCCAGGATCAAACCTGAGTTGGCCACATGTAAGGCAACTACCCTTCATATGATAGCTCTGGTCCTGACAGCTCTTCCTTGTGTAGAAGGGCCTGGCTCTCTACAGGTAGGCTGGTGGCTCTCCTACCACAGCTGTGGCTGCTACCTCAAGGTGGCAGTGGTGGGGCTGGGGCTGGGTTAGAGTAGGGCTGACTCTGGCATAGCAGACTCTGAGTCAGAGACTCATCCAGCTCACCGGTCTTGGCCTCCAGAGCAATGGCCTTAGAGTCTGGACCATGTGAGCACCGAGTGGAGAGGCTGTGGTGCAGGCCTGAGAGCTCCCAGCTGATGGGGACAGAGTGGGCATTGTGGTCCTGATTCTGCTTCCACCGCAAGGCCAGCGAGGGCCGCCTCCCCACAGCTCAGTCATGTGCTTGGCTTGACTCCTCTGTCCTCCTTGTCCATTCTCCAGAAATTCTGTTCAGACACGTGCAGGCAAAATTTCCTGTTTACTCATAGCTGAGTACTATTCCATTGTGAATTTATACCACATTCTCTTCAATCACTCATTTGTTGTCGGGCATTTTGGTTGTTTTCAAATCTTGACTACTACAAATATAATATTGCACATGTCCTTCCGAATTAATATTTTTGTGTTTCGGGGTCAGATAATCAAGAGTGGAGTTGTTGGGCTATATGGAGATCTATTTGAATGTTTTGAGAGGTCCCCAATCTGTTTTCCAAAGAATGAAATCACAAAACAGTATGCAATGTTCACTCTTTTCTCTTATTACTTTCTTTAGCTTGAATATAATTACGGCTGTCATTGCTTTTGTGAGATTACCATTTGCTTACCATTTGATTGTCTTCCAAGCTTTTTCTCTAAACTGGTGTTTAGCAGGAGAGTTCAGCTGTGTCTCTTGTAGGCAGAAGAAAGTTGGATTTTGTTCCAGATCATTTGTGCTTTTTTCTTTTTTTTAAAAAAAGAGCTGAGTCCATTGACATTCAGAGATCTTTTTAATAGGAGAAAAGCTTTTGCCATTTTTCTATGAGAATTTTGGCCAGTTTAAGAGTTTAGTCAGAATTTCTTACAGTCACTCTTTTATTAAAAAAAAATTCTGTCATTGGTTAATAAGAGTGCACAAGTTCATATGTGCCAAAGGTTAACTATTAACACATACCAACCACCCCCAGATTTTTAGCATCTCCTCACCACTGTATATAAGAACCTCAACATCTGCCAGCCACTTGGTAAACCGAATTTTTAACTCTTTGTTTTGTTTTGTTTTTTGGGCCACACCCTGCAGTGCTAGGGCTTACTCCTGGCTCTGTGCTCAAGAAGCACTCCTGGAAGACTCAGGGCACAGTCTGGGGTGAGGGGAATCAAACCTAGGTTAGCTCTGGCAATTGAAGTAAATTCACCTGTAATGTCAGACTCAAAGAGTTTGTTTTGATTGGATATTTGTTGAATTCCCTGCTGGTTCTGTTTCTGAGCTGTCTGGACTGTGCTACCCTGTTGATTAAACACCCAGGGATTGTCCTTGAGGTGAGAGGGCTTCAGAGACACCGATCCAGAGTCAGCAAAGAACAGTACCAAAAGGGTTGCCATCTCCCCATAATTTATCATCGCTGTAGTTTTATTAGTCATTTGTCCTTCCATAGATCCAAGCAGCTCTGGCTTGACATTGGGTCCTCCTTCTTTCCCTCACAAAGAGCTTCTGTTAATTGAGTTACACTCATTACAGTGTTCCAGAGGTACACCCAATTCCACAGAGGCACTCCTGATCCTCCATTTATATGTTTAATGTCTTTTTTGTGTTCTACTTCCCCTTTCTGTTAATCCTGGTCCCCTCCCATACCCACTCCCCACCATTTGGGAGGGCAGTTTCTCTTTTCTTATATTAACTTGATTTGATTTCAATAAAGTGTTACTAGTTATCAGTGTGACCCATTTTAGGGAACCTGGTCACCATGATACAGTGACAGATATTGACAATTTTCCTGATTTTTTTTAAAGTTATATTCCAGTGAGTGTAACTGTCTAGCTACTGGAAGATGGGGGATCTGGGTGGAGCAGGCCTAGTCCTGATCATAGCAGGCTTGAAGATCTCTACCCCGGGTCCCACACTCTGGGTTCTTCTGCCAGTTCCTTCATGCGTGAGACTTGTTCAAGCGTGTGGAGAGTGGTCTTAAGTATGGCTATAGCTGGGTTCTGGAGGTCTTCAGCTGCCAGGGCTCTGCTCAGGGTGTGGAGGGAAACTCATCCTGCTCCCCTCCAAGGGCCCCGGTGATGACAGCCAGGCATGGGGGCAGGAGACTCTATCTCCAAGTGCCATGAAATCCCATCAACGGCCAAGATCCAGAGACTATAAAACCAAGTTCCCTAGTTCTCTCTCTTGGAGAACCCTGCAGGCTACGGAGAGTATCCTGCCCACATGGCAGAGCTCCCCGTGGCGTATTCAATATGCCAAAACCCAGTAACAATGATTCCCCTGATCCTGAAAGAGCCTCCAATGTGGCACTTGCTAAAATCTCAGGACTAGGATGAATGGAGATGTTATCGGTGCCTGCTCGAGAAGAAATCAATGAACAACGGGATGACAGTGATACAGTGATAGTGAAAGTCCAGTGAAAACATCTGTGCCTGTCTTTGTGCCCCTGGCTTGTTAAATGTAGTACTACTTCCAACTGTTTAAGGCCAGACTTTATCTTTCTTTATAATTGCCTAGTACTTCATGTGCAAATGTATTGTCTTCTCTCATCATGCAAAAAGATAACTCTAAATGGATTAAAAGCTTTGCTGTCAAGAGTCAAATCAGTAAAAGAACATGGAAGGAAACACAGGCTCCATTCCCTGTGATACAGACTTCAGTAGTATCTTCAGGGATTAGAGTTCATTTAACGTGCAAGGTGTGTATTGATCGTTCATTGGAAATGCTGTAGAATAAAACAACAGACTATATAGGATTCGTAATGACAGAGGCTTTATTAGAAAACGTAGGTCAAACTCCCTGTTTTTAGAGAAATAGATCAAAGTGACCTTCCAAAGAGGAAAGCAGAACAGAGAGCCATGAGTCTATGAGGGACTGTGAGGATTCTTCAGTAGCTGCAGAAAGTTCTATGAAAATCATGAGCATTTGTTGCTCTAAGGCACTTCGTGGAAGAAGATAAAGACCCTAAATTCAGATTTGATAAAGAAGATAAAGACCCTAAATACAGAGATTGGGATTCTACAGGAAGCATATGTGGAGTTACCCAAGACCCACAGACCGAGGGAGAAGAGAATCCAGTGAGGTTCCTTCCAACAGTCAAGCTGGCTCAATGAGCTCTGGCTCACCATGCAGATGATAATAGAAATATAGTGGTAGAGTGCTTTCAGTGAGGTTTGCAGGCAAATCTGTCTTCACAAAGGCCAATCAGTGCTGGGAGCCCAGGTGGTCCTTCGGGAGCATTGGCAGCCAGGCTGGGGGAGGTTGGAGGCACAGCAGA
The DNA here is from genome assembly GCF_029834395.1 of Sorex fumeus. Classification (NCBI taxonomy): domain Eukaryota; kingdom Metazoa; phylum Chordata; class Mammalia; order Eulipotyphla; family Soricidae; genus Sorex; species Sorex fumeus. The sequence continues at coordinate 75,037,194 of NW_026606120.1, read as the reverse complement.
TGGGTGGGCTGCAGGGCTTGAGCTTCAGGAGGAAGAGATCCATGGGGCTGGCAGGAGGGGCTTTAGCAGCAGCAGGGGGAGCAGCTGGGTTTGCAGCAGCAGGAGGTGCAGCAGCAAGGAGGGGGGCAGCATGGGCTGCAGCAGCAAGGTGGGGGGCAGCAGGGTTTGCAGCAGCAAGGTGGGGGGCAGCAGGGTTTGCAGCAGCAAGGAGGGGGGCAGCATGGGCTGCAGCAGCAAGCTGGGGGGCAGCAGGGCTTGCAGCAGCAAGGTGGGGGGCAGCAGGGCTTGCAGCAGCAAGGTGGGGGGCAGCAGGGTTTACAGCAGCAAGGTGGGGGGCAACAGGGCTTGCAGCAGCAAGGAGGTGGGCAGCAGCAAGAAGGCGGGCAGCAGGGCTTGCAGCAGCAAGGTGGGGGGCAGCATGGGCTGCAGCCGCAAGGTGGGGGGCAGCAGGGCTTGCAGCAACAAGGTGGGGGGCAACAGGGCTTGCAGCAGCAAGGGGAGCAGCAGCTGGGCCCACAGCAGGGGGGCTGGCAGCAAGGGGAGCAGCACATGGTGGCAGAGGTGGTGGGTGGTGGGTTGATTGTTCCAGAGGGGAGTTTTCCAGAGGATGATGTTCCTCTCACTCCCGTCAGTGCTTTTATACCCTGGACTCCCAGAGTTTCCACCAATAAGCAGCACTTTCCTTGTTTATGAACAACACAGATTCTAGGCTGTCAGAGGAAGTTCTTTTCCCTCTAAATGCTATGAATCTTTAGGAGATAAGTGTTTCGTGTGTGCCTTAATTGAGATTAATTCCCAGTTCCTTTTCTTTGATAAAAGGAAGGCAAAATATAAATGCTCCTGCTTTGTTCCTAGCCTGAGCATGTGATCAAGTTCCTGAAACCTTGTGAGAGCAGAAGATGTTCTTTTCTACTTTTGCTTATTGGTTGTACGCCCATGTGGAGGTGCTTTGGGGGGAACATGGTGCTGCACTCTGCCAGTGAGGAGCCAGCCCCATGCACCCCATATTGTTGCTGCTGGTTATAGTGCCCCATTCTCTGTTTCTGGTTTGATGTATCTAGTTCTGTGTCTGTGTACTCAGCTCCAGGACCCCCTTGTAGAGGACATTTGCAGTTGTCTCTTTTATCTGATAAGGCTGACAAAGCAGGTGAAGAGAAACATGGCCTGGGATTAAGGAAACATCAGCCAATTATGTTCTTGTTTATCATTTACTTGTTTTTTTGCAGAACAGCAACATTTTCTGGACATGGGAATTTCAGGTATTGTTATTGCATCCTCTCAGCCAGCAGTTCTCAACCAGGGTGGGGTATATGTTCCTTGTGGGCCCACAGGATATTCCAACAGGACCATATGTGAAAATCTCTGTTTCCTAATAATGTATCTTTTTAAATTGAGATATGTTACTTTACTGTAGTCTTGAAGTCATTGCTTCCTGAATTCAAGACTGCTCTGCCAATCTCTCTGGCAGCATTCTAAGGTCCTTTTACCTTTGTCCACTCTCCTTTTCCTCTCTGACCTCTGTGATCTCCGCAGTTCCCAGTTCTATTGATTGTGTCTTAGCATTTGTTTTCATTGGGGGTTATCCAAACACTTTTCTTTATTTCCTTATTTTCTGCATGTAAACGAGAGCATCTGGTATTGGACTTGTATTTTCTGACTTCACTTAACTTGACACCCTTCCACCCAAGTCCCAGAAAACCTAAAATTACCTACCCTCCCTGAATTTTTTTATTTTTCAAGACAAAGGACTACTCCCTGTTGAGAGGGAATGTGAAAGTAACTTTAGAACTGGGGTCATACATTCCAGATGACAGATGTCAGAGGCGCCTCAGCCAGGGTACTGGGCTCCTCCGGGTGTCTGTCTGCAGGTTAGCAGAGGAATGGATTATCCTTTTTTTTGTTGTTGTTGCTTGTTTTGGAGCCACACCCAGCAATTCTCACTTCAGGCAGGGCTCAAGAGACTGTATGGGACACCAGGATCAAACCTGAGTTGGCCACATGTAAGGCTACTACCCTTCATATGATAGCTCTGGTCCCGACAGCTCTTCCTTGTGTAGAAGGGCCTGGCTCTCTACAGGTAGGCTGGTGGCTCTCCTACCACAGCTGTGGCTGCTACCTCAAGGTGGCAGTGGTGGGGCTGGGGCTGGGTTAGAGTAGGGCTGACTCTGGCATAGCAGACTCTGAGTCAGAGACTCATCCAGCTCACCGGTCTTGGCCTCCAGAGCAATGGCCTTAGAGTCTGGACCATGTGAGCACCGAGTGGAGAGGCTGTGGTGCAGGCCTGAGAGCTCCCAGCTGATGGGGACAGAGTGGGCATTGTGGTCCTGATTCTGCTTCCACCGCAAGGCCAGCGAGGGCCGCCTCCCCACAGCTCAGTCATGTGCTTGGCTTGACTCCTCTGTCCTCCTTGTCCATTCTCCAGAAATTCTGTTCAGACATGTGCAGGCAAAATTTCCTGTTTACTCATAGCTGAGTACTATTCCATTGTGAATTTATACCACATTCTCTTCAATCACTCATTTGTTGTCAGGCATTTTGGTTGTTTTCAAATCTTGACTACTACAAATATAATATTGCACATGTCCTTCCGAATTAATATTTTTGTGTTTCGGGGTCAGATAATCAAGAGTGGAGTTGTTGGGTTATATGGAGATCTATTTGAATGTTTTGAGAGGTCCCCAATCTGTTTTCCAAAGAATGAAATCACAAAACAGTATGCAATGTTCACACTTTTCTCTTATTACTTTCTTTAGCTTGAATATAAGTACGGCTGTCATTGCTTTTGTGAGATTACCATTTGCTTACCATTTGATTGTCTTCCAAGCTTTTTCTCTAAACTGGTGTTTAGCAGGAGAGTTCAGCTGTGTCTCTTGTAGGCGGAAGAAAGTTGAATTTTGTTCCAGATCTGTTGTGCTTTTTTCTTTTTTTTAAAAAAAGAGCTGAGTCCATTGACATTCAGAGATCTTTTTAATAGGAGAAAAGCTTTTGCCATTTTTCTATGAGAATTTTGGCCAGTTTAAGAGTTTAGTCAGAATTTCTTACAGTCACTCTTTTATTAAAAAAAAAATTCTGTCATTGGTTAACAAGAGTGCACAAGTTCATATGTGCCAAAAGTTAACTATTAACACATACCAACCACCCCCAGATTTTTAGCATCTCCTCACCACTGTATATAAGAACCTCAACATCTGCCAGCCACTTGGTAAACTGAATTTTTAACTCTTTGTTTTGTTTTGTTTTGTTTTTTGGGCCACACCCTGCAGTGCTAGGGCTTACTCCTGGCTCTGTGCTCAAGAAGCACTCCTGGAAGACTCAGGGCACAGTATGGGGTGAGGGGAATCAAACCTAGGTTGACTCTGGCAATTGAAGTAAATTCACCTGTAATGTCAGACTCAAAGAGTTTGTTTTGATTGGATATTTGTTGAATTCCCTGCTGGTTCTGTTTCTGAGCTGTCTGGACTGTGCTACCCTGTTGATTAAACACCCAGGGATTGTCCTTGAGGTGAGAGGGCTTCAGAGACACCGATCCAGAGTTGCCAAAGAACAGTACCAAAAGGGTTGCCATCTCCCCATAATTTATCATTCCTGTAGTTTTATTAGTCATTTGTCCTTCCGTAGATTCAAGCAGCTCTGACTTGACATTGAGTCCTCCTTCTTTCCCTCACAAAGAGCTTCTGTTAATTGAGTTACACCCATTACAGTGCTCCAGGGGTACACCCAATTCCACAGAGGCACTCCTGATCCTCCATTTATATGTTTAATGTCTTTTTTGTGTTCTACTTCCCCTTTCTGTTAATCCTGGTCCCCTCCCATACCCACTCCCCACCATTTGGGAGGGCAGTTTCTCTTTCCTTATATTAACTTGATTTGATTTCAATAAAGTGTTACTAGTTATCAGTGTGACCCATTTTAGGGAACCTGGTCACCATGATACAGTGACAGATATTGACAATTTTCCGCCCCTCTCGGAGAGCCCGGCAAGCTACCGAGAGTATTCGATATGCCAGACACAGTAACAACAAAGTCTCCAATGGAGACGTTACTGGGCCCGCTCGAGCAAATCGACGATCAACGGGAGGGCCTTTACCTTTACCTTTACCTTTACCTGATTTTTTTTAAAGTTATATTCCAGTGAGTGTAACTGTCTAGCTACTAGAAGATGGGGGATCTGGGTGGAGCAGGCCTAGTCCTGATCAGAGCAGGCTTGAAGATCTCAGCCCCGGGTCCCACACGTCTGGGTTCTTCTGCCAGTTCCTTCATGCGTGAGGCTTGTTCAAGCGTGTGGAGAGTGGTCTTAAGTATGGCTGTAGCTGGGTTCTGGAGGTCTTCAGCTGCCGGGGCTCTGCTCAGGGTATGGAGGGAAACTCATCCTGCTCCCCTCCAAGGGCCCCAGTGATGACAGCCAGGCATGGGGGCAGGAGACTCTATCTCCAAGCGCCGTGAAATCCCATCAACGGCCAAGATCCAGAGACTATAAAACCAAGTTCCCTAGTTCTCTCTCTTGGAGAACCCTGCAGGCTATGGAGAGTATCCTGCCCACATGGCAGAGCTCCCCGTGGCGTATTCGATATGCCAAAACCCAGTAACAATGATTCCCCTGATCCTGAAAGAGCCTCCAGATGTGGCACTTGCTAAAATCTCAGGACTAGGATGAATGGAGATGTTATCGGTGCCTGCTCGAGAAGAAATCAATGAACTACAGGATGACAGTGATACAGTGATAGTGAAAGTCCAGTGAAAACATCTGTGCCTGTCTTTGTGCCCCTGGCCTGTTAAATGTAGTACTACTTCCAACTGTTTAAGGCCAGACTTTATCTTTCTTTATAATTGCCTAGTACTTCATGTGCAAATGTATTGTCTTCTCTCATCATGCAAAAAGATAACTCTAAATGGATTAAAAGCTTTGCTGTCAAGAGTCAAATCAGTAAAAGAACATGGAAGGAAACACAGGCTCCATTCCCTGTGATACAGACTTCAGTAGTATCTTCAGGGATTAGAGTTCATTTAACGTGCAAGGTGTGTATTGATCGTTCATTGGAAATGCTGTAGAATAAAACAACAGACTATATAGGATTCGTAATGACAGAGGCTTTATTAGAAAACGTAGGTCAAACTCCCTGTTTTTAGAGAAATAGATCAAAGTGACCTTCCAAAGAGGAAAGCAGAACAGAGAGCCATGAGTCTATGAGGGACTGTGAGGATTCTTCAGTAGCTGCAGAAAGTTCTATGAAAATCATGAGCATTTGTTGCTCTAAGGCACTTCGTGGAAGAAGATAAAGACCCTAAATTCAGATTTGATAAAGAAGATAAAGACCCTAAATACAGAGATTGGGATTCTACAGGAAGCATATGTGGAGCTACCCAAGACCCACAGACCGAGGGAGAAGAGAATCCAGTGAGGTTCCTTCCAACAGTCAAGCTGGCTCAATGAGCTCTGGCTCACCATGCAGATGGTAATAGAAATATAGTGGTAGAGTGCTTTCAGTGAGGTTTGCAGGCAAATCTGTCTTCACAAAGGCCAATCAGTGCTGGGAGCCCAGGTGGTCCTTCGGGAGCATTGGCAGCCAGGCTGGGGGCAGTTGGAAGCACAGCAGATGGGTGGGCTGCAGGGCTTGAGCTTCAGGAGGAAGAGATCCATGTGGCTGGCAGGAGGGGCTTTAGCAGCAGCAGGGGGAGCAGCTGGGTTTGCAGCTGCAGGAGGTGCAGCAGCAAGGAGGGGGGCAGCATGGGCTGCAGCAGCAAGGTGGGGGGCAGCAGGGTTTGCAGCAGCAAGGTGGGGGGCAGCAGGGTTTGCAGCAGCAAGGTGGGGGGCAGCATGGGCTGCAGCAGCAAGGTGGGGGGCAGCAGGGCTTGCAACAGCAAGGTGGGGGGCAGCAGGGCTTGCAGCAGCAAGGTGGGGGGCAGCAGGGTTTACAGCAGCAAGGTGGGGGGCAACAGGGCTTGCAGCAGCAAGGAGGGGGGCAGCAGGGCTTGCAGCAGCAAGGAGGGGGGCAGCAGGGCTTGCAGCAGCAAGAAGGGGGGCAGCAGGGTTTACAGCAGCAAGGTGGGGGGCAACAGGGCTTGCAGCAGCAAGGAGGTGGGCAGCAGCAAGAAGGCGGGCAGCAGGGCTTGCAGCAGCAAGAAGGCGGGCAGCAGGGCTTGCAGCAACAAGGTGGGGGGCAGCAGGGCTTGCAGCAGCAAGGTGGGGGGCAGCAGGGCTTGCAGCAGCAAGAGGAGCAGCAGCTGGACCCACAGCAGGGGGGCTGGCAGCAAGGGGAGCAGCACATGGTGGCAGAGGTGGTGGGGGGATCTGTGTTCAGAGGAGCGTTTCCCAGAAAATGATGATCCCTCTGTCTCTCTCTCTGGGCTTTTTATACCCTGGACCGTCAGAGTTTGCGCCAATGAGATGCACTGTTGTTGTTTATAAACAACATCGCATCTAGAACCTTTTGAGAGGAAGCTTTCCCTCACCCAAATATCGTTAATCATTAGAAAATTACTGTTGTGTGTGTTTCTTAATGAGATTAATTTTTAGATACTGAGATCAAAGGAAGGCAGGCACATCATCAAGGTACCTGTTTTGATCACACTGTCTTGTCACATGAGTGAGTTTCTGAAACTTCACAATATCATGTCTTTCTCTTGTTTCCTCTGTTGGTTGGGTGCAGGATGGGAGCTTTGCTGGTTGGGTGGGGCATGATGCTTCACAGGCACAGTGAGGAATGGAATCCAGGCTGAGTCTGGGTTTTACCCCTGACACTGGAGGCAGTTCTGGTACAGTTCCACTCTGAGCACATATAGGCCTGTATCGCCCAACTCTACGAAACTAGGGATGTTTGTCTTTGAGTCCTCCACATGACAAAACTAAGAAAACAGGTGTGGAAAGAGGAGTGTCTTGGGATCAAGAAAGCCTCAATCAGTTAATTATGTGCTTGCTAACTATTTCCTGAACACAGGAGTTGTGAAATATGGGAATTTCTAGAGAGTGATGTAGCACATTGGGCCACCCAGGGTGAATTGGTAACTGCTCTCCTGTTCCTTTTATTCACCATTTTTTTTGTCTCCAGTAACTAATTATATAGTTCTTTTTTTTTTTTCTTTTGGTGGTGGTGGGGAATGAGGGTGGGACACACATGGCAGTATTCAGAGGTTACTCCTGGCTCTAAACTCAGGGATGACTCCTGGTGGTGCTCAGGGAACCATATCGGGTGCAGGGGATCAAACTCGGGTGTGCTGTGTGCATTGAAAGTCCCCTATCTATTGAACTATCACTCCGGCCTCAGATAGTTCTTGACTTATGTTTAATCTTTTCCTTTTTATCTTCCTCCTTTTTCATATCTTTGCTTCGAAGGAAAGCAACGCACTTTCATATCCTCTTTCTTCTATTCTTTTTCCCTTCGTATTATCTCTGTTTCTGTATCATCTCTCTCTCTTTCTTTGCATTTTCTTGTTCTCGTATATCGTGTAGATCTTCACACTTAAGGATAAAAAGCAGATTATAAAGATGTTGGTGATCCCTACTATAATATAGGATCTCTGTGTGTTCAGCTCATTTCCACTTTCCATCTGGATCTGTCTGAGTCCCTTCATGTACCTGGAGAAAGTCCTACTGCCTGAGCTTGTTTCATTGGTAAACGTTCTCTCAGTGCTTCTGAGAGCTGCTTCATATGGACTCTGATCTCTTGTCCATTAGATACTGTCACTATAACAAGATTTTTGTTGTTTTCTTTTGGGTTTAGCTTCAGTCACTGACTGTGATATATATCACTGTGTACCCTTTCCCATGTCAACTCCCAGTCCCTTAAAGTTATGTCAGTCATCCCAACTAGTCTGTGTTTACTGGAATCATTTTTAAAAATAATTTCTGGAAGGAATCAATGATGATATTGCTTTGCTACTTTACTTTTGGGTTCCTCTTCTTTGTTATGGGAACATTGACATTCATGTTGACGTTTCTTCAAGAAATAAAGATGATGTATATGGAGACTTTGGTTAATAGTTAACAATATTTTGCAAATAAGAAATGTTTGTTGTTTTTTTCACTTTTCATCACTGGCTTTATTCTAATAAAAAATAGAGGTTACATTTGTGTGTTTTTTTTATGTGTCAGGGGTAAAATATTACCATGTTGTAGCCCCATAGTGCCAGTATCTTTTTGCTACAGTCCCATTATCCCCTCTTGACAATCTTCTACTCATCTCTTGTACTCTTATTTCATTTTGTTTGTTCTTGATTTTTGTTTTGGGGCCACATCCGGTGAGGTTCAGGGATTACTGTTGGCTCTGCACTCAGGAATTATTCCTGGCAGTCCTGGAGGGACCATTTAGGGTGCTAGGCATTGAAATCTAGTTGGCTGCATGCAAGATAATACATTATCTAGATAATATACATAATATAAGATAATACATTATCTCTCCTGTTCCTTATATTTTTAGATTGACAGAATTATCAGAATCTAGGGGATGGAGTGATAGCACAACAGGTAGGGCGCTTGCCTTGCACACTGCTCACCTGGGTTCGATTCCTCCATCTCTCTCGGAGAGCCCAGCAAGTTACTGAGAGTATCCCGCCCACATGGCAGAGCCTGGCAAGCAGCCTGTAGCATATTCGATATGCCAAAAACAGTAACAAAAAGTCTCACTTTGTGTTTCTGGAGCAAACAGATGCCATTGGGCTATACTAGCATGCAACAGGGATGAATGGAGACGTTACAGGTGCCCGCTCAAGCAAATCGATGAACAATGGGATGCCAGTGCTACAGTGCTACCAGAATCTAAGAATGTGTTTTTATTGGTCATTGACTATTCTGTTGTTTTCTTCGCTATAAGTGAAATTACCCAGTGTTGGATATCAACCTAAGTGCTTTAGGCTTCATCAGTGAATTTCCCCCTTTCTTCCTCCCAGAGAAGCTTAACATGCTCTTGCTAGCATCCCTAATTTCATTAAAGTTCATCTTTAACATTTTCCTTGTATTTTACCTCTCATTGTCACAGGTCCCCAAGTCAGTTTTGATTACTTATAAGCTGAAATTTTCTTGTAATTATGAACTTTGTATTTGTACTTCTTTGTATTTGAAGTGCTGTATCTGCTTTTCTATTTCCCCTATAGCCTTTTTATATTTTACTATAGAGCAATGTTCTTTGAAAGACCATTAATGCTATGCTCCTAATATTTGCGAGTTGATTGACTGTGAAATATATCTGTTCCTGGGCATAATTATGTGGTCATAATTACTTGACTCAGGCTTCAGTTGCTGTAGCCCCTAATGATGTAGGTAGGTAGATAGGAAAAGGCCCTCGGCAATAAAATTTAGGTCAACAGAACTTCTGGGAGGAAAATTGTAAGACTGATCCACCCTGTGGATACAGAAAACAGGACTGATAAGAACTTCAGCAGACTCTGAGGAGGTTGGAGCCCTCTCCATGAAGTTTCTCAAACCTCCGACCTCTCCCTTAATCTGATTAAAATGTGATCCAGCCCCTGGAAGACTCCAGAACTTCCTGATCAAGAGACCCAAGAAGAGCGTATAAAAGACACCTTGAACAAAGGAAGGGCGCACATATGCTGCCCAAACCCGTGTGCTGCTTGTGTCCATGGCCAAGTATTTGCGGTGCCTGAGCACATGTGTCACCTGCATCTACCCTCTTGAGGTGTGTATTTTTATGCTTTCATATCTAATGCTGGGATGTGTGTAGGGACTCTCTCCATCCTTGGAGGAGCCCGCATTCTCTCTCTAGTCTGTTATTCTGTCTCTCTTACTCTCACACTCTCCCACTTTCTCTTCCTCCTTCCCTTCAAAAATCCTCCAAATAAAATCTGTTTTACTTCACTCCTTGTCTACTCCTGACCCTGGGTCCTGGGTGGCAGAAGGGGATTGGGAGAAAGTGACTGTCTTTTCCTCCAGCCACCCATGGTGTCCACGGACGTCACTAACACCCCAAAATGGAGGCCCCATCACAGGACTGGGATGGATCCGGGGTGAGTGGCAAAGCTACCCGGCATCAAAATGGGGCATTCTAGAAAGCATAAATGCATGGTCTTGATGCAAGCTGCTACAACTTAAGAGACAGGATTCCCCTCCCCCTCCACCCCCAAACACACACACACACACACACACACACCCCATAGGAAAGAACAAGCTAAACTGGTCTGAGGACTTAGTCTGGGATTTACGGTAAAAGCCTTGCTTGCTCTCAGAGCCCAGAGAACTAAGAGTTAAAACTTCCCTCCTCCCAGAAAGAAGAGCTTCCCACATCAATTTTAGTTATTCTTAAATATAATCCAAATGGAAATATGGGGTAGCACTGCACTGTCATCATGTTGTTCATCGATTTGCTCGAGCGGGCACCAGTAATGTCTCACAACAAATTGCGAGGCTTGTTTCTGTTTTCGGCATATTGAATACGCCACAGGGAGCTTGCCAGGCGTTGCCATGCGGGAGAGATACTCTCAGTAGCTTGCCGGGCACTCTAAGAGGGGCAGAGGAATTGAACCGGGGTCAGCTGTGTGCAAAGCAAACACTCTACCCGCTGTGCTATGACTACAGCCTGGAAATATAGGTACATGTTTTTAAATTTAATTACCAACTGTTAGAAAAAGAATTAGGGTTAGAACTGTGCTCAATAGTAATAAATGAGCTCTGATTTCTTTGTCATTTTCTGGTTTTGGAGTGTCAGAGATTTATGGCCTTTAATATAGTTTTACAGTGATTTTTCTTTTTCACACTAATTGGTCCAACCTTGGCCAGTTATGGTCCTTTTGATTTGGTCTGGACTTTCCAACTTGACTTTACTACCCTTCAGAAGATTTTGTATTTCCCGCAGGACTTCTTTCCCAAGCTTGCCTTCTTCATTACTGTAGTTGGTCATTTCAGAAGCCCTAGTTCCACAAAGGAAGAATGGATTGAGATACTATAACATGACTTTAGGGTTACTCATTGCTAATGGAATATTGTTTTATTTTGACCTTCTAAATGGGCTAGCCTATACAATATATTCAAATTATTTTTTAAATCATGGCTTATACTCATTGTTCTAATTCAAATTTTACATTTTAGGGTTTTTCTTAATTATTTTTATGTACACTTCTTTCTATTTCCCCTTATACTGGTTTTTAATAACTTTAATGTTATTATTTATTCATTGTAATGTTATTTCAAAATAAATAGCAATAAAATATATCTCACCAAAGGGGGGGAAAAAAAAAAGCCTTGCTTGTTCTCAGCCCAGAGAACTAAGTGTTTGGATCTTTGTCTCTTGCTGTGTTTATCTAAACAACTGCAAGTATTGCTAACTTATATATCTAGAAGGAAAGATAAAAGCAATGTAGATGTCCCTGGGAGACAGAGTATCTTCTTGAGTTGATCTCCCCAAGAGAATTTCCCCTGCCAGATGTTTATCTATGTAAATGATCAATCACACCTTTGTCCTTGTCTCAAGCCCCTCAGATGTTCTATAAGTATTCTAGCAGCTCTGCATTAAATGGGCCATTTTTACAATCAACTGGCCATTTCACTGTGTTCTCCTCTCTCTCAGTCTCTCTGTCTCTCTGTTGGGGAGGCCTGGTGAGGTGGGGAGGTAGGGAGGTGACTCTGGGCCACCAAAAGCACAAGCCCCCCCCCCTCTGCTTCGCACCCCCTCCATTTACTTTGTGAACTCACAACCTAGCATTTTTATTTGTGACTTAATTTACTATGACCCCCACCTGTGTTATCTATGTTGTAGCAATGGCAAAAGGTCAAGTTTTTAATGTAGCTAGTAGAATTCTATGTATAAATATGCCATATCTGCCACATCTTCTCACATCATGCTTGCAAGTTAAAATGAATTGAAGACTGAGATGTAAGAGATGAATCATGAAGTACATGGAAGGAAAGATAGACAAAATACTATGGGATGATACTGGCTTTAGTATTTTCTTCAGTGACTGGTTATCATCAGTGCAAAAATCAAAAGTAGACTGAACATGATTGCCACTCAATGCCTCTTTTGCAAATCACAGCACCCAAAAGGAGAGAGAGAACAAAAGGGAATGCCCTGCCACAGAGGCAGGGTGGGACACGGGGAGGGGAGGGGGAGGGATACTGGGATCTGTGGTGGTGGAAAATGGGCACTAGTGGAGGGATGGGTATTTGATCATTGTATAATTGAAACCCAAGCACAAAAATTTGTAAGTCTCAGGGTGTTTCACTAATAAATATTAAAAAAAAATCAAAACCAATAATAAACAAAAGGCCTGGCTTCAAACCAACAATATTCTGCATTGGGATTGAGTATTACTAAAATGAAAACATAGCCTTTTGAATGGGAGGAAATATTCACACACCATACATGTGACTATGGGATAGTATCAAGCTATGTAAAACAACAACAAAACAAGCCACAACATCAGTAAATGAGAAGAAGAAACACTTCTCAAAAAAAAAAAAACATAGCCCATGGGCTTTTTACCAAGAGAACAACCTGTGGGGAAAAAAACCCTACTCAACAAGAGGAGTTGGGAGTGTTGTGGAGAAAAAGGAGCTATTCATGCATTTTTTAGAGGGAATGTAAATTAGCTCAGCCTCTGTGGAAAATAGTAAGGGCACAGCAGTTCTGCTCCGAGATATGTATCCAAGAATGCAAAAAAGCTTATTTGAAAAGACATACAGTGGGTCAGAGAGATAATACAGTGGGTAAGGTCCTTGCATGCAACTAAGTTCATTCCCAGTGTTGCATTTGGAAACTCAAGCTCTGCTAGGGAGCCGGCGAGGTGTGCCCTCAAAGCAAAAAAAACAATGAAAAGCTTATACACATCTATGTCCACCTCAGTGCTGCTAATAATAGCTAAGGCATGCAAGCAAACCAAGTGCCTAAATACTAGTGTTTTTTTTTTTTTTTTAACTTATTCCCCAAATGCCCAGCAGGAAGCAGCTGGAAGCGTGGTTGGACTAGGTTGTCTCTTCAGAACATTTCAGACACATTGTCATGGGTTGTAGACCTCAGTTATGGTAGTTCATCAGAAATAGGTGGCCCCCATAGGTGGTTTATGTGGGCCAGAGAGGAGAGAGACCATCACTTTCTTCCAATCAATCTCTGCTACCCCGAGGCCATCTGGGAAGTCTAGGACTGATAAAGTCTGTGATGAGCCTCTGTGGCAGGAGCCAGAGCCCTGCCAGACCCACCAGGTGGCTGTCAAGCCAAACCTTATGTCTGCTTGGTCTTCTCAGCACGGAAGTTGATCCCCGCCACCCAATTTCTCCTGGAGTCACCACCTCAGGTTGGGGCAAGGACTTGCTCTTTGCAGGAAAGGAAAATCAGTCCTAGGTCTTACTCAGGGTTACCTGGTTCTTATCTTGCCTTGCAGAACAGAATTTCAGGAGTAGACAGAGCAGTGAAGTAAAACAGATTTTATTTGGAGAGTTTTAGGAATGGGAAGGAGGGAGGAAAGTGAGGGAGAGTAATGTGCTAAAGAGAGAATGCTCTTTTATTCAAAGAGCCCCTACACACATCCTAGTATTAGATAACAAAAGAGTGAAAGTACACATCTCAAGAGGGGAGATGTGGTCACCACATGTGCTTGGTCACATGTGCACAATCAGTACCTGGGCTCAGGCAACATATATATATATGCCAACTTTGAAAATTCCTTTTCTTGGTCTTTGTTTTCTGCTGGATCTTCTCTTGGAGGGTAGGTCCAGCCTTCTCCGGTCTAGGCTAGCTGAGCCTCAAGGGTTAATCAGATTAAAGGAGGGGACTGAGGGTTCTTAAGTGATTTCCTTCAGGCCCTTTCCATAGGGAGGGTTCTAGTTTCCTCAAGGTTGGTTTATCTGTTCTCACTTTCTGTACCCACAAGGTGGGTCAGCTTTTCTTTTCTTTCTTTTTTTTTTTTCATTTTGGGTCACACCCAGCTATGCACAGGGTTACTCCTGTCTCTGTAATCAGAAATTACTCCTAGTGCGCTTGGGGGACCAAATGGGATACTGGAGATTGAACCCTGGTCAGCTATGTGTAAGGCAAATGCCCTACCCGTTGTACTATCGTGTCAGCCTTAAGACTAGTGACTTTATTACTGCCCAGATATTTCATTGCCATGATGTGGGGGGAAACTTCTCTAATCTACCTTCCTATATTAGAACGACTGCTTCTCCAGTGCACTCACCATGTCCAACTCCAGCCTTTCCTTTGTGCATGCTCAGTCAGGATTATTAGCCATGGGCCCATCATACCTGCCTTCTGTCTAACATGGCACCTCTGAACACACAAGTTCTCCTCTTCACAGTTTTGAGTTTCACATAAACCTAAGTTTAAATAAAAACTTGGGAAATAACCCTCAAATACTTTATGTTTTCCTAGCATTGTTCAGAAGGCAGGGATTGCTCTAAGTCACACAGGCCTGATTTATCTTTCTTAATATTGTGATCGGAGGACAGTGTGATTGAAAGCTGGGGGTCATCACATGAAAGTTGAGGATCATCGCACATCTTGCACAACAGTTCTTAATTCCTTTCTAAATTTTTTTAAAAATTATACTTTAAATTGAATCACCCTGAGATACACAGTTATAAAGTTGTTCATGGCTGGGTTTCAACCATAAAATGTTCCAACACCATCCCTTAAAAGTGTAAATTTCCCACCACTAATGTACCCAGTTATCTTCCCACTTACATTCCTTTTAAACAGTTAGTGTGTACTTAGGACAAGGTGGTCATGAGTTTGATTCAATGATTTGTAAAGTACTATGAATAACAAATTGAACGCCATCTTTTGTTTTATTAAGGGTTCTGGCTCAGGACTCTAAGTTCCTGTATATTTCCTACAAGTTGAATAAGGTGAAATATGTCTTTTCCCATGCAGTGAGGTTACTTTTGGAGATAACCAAAAAGTTGGAGCTGTTGTCAGTAAAACTACCCAAGTGATTAGAAGGTTGGACTTTAATTTTTTTTTTCCACCTGAGAACACAGGTAAGTGGTGGGGACATTTTTGGCTACTTGTTTGGAAATACAAATACATTAGTTTTGAGAAGAAACAGAAGAACCAGTCTTGGATCTGAGTCTGTCCATATTAACACAATCACATTGCATCAGGAAGTTTTCTCATAGGGAAAATAGATATACTAATTCCCGGGAAACTACATGTGAATAAGAACGGGCAATGCAATTCATTTAGCGTGCAAAGTGTGTATCATTGTATTCATTGGGAATGTTGTAGAATAAAACAAAAGACCATATGTAGTCTGTAATGTCACATGGTTTATTAGGAAATATAAGTCAGATTCTCTGCATTGAAAGGAACAAGTCAAGGTGAACTTCAAAAAAGAAAGTAGAAACAGAAACAGAAATACAGAAGCACAGTTCTAGAAGAAGGACTGTGAGGATTCTCTAGCAGTTGCAGAAAGCTCTGTAACAGAAAGATTTTTTTTTTTTTTTTTTTTGCAAATGACCTACAAGAAGATAAAGATCCTGAATACAGAATAAAACCAGGGATCAGGATTGCACAGGGACCCATAGGAGAAGAATCCAGTGAGGTTCCCTCCAACAGTCAAGCTGGTACAAGGGGCTCTGGGCTCACCAGACAGATGGTAACAGAAGTATGGTGGTAGAGTGCTGGCTTTCAGTGAGGTTTGCAGGCAAATCTGTCTTAACAAAGGCCAATCAGTGCTGGGAGCCCAGGTGGTCCTTGGGGAGCAGAGGCAGCCAGCTGGGGGCAGTTGGAAGCACAGCAGATGGGTGGGCTGCAGGGCTGCAGGAGGGAGAGATCATGGGACTGGCAGCAAGGGCTTCAGCAGCAGCAGGGGGAGCAGCAGGGTTTGCAGCAGCATGGAGGGGGGCAGCATGGGGTGCAGCAGCAAGGAGGGGGGCAGCAGGGCTTGCAGCAGCAAGGGGAGCAGCAGGGGGAGCAACAGGGGGAGCAGCAGGGGGAGCAGCAGGGCTTGCAGCAGCAAGGGGAGCAGCAGGGGGAGCAGCAGGGCTTGCAGCAGCAAGGTGGGGGGCAGCAGGGCTTGCAGCAGCAAGGGGAGCAGCAGGGCTTGCAGCAGCAAGGTGGGGGGCAGCAGGGCTTGCAGCAGCAAGGGGAGCAGCAGGGCTTGCAGCAGCAAGGTGGGGGGCAGCAGGGCTTGCAGCAGCAAGGGGAGCAGCAAGGCTTGCAGCAGGTGGTGGTGCAGCAGGTGACAGGGCGACAGCAGCAAGGCTGGCAGCAGCTGGACCCACAGCAGGTGGGCTGGCAACAAGGGGAGCAGCACATGGTGGTGTGGGTGGTGGGCGGGCCTGTGTCAGAGAGGAGTTTCCAGAAGATGATGATGATCCCTCTCTCTCTCCGGCTTTTATACTCTGGATCCACAAGGTTTACACCAATAAGCTTGACTTTTCCTCATGCCTTATATTGTTTTTGATCATTCTTGGAGGAATTGTCGATGAGGAAGTTCCTCTCTTAATGTAATGAACTTCAGACAATAATTGTGTGGTCTGCTTCTTAGCTAATAAGGTCTCAGAAACTTTTCTCAGGTAACAGGAAGCAAGTTACATCATCGATGTTGTTCTGACTTTGATCCTTTCTTATTATAAAACATTTCCTGCCTCCTGGGAGGGTCAAAACAGCTATTTCTCTGCAGCTGACTTCCTTGACTCTAAATGGGATGAGAAGTGTTCCTGAGGAAGGGGTTAGTGTTGTCTAATAATGGGGAGAAATGAAATCCATACAGAGTTTAAGTCCAGCCCAGAAAATGCCTGAATTGAGACTGTTACAAGCATCTCTCTGGAGCTAAGTACCTGCTAGTGTACCCCAGCTCGATGAGATGCGTGGGAGAGAATGTTTGCCAGGATATGTCTCATTTAACAAAGGAAAATCAATATACAATATTGCATTCTTCTGTTGTCTTGAATAACTGAAGAAGTTATTAATTCTTCAATAATTTGTGATTGTTGGAGGCATTTTTTTCTGGTGTGTGTGTTTGTTTGTGTAGAGAAAAGGAAAGAAGAATAGCATTTTTATAGTTATTGGTTAAATTTCTTGAGTTTATAAAAAGTTTTTAGATTTTCTACTTATATCAGTTTTAATGAACTTCTTCCAATAAATCATTACATTTTGTGTAAAATTAAACATTTTCCCTAAAACTTTTCTTGTGTTTTATTATGCCTTTAATAATTTATAATCTACAGTCACACAACATTGTCATTTGTAATATTATTACAGATCCCTCTCTAATTTTTTTGAATACTATTGCCAAGTTTTTCTAATTTCATTATTGTATTTTATTCAACCAACTCTGACTTAAAGAGGTGTAAAAACAGTGGGAGTTCCAGGGGGAATAGTCTTACACAGACGCTTTATAAATCCCATAATTGAATCACTGAATTAAAAGTGCCTGTCTCTGCTAACATGTGCCACTTTAAGTTACTGTGGTCCATCTCGTCAGAGTAATTTACCCTACTTAGATTGGATTTGCCCTTATATTTCATTGTGTTACCAATGAAATAGATCAACAGCTATTTTTCCTCCAGTTTCTTTCTCCAAAGTTAGGTATCTGCCTTTCCATGGTGTAGGGTATATTTCTGCTTGTGTAGAACGCATCATTAAATGAAATTAATATAAATTTTGATGACCAATTTCTTCAATTTCCTTTTCACCAATTTGGTCAATGGTTTCTTTTCAGGTTATAATAAAATTCAGACTATTTTCCCAAATATTTAAGATTGTTTTATTTAGAGATTATAAGGAAGGAGAGAGAGAGAGAGAAAGAGAGAGAGAGAAAGAGAGAGAAAGACAGAGAGAGAGACAGAGAGGTAGAGAGAGACAGAGAGACAGAGACAGAGACAGAGAGAGGGAAGGATAGATGGAGGGAGGGAAGAAAGGGTGGGAGAGAGGAAGAGAGAACGAGAACATTGGCTTCTCCATAGGCAGAGGGAGACAGCTGATAGTATACATCTTAGGTAGAGATGGAGATGTGGACCAAGCCCAGAATGGGGAGGACCCTAGGTGCTTTTTATAAATAGAACAAACTAGTGTTTTCATTTCTGTTTTCATTTATATTTGTGTCATTTTTCCAAACTGCTTTGAGAACACATCATCCACTTTCTGCTGTTACCTGTATACCTAACTATTGAATTAACCACTTCTAATTCTAACTTCTAATTTCCACTTATTTGTTCTCTACCACAGAGGCAACAGATGCTGCTGTATTTCTCTGGATTTGGGAATCAAAACTTGCTGTTTTTTTTTTTCTTTAATATTCTTCACACTGTGGCAAGGGTCCTTGGGCAAGCAACTTAATAGATTTAAGCCTTTTTTTTTCCTAGTTGATTTCTTGTTTTCCTTTGGTTCTGTCTTTTCATTTTATTATTATTGAGGTAACATAGTAACAGTAATGTTAATATTTATGCTTTGGGCATACAATGATGCTACACCAATACTATCACTGAAGCGTCAAGGACTCTCCCCCGCTGTTTCTAAGGTGCAGTCTGCTCCCTTTTCCCCCACTACCCAGCCCAATTTCCCCTACCTCTCTGCACCTCAAATTATGGCTTGGTAACCTCAGTTCTGTTATCAGGGTTCAAGGATTTATTTTAAATTCAGATTACCATTTTTTCTCCTTAATATAACACATGTGAGAGAGCTAATCCAGCATTTATCCATCTCTCTCTGACATATTTTGCTTAACATGACACTCTCCAGTTTTATCCATCTGTAACAAACATCAAGTTTGCATTATTTCTTGTAGTGAGTATTTTTCCATCATGCATATAGACCATGATTTCCTTATCCACTCATCTGTTGTTGGGCATTTGGGTTGCTTCCAGATTTTGACAATTAACAGAAATGTGATGAATATAGGTGTTTATACGTTTTTTCTTTTCTTTCAGTGAATACTACTGTGCTTTGTGACCAGTTGCTGGATCATAAGGTAGCTCTATTTTTAATTTTATATGTTTCCATGCTGTTTTCTACAGAGATTGAACCAGAGGTCAGTTCCATCAGCAATCTCATCGACAGTCACCAAAAGTTTCCTTTTTTCACCTCATCCACATCAATAATGTTTTTATACTTTTTTTCTGGATATGGACCATTCTCACTTGTATGATGCGATATCTCTTTGCAGTTGTGATTTGCATTTTCCTGATATTCAGTAATGACTTTTTCCTGTGCCTGTTGATCATCAATGTTTTCTTTGGGGAAGTGTCTGTTAGTTCCTCATTCCAGTTTGTGTTGGAGCTGTTCTTTATTGATGGATTTTGTGAGTGCTTTATTTATCTTCAGTATTAGCCCAATTCTCAGATGCATGATATGTGATTTATTATTCCCCCCCCCCCCCCCCGTCAGAGTGAGGTGGGGGTCTCATTTCGGCAGTAATTTATTTTATAATGCAAATATTTTAACTTAATTTTTTAATTGAATAGCCTTGAGATATACAGTTGCAAAGTTGTTTCTAATTGAGTTTCAGTCATACAATGTTCCAATACCAATCCCTTCACCAGCTCACATTTCCCTCCACCAATGTCTCCAGTTTCCCTCCCATTCCCCTCCCACTCATCTCCTCCAACCCCAACCCAACAGCCTGCCTCTATGGCAGAAATTTTCTCCTCTCTCTCTCTCTCTCTCTCTCTCTTGTTCTCTCTCATTTTTCTTTACGGTAAGCTTTGATGTAGTGTCATCTATTTGTGCTTTTTGTTTTCTTTGTCATTGTTTTCTTTGATGTATTTTATAGTTTAAAGTCTACTACTGAGGTCTTTATTAATTTTAAATTAACTTTAAACTTTTGTGTATAGTGTGAGATAAGAAATCAATTTCATTTGTCTATTTATTCATTTTTACATGTGGCTAATCACTTTTCCCAATACCATTTGTTGAAGAGGCTTTCCTTCCTCCACTTAGTTAGTGTGCCTAACTCATTGTCATCAGCATATTTACCAAATATGAGGTTTACCTTAGATTCCTAATCAGATGCCATTGATCTGAGAAGCTCTTTTCATTTCACTACACATTTGATTATTTGGTAGCCTCCTACTTTACTATCTTGATTTGTTGTTTCTAAAAGCTTTGTTTTGTGAAATAATTAGGAATTTCTACATATATTTTCATGTCATCTGCAAACAGTGATAGTTTTTTTCAATTTGAATGCCTTCAATATTTTTCTTGCCGTATTTCTAAGGCTAGGATTTCTGATACAATGTGGAATAATATAGTGGTGAAAGTGGACTACTTTGCTTTGTGCCTCATATTAGAGGAAAGAGTTTTTTTTTTCTTCCATTGAGTATAATGTCAGTGGGTTTGTTATTTATGGTCTTTACAATATTCAGATAAGTTATTTTAATTTTTTAAGTTTTAAAGACCAAAAAATGCAATTAAATATTATCAAAAGTTTTCTCTCCATATACTGTAAATCATGTGATTTTTATATTTTCTTTTGACAATTCAGTGGATCACATTAGTTTATCTGCATAGAACTATCCTTGCATCCCTGGGATGAATTTCACCAATAAGGGCACACAATCCTTTTGATGGTAATGTTGAATTTATTCACTAAGATTTGTTGAGATCCTTTTATCTATACTAACCAGGAAAATTGGTATATAGTTTTATTTTAAAATAGTATTTCTTTCTCTATGTGCTTTTAGGGCAATGTTGACCTCATGCAAACTATTAGAAAGAATTCCTGTTTCTTTGATTCATTCCTGAGAATGCTTGGGAAGGATAGGTAATAAATCCCTTTTGAAAGTCTGGTAAACCACACTATTAAACCTGTTTGACCTGGGCTTTTATTGATGGGGGAGATTTTTGGATAACCTGGTTGGTTTTTTTGAAAATTTTTCCTTCATTGTGTTTATTTCATACAAACTATTCTATATAGTCCGGTCCTCCCATTGTTCATCAATTTGCTTGAGCGGGCCCAGTAACGTCTCCATCTAGACCCAAATTGTTAATTTAGATGTTTTTCCTCTTTTTTTCCTCTTTAAAGGAAAGAGGAAAAAAAGACCAAGCAGTTTGGTTTCACTTTCCCCCATCTTTTCCTATATTGTTGTTGTAATTTTGCAATATCCAGAATTTTCATATGTGGCTACAGTGCCGATATTCACTTTGTTGTGACGTGAGTGGCTGTGCTCATCTTGAGGTGTTAGAGGTAATAGGAGCAGTTCCAGGATGCTTCTGGGGATAGAACTCTTAGCCTTATGTGTGAAAAAAAGGTTCTCTACCACTGAGCCCTGTCCCTGTATCCTTGGTTTATTTTATTTTATTTTTTTGTCACAGGGGAGTATAATTTCTTCTGCTAGTCCTCACAAAATCTGATAAGGGTAAGACTGTGGTCATTTGTTTTTGTTTACTTCTGTATCTCCTAAGTGAATTCAGAGATTGGGACATGTAGGTTCACAAGACCTATTTGCTGAAGGAAAAATATTTTGAATTTATAAATTCCCATATCTTCTCATTTGTCCTTAAACCCAATCTGTTGTTAAATGAGATAGACGTGATAACCTCAAGTCATTTATTTTTTATATGCAAGACTATGTTGATCATGGAGTTGCCTCTTTGATCTTTGATCTCTTCTGCTGCATCATAAAACAAAATAGTGAAGAAAAAGCAGGTTAGTTTTTGGAAGCCAATCAAGAAGTTTATAAGCTAAGCAACAGTGCGAGTTGGCGCATGTTCCATGTTCTTCTTGACAGGTTTTAACCAGCAGTAAGACCTCCACTGAAGGTTTGTTTGAAAATGAGACACTGGGAAAAAGGCCTGCTATGAGAGCTGGATTATTTCCACTTGAGTCTGAGTTAGGTGAAGTTACCCAAGATAAAACAAGACCACGGCACTGGACAATTGCAAGGCGAATAACCTTTCTCCTCAATATGTTGCAAAATATTCTCTTGGCTTTTGGTAGAACTCAGAACACAGTCTCTTATTTATTTATTTGTTTGTTTATTTATTTATTTAATGAATCACCATGAGGTACAATTACAGAGTTACAAACTTTCATGCTTATGTTTCAGTCATACAATGAGTGAGTACCCATTCCTCCACCAGTGCCCATTCTCCACCAATGTTCCCAGTATCCCTCCCACCTCACCCCATAACCCACCCCATCACCTCCATCGTCCTTGTGGCAGGCTCATTCCCTTTTATTCTCTCTCTTCCTTTGGGTATTGTGGTTTGCAATACAGGGATTAAGTTGGCCATCATGTTTGTTCTATACACATCTCTAGCACACATCTCCCATCCTTAGAAGGCCTTTCAAGTATTCTTTACTTGGTTGGCCCTTCTCTATCTGAGTTGCCTTTTCCCCCAGCATGTGAGATCAGTTTCCAAGCCATGGAACAATCCTCCTGATCCTTATCTTTACTATCCTTGGGTGTTAGCCTCCCGTTAAGTTACTTTGTATTTCACAAATGAGTGCAGTACTTCTATGTCTCTCCCTCTCTTTCTGATTCATTTCACTTAGCATGATACTCTCCATGTTGATTCAGTTATATGCAAATTTCAGAACACAGTCTCGACTAGCTTCTCATGTCGAGATGAGAAATGTCCAGAAATCATTTCAAGTACTTGTTCACCATGATATGCTGAAAGCGCTATGGTCAGAAGGTTGGATTGTTTGGCAGAGAACCAAATGATACTTCAGAGAACCATAGGCATGGACCAGGAAGATGATGAGTCGTCTCACTTCTGTCAGCTTGATATTGGCCAAATAGATATTGGGCCTTAAACACTCTTTTCCACTTTGTGGCAACCACTGTTTGCCAAAATCCTCTGTGATTCTTCTGTTTTATTTTCTTATAATGTCCCCTTTCTTTCTTTGCCATTACCATCATACCAATCATGGATTCAGTCCTGCCTGATTTTCTTCTTTCTCATATTCCTTTATTCATGCACAGAAAGGGGCACAGTGTGTGAGTGTTTTCCTTCTTGAAGACCTGAGGAAAAGGCCTGTTAGCAGAGCTGGATTACTTCCATTGAGCCTGAGATACATGAAGATACACTGAGATAAAACAAGACCTCAGCACTGGACTATTGCAAGGCAAGTAACCTTTCTCCTCAGTAGGCTGCTAACGCTAAGGCCAAGGCTTCTGATGTTCTAGGAAGAGATGATAGAAGTGAAATGAAGTCTGAATGTAATGTCTTATAAAGGTGATTCATAAAAACACACAAAACAAACAGGAAAAGATGAAGATGCTCTACATTTTATTAGAAAAGAATCAGGGAGACTCTGTAAGTCGGAGGGTAGTTACAGAGGACAATCAAGAAAAATGTTAATTAGTTTTTGTTTGCTTGCTTGTTTTTTTCTAGTTGCTGACAGAATAAAGGGGACAATCACTTTTCCAAAAGAAATCTCTTGGACAGGTTAAAATGGTCCAGGGTGTGGACAACTGACCAGAGCTACAAAAAAGAAAATCAGAGAAGTAGATTGTTCCCTGTCAAGCAGACTTTTGGGCCATTTACAGGACAAGCAATCAATAATTTGATAATGGTCAGGACTGGATTATTGCATGATCCAAGTTGTTGATAGACTGTTGAGTCTTAAAGAAAAGGATCAAAAGCAGGCCGGTTTGGTCAGCAGCAAGGCTGACAGGGACTAAGCAGCAGGTGGGCATGCAGCAGCTGCTCATACAAGTTATTTTGCAGCAGGTGGTTGTTCAGCAGGTGTTTTGGCAGCAGGGTGGGGGCAGCAAGGCTAGCAGCAGGGCTTGCAGCAGCTAGGTGGGGAGCAGCAGCAAGAGCAGCAGGGGGAGCAGCAGGGCCTGCAGCAGCAGGGGACGCAACAGACCTTGCAGCAGCAGCAGGGTTTACAGCAAGGAACGCAGCAGGGTTTGCAGCAGGGGGGGCAGCAGGGAGAGCAGCAGGGACTGCAGCAGGGAGAGCAGCAGGGTTTACAGCAGGGGGAGCAGCAGGGCTTGCAGCAGCAAGGAGAGCAGCAGGGGGAGCAGCAGGGCTTGCAGCAGCAAGGAGAGCAGCAGGGGGAGCAGCAGGGCTTGCAGCAGGGGCTGCAGCAGGGGCTACAGCAGGGGGAGCAGCAGGGCTTGCAGCAGCAAGGAGAGCAGCAGGGGGAGCAACAGGGTTTGCAGCAGCAAGGAGAGCAGCAGGGCTTACAGCAGGGGGAGCAGCAGGGCTTGCAGCAGGGGCTGCAGCAAGGGGAGCAGCAGGGGTTGCAGCAGGGGGAGCAGCAGGGCTTGCAGCAGCAAGGAGAACAGCAGGGGGAGCAACAGGGTTTGCAGCAGGGGCTGCAGCAGGGGGAGCAGCAAGGTTTACAGCAGGGGGAGCAGCAGGGCTTGCAGCAGCAAGGAGAGCAGCAGGGGGAGCAGCAGGGCTTGCAGCAGGGGGAGCAGCAAGGAGAGCAGCAGGGGGAGCAGCAGGGCTTGCAGCAGGGGCTGCAGCAGGGAGAGCAGCAGGGTTTACAGCAGGGGGAGCAGCAGGGCTTGCAGCAGCAAGGAGAGCAGCAGGGGGAGCAGCAGGGCTTGCAGCAGGGGGAGCAGCAAGGAGAGCAGCAGGAGGAGCAGCAGGGCTTGCAGCAGGGGCTGCAGCAGGGGGAGCAGCAAGGTTTACAGCAGGGGGAGCAGCAGGGCTTGCAGCAGCAAGGAGAGCAGCAGGGGGAGCAGCAGGGCTTGCAGCAGGGGGAGCAGCAAGGAGAGCAGCAGGGGGAGCAGCAGGGCTTGCAGCAGGGGCTGCAGCAGGGAGAGCAGCAGGGTTTACAGCAGGGGGAGCAGCAGGGCCTGCAGCAGCAAGGAGAGCAGCAGGGCTTGCAGCAGCAAGGGGAGCAGCAGGGTTTACAGCAGGGGGAGCAGCAAGGAGAGCAGCAGGGGGAGCAGCAGGGCTTACAGCAGGGGGAGCAGCAAGGAGAGCAGCAGGGGGAGCAGCATGGCTTGCAGCAGGGGGAGCAGCAAGGAGAGCAGCAGGGGGAACAGCAGGGTTTGCAGCAGCAAGAGGAGCAGCAGGGTTTACAGCAGGGGGAGCAGCAAGGAGAGCAGCAGGGCGAACAGCAGGGCTTGCAGCAGGGGCTGCAGCAAGGAGAGCAGCAGGGCTTGCAGCAGCAAGGGGAGCAACAGGAGTGGGTCATGGTTCCAGGAATGGAGGGTGGGTTTCTGTTCAGAGAAAGTTTTCAAGAGTATGATGATGATGACTTCTTTTCAGGGACTTTTATATACTGAACCCCCCAATATTTGGGCCAATGAGAAAATCTTTTCCTTGTTGCTATTTATGTTACTTCCCTTGCATGGGGGAAATGGCTCAAGTAGGAAGTTGTTCTCTTAGTGTTATAAATCTTTTGAAACAGTTAATTATGGATAATTGATTTGGATTATCCAGAAGTGATCATTGGAATAATTATTCTTCCTGGTTCTCATGTGGGTATGTGATAGTTCATTGGAATTGGGAAGGCAGCACAGGCATCTTTCCCAGCTCTTTTTCTTCCAGTGTGTGTTGAATGTGAAGTGTCCCTGGACAGGCACATGATGCTGCTATAAACACAGACCTACCTGGATGGAGGTCTATTCAGAAAATGCCACATACCAGTCAAACAAAAATAGCCATGCGGTCACAGCTGCCATTGTACAGATATATACACCCTGGTTTGAAAACAAGACAATAAACGGTACTTGGTAAAATTTTTCATGTACAAATAAGGAACAAAGGAAGATGGAACAGTCAGGACACTGAGATTCAGAATATATTAATTGGTTTTCTATCATTTTAGAGTAAAGATTGCTGTTTTCCCTTATACCTTTTCCACCCTTTCTCCACTTGCACGCTTTCTTCCAGGGAACCTCAGTTCCACAGTTAATGTCCACTTATTTAATTTTCATTTTGTCTACTCATTAATTTCATCTCTTTATGTTGCAGACAAAGATGAAATCACCCAATATTTATCTTTTTTTTTTCTTCTGACTTGTTTTGCTTTACAGGATTCCCTCTAGTTCCTTCTCCTTTATTTGCAAATATCAACATATAACTTTTTAACACATTAGCTGAATCATGTTCCATTGTGTGTCTGTACCAGTTTTCTTTAGTCAATCATCTGTGGATGGGTGCTCCAGTTGATAAAGCATTCATTTTTCCAGTAGCCTCTGTAAGCTCAGATGGCGTGTATGAGAACCTGAGAGAATTTGATTTTGTGAGTTGAAGGCAACATATACCATTAAATAACACAGAGGTGTTTATTTTTAAAATATAATTCGAGTATATTTTCAGAGTAGTCCATGAGTTAATCCTGTCCAGTCTGACCGATTATGACGATGATAATAGTATAGACACCATTTCAGATGGCCAGTAGAGCTCATTGTCCATTCTGTGAGCTGCCCTGAACATTTGTCTCATTACTTATTATATTTTCCTTCCTCTCTAAGGCCATTTGTATGTTGGTTTGCAATAGCATGGAATTGTTTTGCCAGTCTCTGAAGATCATATACAATGAAGTGATATATCAGGTACTCTTTGCTTTGTTTTCTCTTGCCCAGAGCTATGTTTGTGAAATTTATATATTTATCTTGGGGCATATGGTAGTCATTGTTCATTTCCACTGGTCTCTGGTATTTCACTGTACAAAAGAAGGGGCCCACAGTTAAGTTATTAATTTTGTATTTCACTGTTGATGAATAGTTTCCTCTCTTGAGGAACTCTCTCATAAGAGTTCTTTTTGAAGAACTCTCTAGTAAATATTTTTGTCCATATTCTTGTCTACTTGTACATGCATTTTTGTGTCCAGTATCCTTGGGATTGGTTTGTATCTAGTGTGACACAGAATTTGTTTCATTTTCTCTCAAGGGGACATCCAATTGTATGGGAACAATTAATGGAAAAATCAGCCTTTTCTACACTGATGTTCTGTGTCAGCTTTGCTGTAAGTTGAATGATCTTGCAAGGGGCTCTCCTTGTGGCGTTCATTTTCTGGGTCAGTTATACACACAGGTGAAAGCAGTCTCCATTCTTACTTACTTTAGCATTATCCCCTCAGATTTTTCTTCACAATTCCCTATGATCTTGTTAGCACTCCAATTACATTATGGTGGTTAGATTTGATGTTAGAGGAGACAGTTATCTCAAGAACTCACTCCTGGTGGTTCTTGCGGCTCAATGCTAGCACCTGAAGATTCACATCTACTTGTCCTCTGCTGTGCTGAAAGCCACCAAGGCTTTACCTTATGATCCTAGGGAGTTGATGTGATGAGGTGTGAACTGAGCTCTTAGTGCTTGCAAAGTCGGTGTCCCTAAACACAGATCTATTCCCAGACTATTTTTTTTAAAAAAAAAACCATTTTTCTGTTGCTACCAATTGGATCACTGTCTTGAATTAGTTAGTCCCTGTTCTCTGGTGTTTGGTTTTTGCTCTATTGGGATAGATAGAAATTAAGACAAGAGAAACAGAAGTAGAAGCCTAAAAGGAACGTACTTAAACAAAGCACAAAGTTGATATATATATATTTTGAGGCCTTTTCATTTCAACTCTAAACGTAACTCATCTCACTGACCTTAGTCCAAACTGAAGTGCTTGCTAAGGGTATTGTAGGGCTGGCATGTTTATTCATATTATGTATAAGATGTAAATTATGCATTCATTTATTTTACAAATAGTTGAGTGATTTTTTTTTAGGGGTGTGCTATACCTGGCTGTTCTCAGGGTCTACTCCTTGATCTTCTCTCAGGGATTACTTATAGAAGGATTCAGGGGAGCTTACATGGTTCTGGGAATTGAAACTGGGCTGGCCTGTGCAAGCACCCTACCTATTATAATATCTCTCCAGTCCCTGAGTGATTTTTGTGTACTAAGAATGATCTAAGAGGATGGGTAATTAGGAACAAGACCCTAAAACAAGCAAGAACTAGTTAAATTCCTTTTAGGAATATATTATAGCCACTAAAAACAAAGATTTGAGATGCTCACAAAGACTCCTATTTTTTTAATCATTTAACCAAACTTGTGATTTTAATAATTCTATTTTCCCTAACAAAATACAAGAGACTTTTATCCAACTCATTATAATCAGTATAAGCTACCTCATTATAGTGTCAATTTGCTTTCTTTTTTTGGGGGGGGGAATGTGACATTTAATTTTTATTTTTTTAAAAATTTTTATTAGTGAAACACCATGAGGTACAGTTGTAGACTTACAAATTTTTGTGCTTGGATTTCAATTATACAATGATCAAATACCCATTCCTCCACCAGTGCCCATTTTCCACCAACACGGGTCCCAGTATCCCTCCCACTCCCCATCCCCCCCATCCCACCCTGCCTCTGTGGAAGGGCATTCCCTTTTGTTCTCTCTCTCCTTTTGGGTGTTGTGGTTTAATTTGCTTTCTCTTGGTGAAAAATTTAGGTAAAATATTTTGTTATATATTAATTTGCCATATGTTTATCTAACATGTGTTTTATACATGTTAAAATATAACATTGCTTTTTATTTATTTATTTATTTTTATCAAAAAAATTTTTAATAGTGAGACATCATGAGACATCATCAGACTTACACATTTTTGTGCTTGGGTTTCAATTATACAATGATCAAATACCCATCCCTCCACCGGTGCCCATTTCCCACCACCACGGATCCCAGTATCCCTCCCACCCCTAACATTGCTTTTTAAAAACTAATTTGTAATTGGGTTCCCTGTGCTTTTATAATAACTGAGATGAATAAATTTTACCTCACTAATATTAAAAGCTTTAACTTACATTAAAAACATTCAACATTCATTTTTTATATCAAAAATCAGTCATCCTTTCACAGCTCTGTTGATACTGAATACTTCACTAGATTCTTTTTTAATTTGGGAGGGGTGGGGGATTAGGCCATACCTGGCAGTGCCAAAACTTACTCCTGGCTCTGTGCTCAGGAATCAATCCTGGAAATTCCTGGAATTCCAGCCAATTCCAGGAAATTCCTGGAGGACTCTCTACAGTACAGGGGATTAAATCAGAGTCAGTTGCATACAAGGTAAGTGCTTAACCTCTGCACTATCTCTAGTTCCTGCTTACCTTGTTAAGCACTTACCTTGTTTGTTTGTTTTTTTCAACAATTTTTAATGTTCTCATTAAAAGAGTTAAATAACCCTTAAATTTTAAGACACACAAGAAATGTGAGGTTTGGAAATAAAGTGAAACCATTTAACAACTTATTCATAAAGGTAATAAGGTCTCAGGAGACAATAAATCTGGAAGCAAAGAACTTAATTTTCACATGGATTTCAAAGAGGTCCAAATATGATGTGTGCTTGGGAGAGAGATTTCTACTCTCATGTCTCTGTTGAATTAGGAGGTATTAAGGAAGTTGCTTAGGTTAGTAAGGTTAGTGCTTACCAATATATCAACTATCACTGACTAGGAAAGGAATTTTTCCTCCTAGGATTTCCTTGCCAGAATTTGACACTTAATGATATTTCAAGGGTTCTCTCACAGTTCTTGAGTGAACCCATCTATGTTTTAGTGGAAGCATGAATATTAAGGGTCCAATATCCTTTTCTTGAAATATATAACAAACTCTAAGAGTGCAGACATGAGAATCTGTTGTGGAGGGAATTCTAAGGATAAATTTTCTTAATGAATAAATGAACATTATCAACTGAGAACATTATCAACTGAGAAAAGGGTTGAGTAAAATGACACCAAAGGTCCAAATAAGAACCAGATGTTTCGTGTCATATTGTGTTCTACCATGATTCTTACCATTAGGCATTGCTAGCACAGTAGTAGGGCGTTTGCCTTGCACACAGCCAGCCCGGCCGAGCCGGGTTTGATTCCTCTGCCCCTCTCGGAGAGCCTGGCAAGCTACCCAGAGTATTCAATATGCCAAACACAGTAACAAGAAGTCTCACAATGGAGACGTTACTGGGCCCGCTTGAGCAAATCAATGAACAACAGGAGGACAGACATACAGGAGACTTAATCCAAAGTCATGGGCAGAAAGTAGCAAAGAGAGTGAGTCACACATCTCAAGTTGGTGATGTCACTCACTGAACAGAAAATGCAAAAGGATTGTAACTTTCTGAGGAGAGAGCTAAATATTTGAATTTTATTTTATTTTTTTGGGGGATAGCACAGCGGGTAGGGCGTTCGCCTTCCACGCGGCCAACATGGCCGACCCGAGTTCGATTCCTCTGCCCCTCTCGGAGAGCCCGGCAAGCTACCGAGAGTATTCGATATGCCAGACACAGTAACAACAAAGTCTCCAATGGAGACGTTACTGGGCCCGCTCGAGCAAATCGACGATCAACGGGAGGGCCTTTACCTTTACCTTTACCTTTTTGGGGGAAGATGCATGGAACATGGAACAATGGAACACCTGAAATGTAATTAGAAATATCATGAAGTGAATATAGACTCACATCACTTACCCAAATGAAGTGCAAAATTTAGTATCAGCCTTGTGAGACATGGCACGAAAGCTTGCCAAGGTGTCTGGTGTCATTTAGTGACCCAGGAGGGCTCTTCAGGTCATATGCCGGGTTGACTGATGATAGCATTGTGTTACTTTGGGAGCTGACCTCTTTCAGGCTGGGGCAGAACCTTGAAGTACAAGACCTTGGCTCCATAGTCACCCTGGCATGAATGCTCACTGGGGCTCCTGCTGGAGCTCAGACATGCTCTCTAATCACATCTCAGGCAAACAGTCAGGACCATACTTTTCTATTTTTAGGAAGAACATGAAGTTTTTATTTTATTTTTTTAAACTTTTTTATTGATTCACTGAGATAGACTATTACAAAGTTGTTCATGATTGGATTTCATTCATATAGTATTCCAATATTCATCCCTCCACCAGTGTACATTTCCCAGCACCAGTGTCCCCAGGATCCCTCCTATCAACCCCCCAACCCCCACCCCATTGCCTGCCTCTATGGCATGCACTTCTCTCTGTCTCTCTGTCTCTGTCTCTGTCTCTGTCTCTGTCTCTGTCTCTCTCTCTCTCTCTCTTTCTCTCTCCTCTCTCCTTTTGGGCATTGTGCTTTGCAATATTGATACTGAGAGGTTATCAATAATATCACTTACCTATTTTATTTATTTTTTGTTTTGCAAGTTATTGCCTTCTTTTATTGAGAGATTACTATGTAAGCCTCACATACTGGAGTCTTAGAATATTTGAATAATTACATGCAACACTACTGAGAATACGTTTTACACGTCTGTACATTTATTTTAACAGGAAGAAAGCTATGAATTCTTGGATTATCCCTTCTTCTCAATGCCTTAGGTTTTTTGGTTTTTTTTTTTAGATACTAGCGGTAGGGCGTTTGCCTTGCACGCAGCCAATATGGCTGACCCGAGTTCGATTCCTCCGCCCCTCTCGGAGAGCCTGGCAAGCTACCGAGGGTATCTCGCCTGCATGGCAAAGCCTGGCAAGCCACCCATGACGTATTAGATATGCCAAACATAGTAACAAGTGTCACAATGGAGACGTTATTGGGCCCACTAGAGCAAATCGATGAACAACGGGAGGACCGTGACTGTATATCTTCTATTGAAAAGACTTCTTGGTAATAAGATATTTTCTTCTTTTTTAAAAAGTTGTACATTTTAAAAATAAATTTTTAAATTTTTATTTATTTATTTTTTTATTAGTGAATCACCGTGAGGTACAGTTACAGGCTTACAAACTTCCATGTTTGCATTTTAGTCATGAAATGATCGAGTACCCATCCCTCCACCAGTGCCCATTTTCCACCACCAATTGTCCCAGCATCCTTTCCACCACCCCACCCCATCCCCTCCACCCTACCCCTCCTCTGTGGCAGGGCTCAATGCCTTACTTACTTTTAACCCTTAATGCCTTACCTACTTTAAACCTTCAGATCTTGTCCAGTGTGATCATTCCCAACTATTATTGTCAGAGTGGTCTCTTTATCTTACCTACCCTCAACCCCCCCCCACACACACTTGTGGTTAGTTCCAACCATTGACCAGTCCTCCTAACCCCTGTTTTCCCTGACCATGATTATTATTATTCCACTATATATATATATATATTTTATATACCACAAATGAATGTAGTCATTCTGTATCTGTCCCTTTACTTCTGACTCATTTCACTCAGAATGATACTATCTATGTCTATCCACTTATAGGTAAATTCCATGACTTCATTTTTTCCTGACAGCTGCATAGTATTCCATTGTATAGATGTGCCATAGTTTCTTTTTCCATTCATCTGTTCTTGGGCAATCAAGTTGTTTCCAGATTCTGGCTAGAGTATGAAGTTTTTAAATGTGAAAAGCAAGCACAGAAAGACCTTGCCATAGAATAAATAAATAAAACAATGACTTAAACTAAGTACTAAGTACTGATGGTGTTCAACCAGGCATCCCATTGGAGGAGACTTTTGGCAGCAGGTTTCTGCTTCCTAGGCAAGATCTATTGCAAACGTATGTAGCCTTACATGCCATTAAAGACCAAGCCCCTTCAGCTTCCTATTTCATATGGTAACACAGAAAACAAAGTACATGTGCAGATTCTGAACTGTCTCCCCCATTCAGGTCTGTCCACGAAACATCAGTTCTGGTTTCAACTTCATGGTTGATCTCCTAGAGAACCCCAGAGTGTGTGTCTTGGAAGAGCATCACCTGCATTTCCTCTGTCAGAACTGCATAAGACTTTTTCTCTTCATAAGGTGGCTTGGCCTGTTGTCACTCTTTCCTCTTCAGCAGCAGTATCAGCCTTTGTGTCATGAATGTTTGAGTGCCCTGTCATAGCTCTTTTTCTCTCCCAGAATTTAGGGGTTCCCTTTTATTACCTAACAGGGCTGCTTCGGGGAAGTTCCTTCCTCTGTTTCTTGCTTCTCACTCCTTGTTTTCCCCAGACTCAAGTTCTGATTTATAACCATGGGCTGGTTGATCTTTACCTTCCCAAACGTGGGAGATTTTTTGTTCTCTTGGGTGGTCCAGAGATCGTAAGTTGACCAAGGGCCAATGTGATTGATGACCTGCTCCCCTGTTCCATCAACGGTACTTAAGGGAAAGTACAAAACTTAGTCAGCACTTAGCTTGCTGATTAATGTCTTGACTTGGAAACAGTCTCAAAGCCTGAATAAAAATGAAATGTGTTTGTGCTTCACTTGGTGTGACAATGCATGTTCCTAGAGGTTCCCAGAAGAATAACATTCTATGAGAATGTGATTCCACAGCATTAACAAATAGACCTTTGTAGTGAAATTATCATCCAAAGAGAAGGCTCAGTCTAAGAACACAATAGACATTCAGCTGCTTAGAGGAGACTCTTGTATCCCCAGCCAAGCATGTTGCCAGGTGCAGGGCTCTGCTCACAGACAGGGATGTGCAAATGCAAAGGGTTGGGGTCCCATTATCAGAGACCTACTTGAAGCTCTCTTCCTCCCAGGGCTCAGTCCCCAGTAGTATGCACTTACAGTCAACTGCCTTTGTGACTGCATCCAAGGTCTGCAAACTGGTTCTGCCAGTTCTCAGCAATTGAACCTGAGGTAGGCCCCTTGGTCTCTAATTCTGCCCAAATGGGGCAATTATGTGTATTGGATAATTGGACATGTGAGAAGTATAAAACAATCATAGACACAAAACGACAAAACAAACAAAGTGGAGGTGATGGAGTCAAGGTTTTATTAGGAGCAGACAAGCAGTGGTCCTTTCAGGCAGGAAGAACACACAGTAGTCATGGGGGTGTCAGCACAGGGCACAGATGAACACACTGGAGCCAAACGACTGTCAGTTGTCACCCAGGCCTTGCCCATCTATAATGAGGGGTTTCCACTTCCTGTTCTAATTTCTTGAATGGAAGATGACTGCAATCACTTTCTGGGACCCAAGTCCATGGCTCTGGGTCCAGGACAGTGATCCTGACCAGCAGTGGGATCATAGTAGCACAAATCAGCTCAGAAGCTGGTCCTTCTGCACATGATCACAACTGCTGGCAGGATGACTGCCAGGCTGTGACAGTGTGTGTGTGTGTGTGTGTGTGTGTGTGTGTGTGTGTGTGTGTGTCCCCTGCAGGGAGAGATTGATCATAGGGGAAAGGCAATGTCTGGTAGGTGTGAGGATGGGAGGTTTTTCCAGGGAGGGGATGGGTCTGTGGTGGCTGGATCAGCTACAGCAAGGGCGGCAGCTGCTCACACAAGTTGGTCTGCAGCAGGTGTTGTTCAGCAGGTGGTTTGGCAGCAGGGTGGGGGCAGCAAGTCTAGCAGCAGGGCTTGCAGCAGCTAGGTGGGGAGCAGCAGCAAGAGCAGCAGGGGGAGCAGCAGGGCCTGCAGCAGCAGGGGACGCAGCAGACTTTGCAGCAGCAGCATGGTTTACAGCAGGGGGTGCAGCAGGGTTTGCAGCAGGGGGGGCAACAGGGGGAGCAGCAGGGAGAGCAGCAGGGGCTGCAGCAAGGCTTGCAGCAGCAAGGGGAGCAGCAGGGCTTGCAGCAGGGGCTGCAGCAGGGGGAGCAGCAGGGCTTGCAGCAGGGGCTGCAGCAGGGGGAGCAGCAGGGCTTGCAGCAGGGGCTGCAGCAGGGGGAGCAGCAAGGGGAGCAGCAGGGCTTGCAGCAGCTAGGTGGGGAGCAGCAGCAAGAGCAGCAGGGGGAGCAGCAGGGCCTGCAGCAGCAGGGGACGCAGCAGACTTTGCAACAGCAGCAGGGTTTACAGCAAGGAACGCAGCAGGGTTTGCAGCAGGGGGGCCAGCAGGGGGAGCAGCAGGGGGAGCAGCTTGGGGAGCAACAGGGCTTGCAGCAGGGGGAGCAGCAGGGGGAACAGCAGGGGGAGCAACAGGGCTTGCAGCAGCAGGAGGGCTGGCAGCAAGGGGAGCAGCAGGTGTGGGTCATGGTGTCAGGGTGTGATTGTGGTCTCAAAACGGAGACAAATATTCCAGAATCTGGCTTGTTCCTTTCTTCTGTACCTTTTATACAACACTGTCCCCAAACATGGACCAATCAGCAGTACTTTTCCTGGTTGTTTAGGTGCATTTCTCTAGGCCATGAGGATATGAACAAGGAAGTAGTTTCTCAGAGATAAGAATTTTCTATTCATGAGTAATTTGTTTTCTGATTTAGAGTAAATCAGTTAAAGCATTTTTTCTAATGTGTAAATTGTTATCATCCTCCCCTGTCAGTTAAATTCAAGTTGACTCTTGTATTTGGTTACCTGAAATTTTCTGCTTAGTTTGGTAAGAATTCAGACCCCATCCCTGAATCTCTTTTTCCTCGGTATCACTGTTGGAAGGACCTTCGAAGCAAGGTTGGAGAGATGAGTCATTATAATAAGTTAAAGTGTTTCACCCTTGAAATGCATATAGGATAATTTTTCTGGATCTGCAAGGCCCCAGGCATTCCTAGTCTATTTGGCCAAGAAAGTGAAGAGTGTACTGAAACTTTTGCAGAAGGCAGGCCTTCTCATAATCCCTAATTATGCCTAGCAATAATTAATGCCTAGCAAGTGTCTGTAGTAATGTGTGGAACTTTCAAAATTTAACATATTCAGTTGCTTATGGACATCCCAAAGCAGTAAATGGCAGCAAATCTTTAGGGACTTTGAAGGACTTCAAGCATAAATGGCATGAAGTGTGCCAAGGAAGTCTTTAAATGACTATGTGGTTAATGCAGAATCAATGGTTTGAGAAAACACATAGCAATTTCTATGGCTACATAGTTAGAAGGAGAATGAACATTGGATTTATGCAAAAAAAAGTGATTTGATGGAAAAGGCAGCTCAGATAGAGAAGGGAGCACCAAATAAAGGGTGTTGGGAGGATCCTCCCAGATGGGAGAAGCATGCTGAAAGTAGACTATAGACCAAACATGATTGCCACTCAATGCCTCTTTTGCAAACCACAGCACCCAAAAGGAGAGAGAGAAAAAAAGGGAATGCCCTGCCACAGAGGCAGAGTGGGACGGGGCGGATAGAGGGTGGTAGGGATACTGGGATCCGTGGAGGTGGAAAATGGGCACTGGTGGAGGGACGGGTATTTGATCATTGTATAATTGAAAGCCAAGCACAAAAATTTGTAAGTCTGCAACTGTATCTTATGGTGTTTCACTAGTAAAAATTTTAAAAGATAGTGATTTGATGCAAATAATACACAAAGTAACTCTGATGCATAAAGAAAATACAAACTACACTATGACTTTATCAGTAGAATTATTAAGGTATTTTCAAGAATGCTAACTATTATAAGATCTGTATTCAAATATAAACATTTTATTTAGGGGATGGAGAAATTGCACAGCGAGTAGGGTGCTTGCCTTAGCATGTGGATGACCTGGACTTGTTTTCTAGTACCCAATTTGGTCCCCAGAGCCCTGCTGGGAGTGATTCCTGAACACAGAGCAAAGAGTAAGCCCTGAGCACCACCGTGTATAGCCCCAAAACAACCAAAACCAATTTCATTTACACGACAGGTATATTTGTAGTATACAAAATATTAATCTACATGTCATGAGTCTAAAATATATAGTCAAGAATAAATAGACAACCACAAAAAAATTTTTGGGTGAAGAACTTGATTAGGAATCTCACAGAAAAGAAGTCATAAATATCAAAGATACATGAGTCATCAAAGAAATGCAAATAAAAACAGATTCATGGAGGAGGAATTCAGCAGGCTCATGGCATCAGAGCTAATCGGTGTATAATGTGTTGGCAGTAACTGTGGAGACTTGTGTGTATTAACACACTCTAGGTTTCTGCAGACATAGTGATCACATGCCTCCATAACACCCAGACAAGAGGGAAAATAGGGAGAAAGGGCAAAATTTACATATGACTGACAATCTCTGATCATTTGAAATATAAATATTACAAATACAGATAGACCACAGCTATCTATCTTCCCTATCTGGTACCTTCCAAATACCAGATGATTTCACTCATCTGTGGCATATACACCCACAAGGCAAGAAAATAAAAACCTTTCATCTTCAATGATAGAACTGAGAATGTTAAGAAAGGGGGAGTGGTGGAGGGTGAAAAGAAGGAGAAGAGGAAGTATAAGGACATTTTTTAGGGTCTTCGGTTCTATAGTAGTTAATTTTTTTAAAAAATGCTAAGGAGACAGGATAAAGAGTGGGAAGAGATCTTGAGATCTTGGTAGAGGCAATGCTGACCCTGGTCATGGTTTTGGAGTTGGAACATTATAAGCCTGAAACTGTATTATTAACAGTATCAGAAATCATAATGCCTAAAGCAACTATTAAAATTATTAAAAGCCAGAAAATGCACACTGAAGTATCTCACCTGAAATCTAGGTCCGGCTAGGAAAAGAAGGTAGAACAATATAGGACTTGATGATGAGTCCCACAGTACTGCCTGTCTTTTCATTCTCTGGCTTTGTTGTTGATTTGCAGATGTAAAAGAACTTACTAGTCACCCTCTCCCCAGGTGGCTCTGATAGAGCAGGAGCACATTTAGACGATGCTACCACAAGACAGACATGTGCCGTAGCTGTGAATCAGACTTTGGGGCCATCCGATGTGGTCCTGCACTGCGATTCACTCACCACAACTGCATCAGCACCCCCAGCTCTCAGGACATATCCCATTCCCAGAAGCACCAACAGACCAGAACTGAGAGGGGGCATCACATGACCAGAAGATTATTGGTGAGGATTGCTGTCTCTCTTCCTTCAGGAAAAGACATTAACTAGTGCTCGCAATTTTGAAAAGTTTGTAATAATAATTGACAGACTCATCAAAACACAGGAAAACTGTCTTCCTTGACGTTTTCCAGGAACCACTAAAATAACCAGGAGCCTTCTGCTTATTGGTGTAAGCCTGGAGGGGCCAGGGTATAAAAGCTGCAGCTGAGAAGAAGTCAGCAGAACCTGCACACACATTCCTCCCACCACTTCCGCCACCATGTGCTGCTCCCCTTGTTGCCAGCCCACCTGCTGTGGGTCCAGCTGCTGCCAGCCTTGCTGCTGTCGCCCTGTCACCTGCTGCACCACCACCTGCTGCAAGCCTTGCTGCTCCCCTTGCTGCTGCAAGCCCTGCTGCTCCCCTTGCTGCTGCAAGCCCTGCTGCCCCCCACCTTGCTGCTGCAAGCCCTGCTGCTCCCCCTGCTGCTCCCAGCCCTGCTGTGGCACCCCCTGCTGCCAGCCAGCCTGCTGCACTCCCGTGTATGTCCACAGAATCTGCTACCACCCCAACTGCTGCGCCCTGCTCGGGTGCCTCCCTGAGAGCTTCGGCTGCACGTCCTCGGGCCAGTCCTGTGGCTGCTGCTGAGGGGCTCGCCAAGACCCTCCCTCTGCCCGCACATATGCCCTCAGTTCCCCCATGCGCCTCTCTGGGGACCTTCCCTTCCCACAGGGGGTTGCGGCCAGCGTGCGCCTCCCCGCCCCCCCCCCCCCCAACTGCTGAGCCTCCCCTGCTTCTCTGAGCCTGTGAATCAGCTGGCTGGAGTGGAGTGCAGAGCTCTTCCTCTGCGCTCTCCTGCCCCTTGTCTGTCCCTGATGTGCCACCTTCCTGCAGCCTTGAGAAGGAATGCTGGTCGTGGCTTTCACTCTGAGGCCAGGCCATCTCTTTTCTCTAAGAAACTCAAGTCCTTACTGCCTTTTCCATAGTCGTCTGCAACTGAGTAATAATCTTCATCATCATGTTTTCTTTATGACAGCAGTTGTGCCTTTATCCTGTCTCTTCTTTCATGGTCATCTGGGTTGTCTCCAAATGAAGGAGACTTGCCTCTGTGCTTCTTAATAAACTGAACCTATATCATTTAATATTGTCTTTTGATTTACTACACACATTTCATGATATAGGAACTCAATTTTGTAGTTTTGCCGTATTCAAGAACGTACGTGAGCGGTCAAAGGTCCTGCCTACAGTGATTTTCTAAATTTTGCCATATTATATTTTCCTTGTGAAATGTCAGTGATAGAATAACTCTATGACTTACTGATAAAAAAAAGTCACTGTTTCTGTTCTTAATCGGGGAACCACATTTACCTGACAGTGTCAGGAATGAATGAATGTAAGGCCTGAGGTGTGGTGGAAACTGCTACTTTACAAGGAAGACGTAATTCTTGTATACAGAAAATGACGTTGGTTTACAAATTCCTCAACAATTGCTCCACATATCAGGGAGCAGCACCCACATATTAGGGGAGCATGCAAAGAACTGCAAAGTTCTCATAAATCTTTTGGCTTGCAAAGAACTGGTATATTGCTGTCTCCTCAAACTTCAGAGAAAGGAAGGAGAGGGGGAAGAATATGCTCTGAGCTTCCTCTTATTCTAAGGACTCTGATTCCATTCTGGGCCTCATCTGCCTTATATAAACTGTAGGAGGCACTAAAACTCAGTCCCTCTTATGGAGGTATTTAAAACAGCATCTGTAATTTATCTTCTGCTCCTCTCACATGCAATAGTTGTTTCTTCAAGGTGGCAGCAAGCCACAGCTTCCAGATCAGAAACAAGGAGACAAACAAGGAGGAAGATGAACAGGAGAGGGGAGAGAAAGAAAACAAAGAGAACTAAATGTGAAAACAGAAAAAGAGGAGAAATAAGAAAGGCAAAAAATAAAGAAGCAAATAGCAATATAATGGGAGAAAAAGAAAAACTGAAGAGAGAAGGAGAAAGAAAGGAATGAATGTAAGAAGGAAAGAAATGAATGATAAAGAGAGAAAATAAAAAAGAAAAGATAAACTCAGGGAGGAAAGTAGAAAGGGATGTAATAAATACTCTAATGGAATAACCTGCAGTTACTGCTTCATGATGTGAAATACTTAGTAATATTTATATATCCCTCCTCACCACCATAATTTTAGTCTCTACCCCATTCTCCAAGTCTTAGATTTTTCTAGACAATTTCCCAGGGGAATGAGCTGATAAATCTGTCTACAAGTTCTGGGCTCATGACTTACCTGATGACAGTCATTGATCATTTATGATTTTCATTTCACAAATAAAATTATGGTTTTACTGAAATTATAGATCTACTGAATTGGGACATTGTTTCCCCCACGTTGGACCACATCATGACAATTTCCCTTCACTAGTCACATTTCTCTATGGGCCTAAGAACAGTAAGAATTCAAATTAGCAAGCAATGAGTATAATCTAAAATGCCCCCTCCACAAAACCTCCATCCCATTAAATCTAAAGATTTGGTAATGGGAACTGGGAACAAATTTATAAGTATACAAATGAAAGGAGGTGAAATAAATCACACTATATCTATTGTTTTCTGAGTATAAGTATTGTGGGTACACATGGTTCTTCATCTCTGTGAACTATTGACTGAATATTGGGTCAAGGTAGACACTACAGGAAAAAACCAATAAATCAATTCCACAGGCTTTTATATCTACATTGGTGCCTTAAGCACGTATTTAAGAGACCATTCTGAGTTGATAATGTCATTAGTTTATAAGTAGATGTTCAGTTTGGGGCTAGTGGATCCCAAGTGATGTACATATAGTCACCGTAAATTTCATAGAGTATGTCTCTTGCCTAGAGTACTGTCTTACTGGATTTTATGACAATAAAACAATGATCTAGTGAGGAAGGGATAACTCAGATGTTATTCCTGTATTTCATCATAAGTGATACTAAGGCTGAAAAGCTGCAGGAGCCAAAAGAGAGTATCTAGCAACATAATGAAGCCTTATTGAGATGACGTATCTTGAACATAGAATGAGTTTCAGAGTCCCCTCACATCATTGTAGTCATTCTTGTTAAGTAAACATCAATTGGCAGATATTGTATGTTGTGAAAGGATTCTCAACCTTCAAGGGTGAATATAAAGTGAAAAATCTAAGGGTCCCTTTTACTTCAGAGTCTGTGAAGTTTCTAAGCATCTCTCTTTTGTATAATCAAGCTACTTAATGAACTGGTGGCATTGAATTCCTTGTGTGAAGTTTATAGCTTTCACAGCATTTAAAAAAGAAATTATATTTTGGGCCAGAGAGATAGTACAGTGGGTAGGGCATTTTGATTGTGGTTGCTGCCCCCTGTGAGATCCTGGTTCCTCATCTGGTCCCATGAGCAATGTCAGGAGTGATTTACAAGTGCAGAGACAGAAATAAGATTGTCAAAACTGATCTTCAAGGTTACAAGCCAATAGAGTGATAAGCTACCTTTGGGGATGAATGAGGGGGCAAAATTCAGAAGGACTGGGGATAACTTCTATTTTTAAGCTAGTTATAGTGACTTGGTAGTGCATGTTTTCCAGCCCATAACACTGGAAATTAATACTTGTTGCTTTCCAACCAGTGCTGGCATGGATGTGGGGAAAAAGGGACACTCTTTCACCGTTGGTGAGAATGCTCACTTGTCCAGCCTTTCTGGAAAACAATATGGTCAGTCCTTCAAAAACTAGAAACTGAGCTTCCATATGACCCCACAATACCACTTCTGGGAATATATCCCGAGGATGCATAAAAGCACAGTAGAAATGACATCTGTACCTATATGTTCATTGCAGCACTGTTCACAATAGCCAAAATCTGGAAACAACCCAAGTGTCCTAGAACAGATGACTGATTAAAGAAACTTTGGTACATCTACGCAATGGAATACTATGCAGCTGTTAGGAGAGATGAAGTCATGAACTTTGCTTATAAATCGATAGACATGGAGAGTATCATGCTATGTGAAATGAGTCAGAAAGAAAGGGACAGACATAAAAGGATTGCACTCATTTGTGGAGTATAAAACAACATAAGATGAGGCTGACACCTAAGGATAGTAGATACATGGGACAGTGATTGTTCCATAGATGGAAGCCTGCCTCATGAGTAAAGGGGAGAAGGTAACTGGAATAGAGAAGGGATCACTAAGAAAAAGATGGCTGGAGGAATCGGTCGGGATGGGAGATGTGTGCAGAAAGTAGATAAAGGACCAAACATGATAACCTCTCAGTGTCTATATTGCAAATCATAATGCCCCAAAGTAGAGAGAGATTATGGAAAATATTGTCTGCCATGGAGGCAGGGGAGGGTGGAAAAGGGGGGTATACTGGGGATACTGGTGATGGGGGATGTGCACTGGTGGAGGGATGGATGTTTGATCATTGTGTGATTGTAATCCAAACATGAAAGCCTGTAACTATCTCACAGTGATTCAATAAATTTTTTTAAAAAAAGACCATAAAAAAAATTGTTGCTTTTAACACACAGGAGTCACCGGGCTGATGGAGTGGCCAGGCATGGTAGCTCTCTTTGCTCTACTTGTTGCATTCTGTCGTGGAGGAGGCAAGCAGCCTCAGAGGTGGGGTGAGTACACGTACTCTGGAGAAACAGCTTATTTATTGCAAGTAGAGTCAACCTCATAGACTATAAGGGGCAAGAAACAAACATCTTAGGGGAACTTCCAGAACATATTTACACAAAGTAAAAAATGCACTTACACAAAGCGAAAACAAGGTCAGACAGGATGTTGCTTCCTTTTGGCTGGAGCCCTGTGCGCTCAACCGTTCCCTGACATTGTTTTACTGAGTTCACATTTACTAGAGGGGAGGGCGACCGTTGCTGGGAAGTGAAAAAGGGAAGCTTTGGGGCAGAGGCTGCTACCTCTAGTTCCAATCCAGTCAAGTCTCAGGAGCTTGGTCTACACTCCTAGCTGTCTCCCAACTGTGTCCCACAAATATTTGCTTCTTTTACAAAAAAAAATTTAAAAGTTTACTCTCCCAAAGATAAAACAAATCAGCTAGCAATTCAACTAAAGCAATTCTTTCACAGAGCTAGTGCTAAAGGCACACACACACACACACACACACACACACACACGAGAGAGAGAGAGAGAGAGAGAGAGAGAGAGAGAGAGAGAGAGAGAGAGCGCAAGGCAGTAAATGTGCATATGTACATAGACTGTGACATGAGGTACTCAGGTGCCACTACATCTTTCTGGTTTTCCCAGTATTACCCCCAGTTCTATCAACAGTGTCCCATATTCAGAATGAGTGCACTCTACTCTGCGAAAACCAGGACAATTGATACCAAGGATATATTGACATATTCTTAATTTTGGCCACTGAGTCTCTTATTCTACTACTTTAGTTCTGTTTGTTATATGGAAGAGATAAGACCAAACATTCTCTTACACGCCTCTCATAGAGCTGGGCTGCACCTGAAGTGGGGTGGGGGTGTATGGGGTCCAGAGAGGAGCTGTAACACAACTGATTCCGGTATCAGAGGTAAACACCGAGGCATGGATTTCACTCTTCACCGTAAGCAGGCAGCATCATGTTCCCCTGCCTCATCACACCTCCACCTGCATACGGCCAACAAAGCTGGAGAGAAATACATTATGATCTCATGAGTCTTCAGGAACTCAGTCACATGACCAAACTATGCTTAAAGCAGGAAACAATGCTGATGACTTAATTGTCTTTTTTTTCCTTAGAGAAAGGTTTCTATAAATTACTCTCAATTAAGTAGCACATCAAAAACTTAATTTGTAAAGATTCATGACATTAAAAGAACAACTTCCTCATTTCCAAACCCTGAACACTCTGTTGTTTAGAAAGAACAAGGAAATTCTAATTTATTGGCATAAACTTTGGGAGTCAGAGCATTAAAGACTCAGAGTGGGAGAGATCATCTTTTGGAAACTCCCCTCTGAACACAGATCCCCCTATTACTCTGCCACCATGTGCTCCCCTTGCTGCCAGCCCACGTGCTGTGGGTTCAGCTACTGCCAGCCTTGCTGTTGCCCTGTCACTTGCTGCACCACCACCTACTGCAAGTCCTGCTGCTCCCCTTGCTGCTGCAAGCTCTGCTGCCCCCCACCTTGCTGCTGCAAGCCCTGCTGCTCCCCCTGCTGCTCCCAGCCCTGCTGTGGTACCCCCTGCTGCCAGCCAGCCTGCTGCACTCCCGTGTATGTCCACAGAACCTG
This sequence comes from Sorex fumeus, assembly GCF_029834395.1. Classification (NCBI taxonomy): domain Eukaryota; kingdom Metazoa; phylum Chordata; class Mammalia; order Eulipotyphla; family Soricidae; genus Sorex; species Sorex fumeus. The sequence goes on along the minus strand of NW_026606120.1, from coordinate 74,993,504 downwards.
CTACCACCCCAACTGCTGCGCCCTGCTCGGGTGCCTCCCTGAGAGCTTTGGCTGCACGTCCTTGGGCCAGTCCTGCGGCTGCTGCTGAGGAACTCTCGCCAGGCCCCTCCCTCTGCCTGTACATGTGCCCTCAGTTCCCCCACGCATCTCTCTGGGGACCTTCCCTTCCCACAGGGGACTGCTGCCAGCGCGCGCCCCCTAGGACTTCTGAGCCTCCCCTGCTGCTCCTGAGCCTGTGAATCAGCTGGCTGGAGTGCAGAGCTCTTCCTCTGTGCTCTCCTGCCATTTGTCCCTCGTGTGCCAGTTTCTGGTTTCTTAACATGGAGTTCTCTGATCTTGGCTTCACTCTGATACCTTAACCAACCTTCCCAACCAAGAAACTAAGGAAATTAAGTCCTCATTACCATTTTCATAGGTTTTTTTTTTTGATGGGGGAAAGGGGGTCATTTTTACTTTGCCCTAGAAGCACGGTGTCTAATGCCAATTATCTTCCCTCTTCTTCATTTCTGTGCCAGGGATCAAACCCAGAGCCTCCCACATTCTAGGTATTGTGTTACTGCTGGGACACTTCCCCAGACCCTCTATGTGCTTATTAATAAATTAATAAATAACCTCATATTATGTTTCATTTCTAAATGAATTTAGCAATTTAGAAATTTCTAATGCTCCAGGGTTATCTAGAGTTTTGTGCTTATCTATAAATTCGGGTGTGTTTCTTCATTTCTTCACCAATTCAGGTGAATTCAGTTCTTCCTTATACCAGGTACTGCATGAAGACAAAGGGTAATGATCTAAACTTGGGCTAGCCCAGATAGCTATTCGCTGCTTAATGCTAAAAACTCCAGACAGTGACTGTGACCTTGATAGTCTGCAGTTCTAGACGACTAGGAATTTGTGGTCTTGAGTGCCCTGTATCTGGACTGGAGCGATAGCACAGCAGGTAGGGTGTTTGCCTTGCATGCAGCCAACATGGCTGACCCGAGTTGGATTCCTCCGCCAGTCTCCTAGAGCCCGGCAAGCTACCGAGAGTATCTCACTTGCAAAGCCTGGCAAGCTACCCGTGATGTATTCGATATGCCAAACACAGTAACAACAAAGTCTCACAAAGGAGATGTTACTGGGCCCACTCGAGCAAATCGATGAACAATGGGAGGACAGTGACAGTGACAGTGAATGCCCTGTAGCAGTCATAGCCACAGTTTGGCAATCTTGAACTGTAACCCAAGTTACAATTTCCAGTGCTTATAGTGAAGACAGTGTTAAAATCCAGAACACGTGGATGGTAATCAGGGTCACATTCCAGTATACCTTAGAATAGTTGGCTTTTGTAGTTCCCAGGAAATCTGCATTAGACAGCATCTGGCATTAGTCCAGTAGAACTGGGTAATATTCTGTGTTGTTTGGTTGAGAGTAGCACCAACATATCAGGTCTTGGCTGCCACCAAATGTTCAAAATCTCATGTACCTATATACCCTATTAAAGAAGACCTAGATGGTAATAAGAAGTGAACTTTGACAGTTTCCCAATATTAGATCTGTGACAGCTTTGAATGGATACTGTTGGGTAACTAATATACAAGATTTTGAATGCCTATGGTCACCTTTTTAGAGTTAAACATCTCCACATTCTAAGGGTCTCGCATCACCATAATTTAGGCTTGTGATTGCTTGATCTGAGGATAACTGTGTGCCAAATTCTTTTGACCTGGGCTAGGGGGGTTGGATAAGGAATGGTGTCTGCTAGTTTTCAAGAAAATGTGCTTCAGGCCAGAGAGATAAAGTAGTTTGATCTCTGGCACCACATAGTCTTCAGAGCATTGCCAGGAGTGATCTCTGAGCATGGAGCCAGAAGTCGCTCTGAGCATAGTCAAATGTGGCTCAAACCCCTACTCCAAAAGAGAGTAATTTCCTTGTGGCAATTAAGTATCAACGTTGAGAGGGTCTGACTGAAAACTTGGGACCCAGCAGGTGGAGAATAGGAGTGGACTGAATAGTCAGCACTGTGTACCATCCCAGAGAGCTCTCTGGACATGAGGCACTTCCCCAGTGGAAAGAGCTCCTCTTGCTAAGTCTCTGCTATGAAGGTTGTGGCCCACTGCTAGTAATCTGGGTCTGTTGGATTAGGCTAAACAAATGCAGTTATGTTCAACTATTAGACGGAGATAGGTAGAGAATTTTTTAGCAACTTGTTCTTGGGAATCTGTTTCTATAAAGAGGGAAAAGAAATGGTATGAGTGTGTAAGGCCACAGAGATGATACCAGCTGCTGATTCTGACCCCGCTATATATCTTAGAGCCTCTTGTCTCCTGCGTATTGTAAAAATAGGAATTTAGGATTTGGTGCCAGGAGCCACAGCAAATTTTCTCTGCTTCCCAGTGAACTGGGGAGTATCTTACACATCTATTTGGTGTAAGGTTTGTTCCCCAGGGCTGTGTTCCAAACATTACAGTTATCTTCTATACTGTTAGTATGTTGGATTATAAGACTTTATTTTCCCTCTTGATGAGAAATTTCAGTACCACTAGACACTGTGCCAGTCTAAGGGTTCCCAGAAGACCTGCAAGATAAAGTATCATCTCAGTTTGGGTGCAAATTTTATTTGCAAATTTTATAGCCATCATGTGAGAATGCTGATAAACTGTTTAGGCATCGTGTGTGTTGTACTTTAGATAGTTTTTAAAGTGTGTAAATACTTGAAATTTTTGCATCTACTGACTTGAATTTTATGTGTTTCAGTATTTAAACTTTATCATATAAAAACTGGAGCGATAGCACAGCGGGTAGGGCTTGCCTTTTCCTCCGCCCCTCTCGGAGAGCCCGGCAAGCTACCAAGAGTATCTCACCCGCACGGCAAAGCCTGGCAAGCTCCCCGTGATGTATTCGATATGCCAAACACAGTAACAAGTCTCACAATGGAGACGTTACTGGTGCCTGCTCGAGCAAATCGATGAACAATGGGAGGACAGTGCTACAGTGCTATGTTTCCTTTAATATACAGCAGTCCTGACATTGGACTTAAGTACATATATCATATTTATGTATCATATTTATGTATCATTCATTTATAATCATTATTGGCCCTTCTCCCTCTCGGAAAGACTGGCAAGCTACCGAGAGTATTCCGCCCGCACGGAAGAGCCTGGCAAGCTATCCGTTGTGTATTCGATATGCCAAAACCAGTAACTACAACTGGTCTCATTCACCTGACCCTGAAGGCTTCACCGACATGGCAACACTGAGAAGGATGAGAAAGGAGAGGCCGACAAAATCTCAAGGCCGACCTAGGCTGCCACAACGAAGGAAGACAAAAATGATCGTCTGTACTTTCAATGCACGTACGCTAGCATCAGATGCATCCATCGAGGACCTGATGGTACAAGTGCAAATGATCAAGTATGACATCATTGGTCTGACCGAGACAAGAAGGCACAAATCTCACCATGCCGTTTTCGACACTGGAGAAGAATTGTTCCTCGGAACATGCGATAAAAGAGGTGTTGGAGGCATCGGTGTCCTTGTCAACACAAACTTGGCCAAGAGCATTGATTCATTCGAATGCCTAACAACCCGAATCGGACGTTTACATTTGAATAGATGTGGCTCACTGCCTGCAGTTTCTATCTTCGTTGTCTACGCACCAACATCTCATTATGATGAAAGAGAAATCGAGAAGTTCTACATGGAGCTAGAGAAGTTCTATAAAGAAGACCACACCTTCTACAAGATCATTGTGGGTGATTTTCATGCCAAGATAGGACCGAGAAGATCAGCTGAAGAACTTCACATCGGGATCCATGGCCTAGAATGGAACGAACAGGGTGAGAGACTGTCTGAGTTCATCATGTCGACCAAGACCATTCATGGTAACTCACAGTTCCAGAAGGCAGAATCTAAATGATGGACATGGGAGTCTCCCGGTGGACGATTCCACAACGAAATAGACCACATCATATTCAATTGACGGTTTTGCCTGACTGATGTCACTGTTGTCCCAAAATTTCGAACAGGATCGGACCACCGTCTCCTTCGTGCAAAATTCTACTTCACAGAGCGGGGAAAAAGGGCTGCAAAGTTCAAAAAGAGAACTCCCAGAATGACCACCAACTGGGAACTCTTTGGTACTATTGCGGCAACATGGGAAGATGCCATTGTTGACAACATTGACGAGGAATAAGATCGACTGGTTCAGCACCTCCATGAATGTGCGAGGAACGCCAAGAGAGAGATAGCCACAAAAAATCACCTATCTTCGAAAACTCTTGAGCTAATTCGCCAGTGTGATTTGGCGCATGCCTCAGGCAATCGCAAGCTAACGTCCGAGCTTGCAAAGCAGTGCAGAGATGCGATCAAGGAAGACCTCAAAGAGAGAAGAGCAGAAGTACTGGTAGATGCAGCAGAAGCCAGGAAAAGTATTCGTAACGCCCGCCTGTCCTTCGCCAACTACAAGACCAAGATGACTGCCCTCCGACGTCCTGATGGATCCATCACATCCTCCAGAACGGCAATGGAGAAGATTATCCATGACTTCTACTCAAATCTCTTTGATAGCCATGTCCACTTGCCGACATACCAAATTCCACAGGATGGATCTGTCATTCCCAACGTTTTCCCTTCCGAAATCCGACACGCCATTTCGTCGGTAAAGAAACAAACAGCGCCCGGCCCAGACAAGGTCAGACCTGAACACCTGAAGAACCTGCCGTCAGTACTCATCAATACACTGGCTCGGCTCTTCACACGCTACCTGTCTGAATGCAAGATTCCGTCCCAATGGAAAAACAGCAGGACCGTACTACTGTTCAAGAAGGGAGACATCCATGACATTGGCAACTATCGCCCGATCTGCCTATTGTCTGTCATCTACAAGTTGTTCACTCGAGTCATCCTAAATAGGGTTGGAAGAACACTAGATGAAGGACAACCATGTGAGCAAGCAGGGTTCCGCAAAGGATTCAGCACCATCGACCATATCCACACGATAACCAAGCCCATTGAGGTTTCTAGGGAGTTCAAGATGCCGCTCTGTTTAATGTTCATTGATTTAAAGAAGGCCTTTGATTCTGTTGAGACGGAAGCAGTCATTGAAGCCCTAGCCAATCAGGGCATTCAAGCCCAATACATCAGGATTCTCTGTGAGCTGTATTGCGGATTCACTACCAGGATCTCACCATTCTACAAAGAAGTGATCTTTGATGTCAAGAGAGGGGTGCGGCAGGGTGATACCATTTCACCGAAACTCTTCAGTGCCACCCTCGAGAACATTATGCGACGACTGGAATGGGAAGGAATGGGAGTGAAGATAGATGGTCGGCAACTACACCACCTCTGCTTTGCTGATGACATTGTTTTAATAACACCAAACATCAGCCAAACGGCACAAATGCTGGCCGACTTTGAGCGTGAGTGTGGAAAGGTAGGACTACAGCTGAATCTTACGAAGACAATGTTTATGAGAAACAGCCTCATTCCTGACGCCCCATTTGCTCTCAATGGAACGACCATCTCCGAATGCAACAGCTATGTGTACCTAGGTTGAGAGGTCAACATGACAAATGACCTGGCACCCGAGCTGCACAAGAGGAAGAGAGCGGCTTGGAACGCCTTCAAGAACGTCGAAGAAATAGCTAAGAGGATGAAGAACCTCCAGCTCCGGGCACATCTCTTTGATTCCACTGTTCTTCCTGCATTAACATATGCCTCAGAGACCTGGGCCCTACGCAAACAAGATGAGAACACTATTCAGGTCTCCCAAAGAAGAATAGCAAGAGCTATGCTTGGAATATCACGTTTCACTCAAATGAGAGAAAGAATCCGGAGTTCTGACATCCATCGACGATCAAGAATCAGGGACGCTGTCTTGTTTGCCAAGGTGTCGAAAATCAGATGGGCTGGTCACGTAATGAGATTTAAAGACGACCGCTGGACTAGAGCTGTTACCGACTGGATTCCATGGGATGTCAAAAGACCGCGTGGCCGCCCACCTACCAGATGGTCAGACTTCTTCGTCAAGATCATGAACGATCGGTTTGAGGCCCTTCATGTTCCCGGAGCGAACAGATGCCATTGGGCTACACTAGCACGCGACAGGGACAAATGGAGATGTTACTGGCGCCCGCTCGAGCAAATCGACGACTAACGGGAAGTTAAGTGATTAAGTGTTAAGTGATTGGCCCTTCACCTATTGTTATTTCTGTGTTTCAGAAAAAAACATTTTTACTGTGCTATATAATGTAATAATTATGAATAGACTAGAATTCAGGATGGAGTATTTTATCCCAGTTCAAAGGCATGATTACAATCTCCCAAAACCAGAAGTTCGAACTTCTGCTTCCTATGTCCTGAGCAAGCTTTATTACTCTTGTTGTTCCAGTGGTTATTTCAGGGCACCAATATTATTTCTCCCGTCATGTTCTGGAGTCCCAGATGCTTTTCTTCTTGCTCTCTATTATAATTATCTATCTTTCTCTACTTGATGGCTCACTAAGAGGAGTTCAAAGTGCCCAGATGACAGTTATAAATCTAAATGATGTCCCTTGACAGAAATGTGTTTTAGTTATTAAAATTTTGCTTCATGAGATCCTGATGCCATGGGCATGTACACATCCTCAAGTTTGTGGGAACTGAAATGGGAGCTATAGTTAGAAGTTGCAGGGCCGCTTTACTCCATGGAAATTTACCCATCTCTACTTCCTTTTAGGAACACATAAGGTATGACACAGTAGTGAAGATGCAATGGCCCTTGGACTTAAATATATACCACATGCATTATTTAGCCTAAGAGGCCATTGTACTTTTGCTGTCTCAAATACACAATTACAATATTCCACCAGTCAACGATTTCTGGGCTGTTTGATAATCACTTAATCACTTAATCCCCGTTATTCATCGATTTATTCGAGCGGGTGCCAGTAACGTCTCCATTCATCCCGGTTGTGTGCTAGCGTAGCCCAATGGTATCTGTTCGTTTTAGGAACATGTAGAGCCTCAAACCGATCATTTAGGGTCTTGACGAAGAAGTCTGACCATCTTATAGGTGGGCGTCCACGTGATCTTTTGATGTCTCGTGGAATCCAATCAGTAATGGCTCTAGTCCAGCGGTTGTCTGTAAACCTCATTACATGTCCAGCCCATCTGATTTTTGATGTCTTGGCAAATGAGACAGCGTCTCTGATTCTTGAGCGTTGACGAAGATCAGAACTCCGGATTCTATCTCTCATTTGAGTGAATCGTGATATTCCAAGCATAGTTCTTTCGATTCCTCTTTGAGAGACCCGAATAGTGTTCTCATCCTGTTTTCGTAGGGTCCAGGTCTCTGAGGCATATGTTAATGCAGGAAGAATAGTGGAATCAAAGAGATGTGCTCGTAGTTGGAGGTTCTTTGTCCTTTTAGTTATTTCTTCAATGCTCTTGAAGGCATTCCAAGCCGCTCTCTTCCTCCTGCGTAACTCAGGTGCCAGGTCATTCATCATGTTGATTTCTCGACCTAAGTATATATAACTGTTGCATTCGGAGATGGTGGTTCCGTTGAGAGCGAATGGAGCGTCAGGAACAAGGCTGTTTCTCATAAACATTGTCTTCGTAAGATTCAGCTGTAGTCCAACCTTTCCACACTCACGGTCAAAGTCCGCAAGCATTTGTGCCGCTTGGCTGATGTTTGGTGTTATTAGAACGATGTCATCAGCAAAGCGGAGGTGGTGTAGTTGCCGACCATCTATCTTCACTCCCATGTTTTCCCATTCTAGTCGTCGCATGATGTTCTCGAGGGTGGCACTGAAGAGTTTTGGTGAAATGGTATCACCCTGCCGAACCCCTCTCTTGATATGGATGATTACTTCTTTGTAGAATGGTGAGATCTTGGTAGTGAATCCGCAATAGAGCTCACGAAGGATCCTGATGTATTGAGTTTGTACGCCCTGATTGGCTAGGGCTTCCATGACCGCTTCCGTCTCAACAGAATCAAAGGCCTTCTTTAAATCAATGAACGTTAGACAGAGCGGCATCTTGAACTCCCGAGATACCTCAATGAGCTTGGTTATTGTGTGGATATGGTCGATGGTACTGAATCCTTTTCGGAATCCAGCTTGTTCACATGGTTGTCCTTCATCTAGTGTTCTGCTAATCCTATTCAGGATGACTCGAGTGAATAGTTTGTAGATGACAGACAATAGGCAGATTGGGCGATAGTTGCCAATGTCGTGGATGTCTCCTTTCTTGTATAGTAGTACAGTCTTGCTGGTTTTCCATTGGGATGGAACCTTGCATTCAGACAGGTAGCGTGTGAAGAGTCGAGCTAATGTATTGATGAGTACTGATGGTAAGTTCTTCAGGTGTTCAGGTCTGATCTTGTCTGGGCCAGGTGCTTTTTGTTTCTTTACCGACGAGATGGCATGTTGGATTTCGGAAGGGAGAACATTGGGAACGACATATCCATCATGTGGTATGTGGTATGTGGGCAAGTGGATGTGGCTATTAAAGAGATCTGAGTAGAATTCATGAATAATCTTCTCCATTGCCCTTCTGGAAGATGTGATAGATCCATCATGATGTCGGAGGGCAGTCATCTTGGTTTTGTAGTTGGTGAAGGACAGGCGGGCATTACGAATGTTTTTCCCAGCTTCTGCTGCATCTACCAGTACTGCTGCTCTCCTGTTTTTGAGGTCATCCTTGATGGCTTTTCTGCACTGTTTTGCCAGTTCGGACGTTTGCTTGTGGTTGCCTGAGGCACGTGCCACGCCACGTTGGCGAATAAGTTCAAGAGTGTTCCAAGAAAGACGGTTTTTTGTGGTTATCTCTCTCTTGGCATTCCTTGCACAATCATGGAGGTGCTGAATCATTCGATCGTATTCCTCATCAATGTTGTCAATGACGGCATCTTCCCATGTTGCTGCAACAGAGCCAAAGAGTTCCCAGTTGGTGGTTGTTCTGGGAGTCTTCTTCTTAAACCTTGCATTCTTTTCTCCTCGTTCTGTGAGGTAGAATTTTGCACGAAGAAGTCGGTGGTCTGATCCCGTTTGGAATTTTGGGACAACAGCAACATCGGTTAGGCAAAACCACCGATTGAATATGATGTGGTCTATTTCATTGTGGAACCGTCCATCGGGAGACTCCCATGTCCAACGTTTAGATTCAGCCTTTTGGAATTGTGAGTTACCATGGAAGGTTTTGGTTGACATGATGAACTCAGACAGTCTGTCACCTTGTTCGTTCCATTCCAGGCCATGGGTTCCGATGTGGAGTTCATCGACTGATCTTCTTGGTCCTATCTTGGCATTAAAATCACCGACAATGATCTTGTAGAAGGTGTGATCTTCTTTATAGAATTTCTCCAGCTCCATGTAGAATTTCTCAGTTTCTTTTTCACCATAACTGGATGTTGGTGCGTAGACAACAAAGATAGAAACTGCCGGTAGTGAGCCACATTTATTCAAGCGTAATCGTCCGATTCGGGTTGTTAGGCATTCAAATGAATCAATGCTTGTGACTAAGTTTGTGTTGACAAGGATACCGACACCACCGACGCCTCTTTTATCACATGTTCCAAGGAACAGTTCTTCTCCAGTGTCGAAAACAGCATGATGGGATTGATGTCTTCTCGTTTCGGTCAGACCAATGATGTCGTACTTGATCTTTCGTGCTTGTACCATAAGGTCTTCAATGGATGCAGCAGATGCCAGCGTACGAGCATTAAAAGTACAGACAATCATTTTTGTTTTTCTGCGTTTTGGCAGCCCATGTCTGCCTTGGTGTTTTATCAGCTTCTCCTTCCATATCCTTCTCGACTCTGCATAATCAGGGCTAGGGGAATGAGATCCATTTATTACTGGATTTGGCATATCAATTTGGTCTATTTGGCATAGATCACGGATAGCTTGCCAGGCTCTGCCGTGTGGGTTGGATATTTAAGGATATTTAAGGTATCCTGAAAATTATTAAATAAATAGTCGCGCGGCCGCGAATGCGGCCGCGCGCTCCCGGGAGCTTGTTGTGATAATCTTTGGATCCTGGCCTTTGTTGGGGTTACACGGCAGTTGGAGGGTGTAACTGTTTAGCTACTGACAGGTCCAGTCCCAAACCGTGCAGGCTTAGAGATCTCAGTCCCGGGTCCCACACACCTGGGTTCCTCTGCCAGTTCGGTTATGTCTGAGGCTTATCCAAGTGTGTGGAGAGTGGCTCCAGTAAGGCCTTGGTTGGGGCCTGGAAGTCTTCAGCTGTTGGGCCCTGGCGAGGATAGTCAGACACAGGGTAGGAGACTCTGCCTTGTGCTCTCCCGGGAGCTTGTTGTGATAATCTTTGGATCCTGGCCTTTGTTGGGGTTACACGGCAGTTGGAGGGTGTAACTGTTTAGCTACTGACAGGTCCAGTCCCAAACCGTGCAGGCTTAGAGATCTCAGTCCCGGGTCCCACACACCTGGGTTCCTCTGCCAGTTCGGTTATGTCTGAGGCTTATCCAAGTGTGTGGAGAGTGGCTCCAGTAAGGCCTTGGTTGGGGCCTGGAAGTCTTCAGCTGTTGGGCCCTGGCGAGGATAGTCAGACACAGGGTAGGAGACTCTGCCTTGTGCTCTCCCGGGAGCTTGTTGTGATAATCTTTGGATCCTGGCCTTTGTTGGGGTTACACGGCAGTTGGAGGGTGTAACTGTTTAGCTACTGACAGGTCCAGTCCCAAACCGTGCAGGCTTAGAGATCTCAGTCCCGGGTCCCACACACCTGGGTTCCTCTGCCAGTTCGGTTATGTCTGAGGCTTATCCAAGTGTGTGGAGAGTGGCTCCAGTAAGGCCTTGGTTGGGGCCTGGAAGTCTTCAGCTGTTGGGCCCTGGCGAGGATAGTCAGACACAGGGTAGGAGACTCTGCCTTGTGCTCTCCCGGGAGCTTGTTGTGATAATCTTTGGATCCTGGCCTTTGTTGGGGTTACACGGCAGTTGGAGGGTGTAACTGTTTAGCTACTGACAGGTCCAGTCCCAAACCGTGCAGGCTTAGAGATCTCAGTCCCGGGTCCCACACACCTGGGTTCCTCTGCCAGTTCGGTTATGTCTGAGGCTTATCCAAGTGTGTGGAGAGTGGCTCCAGTAAGGCCTTGGTTGGGGCCTGGAAGTCTTCAGCTGTTGGGCCCTGGCGAGGATAGTCAGACACAGGGTAGGAGACTCTGCCTTGTGCTCTCCCGGGAGCTTGTTGTGATAATCTTTGGATCCTGGCCTTTGTTGGGGTTACACGGCAGTTGGAGGGTGTAACTGTTTAGCTACTGACAGGTCCAGTCCCAAACCGTGCAGGCTTAGAGATCTCAGTCCCGGGTCCCACACACCTGGGTTCCTCTGCCAGTTCGGTTATGTCTGAGGCTTATCCAAGTGTGTGGAGAGTGGCTCCAGTAAGGCCTTGGTTGGGGCCTGGAAGTCTTCAGCTGTTGGGCCCTGGCGAGGATAGTCAGACACAGGGTAGGAGACTCTGCCTTGTGCTCTCCCGGGAGCTTGTTGTGATAATCTTTGGATCCTGGCCTTTGTTGGGGTTACACGGCAGTTGGAGGGTGTAACTGTTTAGCTACTGACAGGTCCAGTCCCAAACCGTGCAGGCTTAGAGATCTCAGTCCCGGGTCCCACACACCTGGGTTCCTCTGCCAGTTCGGTTATGTCTGAGGCTTATCCAAGTGTGTGGAGAGTGGCTCCAGTAAGGCCTTGGTTGGGGCCTGGAAGTCTTCAGCTGTTGGGCCCTGGCGAGGATAGTCAGACACAGGGTAGGAGACTCTGCCTTGTGCTCTCCCGGGAGCTTGTTGTGATAATCTTTGGATCCTGGCCTTTGTTGGGGTTACACGGCAGTTGGAGGGTGTAACTGTTTAGCTACTGACAGGTCCAGTCCCAAACCGTGCAGGCTTAGAGATCTCAGTCCCGGGTCCCACACACCTGGGTTCCTCTGCCAGTTCGGTTATGTCTGAGGCTTATCCAAGTGTGTGGAGAGTGGCTCCAGTAAGGCCTTGGTTGGGGCCTGGAAGTCTTCAGCTGTTGGGCCCTGGCGAGGATAGTCAGACACAGGGTAGGTCCTTGTCATGCTATTCCAGATTCTATGAAAAAAACTAATGTAAGTTTCTGGACATTACTACTGACAAGGAAGAAAAATTTGTAGGCAAAGCATGGGATCCCAGTAAGGAAGAGTTACAGGATCTGGTGGTGGTAGTGGTGTGGAGACGGTGTGGAAATTGATGTGGAAAGCTTGATTTAATAGCAATGTATTATTTTTGCAATGGATTAATATCATCAAGAGTGCTCAGTTTCAACACCAGGTTATTATTACAAGCATATAAAGCAAATTTGTGCATGGAATCTGAAATACTATTGGGTCCACTAAGAACCTCTATCCTGGCATCATTACCATGGTCTACTAGACAAACCCAAAGGATTGAGTATAAAGTAACAAATAATACCAAGCTTCTCATTGTCCAGAGCCATCTAAATTGTGGGTACTTCCTGGTGGGCATCATGACTTGTTTTTAAATCATTCACTTTCACTACTTCTTTTTTTTTCTTTTAGGGTCACACCTGGCGATGCTCAGGGGTTACTCCTGGCTCATGCACTCAGGAATTGTTCACTACTTCTTAAGCTTAACAAATCAGTCAAGCCTTTCACCACTTGCATATTACAATGAAAACATTTTCCTTACACTACTTTTTCTCAAAAAGAAAAATCTGTGGCAATGTGTGTCGATAACAAACCTTTCTGTTGGGAATATTTCTTTCCATACCAGTTGGAAACCAAAAGTTGTCAAAATTCTTTATCTGGCATAAAGTTTTCATAGAGCAACCAGCTGATGACATTTAAGACATTTCATGTCATGGGGGCTGGAGCAATAGCACAGCGGGAAGGGCGTTTGCCTTCCACGTGGCCGACCCAGGTTCAATTCCCAGCATCCCATATGGTCCCCCAAACACTGCCAAGAGTGATTCCTGAGTGCAGAGCCAGGAGTAACTCCTGAGAATCGCTGGGTGTGACCCCCTCCCCCCGAAAAAGACATTTCATGTTTTATCTCTTAACCATATAGGTTTTTTTCAGAAATCAAATAGAATGCATGTGCAACTGTGACCTCTGTATTCTTTAGTCACTGAGGTTAATCCTAAATTATGCTTTGTTTCATTGATATGCTGTAGCTTCTTGTTGATATATTGTTTGAATACTATCATTGTAAATTTGAGATTGAGTAAATTTCTAATATGTTAAATTAAGAATGCAAGGAAATAAACAAGGGAGAAAAATTTTCAAATTGCCAAGGAAAAGGAATGGGAAGGAAGTTATTTTTCTACTGCAGAACAAGATGTATAAAATAATTTGATTTTTATATCACTATTGGATAATGAATAAAATAATATGAATGACAATAAAATATGAGGGGCAATAAATGAGGTTGCCTAGTAAATATATAGTCAAAGAGTGACAAAACAGGAACTTGAGTGCTTTTACATATGCCTTTATTTTTCCACAACCAAGTCATTTAATCTTCTTTTAATGGAGGCCAGAGACAGTGGGTTAAAAGTATCCCATTGGATTAATGGCAAAAGGATAGACACCTTGGAAGTTGGCCTCATGTAGTAACATGGCAACTCTAAGACATGTAAATGTTTACATTCCTGTATGTTATCCAGAGAAAGACTTTTTTAAGAAAGGGTGATACTTCTGGATGTTACATATTTCATAAAAGGAATGCAATATCAGCAATCCATCAGTTAGCCTAATTAAACAAGAAAGAGATGCTTACAAACTACTTAGACTTGGAAATGGAAGAGGCTGTTAGACTTCTCTCCTCAAGTTCATCCTCTGAAGCTGAGACTCCTTGGCCAACAAGCCAGTATCTACCAACTGATTGTTCAGTGACCTGGATGCTTATAATGATTTGAATCTTTTTTTTTTTTTTTTTTTTTTTTTTTTTTTTTTTTTTTTCCCTTTATTTTATTTTATTTTTTTTAAAGTTGTAGATTTACAATTTTTTGTGCTTTGGTTTCAATTATACAATGATCAGATACCCATCCCTCCACCAGTGCCCATTTTCCACCACCATGGATAATATCCCTCCCACCCCCATCCCCCCATCCCCCCGTCTCTGTGGCAGGGCAATCCCCTGTGTTCTCTCTCTCCTTTTGGGTGTTGTGGTGTGCAAAAGAGGCATTGAGTGGCAAACATGTTCAGTCCATAGTCTACTTTCGACATGCATCTCCCCTCCAGGGAGGATCCTCCAAACATACTTTATTTGGTGCTCCCTTCTCTATCTGAATAGCCCTTTCTTCTAGGATACCCGGCTGGCCTCTAAGTTATGGAGTAATCCTCCTGGTGCTGATCTCAGCTATTCTTGGGTATTAATCTCATACTTTGTTACTTTATATCCCCCAGATGAATGCAATCTTTCTATGTCTATCCCTCTCTTTCTGACTCATTTCGCTTAGCATGATACTTTCCATATTGTACCACTTGTATGTAAATTTCATGACTTCATCTTTTCTAAGAGCTACATAGTACTCCATTGTGTAGATGTACCAAAGTTTCTTTAACCAGTCATCTGTTCTTGGGCATTCAGGTTTCTTCCAGTTTCTGGCTATTGTAAAGAGGGCTGCAATGAACAAACAAGTGCAGATGTCACTTCGACTATACATTTTTGCCTCTCTGGGATATATTCCCAGGAGTGGTATTGCTGGGTCAAATGGGAGCTCAATTTCTAATTTTTTGAGAATCGTCCATACTGTTTTCCAGAAGGGCTGAACCAGTGGACATTCCCACCAACAGTGAAGGAGTGTCCCTTTCTCGCCACATCCACGCCAGCATCGGTTGCTTTTGTTCTTTTTGATGTGGGCCAGTCTCTGAGGTGTGAGATGGTATCTCATTGTGGTTTTGATCTGCATCTCCCTGATGATTAATGATGTAGAGCATTTTCTCATGTGCTTTTTTGCCATTCGGATTTCTTCTTTGAGAAAGTTTCTGTTCATTTCATTGCCCCATTTTTGGATGGGGTTGGATGTTTTCTTCTTGTGGAGTTTAACCAGTATTTTGTATATCCTGGATATCAACCCCTTGTCAGATGTGTATTCGGTGAATATCCTTTCCCATTCTGTAGACTGTCTTTGTATTTTGGTCACTGTTTCTTTGGAGGTGCAGAAGCTTCTTAGTTTAAGATAGTCCCATTTATCTATCTCTGTTTAATGATTTGAATCTTAATCTGAAACCCATTTTGTTTTTGTTATCCCCACTAACTAGGCTTCATTATGTGAAAGTACATACATTCCTAATTCTGCATATTTTTATCTTTGATGTAAGAATTACATTTCAAAATATCACTCTTCCCCTCATTGATAATTATCTTACTGTCATAATAACTTGAAAAACATGACTGTGGTCTCTCAGGGTCCTGGTCAGTCGACCCTGGCACTCTGGAGTATGATCCCCCTGATTGCTGAACTTCTCCCTATAGGAAAGGGAGTGGGAAGGGGAGAAGCCTCTGCCCTGGCTCTCTGCGCACCCACAGACTCCCACCACCACCAAGAAAGAACCACGCAGAGGGGGGAAAGCTGGTGGTCAAACAGAAATCCGTTTATTAGCTCTCACACAGGGGTTTGTATACATACATTTCAGGGGGCAATCCACGTGTATCACATTTACCTTGTCAGGCTCAATATAGATGATGATTTACATCTGCTGCTCTCAGGGCCAAGTGTATTAGCTCAGGTAGATGGTAACTGTTACATGCCTCATCCTCAACCAGAGTGCCTGTATATGTGAAGTACTGAAGCAAGCCCCTGGGCCCCAGCAAACAGGGCCAGCTCTTTCCCTCAGGGCCAGGGGATCTAGTCAAAGTCTCAGGCCGGCTACTGAGACCCCAACAGTAGTCAAAGGAACCACACTACGAAAATCAAAGCTAACTGCAGATACGTTACCATGAGACCCACTTGTCCCATTTTTATCACTAGACCCAGTAATTGATTACCTGAAAGAATGTTGGAGTGATGCAATTAAAGCATCAACTTAGAGGTAAAACTTGTGGGATTCATAGATTGACTTCTGCTCATGGTGTCTGTCTTCTTTGATCTAATGTCTGGTAAGTGGTCACATAGAGTACCAGTATATCCACAATCAGAAAATAATAGAAATAGGATCCACTTGTCTCACCTCCTTCCATTCACAAACTTAGAAACTTGTGTCCAATTCCCATCATTAAGTCTAGGTTTACTGTGATGAAGGTTTTATGACTCTGAAGGACATTTCAGAAAGAGAACAAAATAGAAAATTACACTCATCACCTGGGAATTTTGGATTCCTACTGTCCTCACATCTGAAATTAGAGAAATGCACCAATTTAGAGAAATTTGTCATAATGAGGTTAAATGCAGGGAAAAGAATAACTCGATAAAAGGATTTACTGGCATATCCAATGATATATTCATGTCCAGTGAAAACCATACTTGGGCAATAACAGACATCAGATTATTTAGAGTATCTGACCCTTTTGAAAAATTTATTGGGTTCATTCCCCTGGGAAATTATCCAGAACAATAAAAGTTGTGGAGAAAGGTAAAGGTACTATGGTGGAGAGATGGGATAATATACATACTAGTGCCGCACATTACTAAGCAGTAACTGAAGGCTGATGCATAACTTATCACTTTCTGTTTTTCTCTCAGCATCCCTTATCTCTGTCTTTGTCTCTCTTACCCTCCTCAAATATTCTTTTATTATTTCTTGCTTCTACCAGTTTTTGCTTCCTTGTTTTATTATTTTTTTTTGTTTCTGGACCACTTTCAGTGGTGTTTAGGGGTTATTTTATGCTTATACTTGAGGGTCACTCCTTGTGGTTCAGGGCAAAATGTGGTGTCAGGATTCACACCCATGCCTCCAGTATACATAGCACATGCTCAGACGCTTTGTACTGTCTCCATAGCCCTCTTTCTCCCCCACTTTTATTCTTGCCTTATTTTAATTTTTCCATCCATCCCTCTTTCCCATTTTTATTGATTATAGACTCTTTCTCTAAAAGATATAGTCTCTCTTTTTATATTTAGCTTGATTTCTTTTTTATCCCTCTCTTCATCACATTTTCCTCTTCTGGATGCAGTGGCTTGCTACCACCTTAAGGAATGCAGTGGTTGGTTGCATGTGAAAGGAGCAGAGGACGCACTATAGATGCTGTCCTCTGTATGCCCCACAATAGGGCCTGATTGTGCCTCCCACAATTCATGTGAGGTGGATGAGGCCCAGGGATAAATCAGAGCCCTTAAAATAAGGAATACCAGAGCACATTCTCTCTCCTCTACTTCCCTTTCTTTCTTTGCTCTTTGAAGAAACAGCAATAAAGCAGTTCTCACAAGCAGGAAGATTTATGAGAGCTTTTCATTTGTGCCTGCTTCCCTGCTATGTAGGTGCTGCTCCTTAACGTGTGGGATTAGTTGGAGAACTTTTAAACAGACGTCATTCTCTGAACATAGAAATGATTGCTTCCTTGTAAAGGAGAATCGATTGCAGTTTCTTCTAGTCTTCAGTCCTCTGTCGCATTTGTACTTATTGATAAGTAAATATAGGTCCCTTCAGTAGACACGAGAATCCAGTCCTAGAACTGGGTCTGGTGCTCCCTGACATTCCACAAGAAAAACATCCCACCTAAAAATGTAGAGAATTATTCTAGCCAGGACCTTCTGAAGTTCATATATGTTCTTTGCATTTGGTGAAAATACAAAATTGAGTTCATATGTCAAGTAGTGAGTGTGTATAATAAAACAAAGACAACATTACATTTAATTGGTTCAGAATTTATTTAGAACTAGAGAGGTAAGCCTCCTGCATCTTGGAGACAAGCCAAATAATCAAGAAAGATGAAATGAGATAACACTACAATTATATTCATAAAGAAAACATGAAGGTTATGAGTCAGTTGCAGAAAATGATGAAAAAGTCATGAGAGTTTAATTTCTTAATTTTCTTAGAGAGACAGGGTGGACCTGGCTTCAGAGTGAAAGCCATGACCAGCATTCCTTCTCAAGGCTGCATGAAGGTGGCCCATGAGTGAGAGACAAGGGGCAGGAGAGGGCTGATGAAGAGCTCCTCACTCTTGCCAGCTGACTCACAGGCTGAGCAGCAGCAGGGGAGGCTCAGAAGTCCAGAGAGGGGGCACATGCTGGCAGCAGCCCCCTGTGGGAAGGGAAGGTCCCCAGAGAGACGCGTGGGGGAACTGAGGGCACATGAGCAGACAGAGGGAGGGGCCTGGCGAGAGTTCCTCAGCAGCAGCCGCAGGACTGGCCCGAGGACGTGCAGCCGAAGCTCTCAGGGAGGCACCCGAGCAGGGCGCAGCAGTTGGGGTGGTAGCAGATTCTGTGGACATACACGGGCGTGCAGCAGGCTGGCTGGCAGCAGGGGGTGCCACAGCAGGGCTGGGAGCAGCAGGGGGAGCAGCAGGGCTTGCAGCAGCAAGGTGGGGGGCAGCAGGGCTTGCAGCAGCAAGGGGAGCAGCAGGGCTTGCAGCAGCAAGGGGAGCAGCAAGGCTTGCAGCAGGTGGTGGTACAGCAGGTGACAGGGCGACAGCAGCAAGGCTGGCAGCAGCTGGACCCACAGCAGGTGGGCTGGCAACAAGGGGAGCAGCACATGGTGGCGGAAGTGGTGGGGGGAATGTGTGTGCAGGTTCTGCTGACTTCTTCTCAGCTGCAGCTTTTATACCCTGGCCCCTCCAGGCTTACACCAATAAGCAGAAGGCTCCTGGTTATTTTAGTGGTTCCTGGAAAACGTCAAGGAAGACAGTTTTCCTGTGTTTTGATGAGTCTGTCAATTATTATTACAAACTTTTCAAAATTGTGAGCACTAGTTAATGTCTTTTCCTGAAGGAAGAGAGACAGCAATCCTCACCAATAATCTTCTGGTCATGTGATGCCCCCTCTCATTTCTGGTCTGTTGGTGCTTCTGGGAATGGGATATGTCCTGAGAGCTGGGGGTGCTGATGCAGTTCTGGTGAGTGAATCGCAGTGCAGGACCACATTGAATGGCCCCAAATTCTGATTCACAGCTACGGCACATGTCTGTCTTGTGGTAGCATCGTCTAAATGTGCTCCTGCTCTATCAGAGCCACCTGGGGAGAGGGTGACTAGTAAGTTCTTTTACATCTGCAAATCAACACTAAAGCCAGATAATGGAGCGAGAAGCAGTACCATGAGCTCTGACTGCATCAAACTTCTGTGTTCTAGCTTCTTTGCTAGGTGGCCCTAGATATTCCTATGTGCACATGTTGACTTTTTTGAAAATGGGGAGAATGGCTAGAATAGATGTAGTCTATTTGAAATTGTAATGACTGCATTTCTACTAATCAGAAAGTTTTCAGTCATAAATCTTGCCCTATTTTTTTGCCCTATTTTCCTTCTCACATGGGAATTTATTTAGGCATGTGATCATCATGTCTAGGAAGTCCTCCCATGGAAATTAGGAGAAAGAATGAACAAATGTTCACCTTTCACTGCCAGCACTGTTCCTTGCAAACTCTGATGGTATGAATCTTCTGAATTCCTATGATATGTAATTACATTAATTTTCATTCTTCAGTGGTTATTCAACATCTGATGCTTTTTTTCATGAATTTTTTGGTTGTCAATTTCTTATTTCTTATACATTCTGATTCTGATTTTATAACTATCAAATATATCTGTCAATACAATTGTATCACTATAGTTTTCTTTAGAGTTTCTTTGTGCATCTTAGTTATATGCATGTATATTTTGTATCAAATAATTTATTCATAAATCCAATGATCTGTTTTTTGTGGGGGGTGTTGGGCCATACTCAGCAATGACAGTACTTATTCCTGGCTTTGTGGTCAGGGATCACTCCTGGCGGGCTTGGGGGATGATATGTGGTATCAGGCATAAAATCTGTAAGGCCATGTATAAGGTAAAACCCTACCTGCTACACTATCACACCAGTCCTATTATCGTTTCTCTTCACTTCTTCAGTACAATATAAATAGAAGTAGCGATTACCAATACCTTTGCATCTTCTTGATAGGAAAATCTTTTCTTTTCTTATTTTTTTTCCTTTTGGGTCACACCCAGCATTTTTCAGGGGTTACTCCTGGTTCTGCACTCAGGAATTACTCCTGGCGGTGCTTAGGAGACCATATGGAATGCCAGGGATCCAACCCGGGTCAGCCACCTGCAAGGCAAACACCCTACCCGCTGTACTATCGCTTCGGCCCTAGGAAAATCTTTTCTGAAGTTATGTATTTTTAAAGATAATGGTATTTAATTTTTGTATCATCAAAGTCTTAATTTTTCAATGTAAATCATTCGTTTGTTCGTTTGTGCTTCCCAACTAATGTTTAGGAGATCAAGGGGCCAGAGGTTCAGTATAAGGGCCCAAAGATGCGGGTGCTACTTGAGCCCTGTAATAGGGGGGTCCTTGGACCTCCCTAATAGTGCAGGGAGTCTCCATGGCCACACCTGGTGGAGGTAGTGGGTTTTTTTTGTGGGTGCTTTGGGGCTGCACCAGGCGATGCTGTGGGGTAGAGGGAAGCTTGGGCTAGGTATGTGTAGTGCCACCATAATATCTCCTGGCACTGTTTCAGTAGTTGTTAATGTACTTGGCAAGTTACACACCCTTATCACTATCTCACTGTCACACACTGTCCTCCCGTTGTTCATCGATTTGCTCGAGCGGGCCCAGTAACATCTCCATTGTGAGACTTCTTGTTACTGTGTTTGGCATACTGGATACTCTTGGTAGCTTGCTGGGCTCTCTGAGAGGGGCGGAGGAATCGAACCTGGCTTGGCCAGGCTGGCTGCATGCAAGGCAAATGCTCTACCGCTGTGCTATCACTTCAGCCCAATCATTTCACATTATTTTAACCACTAAAATAAGTAACCTCATCCTGTTGCCAGTCACTTTTTCATAGCAATTTCCATAAAAAAACATTACCTTCCACTTCTTCCCATGTCCCTACCTACCAAAAATATGGACATATAAGCAGTCACTTTTTTACAAATAATACTTACCCCATACAGTATCTCACATTAAATATATCTATTGACCATTGGTGGGCATTGTGATTATGTCCAATTTTTGGTTATAATTAGTGTTGATACTATGAATGTTGCATACAACTATATTTTATCCATGTCAATATCTGTTCTCATTTGTCTAGAGTAAAATCAGTGGGTAGGTGACAGTTAAATACGTGTTTAGCTTTGGGGGAAACTGTTTTCATGTTTCCCAAAGCAGACTTATTATTTTTATCCCCACCAACTGTAGGAAGGTGATCTTCTCTTCCTTACCAATTTATGGTTATATAATATCCTCCACCCAGATCCTCCAAATTCCAGTAGGCGGGGGTCACACCCACCACCTGGCCCCCTGACGCCGTGTAATCCCATCAACGGCCAAGACTCAGAGACTATAAAATCCAGTTCCCGGACGAGAACAGTGCAGTCTTCTGCCTCCGCGCCTGGCTGTTCCTCACCAAGGCCCCTTGGAGGGGAGCGGGTTGAGCTTTCCTCCCCGCCCCAACCAGGGCTCCGGCAGCCGAAGATCTCCAGGACCAGCCACCACCATGCTGAGACCACTCTCCACACACATGAAGGTACTGGCAGAGGGACAAATCCACACGGGTTCTGGAGCCAAGACCTCCAAGCCTACTCGGATTGGAGTCGAGCATCCTCCACCAAGATCCTCTAAATTCCAGTAGGCGGGGGTCACACCCACCACCTGGCCCCCTGGCGCCGTGTAATCCCATCAACGGCCAAGACTCAGAGACTGTAAAATCCAGTTCCCGGAACCGCGCGGCCGCATTCGCGGCTGCGCGACATCTTCTCAGGACATCTTTTTATGACATCTTATTATCTCATTCCTACTTTGGACAAACTTGCAGGCTATGGAATGTAGCCTGCCCACAGGGCAGAGTCTGGCAAGCTCCCCGTGGCGTACCAAATATGCCAAATACCAGTAACAATGATGGGTCTCATTCTCCTAAAGAGCCTTGAATATAATCTCAAGGCTAGGATGAAAGAGACGTTACTGGGGCCTGCTCGAGGCAATCGACGAATAACAGGATGATGAAATGAAATGAAATGAAAATATTTTATTATAGAGATTTTGGTGGGTAGTAAGAGATATCACATTATGACTGTTATCTGTAATTTACCAATAACTGATTGTGAATCTTTTCATATGCCCATAGGTTGTGTATATAGTTTTATATTATATGTACTGAGAAATATACATATTTTATTTGTGGTAAGATCTGGCTGATCTATTTTTTTTAGTTATTTATGTTTTTTGCTATGAAAGCTAATCTGTCATTTCATAATCTAAGGTACATAATATTTTGTGGATAATTTTCTTATGTTTGGCATGTAATCTGATCCCTTTTGAGTTAATATTTCTAGATGGTGTGAGGGCTTAATGTCATTCTTTGACTGTAGAAACCCAGTCGTAACATCCTTTCTTGAAAAGAACATTCTTTTAAAAATATATATATTATTTTCATAAAAGTAGTTCACAATAGATCATTGCAGGTAATATTCAAACACCAAGCACCTTCCCACCACAATAAGAGGGAAGTGTGTGAAGGTTGTTGTACTTCATTCTGGAGGCATATAAGAAAAGAACATTCTTTTGCCACTCAGTTATTGTAATATCCTTGAACATAAATTTTTGGGCTAATTTTTAAATTCTTGATTCTCTTTCATTTGTCCATGTACTTCCTTATGCCATAACTACGTTGAGTTGAGTATTATAGCACTGGATGATGTTTTGAAATCGGGGAATGGAGTTCGCTAACTCTGTTTGTTTTCAGGACTGCTGTGTTTATTCTGGGCCTCTTGCAATTCCATATGAAGTTGAGGGTCATTTTCACTGGCTACATAAGGCATATTGGTATTAGTTAATGATTGTTCTGAAATTGTTGCTCATTTTAGGAAGCACTGACATCTATATATTAAGTGTTCTGATGCAGGAGTATGGGATTCCTCATCATTTTTCTGGTTTCCTTAAATTTGAAGGTCACATTTTAATAGATAGGCTGGATTAGACAGGAATCGCATTGAATTTATAGTTTGGTGAGACCTGACTTTTTTTTTTAACAATATTACACCTTTTAAATTATGAGCATCAGAGTCCTTTCCCTTTTTAAAATTTCATTATTGGGGTTGGAGCGATAGTACTGCAGGTAGGGCATTTGCCTTTCACATGCTGACCCAGGTTTGATTCCTGACATCCCATATAATTCTTTGAGCACCACCAGGAGTAATTCCTGAATGTAGAGCCAGGAGTAACCCCTGAACATTGCTGAATATGGCCATAAAACAAAAAATAAACAAACAAAAGATAAATTTCATTAATTTATATCAATAATATTATGTGGTTTCCGTGGAATACATCTTGCACTTCTTTCAAAAAATTTTTATTAAAATTCTTTTATTATTGTTGAGTTGTTTCCATATCCTGGTCATTGTACTAATCAAACGTTTACTATTACTATACTAGTGGGAATACTATGCTAAATTTATCAAACATTTTTACCAAGTAATATTTATTTGCCAAGAAATACCTTGTGCGTTAATGTTATGTTGAACATACTTAGTACTCCTTGCATATTTGAGATGTGTAGTTGAGTAATGAAAATGTTACATATTGTAACATGTATGTTAAGGATGGTGAGGTAATGAGAAATAACAGCTAAATATTTACAACAAACCAGAAGACATTCTCAAAAGTATGAAATATTCATACTAGTAAATTAGAAAAGAAAAATTGAATAAACTGAACAGCCTAAATTCTAAATGAACATATAGTTGATCAATAAGTTGATGAAGATATCATTAAAAAAGACCAATAAATCCAATAAATCTAACAAACTTGATCAACAAGCAGTTAGAATATCCAAGAACAAGAGAGAAAAACCACTCATACTTAGATGAAAATGAAGAAAAACAGATAAAAGGATCAAAGCCAGAAAAATATCCATGTGGCCAATATAAATTTTGTTCCAGTAAGTCAAAATATATAAAATAATAATTACAAGGGTATTAAAACTTGAAGATCAAAACAAAACATTTTAAATCCTCATAAGATTATATCAATGACTTTTTGATCTTGAGATGAATAAATATCTCTGAATAAGACAGAGTAAGAAAAATGCAGTTATTTTTCAAAAAGTTATTTCAAGGGTCTAGAGACATTACAATGGGTAGGGAGCTTGCCTTGCACACAACTGACCTGGTTTCCATCCCTGGCATTCCATATGGTACCCAAGCACCAATGGAAGTAATTCCTGAGTGCAGAACCAGGTGTAACCCCTAAGAATACTGGGTGTGGCCCCCAGAACAAAACAAAACAAGTCATCATTTAAACTTAAAATTAAATCAACTGGATCATACTGAGGGAGGCATTGACTATACATTCACAAAATGAATCTGAATTTGTTACATGGATAGAAACACCATTTCCTTATGCATTGATTTTAAGGAAATATACCAACATTGAAATATGGGACAAATTGTTTTTCACTTCCATTCTTTCTCTTTTCCAAGAATTATAGCAATAAGTGGGATGCCTGGAGATGGCTGTATATATTTTCTAACTGGAATTATTCATTTACAGCAGGAGGATAGGACCTTTATGGTGGGAGTGGAATAGAAGTATCCCTGACTTGAATTGAACTCATCATAGTGACTCACTTTTTGCACCCTTACTTCAAAAGTGTCTACAACACTAATTAGAACTCCGGTAAAAAGAGACATGGAGTGACAATGGCTCTGAACTCTTGTCAAATTAAACAGAATATTTAGCTAACAGCTTGAATTTAGCTGATTTAGGAGAGGATGTTCAAAATTCTAACATCAGAAAAATGCTTCTATTGGATAACTCTCCATCAGAAAAACAACACATCAATTATGAAACATAATTTTTATCTCTAAGGAACAATTACTTCCTTGTTCATATCCTCATGGCTAGAGAAATGCACCTAAACAACCAGGAAAAGTACTGCTGATTGGTCCATGTTTGGGGACAGTGTTGTATAAAAGGTACAGAAGAAAGGAACAAGCCAGATTCTGGAATATTTGTCTCCGTTTTGAGACCACAATCACACCCTGACACCATGACCCACACCTGCTGCTCCCCTTGCTGCCAGCCCTCGTGCTGCTGCAAGCCCTGTTGCTCCCCCTGCTGTTCCCCCTGCTGCTCCCCCTGCTGCAAGCCCTGTTGCTCCCCATGCTGCTCCCCCTGCTGCTCCCCCTGCTGCCCCCCCTGCTGCAAACCCTGCTGCGTTCCTTGCTGTAAACCCTGCTGCTGCTGCAAAGTCTGCTGCGTCCCCTGCTGCTGCAGGCCCTGCTGCTCCCCCTGCTGCTCTTGCTGCTGCTCCCCACCTAGCTGCTGCAAGCCCTGCTGCTCCCCTTGCTGCTCCCCCTGCTGCAAGCCCTGCTGCTCCCCTTGCTGCTCCCCCTGCTGCAGCCCCTGCTGCAAGCCCTGCTGCTCCCCCTGCTGCAGCCCCTGCTGCTCCCCTTGCTGCTGCAAGCCTTGCTGCAGCCCCTGCTGCTCTCCCTGCTGCTCCCCCTGTTGCCCCCCCTGCTGCAAACCCTGCTGCACCCCCTGCTGTAAACCCTGCTGCTGCTGCAAAGTCTGCTGCGTCCCCTGCTGCTGCAGACCCTGCTGCTCCCCCTGCTGCTCTTGCTGCTGCTCCCCACCTAGCTGCTGCAAGCCCTGCTGCTAGACTTGCTGCCCCCACCCTGCTGCCAAACCACCTGCTGAACAACACCTGCTGCAGACCAACTTGTGTGAGCAGCTGCTGCCCATCTGGCTGCCGCCCTTGCTGTAGCTGATCCAGCCACCACAGACCCATCCCCTCCCTGGAAAAACCTCCCATCCTCACACCTACCAGACATTGCCTTTCCCCTATGATCAATCTCTCCCTGCAGGGGACACACACACACACACACACACACACACACACACACACACACACACTGTCACAGCCTGTCAGTCATCCTGCCAGCAGTTGTGATCATGGGCAGAAGGACCAGCTTCTGAGCTGATTTGTGCTTCTATGATCCCACTGCTGGTCAGGATCACTGTTCTGGACCCAGAGCCATGGACTCGGGTCCCAGAAAGTGATTGCTGTCATCTTCCATTCAAGAAGTTAGAACAGGGAATGGAAACCCCTCATTATAGACAGGCGGGGCCTGGGTGACACCTGACAGTCGTTTGACTCCAGTGTGTTCATCTGTGCCCTGTGCTGACACCCCCATGGCTACTGTGTGTTCTTCCTGCCTGAAAGGACCACTGCTTGTCTGCTCCTAATAAAACCTTGACTCCATCACCCCCACTTTCTTTGTTTTGTCGTTTTGTGTCTGATTGCTTTACACTTTTCTTATGTCGAATTATCCTATACACATCATTGCCCCATTTGGACAGAATCAGAGGGCCAGGGGTCTGCCCCAGGTCCTATTGCTGAGAACTGGCAGAACCAGTTTGCAGACCTTGGATGCAGTCACAAAGGCAGTTGACTGTAAGTACATACTACTGGGGACTGAGCCCTGGGAGGATGAGAGCTTCAAGTAGGTCTCTGATAATGGGACCCCAACCCTTTGCATTTGCACATCCTTGTCTGTGAGCAAGAGCCCTGCACCTGGCAACCTGCTTGGCTGGGGATACAAGGGTCTCCTCTAAGCAGGTGAATGTCTATTGTGTTCTTAGACTGAGCCTTCTCTTTGGATGATAATTTCACTACAAAGGTCTATTTGTTAATGCTGTGGAATCACATTCTCATAGAATGTTATTCTTCTGGGAACCTCTAGGAACATGCATTGTCACACCAAGTGAAGCACATACACATTTCATTTTTATTCAGACTTTGTTTATTTCCAAGTCAAGACATTAATCAGAAAGCTAAGTGCTGACCCAAGTTTTGTACTTACCCTTAAGAACAGATGATAGGAACAGGGGAGCAGATCATCAATCACATTGGCCCTTGGTCAACTCACAATCTCTGGACCACCCACAAGAGTAAAATATCTCCAATATTTGGGAAGGTAAAGATAAACCAGCCCATGGAAAGAAATCAGAGCTTGAGTCTGGGAAAAACAAGAGAGTGAGAAGCAAGAAATAGAGGAAGAAATTTCCCTAAAGGAGCCCTGTTAGGTAATAAAAGCGAACCCCTGAACTCTGGGGAGAAAATGAGCTAAGACAGGGCACTCAAATGTTCATGATCCAAAGGCTATAACTGCTACTGAAGGGAAAGAGTGATCAGAGGCCAACCCACCTTATGAAAGAGGAAAAGTCTTATTCAGTTCTGACAAGGCACACAAAGATGTGTGATCTTCCAAGATACACTGGGGATTCTCTGGGAGCACAATCAGTACAGTTGAATGGAACCAGAATTCCGGTTTTGTTTGGGGGAGACAAACGAGAACCTGCGTTGATGCTCTGATTTCTGTTCAGGGCGTTGAATAGGAAGTTTAAAGGACTCAGTCTTTAATGGAATGTAAGACATAGTTTACCTACCCTCCATCTCACTCATACTTGTGATTGATCCCAACCATTGACCAGTACTCCTAGCCCCTGTTTTCACTGGCTGTGGATTTTAGTCTTCTAATACATATATGCAATATAATTATATATATAATAAATATTTGTGGTATATGTATAGATACATATATACTACAAATTTGTGCTATATCTATACATATATATCACAAATGAATTCTGAGGGTAGGTAAGAGAGAGAAGAGAACAGTATAACTATAATAGCTGGAAATGAGTTGGACAAGAATTAAGTACTAAAAGTAGGTAAAGGGATATTCCTAATTATCCTTTGTATCTGAATTGCAAAGTACAATGACCAAAAAGAAGAGAGAGAGAAAAGGAGGGAAGGAAGGAGGGAGGGAGAGAGAGAGAGAGAGAGAGAGAGAGAGAGAGAGAGAGAGAGAGAGAGAGAGAGAGAGAAGCACCAGCCATAGAGGCAGGCTGGGGGGGTGGGGGACTGGGGTTGGGAGGGAAACTGGGACATAATTGCTGGAAATGTACACTGATGGAGGGAAGGGTGTTAGAATACTGTATGACTGAAAACTAATCATAAACATCTTTGTAAGGGTCTATCTTACACTGATTGAGTTAATTTTTTTTTGAAAAAAGACATATAGTTTGCAGTAGATCTTGCCCGGGTTGTGGGAGCCTCAGAGTACAATGTGGTGCCCAGCTGAACACCATCAGTATTTACATGGATCTTAGTTTTTGTTTATTCAATTCTCCTGTACCAAGTTTTGGTCTTTCTCTCCTTGCTTTCCTCATTTAAAAACTTCATGTTCTTCTGATCCTCGTTGACTGCTGAGTCCTGAGATTAGAAGATATGCCAGGCTCTAGGAGGGGCCTCAGTGAGGGTTCATATTCAGGGTAACTGTGAAGCCCAGGTCTTAGACCCAGCATTAATGAGATCATCTTCCAAAGTCACACAATGAACTCAATGGTAAGCCTGGGCACCTAAGCCAGAGACCTCTCCTGGATCACTGAATGGCATGGGGCACCTTGTTAAAGACTCCATGCCATGTCTAATGAGGTTGGCAGTGTATTTTGTGCTTCTTTTGGTTAATTGATTCCAAATATTTTTTTGACAACTATGATGTTTCTAGTAATATTTATGTGACTCATTTGTTTATCCTATTCATGCTTTCCCCCCCAGAACTAGTTTACAAATGAGAGATGCAGGTCTTTCTTCAGAAAGTCACATTGCTACTTGCAGTTTTTGCTTGTCAGGTGACAATGAGCCATCACCAACTTGTGATGAGTGACCCACTTCCATTTGCACTTGTTTCAGTGTATAGTTTGTAGTTTGGTCCTTTCAACAATGAATTGAACATAAAGCAATGCCCACAATAAGAATTTTGATGTCAAGAAGCATTTGGCCTTATTTGGGATAAATGGTCTTGTTTTATTTAATCCTTCTCAAAGTAGAATAAAATCCTCACATTTTTGTCAAGATATTCTCCTTGGAACTTTTTTCACAACCCAGATTTGTACTCTTAGATTTTGTTGTGTGCTCAAGGAAGGCATATTGGAATCTTGGTGGAATTCTGCAATATATAGATGGTTTCACTCAAGGAATTTGAGAGTCCTTTGGTCCCTTAATTTTTCAAATTTTCTGTCAGGATTGGGGAAATTTTACTAGTATTGGATTTATTTTCTCTGTTTATAGTATCTCATCCACTGCTGGTGTTAATGTAGTCTGGTACAATCCCTATAGAAAACAGTGTGGAGATTTTTCAGAAAAGTAAGACTAGAGCTGCCATGAAACTCAACAACTCTACTTCTTGGTATTTATCTCAAAGTCACAAAAAATTCATTCAAAAGAACATAAACACACATTATTCATCACACCGCTTAGGGTAATAGCTAGGATTTGGAACCAACCCAGGTGCAACAACCGATGAGTGGATAATGAAAGTATGGTATATATACATACTACTATGCAGCTATCAAGAAATGATAAAAGCATGCAGTTTGCTGTAACTTGGATGGAACTGAAGGATATTATGTTAGATAAAGTAATAAATAAAAAGCATAAATACCAGATGATGTCACTTGTTTAAAATATATAGAATAACAGGACAAGGGAATGCAAGGTATCAGAGAGGATTCCTAGATTACCCTGGACCTTAGATTATAGAACCAAGAAGGACAGAGAAGGAAAGAAATTTAGTATGAAAATAAGAAGAGGCAGATGAGAAGTAACAGGGGCAGGGATGGGGCCGTGGGCACATCAGTGGTGTAGATATGAGGTATATGTATGTGTGTAAACAACATAGCCAACAACACTATAAGTAGGAGACCCAACTACAATAACAAAACTTAAAAATATGACTGCTAGGAAGGCAGGATGTGGTGGGAGGGAACCTTGGGCACTGGTGGAGGGAATGTCACACTGGTGGTGGGACTATTGTTAGAACATTGTATTATGACTGAAATTCTATTATTAGCAACTTTGTAAAACATGGTGTCTTAATCAAAACAAATTAAAAAACAAAAACATAGTATCCTTGTGAGAATGGAGAGATAGTGCAGGAGTAAGGTGCTTGCTTTATATGCAGCCAACTACAGTTTGATCCTTAATACTGTAGCTGTCCCTTAAACACAGAGCCAGGAGAAGCTAGTTCCTTGATATGGCTCAATATCACTCTACAAATTATTTTTGAATAAATTGGCTTTATTCTTATTCATGTTTTTATTTTGGAGGGAAGGAATAAGCAACAATGAATGCTTTATTTGTCTGTGAATAGAAGTGGACAATATGTGTATGTTCCAATTTGGAGAGGTAATTCCACCATCAGTGTGTGATATGACTGTGCCTGTGAAGTTACCAAAACTCTAAGACTATCACTCAGTTGTAAAGCACATGTTGCTTATTTAAGAGGACCTGAGATTAATCCCTTACTCCAAAACTATTTCCCCACCTTTTATTAGAAATATTAAGGTAGTTTGAATACAAGGGCAACATGCATACATAAATGGATTGTTTTTATACATATGAGATAAGTTGAAACAAAAAAAATGAAATAAAAACTTGAAATATAAGCTGTAATCATCGATTTGCTCGAGCAGACCCAGTAACGTCTCCATTGGAGACTTTGTTGTTACTGTGTCTGGCATATCGAATACTCTCGGTAGCTTGCCGGGCTCTCCGAGAGGGGCGGAGGAATCGAACTCGGGTCGGCCATGTTGGCCGCTTGTAAGGCGAATGCCCTACCACTGTGCTATCACTTCAGCCCATTACGATCAACGGGAGGGCCTTTACTTTACTTTACTTATAAGCTGTAATAGAATACCAATAAAATGCTTTAGCCAATAAAAGATGATGAAGGTCTCTGCAAAGAACAATATAATTATTCAGTTCAGCAATTCTGTGAACATTTGTTCATCTCATAGAAATATTTAAAAGATTTAAAAGGCCCTCCCGTTGATTGTCGATTTGCTCGAGCGGGCCCAGTAACGTCTCCATTGGAGACTTTGTTGTTACTGTGTCTGGCATATCGAATACTCTCGGTAGCTTGCCGGGCTCTCCGAGAGGGGCGGAGGAATCGAACTCGGGTCGGCCATGTTGGCCGCTTGTAAGGCGAACGCCCTACCCGCTGTGCTAGGACCCGAAAGATGGTGAACTATGCCTGGGCAGGGCGAAGCCA
This sequence comes from Sorex fumeus, assembly GCF_029834395.1. Classification (NCBI taxonomy): domain Eukaryota; kingdom Metazoa; phylum Chordata; class Mammalia; order Eulipotyphla; family Soricidae; genus Sorex; species Sorex fumeus. The sequence continues at coordinate 74,962,350 of NW_026606120.1, read as the reverse complement.
GAGGAAACTCTGGTGGAGGTCCGTAGCGGTCCTGACTTGCAAATCGGTCGTCCGACCTGGGTATAGGGGCGAAAGACTAATCGAACCATCTAGTAGCTGGTTCCCTCCAAAGTTTCCCTCAGGATAGCTGGCGCTCTCGCACGACCACCCACGCATAGAAGTATTACTGTTTATTAAAAACTTGTGCTAAAATATTCATAGCAACACTACTTTATTGATATCAAACTACAAATGTTTTATATAAATATTAACGTAAAGTGAATAAATAGTGTATTCATTCAGTGGAAATCAATAAATTAACAGCAAAGTGAACAAATAAATAGAGCATTCAGTGGAAATCTACAAAAAGGAGAATAAATGGAACGCTAGCTAAGTACACGAATGAGTTTCACAATCATAATGGAAAATGCAGGTATGCAGTTATATAATTTTTCTTTTATACAATGTTTGAACACAGTCTCCAGGTTAGAATATAATTTTCTGGGGTTTGTGGTGACCTCTACCAGTGCTCATGAGCCACTCCTGGAGCACTGTGAGGTACACTGTGAGGTACACCTGGTGTACTGTTGTTCTTTGCAGGGCTCAGGAGACCTTCTGTGCCTCAGATTGAACCCAGGGTTCCCACACATTGCAAAGCATGTGCACTAGTGCTTTGAACCATCTTCATGGTACTAAAGAGTAAAATTTAAAGAATATAGGGCATGACCTATATTCTGTGGTCACCTATGTCTCTGCTAGATGTGACAGTATCTCGATTTGAGATATCTATCAAGTTAAAAAAATCAATAAAAATTCATCGATTTGGAAATAAAGATTTTTGTCATGAAAAAAGTTAAATACCAAAATAGTTGGAAAAACTGTAGACCTCCAAGCTAACTCAGCTACCATTTTATGTGATAGAATTCAATATTTTCTACTCTAACCTAATATTTTCCTTCAAAGAGGAGAAAGGAAAGTATGCCAAGTCAGTGACTTAATAAACAAATGAAGCAGAGAGAGACCCACCGCTCCAGCTTGCTGAGGAGAGCAGGAATTGTGTCACGTGACCGCATCAGGCTGGAAGAGGAAACAATAGCCATAATGTGACTCTTTAATTACGAAAATAAAACGTTCTTGAGTAATACTTCATTAAGAAGTAGATTAAGTCATTGTTTACAAAAGATTCAGGACACAGAGGGGACAGCTTTCACGTTAAAAGCCCTCAATTGACTGTGGAAAACTCTGTAAACAAGAATGAGGAAAATCTTCCTCATTGGTCCCAGTGGGGAAGCTCAGTCTATAAAGACCCCGGGCCACAAGGACCCATCAGATTCAGGAAAACGCCCCTCTGAACACAGATCCCTAACACCACCTCCACCACCATGTGCTGCTCCCCTTGTTGCCAGCCCACCTGCTGTGGGTCTAGCTGCTGCCAGCCTTGCTGCTGTCGCCCTGTCACCTGCTGTACCACCACCTGCTGCAAGCCTTGCTGTTCCCCTTGCTGCTGCAAGCCCTGCTGCCCCCCACCTTGCTGCTGCAAGCCCTGCTGCCCCCCACCTTGCTGCTGCAAGCCCTGCTGCTCCCCCTGCTGCTCCCAACCCTGCTGTGGCACCCCCTGCTGCCAGCCAGCCTGCTGCACGCCCGTGTATGTCCACAGAATCTGCTACCACCCCAACTGCTGCGCCCTGCTCGGGTGCCTCCCTGAGAGCTTTGGCTGCACGTCCTCGGGCCAGTCCTGCGGCTGCTGCTGAGGGGTTCGCCAGGCCCCTCCCTCTGTCCACACATGTGCCCTCCGTTCCCCCATGCGCCTCTCAGGGGACCTTCCCTTCCCACAGGGGGCTGCAGCCAGCGCGCGCCCCCTAGGATTTCTGAGCCTCCCCTGCTGCTCCTGAGCCTGTGAATCAGCTGGCTGGAGTGAGGAGCTCTTCCTCAGCGCTCTCCTGCCCTTTGTAAGTCCCTCATGTGCTCCATGGGTCCAGAATTGGCGGGCTGATCTTGGCTTTGATTCTGATGTCAGGAGCTCCCTTTTCGTCTAAAGGAGAGAGGTAATTATATCATCATAACTTTTGCACGGGTTTCAAAAACGGAATAATAATTTTATAATCATTTTTTCTTTGTGAGCATACTCAGTGCTTGAGCCTGCCTTTTCCTTCTCACTATCACTTTGAGAAGTCTCCTTCCGTGCAGGGAGACTTATCTGTATGTTTCCTAATAAATTCTGAATGATTTTAATCCTGTATTGTCTTTTGCTTTGTTGTTGAGCATCGTTCCTGAAACAGGAGCTTACCTACATCCTGCTTGGCATCTGCGTGATTCACTCTGGCTCCAGAACACCCGACCAGGGTGCTCACAGTGCACAGTTTTAGGTGAGAAACCTCATTGTAGAATGACATGGGACAAAACACGAAGAGACAAGATTGAGAGCTGGGTCGTTTGTTCCCGCATAAGGACGTCTGAACTCACATGTTAAAACTAGTAGCAACTGCACTGAGAACTAGAGACTAAGTATAAACTAGAACTGAATTTTTTTTAAGATTTTTTTACTGCATAAATTTTATTAATTTAAATTTTCAATAGACTGAAGTGATATTGGCTTCCAAGAGTGTAAGTATTTACAAGTTGTAGTGTACAATGTTTACATAATACATATAGCCACCACCATCACACTGCCACTATCCCTCCACCACTATCCATAGGACCTTTCTTTTCTACAACCCTCCTGCCCTTTTTATTTTAAGAGCATTCGATATTTTTCTTTTCTTTTTTCCCTTAGTTTTTAAAATTCAGAGCCTCCCCAGCAGTGCTTAGGGAGCCACTCCCAGCAGTATTGGCCAAGGATGAGGACCCGAAAGCTGGATGGTCAGACTAGTGATGTGATGTTGATCTGTCCAGGTGTCGCAGGGGAGCACCGGGGCCACACCTAGCACTGCTCAAAGGGCAATACGGTGCTAGGGATCTAACTCAGGGCCTTGTTCTCTGCCCCTTTGAACTCTCTCCTCACTCCATATGTTTCCTTATTGACCACCCATGAGTGAGATCATTCAGTATTTGTCTTTCTCCTTTCAGTTTATTTTGCTTAGCATGGCCCCCTCCAAATCCCCCTCCATGTTGCACGAAAAAAATAATCAAGATTTCATCTCTTCTATACCTAAGTAATATCTCATTGTGTAGCTAAACCACATCTTCTTAGGGTGTTTCAAAATTTTGGCTGTTATAAATAGTGCATCAATGAACACAGCTGTGCATGGACCTTCTCGGATCAATATTTTTGTGTTATTTGGAGAGCTACCTAAGAGTAGAATTGTTGGATTCTATGGTTCTACTTTTACTCTTTTAAGAGTGCCGTGCTGTTTTTTCATTGAAGCTAGACTAGTTTATGTATCTATTTTCTTAGACAAATAATATGAATTAGGGTTTCTTGAGTCTTTCACCTGATACCTGTTTACAGAGTTTTTTTCTCAAATCAATATTCCATACTCAAAGAACAGCACCAACACTTAAACATAGCTTTGATGGAGAATTTAGCGCTCCCACCTTGTATCTCAGGAGTTCAACTACTCATGTTACTAATTTGTATCAAACATATGTAGGTATCCATTATGGCCTCAAGAGGAAAGCTTCATTGTAAAGGGCTTGGCTTCTTAATCTTGCATATTAAAATTCAAATTTGTGCCTTTTCCTGAGTATCTAAGATATAAGATCACAGCAAGGAACGTAAAAAAAGAGCATATATAGAAATCTTCCAACCTTATGACAATTTGCCTCCCTGATAAAAATGTTTTTATGGTAAGTAAAGAGAAAATTGGGAATTGAGAAATTATATAAAGCAGTATTCCCTCCCGTTGATCGTCGATTTGCTCGAGCGGGCCCAGTAACGTCTCCATCTGAGACTTTGTTGTTACTGTGTCTGGCATATCGAATACTCTCGGTAGCTTGCCGGGCTCTCCGAGAGGGGCGGAGGAATCGAACTCGGGTCGGCCATGTTGACCGCTTGTAAGGCCAACGCCCTACCGCTGTGCTATTGCTCCAGAAATTATATAACAAGCATTTATGTTTTTGAACAATCCAGAAGTTACAGCATGTAAACAAAATAACTTCCCATGCCTTATGAGTAAATATAAGACATTTATGGAAAATTAGAACTCATGAATCACTAGAAATGGGAAGATTGTAGGAATGAAGAAAAGTATACTTTCCTGGCTAAATATCTTACAAATACCTCTAAAATTCTTTGCATTTTGGAAACATACATTAATTTTAATGAAATTTTTAAGTAGGCAGAGTCAATTATGCAAATGAAGCCAGTGCTTCTTTCTTAGATGCCTTTGCACAGTTTTTCTTTATTACTTTTGACCTTTTCAGGTACCACTCAGGGCAATCTTACCTCACTTGTTTTCTTGTTCTTGGGCTCCCAATGATTCCCAATAGTGATGTTTTAGCAGTGTAAGCTCCCTTGGGTTATAATTCTAACATAATATTGAAGAACCCATTATAATATAGCATGGAATAGAAGTCTATTTTAAGATAATGGGGGATTTCTTCTCTAGCCTTCAAACTGTAACTATAACTCAGTAGAGTAAGGTTATCTAAGAAAGCTGCATCGGTTTTCATGATTAATGTATTAATTGCTCAGGCATCACTGCTTACAATTTTGATCTTGTAATAACAATTTTTTCCAGATGCTCTTCAATGAGTTCAAATGTGCTTACATATCAGACAGGTATTTCCTCTCCCTATAATTTGAGAGTTAAAGACAATTCTTGTCTTAGTTCTTCAGAATAATACAGTATTGTTGCAGTAATGTTGAGTCTTACATTCAGAAAAATTGGTCTGAAATTTGTTGTCTCTATTCCATGTACAAAACAATGGTTGAAAATTTCTCCCTGGAACTTTGGCACTTTCTTGCCAGAAAGTATGTGTGAAATGTTCCAGTGTATTTGCTTGAAAGACTTGATCTTCCTCAAGCCTTTTGCCACAGTGCACTGCATTAATCTTACAGGGCTGAAGATGCCTTCACAGATATCAGTGGTGGGAGTCACATCAAGGTCACTAGGGCCACAGAAGAGTGTGGAATCGGAGCTGACTTTTTAGAGGTCAAGTAAAGAGAGTATAAAATGAGAACAAATCTGGGAAAGGTGAACAGAGCATGTATCCCCAATACAATATAAGCAAATCAGGTACAGTGCCACAAGCATACAATTGTCTCTGCATTGAATTATATTCATAGTACCTGGTGGTTGTAAAATTTAACACAAATTAATGTTTCATAAGGAATTTACTCAAAATAAATCAGAATAACAGATCTTCTCATTAGGAAAAGTAAAAGTATTTTATTTTTTAAAAATCAACTTCAATACATTTTTATTATAGAAAATCTTGTGAAATGAAGAACAGAAATATTTTTTATTTGGAGGGTCTGCTCAAGGCTTACTCCTGGATATGCATGGAGGGATAACTTGTGGTAGCACTCAGGGTACCATACGGTGTGCCTGGGATCGAACCCAGGTTGACTGTGTGCAAGGCAAACACCCTACCCACTGTACTATTGCTCTGTACCTCTCCCCCACCAAAATAGATTTTTTTTTTATTTTGGGGCCACACTTGGCAATGCTCAGGGATTATTCCTGACTCTGCACTCAGGAGTTATTCCTGGCAGTGCTCAAGGAACCACATGGGATGTTGGGGATCAAACCCTGGTAGGCTATGTGTGAAGGAAATGCCCAACCTGTTGAACTATTGCTCTGGCCCCCAGATAGTTTTTTTTTATTTTTTTTTTAAATAAATAAATAAAAATATAGCACAGTGGTAGGGCATTGGCCTTGCGTGCCGCCAGTCCGGCCGAGCCGGGTTTCATTCCTCTGGCCCTCTCGGAGAGCCCGACAAGTTACCGAGAGTATCTCTCCCTCATGCCAAAGCCTGGCAAGCTACCCATGACGTATTTGATATGCCAAACACAGTAACAACAAGTCTCAAAATGGAGATGTTACTGGGCCCGCTTGAGCAAATCGATGAACAGTGGTAGGACAGTGACAGTAAGTAATCGAAACTTAAAGTCATTTCTCCTCTCTAGAAACGATGGCAAGATATCATTGCACCTTTCTATTCAACACTACACTGCAGGGCTGAACAGCAACCTAGGAAAGAAAGTTGTAGGCAGGAAGTCTGCTTTGACATGAAACAATCTCACCTACAGATTATAGGACTTGTAATGAAAATCTGTTAATGAGATATTAAAATATAATATGTGGAAGTTAAAGGATGAAGAGATAATACAGTTGGTAAGGCACTTGCCTTTTCTACAGCCCACATGGGTTTGATCCTGGGCACTCCATACAGTTCTCCAAGCTTGCCAAGAGTGATCCCTGAACAGAGTCTTGGTACCTGAGTACCACCTGATATGGGCCTGAAAAACAAACAAAAAATATGGAAATTTATTGCAAGGTCAACATGCATAGTATTTTATTAGCAGTTAAAATTAAGTATCATATTAGCCCGGCAAGCTACCGAGAGTATTCGATATGCCAGACACAGTAACAACAAAGTCTCCAATGGAGACGTTACTGGGCCCGCTTGAGCAAATCGACGATCAATGGGAGGGCCTTTACCTTTTTACCTTTATTGTATAAAATAGAAGTAAATATTTAGGGGTCAATTTAATGAAACTATTTAGTGAGTAAATTTAATATGATCAAGTTCTCTGCAGAGAGCAAATATTTAACCAAGTAATTCCATGAGTAATTCTATTCCTTTCAAATTGTGAAAATACAGTTTGTGACCACAAAGCTGCAAACAATTTACAAGTTTATCAAGTGGACACCTAACAAATTGAGTAATATTCCTTCAGTGACTGATTATACAGCAATGAGTAAATAATAAGCACATAAATGAATCTTACTATGACAGCAGAAAGAGCAACTATCCTATATGTTTCCAAACATATAGGTCATAAAGAATGCCAAAACAGATTATCAGGGTTACAAGTCAATGGAGTGATTAGCTACCTTTAGGATGAGTGAGGGGGTGTAGTTTAGAGGGACTGGAGTTAATTTCTGCTTCATTTGCTGGTTATGGTGACTAGTATTATATATATTGTTAAAACTGATCATGTTGGAAACAATAATTTGCACAATTTACAAAAAAACTTAACGGGTTAGTCTTCAAGATTAGATAAATGATCTAGCAAATCAACTAAACCAATTCTTTCGTGAGAGAGAGAAAGAGAGAGAGAAAGAGAGAGACAGACAGACAGACAGAGAAAGAGAGAGAGATTAACTCAGTAGTAAGCAAGGCTGACCCTGGGGTCACCAGCTCTTCCTTGCTAGTTTTCCAAGAATTGCCCCTACATTTATCAATGAGTGTTCTATGTCCAGGAAAACCTCTCTATTCTAAGAACAAGAAAATTGTTACCAAGAATGCATTGACTGATTCTTTATTTCAAGACACTGCTTCTTTTCTCTCCTGCTTCAGTTCTTTTTGTTATGCGGAAGAGGCAGGGCCAAACGTCATCTTACAAGTGTCTAGTAGAGCTGGACTTTACAGGGGGAAATGGAGCTGTGACAGAACTGATTCCAGTATCAGAGGTAAGCACCTCAACTCAGCCTGGATTCCACTCCTCACTAAAAGCATGCAGCATCATTCCCCACCCCATCTGCATTACACCTCCCAATCTACATGGAGCCAACAAAGTTGGAGAGAAATAGCATCGTGACTTCATGAGGCTTCAGGAACTTGATCACATGACTGGACTATGATCAAAGCAGGAACACTGATGTCACAGTCTTCTTTTATCTGAGAAAGGCTCCTAGGCATTACTGTCAATTAAGAAACACATCAAACACTGATTTTGTAAAGATTCACAACACTTAGGAAACAACTTCCTCTTACCAATTCCCCCCAAGGGATGTTGTTTACAATTGTACTGCGCTGTCCTCCCATTGTTCATCAATTCGCTCGAGAGGGCACCAGTAATGTCTCCATTGTGAGACTTCTTGTTACTGATTTTGGCATATCCAATACATCAGGGGGAGTTTGCCAGGCTTTGCTGTGTGGGCGAGATACTCTCAGTAGTTTATACACTGAGAGGGGCGGAGGAATCGAACCCGGGTCAGTCATGTGCAAGGCAAATGCCCTACCTGCTGTGCTATTGCTCCAGAACATTGTTTGCAAATAACAAGAAAATTCCAAGTTATTGGTGTAAACTTTGGGGGTCCAGGGTATAAAAGTCCCAGGGAAAGGGGGTCAGCATCTTCTGGGATACTTCCCTGGAACACAGGTTTCCTCCTACCCCTGCCATCATGTGTTGCTCCCCTTGCTGCCAGCCCATTTGTGGTGGGTCCAGCTCCTGCCAGTCTTGCTGTTGCTAGTCTTGCTGCTTCAGACCTTGCTGTCGCCCCCAGTTGCTGTGGTACACCTAGTGGCCAGTCAGCTTGTTGCGCACCTGTATACTGACACAGAATCTCCTACCAACCCACATGCTGCTGCCTTCCAGGGTGCCTCCCTGAGAGCTTTGGTTCCTGTAGTGGCTAACCCAATTGGCCCCCTTTCTGCTCCTGCACCCCCTACTGCTAGCCTCATTGCCTCTTTAAAGCTGTCAGATCTCATGCTGCATGCAGGACCTGCTGCATCCTCTGTTAGATGTCCAGGAATTGCCAAAGTTCCTGCTTCCAACCTTCTCATCACTGGATTTGCCATTCCTGGGGTGAATTCATTTCCATGCATAGCTTGCTGAAAGCCAACATGCTATCACACAGATTTATACTAATCTGCTTTATAAAAACTTTATAAAAATCTGTATAAAAACAGCTACAGAGAAGTTGGGGACCCAGCTTCAGGCATCTCTGATATGAATGAAGAACTTTTTTTTTTTGTCTCTGAAGTTAAGTCCTCTGCTTTCTCCCTATTAGTAAGCAAGGAATACAAATCCTCACAATGCTTTCTCATTTTCTGAAGATTACTTATTGCTCAGTAATTCTCATGATCTCTCTTGCACTGGATTTTTGGTTCCTTCATTCTACTCTCTTCTTTTATAACTACTTTGTGTTTTCTCACTAGATGCATGGATATCATCTCTGCATATTTTAAATAAACCTTATACTGTTATTCTTTTCATCTTGTGTTTTATTTTACTGTTCCTCAGACAGGGACCTGTATCAATAATGTTAATCTTATGCGATATCCATTTTGAGTCTCATGGCCATTCGCATCATACTCACATTTCAGATGAGAAAAAACTCACTCTGTTTTGTTATGTACAAGATCAAAGATTTAGATCAAAGACAGAACTTTATTCTTACTCAAGAGTACATTATATATCCCAAGACATTCTATCTGCAACTGAGTCTCAATATCAGCATGGTGTTCTCTCAAGTTTCTTTAATGGTGGCAGGAATAATCTTTTGTATATCCAGGTCATCTTTGGTTTTCAAAGTTCTTCCAAAATCAGTGTTTCGTACCTAGTGAATTGTCCCTCATACCAATGGGACACTAAGAACCTCATGCAAAGAAAACTCTCTTTCTCTCAGGGTGAGACGAGGCTTTTTTACACCAAATAATTTTCATTATCTTTTGTTCCCACAGAGACATTGTCTCTTATTGGGATATGTTCTTTAATATCATGTCAATCAAATTGAATGATTTCCTGGATACCTTGATTTTGAGTTGAGCAACTTTCCTTCTCTTTTTATTCTCCTTTCTTTGGGGGACATACCTGGCGGTGCTCAAGGCTTACTCCTGACTCTGTGCTCAGGAATAACGCTTGGTAGTGCTCAGCAGACCATATGGGGAGCTAGAGATTAAACCTGGGTCAGTCATATTCAAAGCAAGTACCTTACCTGTTGTGCTATTGCTCTAGTCCCTCTCTTTTGTTCCTTATTACCATTTTTTATCTCTTCCCTAAACTGATTTCTATTTTCTTTTTTCCTGCATTTCTTTATATCATTGATCACAGGAAATTATTCTGTTTTCTTTATAATTGAATCAAAGGGTTATATGTTCAAAGGGTGGGTACCTCAGTTCTCAGGATTATACAGATTTTTCTTTGAGTAATATCATTTTTGTTAAGATAATATATAGCTTCAAAATGCGAGAGCACATAAAGTATGAAAATATTGTGCATCTTCGAGGGATAAATTATCCAAATTTCTATTGAGATTAATGCAGTAATACAGAATTATAGCCCATAAAATAAAATATTGGGTTCCTTTAGGCAAAGGTAGGATTGACTGATGATTCTCAAGTTATTGTTGGCAGCCAATTGCGGGATTCAAAATCAGAATAATCTAGAGAATAAGAGCTTCATTCACTGAATTAAATTCCTAAAGGAGTCTCTTTTGGACATAAATATGGGAATAATGTTGGAGTACAGAAGCATTCTACATTGTAAATACATAATTGTTCTTGTTGTTGCAGAATTCACAACGATGTAATGCCTAATTTCCCTGTCTCCAACAGTAGTGCTATTTATACTTGAAGAAAGAATAAAATAAGTATATTTGAGCTGGTATCTTTAAAACACTTGGGTCTAGGATCTATTTCTGTTAATTACCATTTTATGAAATATCTTCTCATCTCTCAAATGAAAATACTAATAGGAGATAATCTTTTCCTTGCCGAATTTATTAAGTAATTACCATTCTCAGATGTGTCAAGAAGTATAGCTCTATTGGGTACAATGAGAAAGAGCACAAGAAACAGAGTACATACTTTGCATGAAGAAGTCCCAGGTTTACTCCCTGGCACTGCATGATCTTCTGAGAGCACTGCTGGGAGTGGCCTTTGAGCAAAGAGCTGGAAGTAGTTAATGAGTATCACTTGAGTGTTCCTCCACACATAAACAAAAATACATAACTTAAAAGTAAGGTTTCAGTAAATAAATTCTACAAATAAAAAATAAAATATTATCAAATGCAAGATAATACAGACTTGTATTAGGAAAGAACACATAGAAAGGCAATCCAGTGATCATAAAGGAGTTTAGTAACCTAGAAGAAAATTACTAAGTATAATGCATAGATTAAAAAAGTAACTTCATAGTGATCATTGCAGAAAGCTGAAAGTAAGTCATATGGACAAAAGATGATACGCCCATTTCTGAGATCGGAGCCATGAATCCATATCAAATTCTACTGAGGAGAATCTGATTCATCAATGCATCTGGTGCACTGATCAATGGTAATAAAGGAGAATGAAATAAAAGTAAAGAAGACTGAATTCCCTCAGTTGATTCACACATTCTAGAATGAAAAGAACAGCAAAGGCTGTATGTTGAATTTTGGCCAAACTGAGGTAGCATGATGAATGCAGGAATAGGCATTTTGGCAAGATGACTGAGGAAAGATGTCCTGTCATATCTGTGGCAAGCAGATCAGCAGTAATAAGACAGGCAGGTAAAATCTCAATATCCATAGAACTATGCCCCAAGAAGATAAGAATCATAAGCCCAGGAGTTACAAACCTTGACTTTGTTAGTGACTTCTCATTGGTCTTGACTTTGTTAGTGACTTCTCATTGGTATCTCCATTATGCTCCACAAACACCAACTTTCTTACCATCATAAACACTTTGAGGCACAAACTAAGTCCAGGATCTCCTGTAAGTATAAAGATGTTAAAACTAAAATCACTCTAGAAATGTAAACACTCTTCAGAAATGACTATGTGAGTACAGCAAACAAGAACATTGAGAATTTTTTGTAGAAATATTATTAGCTTAGAATAACTAATATGCAATCTCCTCTTAACTGACTTTACACAATATTCAAACAAAATCAGCAAATTCACAAAACCTTCATTCCCTTTGCTTCACTGATATAAATGTAAAGTAATTTTAAAAAGTCACAAAAATGTTTCAAAAAGTGTTTTGTTCTTCATGACAAATGATGTTTTATCACTTATAAGCATGGCTGTGTGTTTCCTATGTCAAGAACATGCTTCTCCCAAATTCGAATACTGTTCAATCTCAGTTTTACTTTTACAAGCAATGATGCAAAGAATGCTACACATTTATGTCTTGGAGCACATGTGTATGTGTATCTGTTGAAAAAGTTCCTAGAAGTAAAATTGGTCAATAAAAGATCATTCATATTTTAAAATTTTTCTAGTCATTATTAAATCACCAAAGAAAAACTTCGTTCTGGAGATTCAAGCTGAAGGCGAGTGGCTGCCAGCTGCCGGACCAGAGGACTCAGCTCCACAGGAGTCGATTGAGGTTCTGAGCCTCAGGCCGCAGTGTGAACACATGAGCAGCAGCAGAAAGTTTATTCTTGACTCCAGTTCTTGCTTTTCAAAATTCAAGTTTTATATATCCTTCATATCAGAAATGCCTCTCTCGGATAATCCTAGTCTCCAACAGATCTAATTGTCTAAAATGTGGCTCTACTGGTGAAATTGTAAATGTCAGGTATAGATATAAACTTCCCTTAAAATGTGCAGAATCAAACAGATTATTTGACATTACTGTATTTGGAAGCTGTTTAGACACATTTTTTTTTTTGCTTTACAGCTACTGTTTTGCATAGGTCAGTTAACCTGCCAGTATTCAAACCTGGGACTTGGCTTTCTCTGGGCACGTGCCCCAGGCGACCTCTAGGACCCTGGGACTCCGGGCATCCCTGAGCCTCTTCCTGTTCATCCCCAACGCTTGTGCTGGTCTTCTTCCCCTCCCAGCTGGTACCCTCCCCCACACCAGGTACTTATGGGGGTGTGGCCTTTCAGAAGTGGGCGTGGCTTATGTAGAAGTGGGCGTGGCCTAATTTTGGGGCCACGTACGCTCACGCAGCTGTAGGTACTTTGGTCATACCAAGAAATCTAGTGCAACATCTCAGTCCCCATACTCCCATAATACCAACATGAAGAAGTAACACAAATCCCCACGTGTAGGGATGATGATGAAAAGAGTCCAGAAGCCTCAGCAGGTGCTATTCACCCAAAGGACCTCTCTGAGAAAGAATTCAGATATAAAGTAATGAAGATGTTCAATGAACTCAATGAAACAGTCAGACAGATATCCAGTAACATGAAAGAAACAATCAAGAAATTATGGGAAGAAATGAGAGCAGAAATTGGAAAGCTATGCACAGAAATGTCACAAATAAAAAATTCCGTAGATGAAATGAAAAACTCAGTGCCCTCAACAGTTATATGACCACAGCTGAAGACAGAATCAGTGAGCTGGAAGATCAGCTACATGAAGGCAACAGGCAACAACAAAAAAATGGCAAGACACCTCAAAATAGTTCGAGAGTGAATCAGAGTCCTAGGAGATGATTCCAAGAGAACAACATTAGAATCACTGGACTACCAGAAGGTCAGGGAAACAATCCCAGTGAAATAGCCACGGTTAAACAAATCACTGCTGAAAAATTCCCAGAGCTCGACAATGCAGCCATTCAGATTCAAGGAGCCCGAAGGGTGCCAACTAAAAGAGACCCTAAAAAAACACTCCAAGACATATCATAGTTAGAATCATGGATGCCGCAGATAGAGACACAATACTGCAAGCAGCAAGGGCAAAGAAGGAAATTACATACAAAGGAGTACCCCTTAGATTCACAGCAGACCTATCAGAGGAAACCCTCCAAGCCTGAAGGCAATGGTGGGATATAGTGAAAAAACACACTGAAATGAACGCTTCACCAAGAATACTGTATCCAGCTAAACTTTCACTCAAACTCGAAGGAATGGTACACTATTTTCTGGATAAACAGCAGCTCAGGAACCTTATAGACTCAAAACCAAACCTAAAAGAAGGGCTAAAGGGGTTGCTATAAGACAAGACAAACCCACAAGCACAACAGACCCTTACAGAAAGATGACACCAAACCCCATAACAATCTTTCTCAACCTTAAAGGTCTAAATTCACCGATTAAGAGACACAGAGTGGCAAAATGGATTCAGAGACAGAACCCAACATTCTGCTGCCTACAAGAAACTTATCTCAACAGTCAGAGCAAACACAGACTCAAAGTTAAAGGATGGAAAACAATTGATCATATCAATAAATGCAGAGAAAGCATTTGACAAGATCCAGCACCCCGTTTATGATGAAAACCTTCGCCAAAATGGGTATAGAGGGGACTTTCCTCAACATAGTTAAAGCCATCTACCACAAGACTACAGCAAGCATCATCCTCAATGGGGAAAAACTGAGAGCCTTCCCTCTAAGATCAGGGACGAGACAAGGATGCCCTCTCTCTCCACCTTTGTTTAATATTGTACTGGAAGTACTTGCAATAGTGGTTAGGGAAGAAAAAGATATTAAGAGCATTCAGGTAGGAAAGGAAGAAATCAAGGTCTCACTATTCGCAGATAATATGATACTATATTTAGAGAACCCTTTAACCTTTACCAAGAAACTCCTAGCAACAATAGACTTGTATAGTAAAGTTGCAGGCTATAAAATCAATACCCAAAAGTCCATGGCTTTCCTATAGGCAAACAGTGAAAGAGAAGAAAATGACATTAAAAAAAACAATCCCGTTTACAATTGTGCCCCAGAAAATCAAGTACTTAGAAATCAGCTTAACTAAGGAAGTAAAGGACCTGTACAAAGAAAACTACAAAACGCTACTTCAGGAAATAAAAGAGGACACGAGGAAATGGAAAGATATCTCCTGCTCATGGATCGGGAGAATTAACATTGTCAAAATAGCAATGCTTCCTAAAGTATTGAACAAATTCAATGTGATCCCTATAATGTTACCCATGAAATTCTTCAAAGAAATGGAGTAAACACTCCTGAACTTCATATGGAACAATAAGCCCCCATGAATAGCTAAAGAAATTCTTGGGAAAAAGAAAATGGGAGGAATCAACCTCCCTAACTTCAAACTCTACTACAAAGCAGTAATAATCAAAACAGCATGGTACTGGAACAAAGGCAGAGCTGCAGACCAATGGAACAGGATAGAATATACTGACATCTCCCCCCAAACATATGATCATCTACTCTTTGATAAGGGAGCAAGAAATGTGAAGTGGAGCAAGGAAAGCCTCTTTAACAAATTGTGCTGGCAAAACTGGACAGCTACATGCAAAAAATGGGCTCAGATCTCTGCCTAACACCATGAACAAAAGTAAGATCAAAATGGATTAAAGACCTCAACATCAGACCGGAATCCATAAGGTACATTGAAGACAAAGTTGGCAAAACCCTCCATGACATTGAAGCTAATGGTATCTTCAAAGATGTCATGACACTGGCCAAGCAAGTGAAAACAGAGATAGACAAATGGGACTATCTTAAACTAAGAAGTTTCTGCACCTCAAAAGAAACAGTTGCCAAAATACAAAGACAGTCTACAGAATGGGGAAGGATATTCGCCCTATACCCACCCGACAAGGGGTTGATATCAAGGATATATAAAGTACTGGTTGAACTCCACAAGAAGAAAACATCCAACCCCATCAAAAAATGGTGTGATGAAATGAATAGAAACTTTCTCAAAGAAGAAATCCGAGTGGCAAAAATGCACATGAGAAAATGCTCTACATCATTAATCATCAGAGAGATGCAGATCTAAACAACAATGAGATATCATTTCACACCACAGAGACTGGCCCACATCCAAAAGAACAAAAGCAACCAATGTTGGCGCGGATGTGGTGAGAAAGGGATCCTCTTTCACTGCTGGTGGGAATGCCAACTGATTCAGCCCTTTTGGAAAACAGTATGGACGATTCTCAAAAAATTAGAAATTGAGGTCCCATTTGACTCAGCAATACTACTCCTGGGAATATATCCCAGAGAGGCAAAAAAGTATAGTCCAAATGACATCTGCACTTGTTTGTTCATTGCAGCACTGTTTACAGTAGCCAGAATCTGGAAAAAATCTGAGTGCCCTAGAAGAGATGACTGGTTAAAGAAACTTTGGTACATCTACACAATGGAGTACTATGTAGCTGTTAGAAAAGATGAAGTCATGAAATTTACGTACAAGTGTTACTTCATGGACAGTATGCTAAGTGAAATGAGTCAGAAAGAGAGGGACAGATGTAGAAAGATTGCATTCATTTGGGGAACATAAAGTAACAAAATAGGAGACTAACACCCAAGAATAGCTGAGATAAGTACCAGGAAGTTTACTCCATGGCTTGGAGGCCAGCCGCACATGCTGGGGGAAAAGGCAGCTCAGATAAGAAAGGAGCACCAAGTAAAGGGTGTTGGGAGGATCCTCCCAAGATGGGAGATGCATGCTGAAAGTAGACTATAGACCTAACATGATTGCCACTCAATGTCTCTTTTTCAAACCACAGCACCCAAAAGGAGAGAGAGAACAAAAGGGAACGCCCTGCCACAGAGACAGAGTGGGATGTGGGAGTTTTGGGGGCAATGGGAGGTAGGAGGGATACTCGGATCAGTGGTGGTGGAGAATGGGCATTGGTGTAGGGTTGGGTACTCGATAATTGTATAATGGAAACCCAAGCATGAAAGTTTGTAAGTCTACAACTGAACCTCATAGTGTTTCACTAATAAAAATTTTTAAAAGAATTAAACCTCATTAATTTTTTCAGTGAAATTATAATGAATATTCAATTTTATGTTGGTTATAGATCTTTTTTCTTACTTTCTTTCCACTTATATGAGTTAAGGTATTGCTTTTTTCTTTTTATCTATTGCTTGTTTAGCACTTGTTTTCTTTCAAGAAATTGTTATTTTAATTAGTAAGCATTTAAATATTTCTGTAGTATAACTTTTTGGTCTTTTCCTTTATTATATCTTTAGTTATATTCCTTAATATATAGCACTTCCTTTATTAAGTGAAATATCTTAGAAAGCCACCTCACTTTATATGTATTCACAAAAATTCTTTCAAGTTTTTTCTAGAACTTCATAGTTTACTTTTCTCAAAAGAGTTTACAAAAACAAGGCACAGTGTCCCCTGAGGGACAGTGAGGGACTTGTGTGAGGCACCAAGCTTCAAGTATGACTCAAGGAGGGGCGAATATAAAGTATCACATGACAACAAATCTGATGAGGAGGCTGAAGAGTCTTTGAAATTAGATGCTGCACATCAGAATGCAGACAAGATGTGAGTCAGGGAGAAAGACTAAATTGGATGAACTCTAACACAGAAATAGGGAAAAAGAACATTGAGTCTAACTTTTCCATAGGCTCCCCAACAATCAACTAATTTGGTAATTGCCTAACAATGAAGGCAAACAATAACAAGGTAATAGCCCTTCACCAAGTGTCAGAAGCTCCTCAGCTGGGTATAAAAGGACACAGGATGAGGAGACTTACACACTTGGGAAACTCGCTCTCCTGAAAACTCGCCCAGAACCTCCATCCTCTGACACCATGGTCAACTCCTATTGTGGCTCTGTCTGCTCTGACCAGGGCTGTGGTCAAGGCCTCTACGAAGAGTCCTACTGCCAAACTACCTGCTGCCGCCCCAGCTGTGGCATGTCGTCAGGCTGTGGCCGCCCTGTCTGCTGCCAGACCACCTGCTTTGGAACAACTTGTAGCCGTCCCTGCTGTGGTGGGTCTTCCAGCTGCAGCAGGCCTGTCATCTGCCAGACCACCTGTGGTCCTAGCTGTGGTGGATCTTCTAGCTGTGGTGGATCTTCTGGCTGTGGTGTTCCCATCAGCTGCCAGACTGTCTGCCGTCCCAGCTGTGGTGGATCTTCTGGCTGTGGTGGATCTTCTGGCTGTGGTGGATCTTCTGGCTGTGTTGTACCCATCAGTTGCCAGACTGTCTGCCGTCCCAGCTGTGGTGGATCTTCTGGTTGTGGTGGATCTTCTGGCTGCGGTGGATCTTCTGGATGTGTTGTCCCCATCAGTTGCCATACTGTCTGCCGTCCCAGCTGTGGTGGATCTTCTAGCTGTGGTGGATCTTCTGGCTGTGGTGGATCTTCTGGCTGTGGTGGATCTTCTGGCTGTGTTGTCCCCATCAGTTGCCAGACTGTCTGCCGTCCCAGCTGTGGTAGATCTTCTGGTTGTGGTGGATCTTCTGGCTGTGGTGGATCTTCTGGCTGCGGTGGATCTTCTGGATGTGTTGTTCCCATCAGCTGCCAGACTGTCTGCCGTCCCAGCTGTGGTGGATCTTCTAGCTGTGGTGGATCTTCTGGCTGTGGTGGATCTTCTGGATGTGTTGTTCCCATCAGTTGCCAGACTGTCTGCCGTCCCAGCTGTGGTGGATCTTCTAGCTGTGGTGGATCTTCTGGCTGTGGTGGATCTTCTGGATGTGTTGTTCCCATCAGTTGCCAGACCGTCTGCCGTCCCAGCTGTGGTGGATCTTCTAGCTGTGGTGGATCTTCTGGATGTGGTGGATCTTCTGGATGTGTTGTTCCCATCAGCTGCCAGACCGTCTGCCGTCCCAACTGTGGTGGATCTTCTAGCTGTGGTGGATCTTCCAGCTGTGGTATCCCCATCAGCTGCCAAGCTACTTGTGGTTCCAGCTGTGGTGGATCTTCTATCTGTGGTGGTCCCTTCATCTGCCAGACCACCTGCCGCCCCAGCTGTGGCATGTCCTCTGGTTCCTGCCGCCCCATTCCCTGCCAGACCACTTGCTTTGGTACGTCTTGTAGCCGCCCCTGCTATGGTATGTCATCCAGCTGTGCTGGCCCCCTTATCTGCCAGACCACCTGCCGCCCCAGTTGTGGTATGTCTTCTGGTTCCTGCCGCCCCATCCCCTGCCAGACCACCTGCTTTGGTACATCTTGTAGCCGTCCCTGTTGTGGTGGATCCTCCTGTTAAGCCTCAATATGATTCTCCTCCATGAAGCAGTCACTCTTATACCAGTGTGACAGTGCCATCCATTTTCATTTCTCAAGTTGTAGTTGATGATCAACTTTATTATGCTGTGATAACACTCAGTGGTTGGTGCCAAGGATTCGGCTACGTGAAGGACCCTCTTATCTTCCTTTGAAATCCAACTTCAGATGCATGATTACGTTGGACAAGATCCTCTCTGCCAGTTTTGCTGGCTTTTTCCTTTAACTCTTTCTCAATAAATACATTTCAACAGCAGAAATTCTTGTATCCGTCTATTGAGTGGATTGTTTTCTAGAATAATTTTTCACAAGTTAAAGAAAGGTTTGGGCTGCTTGTGGCTAGGTAAGACAGCATATTTTTCATCTATGGTTTTAATGTCTATATTTTATAAGAATTTAAATTTTAAAGAATTTTATAAAGAATTAACCACCTATTAACTTACAATAGTTTTCTTATTCATCCAAAATTGAGATCAATCCCCTGGCATTTTTATTGCAGCGTTACTCTTTTTCGGTTCTTGGGAATCAATTCTAAATGTGTGAGGCATATTTTCTTCCCATAGGAGCTAGTGGCTCAGTTTTTGACAGAGGAGGATGGTTCCAGGCATTAGGTTCTGTTGGGAAATAATCTCAAACCGAATGTGGATTTATCTATCTTGCAGAAGAAAATATAGGGAGAATGATTTTTATGAACAGGATGAATTAAGTTAGTAAATGTACAGGCTACAAACCTTAAGATAAAGAGAAAAGCAGGAGAGTGTTCACATTCTTGTGATGGCAAGCTCTGAGTCTAAATATTGATTGGCTTTGAGCAAATGTGTCAGAGCCTAAACTTTGCTGGCCTCTCCCTGACCTCCTTCATGTCAATGATGCTATACTCAGAAAAGCCACACGCAGATGAGGATGCTGTGAGTCAGAGGTGGGGCATGTGCATACAAACAAGCACCCAATCTAGAGTAGGCCTGGGTGGGAATTGGCAAAGGGTTTGAGTGGTGGGCAAGGATAAGTCATGGGGGTTGGACGACTGAGGTTGTGCTGGAAAGCTTTGTGCTGAGCCCGAACACTCCAGATATTCTTAGCTATTGCTGTAGCTCTCGTGTATCTCATCAGGTCAGTTAATCAGCCTAATGTTTGAGGTCATTCAGATTTCATGACCTCTCCTGTCCTGCCTGCTCCAACTTTAACATGGAAAGAAGACACCTAAGTAGAAGGAAAAATAAAAGGCTATGGAATAAGTTAATCATTCAAAGAAGGACTAAGAAAACATTATAGGCCTTCTCAAATAGGAGCATAAAATCAATGTTAGAAATGATCACAATTACAGAAAGAAATGAATAGCAGTGTAGTAAGCAGTATGATCATGCATGTCATGTTGGAAGCATGTTATAGAAAATTACCAAGAATGATTAATTGGTCAGGTTGCTGATGGGTCAGACCGTAAGAAATTGATACTAAAAGTGCTGAATTCTAATGACTTTTTATTGATTATGGGCTTAGAATATTATGAAGTTTCAGGGTTTTAGTTTCATATTTCCATATATGTAGAAGACACCAAAATGAACCCTTTACCCATTCATCCTCCACCTCCAATTTTGCTCTGGTAACCACTGTAGTTTTCATCAAACTAATTACTTTAGTTGCTCTTTTCTAGTCTTTTTGTTTTAGTTATCAATATTCCACATATGAATGAACATATATTTCACTTTCTTTCTTATTCCACTTACCACAGTCATCTTAATGTATACATTTTGTCCCCAAAGGTGCAAGTTAATTTTTTAAGTAGTAGAGCAGTATTCTGTTGAGTATATGTACCACATCCTCTTTATCCAATCATCTGCTAATGAGCATTTATTTTATCTGCTGACAATAAAGCTTCTATAAATATAGGAGGAAAATATGCTTGAAATTAGTATTTTTCTTTCTTTTTTTGTCATTAGCTGTCTCAGTTATGGTTATCCTAGTGGAAATATAAAGTAACATGTTGTGGTTTTGGTTTATATTTTTTTAATTAGATAATCATATGAAATCTTTTAAGGGCTTATATGCTATTTATATATCACCTTTGCATACACATGTACTCGAATCTGTTGTTTATATTTAATTGGGTTGCTTTCATTATTGAATCTGAGAAGGTTTTATGTATCCTAAATGGAGACACTAAAGACATAAGAAATAGGTTGAAATACATTTTTTGGGGTTCATTTTACCTGCTCACTCATTGTCAGCCTTCATGTAGAGCCATTTCCTCTCTCATTCTTCAAGAGTCACTCATAAACAGGAAAACTGTCTTCAAATTTTGAGGAAGCATTTCTGCCATATTCTAATACATCACAGACCATAGAGTTTAATGCTTTAGCTCTTAGCAGTAACATTTTGTTGAGGGGAAAAATGAAAATGAATAGCACAAGATGAAAAATACATTTCAGAAACTGGGATGGTAATATGATATTATTCAACAAACATTTGTATCAAGCAGATTTTGACAACAATCTGAACTGGTTATGGGATTATAAAGCAGCCCCATTGTGTAGATGTACCAAAGTTTCTTTAACCAGTCATCTGTTCTAGGGCACTTGGGTTGTTTCCAGATTTTGGCTATTGTGAACAGTGCTGCAATGAACAAATAGGTACAGATGTCATTTGTACTGTGCTTTTTTTGCATCCTCGGGATATAATCCCAGAAGTGGTATTGTGGGGTCATATGAAAGCTCAATTTCTAGTTTTTGAAGGACTGTCCATATTGTTTTCCAGAAAGACTGGACTAGTGGGCATTCCCACCAACAGTGAAAGAGTGTTTCTTTTTCCCCACATCCACACCAGCACTGTTTGCTTTTGTTCTTTTGAATGTGTGCCAGTCTCTGTGGTGTGAGATGATATCTCATTGTTGCTTTGATTTGCATCTCCCTGATGGCTACGATGTGGAGCTTTTTTTCATATGCCTTTTGGCCATTTGTATTTATTTTTTGAGGAAACTTCTTTTCTTCTCCTCATTTTTTGATGGGGTTGGAGGTCTTTTTCTTGTACAATTCTACTAGTGTCTTGTATATCCTGGATATTAATCCCGTGTCAGATGGGTATTGGGTAAATATTCTTTCCCATTCTGTAGGATTTTTCTGTATTTTGGTCACTGTTTCTTTTGAAGTGCAGAAGCTTCTTAGTTTGATGTAGTCCCATTTGTTTATGGTTGCTTTCACTTGCATGGTCAGTGCTATTTCATCTTTAAAGATGTTTTTAGCTTCAATGTCGTGAAGAGTTCTACCTACATTTTCCTCTATGTATCTTATGAATTCATATCTGATATTGAGGTCTTTAATCCACTTTGATCTGACTTTTGTGCCTGGCATTAGACAAAGGTCAGAGTTCATTTTTTGGTTAAAGAAACTTTGGTACATCTACACGATGGAATACTATGCACTGTCAGGATAGATGAAGTCATGAACTTTGCTTATAAATGGATAGACATGGAGAGTATCATGATAAGTGAAATGAGTCAGAAAGAGAGGGACAGACATAGAAGGACTGAACTCATGTGTGGAGTATAAAACAGCATAACATGAGACTGACACCTAAGGACAGTAGATACATGGGACCGATAGATTGCTCCATAACTAGAAGCCTGCCTCGTGAGCAAAGGGGAGAAGGAGGCTGGAATAGAGAAGGGATCACTAAGAAAAAGATGGCTGGAGGAATCGGTCAGGATGGGAGATGTGTGCAGAAAGTAGATAAAGGACCAAACATGATAATCTCTTAGTGTCTGTATTGCAAACCATAATGCCCCAAAGTAGAGAGAGATTATGGGGAATCATGCCATGGAAGAAGAGGGAGGGTGGGAAAGGGGGTTGTACCGGGGATATTGGTGGTGGGGAACGTGCACTGGTTGAGGGATGGGTGTTTGATCATTGTGTGATTGTAACCCAAACATGAAAGCTTATAACTATCTCACAGTGATTCAATAAAATTAAAAAAATAAATAAAGCAGCTCTAAGTCCATGGATGTATCTCAGCAGTCAGGGGTACATACCTTACATGTGCAGAGACCCAAATTTGATTCCTGCAAATCAGGCCTTTTGAATACCTCCAGGTACAGACCTAGAGCTCTTAAACACCACAGGATGGATCTGGTAACCTCCACTACCATGGGCCTTAGAAGGATCACATTTCTTCTGGGTCTAGCATTGAACCATCTTGCCTCATTGACTAAATATTGCTAGGAGGGGAATCTTGGGTCCTCTAGAACTGCTTGAGAGACCCCCTTCATAAAAAAACAACACTATTTGCAAAGTGCCTTTGGAACTCAGAAAAAGTGATAATTGAAGTAAAACTCATAAGGAATGTGAGTTGAAAAATATTGGAAGACAGTAGCCTAAAGGAAGAGTGATTTGAGAGGAGATAGAGGAAGGATTTGCTGGAGAAAGCAATGACCCCCTAAGTCTAAAATATCATAGCTTCTGGGACAGAATAGGGTCTGCAGAGGGGTATTCTCAACACTTGTTTGTTTCATAGATGAATGAGTTGAATGAATTTGTGGGATAGATAAATGAATGAGACCCTAAGACTCCATGAGTCTTCTTTTTAATTTCATAAAATTCAACAAAGATCTCAGATTTATGAACAATATAGAGCTTGTATGCAAACATGGTTCTGCTACTTGTGATTCTAGTTATGAGTCACTTGGGGCTCTGTTAAGCCCCATCCCAGCCCCTACGTGATCCTATACATTCTGAAGAAGGAAGACTGTGGGATTGGTGACTCGCTTTCACTCTCAGGAGACTAATTCTGCTCTCAGGGCATTGCATATTCTTGGGAGTGCACTGGGCACCAATCCACCATTCAGTTGACACATTACCTGAATGATCAGAAAAGGATTAGGAGAATGCTCTAAATGCTTCCTTTAATTCCCTTGCTATGATATTCACACAATAAAATCTCCTTAATTTGAACACATCCTGTCTGAGACATGTGCAGGCTAATTTTTTTCCAGCTCATACTAATATGAAATTGGGCATCTTCCATAAAATGATTGCTTGTAAGGCAAATTGAGAAGGTAATTATAATTAAAGGAGATATATTTAACTTAACGTGGACCTACATAGCACTAATTGCAAGTGAATCATACAACTCTGCACCTAAGCCTTGAATCTATTACTTAGAAACATGTTTCAGAGATAATTCTTAATTATGCACTAAATGTATTAGAAAGATGATAAGTAGCATTATCTGAAAAGGTTCTTGACACCCAAATTTGGAGCTATAGCACAGCAGTAGGGCGTTTGCCTTGCACGCAGCCAACATGGCCAACCCGAGTTCGATTCCTCCGCCCCTCTCAGAGAGCCTGGCAAGCTACCGAGAGTATCTCGCCCGCACGGCAGAGCCTGGCAAGCTCCCCGGGATGTATTCGATATGCCAAACACAGTAACAACAAGGTCTCCAATGGAGACGTTACTGGGCCCGCTCGAGCAAATCGATGAACAATGGGAGGGCCTTTACTTTACTTTACTTTTACCTTATACTATTTTTTTTTAATTAGGAACCATGTCAGTTCTGTCCCAATACAGCAGGTAGGGTGTTTGCCTTGCACGTGGCCGACCTGGCAGACACGAGTTCGATTCCTCTGCCCCTCTTGGAGAGCCCGCCAAGCTACCGAGAGTATCTTGCCCACATGGCAGAGCCTGACAAGCTCTGTGGCGTATTCAATATGCCAAAAACAGTAACAACAAGTCTCACAATGGAGACGTTACTGGTGCCCGCTTGAGCAAATCGGTGAACAACGGGAGGACAGTGCTACAGTGCTACAATTAGGAACCATACCTGGTGATGCTTGAGATGCTAGGGTTACTTCTAACTGTACTAGGGGAGCCATGAACTACCAGAGAGCAAACTCTGGGTCTTGTGCATGTTAGGCATGTGCTCGACCACATGAACTATCTCCTTGTCCCTGCCTTGTTCTTTTTCATGAAAAACTATTCTATTTCTACTGAGATATTTTACAACTTAGAATTTATCATAATTAAGAATCTCTAAAAATCCAATGTTTTTTGAAAATTTTATTAAATGTCTGTTGTCATCAAGGGCCTTGCTAATACAAATGGGTATTTAAAGAAAAATAACGTAACTGTAGCTCCATCACCAAGATGGATTGAGTTTTGTGGGAATATCAAGGAAATAACACCAAATAGCTACTGAAACAATAAGATAGGCTATCATAGAGAGGCATTCAGCTAGGTTTTTGCTAGCTAGAAAATAAAGAGTAGGTTTTCAAGGGAGTAAGTAGATGTGCAAAAGACAAACTCTGGAAAACTATGCTTAGACTTCTAGCAAGAAGGAAAACAGGAAGGAGGGTAAACAGAAATAAGGCTGGTAAAAAGTAGATGTGTAAAGGGTGTTGGTTGATACCATGCTAAATAGTTTGGGAAACATCTTAGTAGCCATTCACTGTAATCTGCTATCCAAGTCTGGAAGTGACTCACAAAATGTGCTCAGAATGGCCTTTCATGAAACTATAGTTCATGATATCTCTTCTTAGGTAAAGGGACTCCTTTCATTTTTAAAAAAATTATTTTAATGATAGTTGAAAATGATCACTCTGATTACGAGTTGAGTGATGAAAGTAGGTAAAGGGATGTACATGTCAGTACCTGTATTGCAAACCATAATGCCCAGAAGAAGAGAGAGACCAACCCCATCAAAAAATGGGGATAAGAAATGTATAGAAGCTTCCTCAAAAAAGAAATACAAATGGCCAAAAGGCACATAAAAATGCTCCACATAGCTAATCATCAGGGAGATGCAAATAAAAACAAAAATGAGACATTATCTCACACCACAGAGACTGGCACACATTCAAAAGAACAAAAGAAACCAGTGCTGGTGTGGATGTGAGGAAAAAGGGATGCTCTTACACTGTTGTTGGGAATGCCGACTGGTCCAGCCTTTTTGGAAAACAATATGAACATTCCTTCAAAAACTAGAAATTGAGCTTCCATATGACCCCGCAATACCATTTCTGGGAATATATCCCGAGGGTGCAAAAAAGCACAGTAGAAACGACATCTGTACCTATATGTTCATTGCAGCACTGTTCACAATAGCCAAAATCTGGAAACAACCCAAGTGCCCTAGAACAGATGACTGATTAAAGAAACTTTGGTACATCTACACAGTGGAATACTATGCAGCTGTTAGGAGAGATGAAGTCATAAAATTTGCTTATAAGTGGATAGACATGAAGAGAATCATGCTAAGTGAAATAAGTCAGAAAGAGAGGGACATATATAGAAGGACTGCACTCATTTGTGGAGTATAAAATAACATAACATGAGACTGATACCCAAGGACAGTTGACACAATGGCCAGGAAGATTGCCTCAGCTGGAAGTCTGCCTCATGAGCGGGGGAAGAAGGCAGCAGAAATAGAGAAGGGATCACTAAGAAAATGATGGTTGGAGAGATTGGTCAGGATGGCAGATGTGTGCTGAAAGTAGATAAAGGACCAAACATGATAACCTCTCAGTATTTGTATTGCAAACCATAATGCCCAAAAGTGGCTAGAGAGTATGGGGAAAATTGTCTGTCATGGAGACAGTTGGGAGGGTTGGAAAGGGGAGCATACTAAGGAGATTAGTGGTGGGTAATGTGCACTGGTAGGGGGATGGGTGTTTGATCATTGTGTGATTGAAACTCAAACATGAAAGCTTATAACTATGTATCATGGAGATTCAACAAAATTTAAAAGAAAAACAGAAGAGAGACAGAGACAGAGAGACAGAGACAGGAATACAGATAGAGTCAGAGACAGAGTGAAGTAAGTGCCTGCCATAGAGGTAGGCTGGGGTGGGGTGTGGGGGGGCATGGGAGGGAAACTGGGACATTTGTGATGGGAAATGTACACTGGTGAAGGGACAGTATTGGATCATTGTATGACTGAAACCAAATCATAAGCAACTTTGTAGCTGTGCATTTCATGGTGATTCAATTAAAAGAAAAGAAAGTACAAAAAATTATTTTAAAATTACTGAAAAAAAGTATTTCCAATAATCAAAACATTCAAAAATTATATAAACTGAAAAGTAAAACTAATGACTTTCCTCTCTTTCTTAGATCAGATTGTGGCTGTATTTCTGACTTTCCCATGTTTTAATAAATATATCTAGTTTTCAATATGTCGATAAATATTATATTACTTTCAATGGAATAATGTGGTATGTTTTTTATTTATACATTCAACAAACACTCTTCTTTTGGAGGGCCACAGTGCACAGGGCTTATCTTGGCTCTGCTTTTAGGGATCACTCTTGGGGGGTTTTGGTGACTCTGGGGGTGCCAGGCATATAACCACAGTTGGCCTGGCCAAATGCTAAGCAAGTGACCTACCCATTTTACTATCATTCCGGCCCCTCAACAAATATTCTGAATGAAAATACTCTGAAGACAGAGTAGAGGCTTATGAACAGTGAATGAAAGAATTAATCATGAGTGTAGAATTTTAAGTGACTGAGCCTATGATAGTGCTACTCAATGATACAAGAAGGTGAGGAGAAATAGTTCTGGGGAAGAGGGAGGGCAAAAGGTCTGTTTTAACCATATCGTTGTAGACTTGAATATTAATTCCCCAAAGGAAAGGCACTAAGTAGGAAGACACTCAGTGTAAGAGTTAGGAATGGGGCTAAAAATGTGATATTTTTGGTCATTATGTGGGAAGATGAAATCACACAGACTGGAAGTAGAGAATATATAAAAGAGTGATGGACAGAGCTTTGGGAGTAGTCATTACTTAAAGGCCAAGAGAGGAGAAATTTCTGCAATGGACGATAAGAAGAGCTTTTCTTTTCTTTTTTTTTTAAGAAGAGCTATTCTTTAGAATTTTAAAACAAGGTATTTTTTGGTCACTAATTTATCTTGTAATTATAGTAGTTATTGCCAACTCATGCCCAAATAGTGTCAATTGAAATTTCTACCATACATTTAGAAACCTAGTTTCTACAAAATCACCACACAAGCTTGCTTGCTGTTTTGGTTTGTTTACTATTATGAAAAGAAAATATATTGGGCTGTTTTAGTGGTATTTTCTTAATTAAAATTTCATTTAAATGTTTTTATTTTGGGGAGATTTTTTTTCCATTTAAATGTTTTTAATTGTGTCCATTAGCTACTTGAATTGATTGTCCCAGCACCCACCCACCGTCCACTCACACCTGTTTTTCATTGCCATTTCCATGTGTGCCTCTCTTTGGGCTTTAGGTTGCCCTAGAACTGCTGCTACATCTTCCACTTTGGCATCTCATGCTGGAGTTTGAAGCTCCTGCCATGCCTCAGAAACATTATAATAAATATAAATCATGAAGCAATGAAGTCTAGGAGCCACACCAGATCTTCTGATTGCAGACCCCCTGGGGATGAGAGTCTTGGGAGAGCCCAGTCAAACACTATGCCCCTGTCCAGGACTCTCAAAGTGCAGGAGCAAGTGACCCCTTGCTTTGTAGGCTTGTTAGCTTCCTATGCTTGTTTGGAGAAAGTTTTCTTGTGAAACATAGCAACAGGCAGCCTTGGGCTCTGAATCAACTGGGTTTTTGAATCAGCACTCAAGAGAGAAAAAGATTCAAAATACTTAAACCCCGTGATTCAGTTACCAAGTAATCAGTGTAAACAGTAGGCGTTGTCCTAGATCAGTAGCCTACAGCTATTTCTAATGCTCTTGGTTTCCAGTTTTTTTGATGGATCATAGGAATGTGGCATTAAGGAGAGCACTCAGGTGGCTCAGAGAAATAGCTGTTTACCAGTAGAACTTCCAATTCTTAACAAACTGAACAGCTGAACTGATACTATGAACCCACCTTTATACTGACCCATCACCTTTCTAACTCCCAGTCATAGTGAATGGAGATAAATTTTCTTGGGGGTGTGGTGGGGGAAGCATATCTGACAGTTCTCGGGGCTTATTCCTGGATCTGTAATTAGAAATCATTCCTGGAAGTACTTGGGAAATCAAACCTGGATCAATCATGTGCAAGGCAAGAGCCCTACCTGTTGTGTTATCTCTCTAGCTCAGAAACTGGAGACCTCTAAATTGCACGATGATAGTTCCTTTCAGCATTTATCTGTTTACAAGAATAAAACAAGTCGTCAAAAAAAAAAAAAGAACGTGATAAGGTGTTAAAAAGAAAGGAGTCTCTATAAACCCATCAGAGATAATTTCTATTAATATTAATAAAATATGCTGTTTTATATATAATTTTACATAATTGTTACACTGTACATTCTATTTTATGTAATATATGAGTATTTTCAGTAACATAAGTGCTGTTATCAATTCTAGTAGAGATTCCTGAAGAGCTATGGTGAGTCCAGATAAATGTTTGATCTTTAGAAATTGGAAGTTCACCAGTACTTCAAGTCTAGGATATGAGAGAACAATGTCTAGTTGTACTGAGGATCCTTTTCTCTATGCCCATTGGCCATTTTTTGCTTACAAATGACACACTGGAGGATTTGATATTGCCTTACCATGCTAAGATTCTGTCCTCTGGCATTTCCTTTTACTCAATAGGACCTGTGACCATTTCATTAAGGAATGTGGTTATGTTAAGACCACAGAAGGAGAAGAGAGAAACTATGCTATTCTATGTCAAATTGCACAGGACAGCCTCTCCATGAAAGGAACTACATTATCTGTAAACATTGATGATGTCTACAAGGGTGTAAGAGCAGGAGATACTGAGGGAGAATCATCAGAGGGAGTGAGAACCAGCACTCAGCTTTCAAAACTTCACCTATCTTTGAACAAAGATGATATCTACAATGAAAGAGACAAACTCTAACTCATCAGGAAAAGAAAACATTTTCCATCCAACTTGGAAAATATAATTGCCTGAGTTAACAATTACTTAGTAATTAAGGTAAACAATAACAAGGAGAAAGCTCCCTCAGCAGGGTATAAAAGCAACCTGGAGCAAGAAGACTTTCATATTCAAGGAACACACTCTCCTGGACATTCACAGTACCCAGAACCTCTAAACTCTGAAATCATGGTGAACTCTTGTAGCTCTGTCTGTTCTGACCAGGGCTGTGGCCATGGTCTTTCCCAGGAGACCTGCTGCAGCCCCAGCTGCTGTCAGCCCACTTGCTGTCCTCCTAGGTGCTGTGTTTCTAGCTGCTGCAGACCCAGCTGCTGCCGCCCCTCCTGCTGTATCTCCAGCTGCTGCCGTCCCTCCTGCTGTGTAACCAGTTGCTGCCGCCCCTCCTGCTGTGGTTCCAGCTGCTGCCGCCCCTCCTGCTGCATCTCCAGCTGCTGCCGCCCCTCCTGCTGTGGCTCCAGCTGCTGCCGCCCCTCCTGCTGTGGCTCCAGCAGCTGCCGCCCCTCCTGCTGTGTAACCAGTTGCTGCCACCCCTCTTGCTGTGGTTCCAGCTGCTGCCGCCCCTCCTGCTGTATCTCCAGCTGCTGCCGCCCCTCCTGCTGTATCTCCAGCTGCTGCCGCCCCTCTTGCTGCCAGACCACCTGCTGTAAAACAACTTGCTGTCGTCCTAGCTGCTAAGTGGACTGTTCTGGATCCAGGAAAATTCCCTGCCAGTTCTACGGTCCAGACAGAGAGCAACTGGTTCAACTAAAACACTTTATGATTAACTAACAAGAAAACTTCTCATTAATATTTATGTGTGGAAGCATCTATGACAAGTAAATCAGAATTTACAGTCAGATTCTGCATCAGATTGTTCTTAATTCTAACATGAAATAGATGTCTTCAAATGTTCCCTATCTCGATTTTTCTTTAGAATGTTTTCCTCTGTAATCCATTTTGTGTGAAATTGTTTGATCTCCTCCAATAAAAGCATTTAACCCTCAAAAGCATTAAATTTCTTTTATCTCATTACTTTTTATTAATGAAATGTTCAGTACGCACGGCTATCTTTTCTGCATAACACAGGAGTGCCTGTTCTCATGTGTCTATAATAGAAAAATCATTTACACCCACTGCTAAAATTTGTCTTATGTTATGAAGACTGTTATAACTTTTACCAGACATGAGGAAATGTTGTAATGGAGGCACCTTTGAACTTAGCATGCCTAATATGAGAACAATTATTTTAATATAAAATAGCTCTGATGGAATCAAGAGAGATCATACAGAGGAGAAGGCACTTGCTTTGCACGCACCTGATCTGGGTTCTATCCTGGTACCACTTATGGTCCCCCGAGCTCCACCATGAGTGATTCCTAAGCAGAATCAGAAGAGGCCCTGATCACTATTGAGTGTGGCTCCAAATTAAAATAAACAAATAAAATAAAATGGATATGGCGTCAAAAGAGTCTTCATAACTATTACCTATGAATTGACTTCGTGAGTAGAGACAAGTCAGTACAGAGAATAGTTTATGATTTGACAATCAGAGTTAAGTCAGATTTCAGACATAGTATTTCAACTCTCCTCACCTGAAATTGCTTTTCATTAAGAAAAGTATCAAACTAACCACATATCTAGTTGGTCATACATCATTATCATACAAAAATAAATGTCATATATCACTTTTATCCTGAACCTAACCAGATTAGGTACAGAATAAAAGTGGCAGTTTAAATTTCCATGGGAAAGAAGGATTGCAAATGAAATATATATAGCTAGTATAGTTTCATTAAAAGAAAACCTAAAGGAATAGCTTTTCTCTAAAATAAGAAAAAAAGAATGTCGTCTTCTATTATCACTTCCATTTAATTTTGCATTAGTGGACTTAATGAGAACAAGTGAATAACAACAGGAAGAAAAAGAAAGGAAGAAGATACTACTTCCTTAGTAAAATTAAAACAAAGTCAAGTAAAATTCATTATAAATTGTTGAAATGCTATAAAAATTCAGGAGCAATTTCTAACTATATGCCTATACTTCTAGGCAATCCTCTCATTCTCTCTCAGTTATAAACAAATCCTGGAAGATTTCCAGACACATTTTATGAGACGAACATGACTCTAATACAAACAAACACTGTTGTTCATCGATTTGCTTGAGCGGGCCCAATAACATCTTCACTTTGAGACTTGTTGTTACTGTGTTTGGCATATTGAATACGTCACGGCTTTGCTGTGCAGGCAAGATACTTTCAGTAGCTTGCTGGGCTCTCCGAGAGGGGCAAAGGAATTGAACCCTGCTCGGCCGGGCTGGCTGTGTGCAAGGGAAATGCCCTACCTCTGTGCTATCAACACTAATACAAAAGTCAAAAAATAATATTATAAAAAATAGATTTACAAACTGGTCACTGACAAACACAGAAGCAGATAATTCAACAAAAATACTTAGCAGACTGAATTCAACAATATATTAGAAGGATCCATACACCACAGTAGAGTAAGATTTATTTCCGAATTACATGGATGGTTCAATATACACTAAATAATTAAGCTACTACATAGCATATGAACTAAAAGAAAAAATTATATGAACACAAATACATGCAAAGAAAAAACTTGATAAATCCATCAAAGGAATTCACCTTTACATAATAAGGATCATATATTACAAAATCATAGTTAATATTATACCCAATGTGAAAAATCTGATGGCTTTTCTTTAAAATTAGGGAAAGAGAAGGTCATCTACTATTATCATTTGTATTTAATTTTGTATTAGTGGTCTTAATGAGAACAAATGAACAAACAACAGAAACAAAAGGAATCCAGACTGGATGTTTAATTAACTCTCACTATTTGCAGATGACATGACATTAAACATTGAAATCTCTAAAGCCTTCACTAAAAAATCTATAAGAAATAGTAAATGAATATTGTAAAGTAGTAGGCTACAAAATCCATATACAAAAATTTATTGCATATTCTGAATAAAGCTAAAAGAAAACTTGAGAAAATCATCCCATTCACAGTCCTATTAAAGAGAATTAAATATATAGGAATGAATTAACAAAGTGAAAGACCTGTATTAGGAAAATTAAAATATATTGTTTAAAAATGTAGACAATATAGGACCTGAGAGATAGTATAGTGGGTAAGATCTTTGTCCTGTTCAGTTGACCTGGATTAACTGAATTTCCAGCACTGCAGATGGTTCCCTGAGCACCACCAGGAATTACCTCTGAGTGAGGAGCCAAGAGTAAGCCCTGAGTATCACAGGGAGTCAAAAAACCCTGGATGAAACAATATTCCATGAACATAAATGTGAAGAATTGATCATCCTCACGTATGGAATACAAATAAATCAAATAATGGAATAAACAGACTTCAATGGAAACAAACTCTAAAATATTGCTGACAGAATGACGAACTAAGTCTGCGAAAGGGGTAGGAGGGCAAGGGACCTAGGACAGTGGTGGAGGATAATTGGCATTCTGGTGGTAGGAGAGGAAAGTAATACTGCAAAAATAAAGAAATAATATAAAAACTGTTGTAAAACACATTACCTTAGTAAAAATTGGGGAAAAATGGTTGTCATTTATGAATCAGCAAATAGGTTCAGTGCAACCCCTATCCAAACTCCAATTTTTTTTTTAAAGAAAATAGAATAAAAACACTAAAATTTATATAAAACTATAAAAAATACTAAACAGGTAAAGCAAATCTTGAGATAAAAGAATGTTAATAAAGATATCTTAGTTGACTTCAAATTACACTGAAGCAATGACAAATAACAACAAAATTAAAACAACAAGATACAGGAATAAAAGTAGGTACATGGATAAATGGAGTGGAAGCTAGACTCCAGAAATAAACCCACACTGATAATACATTGCTATATCACTGTATCACTATCATCCCATTGTTCATTGATTTCCTTGAACAGGCACCAGTAACGCCTCCATTCGTCCTAGCCCTGAGATTTTATCAAATGCCACATTGGAGGCTTTTTCAGGGTCAGGGGAGTTAGACCCGTCATTGTTACTGGGTTTTGACATATTAAATACGCCACAGAGAGCTTGCCAGACTCTGCCCTGTGGGGAGGATACTCTCGGTAGCCTGCCATGTTCTCCGAGAGTGATAACTAGATAATAAGAAGTTGTGTGGTCGCATTTGTGGCCGTGAACTTCTGGGAGCTTTTTTTTTTAAAGTCTCTGGGTCTTGGCCATTGATGGGATTACACAGCACCAAGGGCAGTTGGTGAGTGTAATGCCTAGCTAGATGGGGGATCTGGGTGGAGGAAGCCTTGGAGATCTCAGCCCCAGGTCCTGCACACCTGGGTTCCTCTGCCGGTTCTTTCATGTGTGAGGCTCGTCCGAACATGTGGAGAGTTGTCTTAAGCATGGCTGTGACTGGTTCCAGAGGTCTTCAGCTGTTGGGGCTCTGCTCGGGGCGAGGAGGGAAACTCAAGCTGCCCCCCTCTAAGGGGCCCCCGGTGAGGACAGCCAGACGTGGGGGCAGGAGACTCTTATATAAGTGGGATATCAGTCAATCGTCTCACTGATAATATATATCAACATCAAATCTGTGACAAAAGAGTCAACACTGTACATTAAAGAAAGAAAAGATTTTTTTAAGAAATGGTGCTGGGAACATTGAACTGCCACAAACTAAAGAATGAAACTGGATCATTTTCATTTAAAACTTAGGTGTAAGTCCTGAGGCCATAAAAATAAGAGCACTAACATAGTTGATGAGCTCCATCTTTCCACCATTAATGATGTCTTTGGGGACTTCTCCTCAACAGCAAGGAAAATGAAAAATAAAGATATCTATCTATCTATATCAATCTCTCTCTCTCTTTTGCTCCCCCCTCACTTCCCCACACTGAAACTACCATGATAACACAATTACCAGTATAAATTGGTACTTTCTACCAGCAAACACAATTATCAGTAGAAATAAAATGTAACCTATAGTAAATAGAAGAAGATAACTGGGCATTATAATTCAAAAATGGATTAGTGTTCTTGGTTAAAAACCCAAGCCATTCCTCAACTAAAAAAAATAAACAATTAAATTTTAAATTAGCAAAAGATATAATTAGACATTTCTAAAAGGATATATTGATGTGTCTCCTGCCCCCACGCCTGGCTGTCCTCACTGGGGCCCCTTGGAGGGGGGCCAGTTGAGTTTCCCTCCCCGCTCCGAGCAGAGCCCCGGCAGCCGAAGACCTCCAGAACCAGCCACAGCCATGCTGAGACCACTCTTCACATGTCCGGACAAGCTTCATGCATGAAGGAACCGGCAGAGGAACCCAGGCATGTGGGTCCCGAGGCTGAGATCTCCAAGCCCGCTTGGATTAGGACTGGGCCTTATCCACCCAGATCCCCCATCTTCCAGTAGGTAGGCATTACACCCACCAGCTGCCGCTGGCGCCAGGTGGTCCCATCAATGACCAAGACCTAGAGACTATAAAACCCAGCTCCTGGAAGCACGCAGCCGCATTCACAGCCGCATGACATCTTATTATCTAGTTTTTACTTTGGAGAACCCGGCAGGCTACCGAGTGTCCTACCCACACAGCAGAGTCTGGCAAACTTCCTGTGTCGTACTCAATATGCCAAATACCAGTAACAATGATAGGTCTCATTCTCCTAGCCCTGAAAAAACATTGAATATGGCTCTTTAAAAATCTCAGGGTAGAGAATCTGGGAAAAACCTGAGTGCCCGAGAACAGATGACTGGTTAAAGAAACTTTGGTACATTTACACAATGGAGTACTATGTAACTGTTAAAAAAGATGAAGTCATGAAATTTACATACAAGTGGTACTACATGAAAGTATCATGTTAAGCAAAATGGCTCAGAAAGAAAGGGATAGACATAGAAAGATTGCATTCATCTGGGGAACATAAAGTAACAAAATAGGAGACTAACACCCAAGAATGGCTGAGATTAGTACCAGGAAGTTTACTCCATGGCTTGGAGGCCAAGGGGAAAAGGGGAAAAGGGAGCTCAGATAGCGAAGGGAACACCAAATAAAGGTGTTGGGAGGATCCTCCCAGGATGGGAGAAGCATGCTGAAAGTAGACTATAGACCAAACATGATTGTCACCCACTGCCTCTTTTGCAAACCACAACACCCAATAAGAGATAGAGAACAAAATGGAATGCCCTGCCACAGAGGCAGGGTGGGATGGGGTGGGATGGGGGGTGGGAGGGATACTGGGATCCGTGGTGGTGGGAAATGGGCACCGGTGGAGGGATGGGTATTTGATCATTGTATAATTGAAACCCAAGCACAAAAATTGGTAAGTCTACAACTGTACCTCATGATGTCTCACTAAAAAAATAGAAACCAATAAAGCAGTTTGCTATATGCAAAAAATTAAATAAATTAAAAATAAAATCTCAGGGCTAGGAAGAAGGAGATGTTACTGGTGCCTGCTCTAGGCAATCGATGAACAACAGGATGATCGTGATCGTGATATTGATGAACAACATAAAAAGATGCCCATAATCCACTGTTACTAATGGAAATACAAATCAAAACCACACTGAGAGATTTCATGTCTGTGAGATCTGCTTACATATAAGAGATTACTGACATGTTCTGGAGAGTGTGTTGAGAAAGAGGAATTCTTGTGCACTGTGGTGGAAATGCAAACTGTTGTTACTATTTTTTGAAAATGATGTAGAGTTTTTTCAAAAAAACCAACCCCCCCCAAAAAAGTGGGGATTAGGGAATGGAAGTAGTACAGCAGATAGAGTGCTTGCATGATGACAGCCTGGGTTTAATCCCTGGCACTGCATATGATCACTTCCAGGAGTGATCATTGAGCACAGAACCAGCAGTTAGCCCTGAGCACTACTGAATGTGAACCCAATTCCAAAAACAACAAAAGAAAAATGAACTTACAAAAAGGTTACCCTATGGCTCAGCAATTCTTTTTCTGCATGTCTATCTGAAGAGTATGAAATCATCAACTTGAAGATTTATAGGACTTCAATATTATTGGAGCACTATTCACAATAGTCAAAGATGTGGAAACAACCTAAGTACCACTGATCAGTGACTGGGTCAGAAAGGAGTGGTACATAGACAGATTAGAATATTATTCAGCATTTTTTTAAAAGGTGATTTTTGTAAATTTCAATAATATGAGAGGAACTCAAGGAGATTATGTGAAGCAAAACAAATCAAAGGGAGAGGGTAGGAACTGGATGATTTTTTATATGTGGAATATAAGAAAACAAAGTAGAGGAATGGATTAAAAATGTGAAAACAAGCCAGTGGATTTTGATGACAGAACTAACACTACAAAAGGGAAGAGGATAAGGTGTTGAAACAATGGTGCAATGAATAGTTTTTTAATTTAATTTTTAAAAATTTTAATTATTAAACAAAAATAAAAATTAATTTAAAAATTAAATTAAAATTATTTTATTATTTTTATTATTAGCACTGTAGCACTGTCCTCCCATTGTTCATCGATTTGCTTGAGTGGGCCCAGTAATGTCTCCATTGTGAGACTTGTTGGTACTGTGTTTGGCATATTGAATTCATCACTGGTAGCTTACCAGGCTTTGCCATGAGGGTGAGATACTCTCGGTAGCTTGCCGGGCTCTCCAAATTTTATTATTATTTATTTTTATTAAAAATTTTAAATTTAATTTTTTAAATAAAAAGCACATGGAGATGTTTTTCAAAAAAGAAAATGACGGCCCCACTGCACTGGTTTCCCAGTGTGGGTGGTCATCTTTCGTTGTCATCTTTCAGTAAAGTAAAGTAAAGGCCCTCCCGTTGTTCATCAATTTGCTTGAGCAGGCCCAGTAACATCTCCATTGGAGATTTTGTTGTTACTGTGTTTGGCATATCGAATACATCACAGGTGGCTTGCCAGGCTCTGCCATGCGGGCGAGATACGCTCGGTAGCTTGCCGGGCTCTCCGAGAGGGGTGGAGGAATCGAACTCCAGTCAGCCATGTTGGTTGCGTGCAAGGCAAACGCCCTACTGCTGTGCTATCGCTCCAGCTGGCAAGCTCCCCGTGAAGTATTGGATATGCCAAAGTCTCCAATGGAGACGTTACTGGGCCTGCTCGAGCAAATCATCCTTCAGTAGGATTGACTATAGTGGCCTAAACTGCTCAAAGAACACTTTACAAGTGATGCCTTGAAGCTGAACCTCAGCAGTGTTTCCTTTAAGGTTCCAAGTATAATGTTACCTGGAAAATATTATTTCTTTAGGCCCATAGTGAAGAAACATTTAAAGTGTAAAAAGAACCATTATATATATATATATATATATATATATATATATATATATGTATGTATGTATGTATATCTATCCCACCAACCCCATTCCTGGCTGAGCTAACTCTAAACTCCTCCACATCCAGACCACCCACTGTTGTTCTCAGGAATGCTTAGGGTTAATATTCTTTCCCAAAATATAAACTCTTCTAGAAATCTTAAGATTTGTTTTCAAACAACTGTTTGTGATCAGCCTCTCCAATGGTCTTTGCTTCCATGATGGTTTGGAAAGTGAAGAAACTGTTTCTTCTTCTCCTGTGATAACGGAGAGAATAGGACATTTCCAACAACATGCTATATCTGGCTCTTTCAGGGTCAGGGGAATGAGACCCATTGTATTTATTGGAGTCTCCTGGTGGACGGTTCTATAACGAAATTGACCACATCATATTCAATCGACGGTTTTGCCTGACTGATGTCGCTGTTGTCCCAAAATTCCAAACGGGATCAGACCACTGTCTCCTTCGTGCAAAATTCTACTTCACAGATCGGGGAGAAAGGACTGCAAAGTTTAGGAAGACAACTCCCAGAATGACCACCAACTGGGAGCTCTTTGGCACTATTGTGGCAACATTGGAAGATGCCGTCATTGACAACATTGATGAGGAATACAATCGACTGGTTCAACACCTCCATGATTGTGTGAAGAACGTCAAGAGAGAGATAGCTACAAAAAAAGACTGTCTTCGAAAACTCTTGAGCTTATTCACCAACGTGGCTTGGTGCATGCCTCAGGCAACCACAAGCCAACTTCCGAGCTCACAAAGCAGTGCAGAGAAGCGATAAAGGAAGACTTCAAAGAGAGAAGAGCAACAGTGCTGGTAGATGTGGCAGAAGATGGGAAAAGCATTAGCAACGCCCTCCTGTCCTTTGCCAACTACAAGACCAAGATGACTGACCTCCGACGTCCTGATGGATCTATCACATCTTCCAAAAGGGCAATGGAGAAGATTATCCATGACTTCTACTTGGATCTCTTCGATAGCCACGTCCACCTGCCCACATACCAAATTCCGCAGGATGAATATGTCATACCCAATGTTCTCCCTTCCAAAATCTGACATGCCATTTCGTCAGTAAAGAAACAAATAGCACCTGACTCAGACAAGGTCAGACCTGAACACCTGAAGAACCTGCCATCAATACTCATCAATGCGCTGGCTCAGCTCTTTACATGCTACCTGTCTGAATGCAAGGTTCCGTCCCAATGGAAAACCAGCAGGACTGTACTACTGTACAAGAAGGGAGACATCCATGACATTGGCAACTATCTCCTGATCTGCTTGTTGTCTGTCATCTACAAACTGTTCGCTTGAGTCATCCTGAATAGGACTGACAGAACACTAGATGAAGGACAACCATGCAAGCAAGCTGTTTTCCCAAAAGGATTCAGCACAATTAACCATATCCACACTATAACCAAGCTCATTGAGGTTTCTCAGGAGTTCAAAATGCCGCTCTGTCTAACATTCATTGATTTAAAGAAGGCCTTTGATTCTGTTGAGACAGAAGCGGTCATCAAAGCCCTAGCCAATCAGGGCATTCAAACTCAATACATCAGGATACTGTAAACTGTATTAAGGATTCACTACCAGGATCTCACCATTCTACAAAGAAGTGATCCATGTCAAGAGAGGGTTTGGCAGGGTGATACCATTTTACCAAAACTCTTCAGTGCCACCCTCGAGAACGTCATGTGACGACTGGAATAGGAAGGAATGGGACTGAAGATAGACGGTTGGCCACTACACCACCTCCACTTTGCTGATGACATCGTTCTAATAACACCAAACATTAGCCAAGTGGCACAAATGCTTCGACCGTGAGTGTGGAAAGGTCAGACTACAGCTGAATCTCAAGAAGACAATGTTTATGAGAAACAGCCTCATTCCTGACGCTCCATTCCCTCTCAATGGAACAACCATCTCCAAATGCAACAGTTATGTGTACCTAGGTTGAGAAGTCAACATGATGAATGACCTGGCACCTGAGTTGCACAGGAGGAAGAGAGCGGCTTCTTGGGACGCCTTCGAGAGAGTCGAAGAAATAGCTAAGAGGACGAAGATCCTCCGGTTCTAGGCACATCTCTTCGGTTCCACTGTTCTTCCTGCATTAATATATGCCTCAGAGACCTGGGCCTTACCAAAACAGGATGAGAACGCTATTCGGGTCTCCCAAAGAGGAATCGAAAGAACTATGCCTGGAGTATCACGTTTCACTCAAATGAGAAAAAGAATCCGAAGTTCCAACCTCTGTCGATGGTCAAGAGTCAGGGACGCTATGTCATTTGCCAAGGCATCGAAAATCAGATGGGCTGGACATGTAATGAGATTTGGAGATGACTACTGGACTAGAACTGTTACCGACTGGATTCCACGGGATGTCAAAAGCCCGCATGGCCGCCCACCTACGAGATGGTCAGACTTCTTCGTCAAGACCCTGAATGATCAGTTTTAGGCTCTTTGTGTTCCTAGAACGAGCAGGCACCATTGGGCTACACTAGCACGTGACAGAGATAAATGGAGACATTACTGGCACCCACTCGAGCAAATCGATGAGTAACGGGATGTCAAGTGATCAAGTGATGCTATATATGAGTTCGTCAGAGCTTACGAGGCAGGTTCAGACATCATCCTAACAACCAAGCAGAGTTCAATCCAAAGTCCCAAGTTGCTATTTTTTAATTATGTGAATGTGGAAGTTGGGGTCAGGGCAGTAGCAGAAACTAGATGAGGATGAGAGAATGGGTGGAAGCAGCATATGGCATTTGCTTTACTGGACCTATGACTTTAACAGGGCAGAAACCATCCATCATTTTATCTGATTTCCCCTTTTTGGTTTTGAGATTTCTCTGCAAAACTAGCTCTCGCACACTAACCTTCCTTCCTTAATCATGAAGGCAGCTTTGTTTCATCTGGTCCTCTCTGGTCCTGATGGCACCATCCCAGTACTTTTAATACTTTCCCACATTTTCCTAAACTCTTTTATGTAACTCTGAACTCCAAGCACTTTTTAGTGGCTGAGTGTTCTGAATGCTCAGAGAGGATTAGCATGTCTTTTCATTTGTCTTTTCTTTTTTTTTTTTTTAAAGTATCCCACTGTGATGAATGTGTCAATGCTTGCCTCCTGATTTAATGACAGTAAGGGGCTGTCATTAATACATGTGGGTTTGTGGTGAGATGACTAACGTGTGAAATGCTTATATCCTTTTTATGACAAAATGTCCTGTGACTATTTACAGACCAGCAGTTCTCAATCTTCTGTTCTACCTGATACCAGTTGTAACTGGCTCATTTTGGTGATATTATAATTAGGAAGAGGCAATTAGAGTGAATGTGATCTTGTAGTATATGAAGGTTTCGACTAGATGGACCTAAGAAATACACATAGACTCTTCTTGGGTATCATGCATCATCATGCAAAACAACTCCTCTTCATTCTTTGAACGACTATGGCATCTCATAGTGTAAATTAGTCTCTAATGCAAGGAAATCCAAAGCACTTGGGATCATGATCTTTCAACATTTTAATCTCCCACAACTTTGTGACTTCATATTTTATATGCTTTGCTAAGCTTAGCTTACGAAAACTCAATTAGGTTGAATTAAGAACGCTTAGAAAGACCACCACTAACAACACAGATGGCTACTCAAAAACATCCTAATGCTGAAAATGACACCCAAGGTGATAGAAGGGATAAAAGATCATGTCAGGATTGAGCATTCCTCAATCCCCAAAGGGAAGTGTCTATATGTTCAACTGCTGAAATGGAACTACACTCATTTTTTTCAACATTAGTCAACTGGTCATTTGTTGGGCATGTGTGCATCATTGAAATCTGCATTCCAATACATTAGTATATTTAGTTATACATATTTATGTATATAAGTATGTTCTGAAACTTCTGTTTCCTCCTTGAAAATAAAAACAGAAAGGAAAAATCTGATCAATAACTTGAATAATGAAAAAAAAAGAAAAGAAAAGAAGGCCTTTTCAAAATTCAGCAATTCAATTGTGATAGATACTAGGGCATGAGTAAAGGCAAGGATACTAGGCAGTATAACTCAGGCTAGCATGTAAACCTGGGAAAAAGGAAAGTCACTGGACTCTATCAAAGTCCCAAAGAGAAAAAGTCAGAGTCAGAAGGATTATCAGCCCAATAAAGAAGAGCAGTAGACTGAAACTTACGATTATGCTGTTGGATGGAATTTCTAGTTCTCTGAAACCACTTTCTCTAAGAAGTGCCAAAACTATGTTTATACAATTGTTATCAGAGAAAATGAGACATCCACTCACACTTTTAAGGATAGATAACACCAACAATAATAAAATAACGAAGTGTTAATGATGATGTGGAGAAGCGAACACTTTATGTTCCGTGATGGGAATATAAAACGGTGTCATTGAGTATAGAAAAAATGTATGCAGGTTCCCTAAAAATTAAATATAGAATGCTTATAAAATCCAACATCTCAGCTGTGCATAGATGT
This sequence comes from Sorex fumeus, assembly GCF_029834395.1. Taxonomy (NCBI): domain Eukaryota; kingdom Metazoa; phylum Chordata; class Mammalia; order Eulipotyphla; family Soricidae; genus Sorex; species Sorex fumeus. Next base: position 74,920,024 of record NW_026606120.1, on the reverse strand, counting down.
CAAAAAAATTAGATGACTTTCAAATATAGATCTGTACTGATGTTGTTATTGAAGAATTATCCACAGTATCCAAGATAAAAAAATAACCAAATGTCCAGTAACAGAAAGATAAGAAAATATGCAAATACATAGAATACTGTTCTGCTTTTAGAAGAAAGAGGGAAATAACTCTTTGCAATATCATGGATAAGTCCAGAAGACATTAGGCCAAATAAAGTTCAGTCACTAAGGAACAAAACTTTCTAATTCCACTTACAGAAAATATTTTAAATAGATTCAAAGAAGTAGAGAAAAATGGTGGTTTTCAGTCATGGGGAAAATGGGTAGCTTTTGTTCAATGGGTATAAAATTACAGCAAACTATATGAGTAAATTCTAGATTTTTTTATAATAAAAATGTACAGTTAGTGAGAGTTTGGTATACTTAAAACTTGTTATTAATGTGGATATAGAGCTGTGTATTTTATTTTTTATCAGAAAAAATAAATTAACAAGAGGACAGGGGTCAGAGCCATAGTACTTTGGCTAGCCACTTGCCTAGCTTAGAACCAATCCAATTTGATCCCTGGGACTTCATATGGTCCATTGAACCTGGCCAGGAGTTATGCCTGAGCTCAGAGCCAGAAGTAAACACTGAGCACTGCCAGGTGTGGCACAACTCTCCTCTACAGAGAAAGAGTTGGGGGGGTGGGAGAGAAAGAGAGAGAAAACAAAAAGTCAAAGGATCATAATAAAGTATATGGAGATAGTGGATATACTTATTTTATTGCTCTGATGGTATCATGAGTGTATGGTATATAAACCTTAAAATATATACATTAAATCAAAATTATTTATATTTCAATAAAGAAATATAATCTGTATCTCTCAATAAGTAGAAGTGAACAAAAGTTCCACAGCTTGTTTTCCTCTTTTAAACTATTACTTGTTTCCCTTTAGATAGTCCAGAAAATGGGTCACTGTTTGCAGTGGGGGCTGAAGTAAAACTTAATAAGACTTTTTCCCCTAGGGTCAGAGTGCACTTGCTCACCTTCAAATCCCTGATAACAAGAAATGAGCTATGAAACGGAAATGCATCTTTATGTTTTAAGCAGGAAAACTCTGAGCCTTTCACCATCATTATCACCAAGAGTTGACATGATAAAATTTTCAAATGAGACCAAAGGTTGTAAGCAGATATCAGGTGACAGCATTCCTTGAGGAAATAAGAGCAAGAAATCACAGAAATGATGACTCATGACCACAGAAGGGAAGTTCCCAACCCATCAGGAAAAGGAAACAGTCTTTCCCATCCATTCTTGAAATGTTGAACCTGGAAAACAAACTTGCTTAATTTGATAATAGCCTATCCATTGAGACAAACAGTGACAAGGAAATGCAGGTGCTTCCAATGACAGCAAGCCCCTTAGCAGGGTATAAAAGGGAAGGTGGGGGGAGGAGACTCCAAACTTCTCAGTCCACCTTCCTGGAAACCCACCCAGAACCTCCCCCCCTCTGACACCATGGTCAACTCGTGTTGTGGCTCCGTCTGCTCTGAGCAGAGCTGTGAAGAGAGTTGCTGCTGCCGGCCCAGCTGCTGCAGACCCCTGTGCTGCCAGTCTGTGTGCTGCCGGCCCATCTGCTGCCAGTCTGTGTGCTGCCGTCCCAGCTGCTGCCGCCCCAGCTGCTGCTATCGCCCCAGCTGCTGCTGCCGCCCCAGCTGCTGCTGCCGCCCCAGCTACTGCTACCGCCCCAGCTGCTGCCGTCCCAGCTGCTGCTGCCGCCCCAGTAGCTGCTGCCGCCCTAGCTGCTACTACCGCCCTCTCTGTTGCATCCCCAGCTGCTGCCGCCCTAGCTGCGGTGGTTCCAGCTGCTGCCGCCCCAGCTGTTGCATTTCTATCAGTTGCTGCCGTCCCTCTTGCTGTGGCTCCTCCTGCGGTGGCTCCAGCTGCTGCAGACCCACCTGCTGCATCTCCAGCTGCTGCCGCCCCATCTGCTGCCAGACCACCTGCTGCCGCCCAGCCTGCTCCAGTGCCTCTTGCTGCTGAGCACCCTGACCGGTGCCCACCTGCACTCTGTCAACCCACTTCCCTGTGTAGTCCTACTCAGTACTGAAAAATGAGAGCACTTGTAAACTCTTGGTTTCTTCTGAACTCAAACTGATTCTAACCCCTAAATATACCACATCCTCCTGGCTCTCTCCTTCAAATGAAACAAATGGAATTTTCTATGGAGCTTGTGAACCCACATGTCATACAAGTTGATGTATGTCTATGTTCTCATGTGAAATTGTTCTTTTCTAAAATAAATTGTAATTCCCCGTAAAAATATAAAGACAGCATTTCTGTTTATTTTCCTCTTTGAATTGCCATCATTAGCTGTCAGTTGTTGCTCTTGTCTGCAGGTAGAGTTGATCACTGAAGGTCACGTCAGGTTTCGACTTCATCCCCCAGTGTTCCTCAACCTCAAACTATCTAGAAGATAGTTTCGACATAGGCAGTGAGAACTCTGCACAAGTAGGTTCTGCTGAGAACAGCAGTGGGTGGTCTGGTTGCGGAGGAGTTTAGACTTAGCTCAGCCAGGAATGGGCTTGGTGGGAAAAGGTCCAGCTCTTTTCCTTGAAGGGAGATATGTTGTTCTATTTTCCAGAACTCCTCTGATAACAGTATCCAGTGGCCTGAAATTATTCTCTTAAATTATTCTGACTCCATCCTCCAGGAACCCTGCTGCCCTCCTTAGGACTATCTCCCCAACAAACTACTTTCTCTGAAACTCCATTTTGTGGGCATGAAACTGAAAATCTATCTCGGACACCTCTATTCTGAGTCTCATTCTCAAAGACTCAACACATTTTTCTTTTTTTCTCTTCATGAATATATATTTATTTAAATATGTAATGAAATAACTCATGTGTCAACAATACCATCAAAATCAGGCATATTACAGTATATTGCCTAATGATATAACTATATGGAGGAAAAGCCTGTCTTCACCGGGCTTGCTTTATAGATTGTGAAAGACAAGCAGTTACAAAAGTTTAACACATTTTTCATACAGCACGATGAGTATCACTGACAATGTTCAGCTCTGGACTTTACTATCCATTCAACTGCTAACTCTCTTGACCATTTTCTCTTCATATTGTTTCAACAAATGCTTTCACAGTGGCAGTTATCAGCCATTTCCCCCTCTCATTGGAAAGAATGGGCAGGACCCACGCAGCAGCAATGCACTCATCCTTTAGTCAGTCTCATCCTCAAGATCTTTGTTTCCAGGCCCAACTTGACTGCCTTAGGTTAGACTCTCTAAAAGCAGAATCTGGACATATATTCATGCTCAAGTTATTGGTCAAGAAGTGTTGGGGAGGGGGTATGGTGTTGCCAGCAGGTCAATCTGTACCTGTGAGGCAAATGCATCAGCAGCCTGATGGCACCGTCAGACTTTCAGGTACCCCAAAATTGTTGCTGTGCCTTTGGCCAGACGCCAAAAACTTGGGGTAAAGTTTACCAAGAAAATAAATGGCCAAAAGTTAGGTATGTGGGAGACACACCCACAAACCACCTCCGGCTCAGCTATATAATTGGAGGCATGGCCTCTCTGGTTCCTTATCAAACTGCTTAACGCCATGATCCCAGAGACTCAGAAACAAATCTCAAAACCCAGTGACTTTTGGTAGAAATGCATCTGGACTGCATACAAGGTTGCCGCTGCCTCAGAGCTTATTGGAAAGTCAGGTATGAGCCTGCGGTGACGGGGCAACATGGGAAGGGGGTGGTACTGGCTCGTTCTTCACGCCCTACTGAGGTCAAGAGTTGCCCCCCACAAGTGGATCTCCAGCATGGCCATGACTCCAGAGGCAAAAAGACTTAATCCAGAGCTCAGCAGCATACAGCAGAAAACTGAATGGACCATGTGTTAAACTACGGCACCACGCCTTCCCAAGAGGGAAAGGATGTTGCCCCCTTCCACCTTTTTCCCCCCTGGTAGCAAGGTGTATGCCACCTCAGAGCTTATTGGAAAGCCAGGTATGAGCGGGCGGAGACCGGGCAACTGCAGCCTCATGGGAAGGGAGGTGGTACCAGTTTGTCCTTCATGCCCTACTGAGGTCACGAGTTGGCTCCCACAAGTGGCTCTCTGGCATGGCCATGGGTCTAGAGGCAAAAGGACTTAATATGGAGCCCATCAGCTTGCTGCAGAAAAGTGAATGAACCATGCATTAAACTACGGCACCATGCCTCCCCGGGAGGGAAAGGGTGTTGCTCCCTTCCACCTTTCCTCCCTCCCTCCCCCCATTGCAGCAAGGTGGCCCCCGCCTCAGAGCTTATAGGAAAGCCAGGTATGAGCCAGTGGTGATGGGGCAACTGCAGTCTCATGGGAAGTGAGGTGGTACCGGTTTGTCCTTCACACCCTACTGAGGTCACGAGTTGCCCCTCATGAGCGGCTCTCTGGCACAGCCATAACACCAGACGCACAGAAACCAATCTCATAATTGTCTGGCTCTTTGCAGAAATTCAAAATCTGTGTGGCCACGCAACATTATATGATTTTCATAACTAGCTATAGAAGACAAAGTATTTCACAATGCCCTTTCAGCAATTCTGATTGTTGGGGGGGGGAATTCTAAACAATAATGGTTCATCTTTTGTCAAAATAATGAATGTAATCAATGTAGAGAAGAGTTAATTAGAAATCATCTGCCTCACAGGCATTGGGAGGGGTTGGAGGGGGGTATATTGGGATTCTTGGTGGTGAAAAATGAGTGGTGAAGGGAAAGGTGTTTGATCATTGTATGACTGAGACTTAAACCTGAAAACTTTGTAACTTTTCCCACAGTGATTCAATAAATAAATATAAGAAGAAAAAGAAATAAATAAAATTATGAAAAAAAGTAAGGTGGAGTTCATGTCCAATTCAATCAGCTAATCAGTGGCTGAATAAATAGCAGTACTCCTACATAAAAAAATAAAATTTCAGAATTCCAAAATCACATGGCCACTACCACAGCCATGAAACATCATATGCAATTCATAATCAGCAATAGAAAACAAATTGTCTAATGTTGCCTTTTCAGCAGATCTGAGTGTTGGGGTAAAATCCCAAATAATAATGGTGGGTCTGGTGTTGAAATATTGAATGTAATCAAAGTAGAGAGAGAATAATGTGGAAATCATCTGCCCCACAGGTAGGGGGAGGGTGTGGGACAGAGGGGTATACTGGGGTTTTTGGTGGTGGAAAACGTGCACTGGTGAAGGGACAGGTGTTTCATCATTGTATGACCAAGACTTAAACTCGAAAGCTTTGTAACTGCTCTCACGGTGATTCAATAAATAGATTTATTGAGGAAAAAAGAAAAACAACATACACCAAGTAGGATCCTGGTCGGCTGCTGTTGAGCCTGGCAGCTCTGCCTGCATCATTCCTGGCACCACAGCAATTCCCAGCTACCCCAGACAGCAAGGGGTGCAGTTTCTGGCGAGCACCATAACTGAAAAGATGTTGTATAAGCACCAAGGATAGCTCCGGCAAACACCACAACTGTGACTGCCAAGGTCCACTGGGTCTTCTGCCATGAGCAGACCAAGTGAGAGACACTGGGATGTACCTAGAGAGCTCTCTACTGGCAACCTGCTTACAGCCGGAAGATGGCAACCCCTACCCTCAAAGTCACCGTCTTGTCTGCTCAGAAAAAAGAAGTGGAAAAGAGATACAGGAATCAAGTTTTTGGAGAGGGTGGGTGACAAATGGAACAATAACTTCCTTGTGGGCTGGACCCCTGGTTCACACATCTACAAGCCTAAATAAAGTAAGTATTAGGCTTTGGGGAAAGGTAAACTGGAAAAAAAGAAGTGTGTGTGTGGGGAAACAGGGAAACAGGATAGATGGGGAGAAGAAGCTCAGTCAAAATGAGGCTTCAGTCCATTAGATTCTTGTGAATCTGTAGCTGATGGTGCCATGGACCTTCCCTCTCCAAAGTATGGATACTGTCAGTAGGGAGGAGACAGAGAGATTGGAGCATGTAGGCATGGTGACTCCTTCGAGGTGATAGACTTACCAGGTATCAAAACCCACCAAATGGAACACTTAGAATTGGTGTCTTTGAATGTACATAACTTTTACTTAAATTTGAAATTAGTTATAGTAAATTTAAATGATCATGGAAGTGATTGACTCATTGGTCAAAATAGATAGGAGGCAGTATCTTACAGAATGTAAAAAATTAGCTAGAGAAATAAAGCACAAATCTATACAATAGTAAAATAACCCAAAAATCTATAATGAACTACAGTAACAGGAATTATACAGATAAATTGTTTATGGAGGTTTAGTATGCTGTACATGAGACAATGTTTGAAACGTTCAAGGAAACCTCTTCCAGGGGCATAAAGGCGACCATGTTCATGGCATTGTTCCTTCCTCACAGCTCAAAAACAAGTTCACTTCCTCTAGTTCCGTTCATAACTTGCCCTGTTTAAATGGGATTGCTTTCCTTTGGGTATTAGAAGAAATGCACAGTCAGAAATATGATGTCTCAATGCCACCCTGAAAGGGATCAGTAGGTAGAGTAAGAAAATACTTTCCAAGACCAAATACATGTGACAAGAGTATGGACTAGATGCTGTAAAGTGTGGAGCAGAAAGTTAGCAAATCAGATCAATTTTATACACCTGATAAAAGAAAACAATCTGGAAGGACCACGGTCAGTGGTGCTTGGAGTCTACTTTCAACAGTGCTAGAAGGGGATCATGCACAACTGGGATTCAAGTCTGGAGCCTCCATATCTTTGCACTATCTCCTGGGCCCTAGAAAGAGACATTTTAATTTCAATGAGTTTAAACCATGAAATTGACAGAGGTTGTCCTTCATGCCCTACCAAGGTCACAAGTTGCCCCCCATGAACGGCTCTCCGGCACGGCCATGGCTCCAGAAGCACAAGGACTTAATGCAGAGCCTGACAGCTTGGGGCAGAAAAGTGAATGGACTATGTGTTAATCCACACCACCATGCCTGGCCAGAGGGGAAAGGGTGTTGCTCCCTTCCACCTTTTTCCCTCTGGAAAGAAAGATGGCAGCTGCCTCGGAGCTTTTTGGAATTGAGCTGGTTGTGATGGGGCGACTGAAAGCTCATGGAAATGGGGGTGTTCCCAGCTCGTCCTTCATGCCCTACTGAGGTCACGAGTTGCCCACCCCACCCCCAGCGGCTCTCCAGCACGGCCATGGCTCCAGAGCCACAGATACCAATCTTGTAATTATCTGATTCTTGGCAGAAATACTTCCAGGCTTAATAAGTAAAATATCAGAAATCCAAAATCGCGGAATAGCAAATAACATCATTTGGTTCTTGTAACCAGCTGTAGAAAACAAATTATTTCACAATGCCTTTTCAGCAGGTCTGATTTTGGAGTCCAGTCAGTCACAGTCATGGTCCTCCAGTTGTTCATCGATTTGCTCAAGCGGGCCCAGTAACATCTCCATTGGAGATTTTGTTCTTACTGTGTTTGGCATATCGAATACATCACGGGTAGCTTGCCAGGCTCTGCCGTGCAGGCGAGATACTCTTGGTAGCTTGCCGGACTCTCCGAGAGGGGCGGAGGAATCGAACTCTAGTCGGCCATGTTGGCTGCGTTCAAGGCAAACCCTAAACAATAGTGGCGCATCTTTTGTCGAAACAATGAATCTAATCAAAGTAGATAGAGTGTTAACTAGAATTCATCTGCCTCACAACACCCCCCTTCCCATAGGTTTCAGTAGCCTCGTCATGACTGGCTCATACCTGGCTTTCCATAAAGCTCCGAGGCGGCCGCCATCTTGCTTTTCAGAGGGAAAAAGGTGAAGGGGAGGGTTAGGAGGGGGAGTTTATTGGGGTTCTTGGTGGTGAAAAATAAATACTGGTGAAGGGAAATGAGTTTGATGATTGCATGACCAAGACTTAAACCTGAAAGCTTTGTAATTTTTTCCACGGTGATTCAATAAATAAATAAATAAATAAAAAGAAATTGACAGAGGTTATTTTATGATCTGATGATTATTTAAATATTAGGTAAACAAAAGCAAGGAGGATGTCTTGACCATGCAGGGTTTGGCAGTGTGTTAACAGGTCCTGACTTGAAGATACTTTCAAGCTCCAGAACCTCACCCTCCTGGAAACCCATTCAATGCCTCACCTTCTGGCATGGCCAGCTCTTGGTTTGATTCATTATGTTCTGACCAAGGCTCTGGCCAAAGCCTCTTGTGGGAACCTCCTATCAGCCCATCTGATGTCAGACACCCTGCTCAGGACCACCTGCTTCCACTCAATGGCTGTGTGTCCAGCTGTCGCTGCCCCTCCTGCTTGACAACCACTGCTGTAGAATATCTTGCTGGTGCGCCAATGCTCCAGTGGGTCTTACTACTGAGAACCTTACTCTAGACTCATGAACCTCCAACCCCACTCTTCAGTCCAGAGAAGGTTCTTTATTTTTTCTTTTCTTTTTTTTTTATTGAAACACTTTTAATTAGAGCTGAGGTAACATGAACTCTATAGTGTTAAAATTTATGGTTTTGGTTGCAAAACTACCACACTTTCATGACTGTCAACTCCTGTACCTCATAATTGACAAAATGCAAAGACCCTGCACATCTATCTTTATGTCACTTCTTTTTATTTATTTATTTATTTATTGAATCACTGTGGGAAAAGTTACAAAGCTTTCAGGTTTAAGTCTCAGTCATGCAAATATCAAACACATTTCCCTTTACCGAAACTTATTTTTCACTATGAAGAACCTCAATAACCCCCCCACCAACCCTCCAAATGCCTGTGAGACAGATGAATTCTAGTTAACAGTCTATCTACTTTGATTAGAGTCATTGTTTCGACAAAAGATGCCCCATTATTATTTAGAGTTTACACCCCCAAATCAGACATGCTGAGAAGGCATTGTGAAATAATTTGTTTTCTACAGCTGGTCACAAGAATCAAATGATGTCGCGTGGCTGCAATAGCGGCCACGCGATTTTGGATTTCTGGTATTTTACTTATTAAGCCTGGAAGTATTTCTGCTGAGAGTCAGATAATTATGAGATTGGTTTCTGTGCTCTGGAGCCATGGCCGTGCTGGAGAGTCGCTCGTGGGGGGCAACTCCTGACCTCGGTAGGGCGTGAAGGATGAGCCGAGAACGCCCCCCTTCCCATGAGGTTTCAGTCGCCCCTTCACAACCAGCTCATACCTGGCTTTCCATAAAGCTCCAAAGAGGCTGCCATCTTTCTTTCTAGAGGGAAAAGGCGGAAGGGAGCAACACCCTTTCCCCTCCTGGAAGGCATGGTGGCGTGGATTAACACATAGTCCATTCACTTTTCTGCTGCAGGCTGCTGGGCTCTGCATTAAGTCCTTGTGCTTCTGGAGCCATGGCCGTGCTGGAGAGCCACTCATGGGGGGCAATTCGTGATCTCGGTAGGGCGTGAGGGACGAGCCAGGAATGCCCCCTTCCCATGAGGTTTCAGTCGCCCCATCACGACCAGCTCATACCTGGCTTTCCATAAAGCTCCGAAGCGGCTGCCATCTTTCTTTCCAGAGGGCCAGAGAAAGTTCTTTAACTCAACAAAACACATGATGCTTTCTGATGTCTTAGACAGATTTTGAGAAAATTTTATTTTCATTTTGTAAAACATCTCATTAGTTAATCAAAAATTACAATCAAATTCTATGTCAATTATTTTAGAATTCCCTATTCTGATTCAAAATGGACACGTGCAATTTTTTTTTATAAATTTTTTTCAATTTATTTTTTTTTCTACATAACCCATTTTTTGGGGGAATTCCTGATGCTCCCTAACTAACCTTTTCAGTACATCAAGAATACATATCACTGTTTCTTTTGTGAAACAATATCTGCTACAAGAATATCCCACTAAAGAAAACTTAAGTGATTACTCACAATGAAACTTGCATTCAAACTAGAATTCAGTCTCATAGAAGAAGTAAAAAGCTAAAAGGAAGATATCTTTTAACCTAATATGTATATTAGAACTTTGGTTTTCAAATGGTTCCAAAAATGAGTGTCCTTAAAAACTGTAACTCATTACTTGCTTTAAACTAACTTATTTAAAGGCATAAATAGCCCATGGACTTGGGAATTGTATCTGAATTCTGACTGCTCAGCCTACAAAATGAGACCTTGTGCATTTCCATCGTCTCTATACTTAGCATGTTTTCCCCTGAAAGAAGGATCACAACAGCGGCCTATTAAAGTTGTGAAAAATGACTAACCATCAGAGAAATGCAAAGCAAAACCGCATTCAGGTACCACTTCTATTGATTTAATAAAACTATATAACATTAATGATAGCTCTACTTAAACATAAAAAATAGGTGTAATTGTTATGTGTGTTATGAAGAGGTAGAGAAAGGGAAGAGGATTTCTGGCACTGTATTGGTAAGAATATAATGTGTGCATTTATTATAAAAAGCTTCATTAGAGGACCTCAAAACTTTAAAAATAGGACTTCTATTGGATCCAGAAATACCATCCCTGAGTATTTATCCAGAGAATTGACATTGGTTCTCAGATCTACACTCTCATAATGAAGTACAATTATTTTGCAATAACCAGAATTTTGAATATGGAAATAATCTGTATTTGTCAATATATATACACATTTACCAATTTATGATATAGGCTATTCCTTAATACTAATTATCTTAATAAAATTACTTGACCATGAGAGGTTTTGATATTGCTTTATCACATTGCATTTTGTGTGTATGTCTATCTGTATTCTGTGTGTGTCTATCTGTATATCTGTCTGTGAGATGTGTTCAGTCTTCTTCTCAACTGTAAATTCCCTGGTAGGAGACTCTACATAGCATTTACAACCCTAGTGACTCTAAAATTATTCACTTTGGGACTGGAGTGATAGCATAGTGGGTAGGGCACTTGTCAATGCCCAGAACCCCATATGGTCTCCTGAGTGCCATCAGGAGTGATCTCTGAGCTCAGAGAAAGGAGTAAGCCCTGAGCACTGCCAAGTGTGCCCCCAAACAAAACTAAACTAAAATAAATTATCCACCTTTTGAACAAAATATATTTTAGCCATTTGTTCACAGCTTGAATGAACAGCATAAAAGGGTAGGTCACTTTGGGCTTTCAACATGATTGTGAACTTGCTAGAAACATGAATCTCATACTCTGTCCTACTTTGGGTGCAATCCTAATAACCAAAGTGGTAACTGTTCTAGTTTTTTCTTTTTCAGGCTAATCCCAAAGTTTGTTTTGTTAAACATTTACTCCCCATTGATCATGATGGCACCATGATGGCAAATTTACTCTTATTACCCCTCTTTTCATATGCATTTTATATAGACCTAAATTTAAATATTTTTAAATATTTTTAAGATTTTGGGGGAGGCTAGAGAGATAATACAGTGGGTAGAGCTCTTGCCTTGCATGAAGCTGACCTGAGTTGTACCCTTGAGCCCTACCAGGAGTGATCCATGGTTAGAGAACCAGGCATAGGCCTTGAGCATCTCCAGGAGTGGCCCAAAAACAACCAAAAAAAGGTGTTATTATTTTTTCCAATTTTTATTTAGGTCCTATGATTTACAATCCTAAATCATGCTAATAATAAAGTATTAGGTATACAATGTTTCAACCCCCCACACACTACCAGTGTCAGAGTTCCTCCACCAATATCTCAAGATAGTCTCCTACCCACTTAGAAAACTCATTTTCCCCCAAATTTAATTGTTATAGTTTGGATCACAAGTTTACAATAATGTTAACCCTTATGACTTAGCTGTATAGTTATGTCATATCACCACCACAGAAGTTCCCAGGAGGCACCACTGGCCTTATGTTACAAGCAGTCCACATCATCACCCCTCCCTACCTACAAAACATGTTAAAGACTATTGGAAATTATAAGTCACTATTGAAAGAAACAGAAGCCAACACCAGGAAGTTGAAAACTATTCCACATTCATGGATTGAAAAAACTAACATTGACAAAATGACATTCCTACCTATGGTACCAGACAGAGTCAATGCAGTTCCTACCAAAATTCTGACACATTGTTTAAGGACTTAGAACAAAATCTACTAAAATTTATATAGAACTATTCTTAATGCTCACAGAAAATTAGAAAACAATTTTTTTTACATTTTATGCTTCCATTTATTTTATTTGTGTTTTGGGGTCACTCCTGGCAGTGGTCAGGAGCTACTCCAAGTTCTGTGCTCAAGGGTCATTCCTGGTAGTGTTCAGGAGGCCATATGGTACCAGAGATCAAAACTGGGCCTCCATCATGCTAAGAATATTCTTAGCCCATTTCACACTGTTTATGCATCACTGTTTCCATTAGAGTTTAATTCATTGTTTAATGACAGTAAGTGGTTAGCAATAATTGTGGACTTGTAAAACATGACTATCATAACAGATGTCTGTTTTTTATGGTAAAATGCTTTAGTCTCTAGTATTATGACTATTTATAGAGCAACAATTCTGAGTCTCTGTTCTACCTAATTCCCAGGGTAACTGATCCGTTTAGGAGATTTTCTTATTGGGAAGAGGCTCTGAGAGTCAAGAGAATGTTAGGGTGTATGAGTTGTTCAACTAGAATTGCATTGAGAACTTTAGACATATTTTTTCTTTCCTGTACCATGCAATATCATGCATGGATGACTATTCTTTTTAGTCTAAGAAAGATTCTGATATGTCATCTTCTAAGATTTAGTCTCTAGTGCATGGATGAAAAAATCATCTGGAACCATAATTCTTTCATTCGGAACTTTAGTCTCCTCAAATTTCATGATCTCATGTTGTGTATGTTTTGATGAACATGTTTGATGGAAATTCTTTTGAATTAGGTTAGGTTGTCTTAGGATTTTATATTAGAAAGACTAGTCTTAGTTCTTAGCATTGAATCTCTGGCATTGTTGGTTAAAAATTGTGGGAATGCTGGAGTCAGAGCGGTAGTACAAAGAGTGGGGAATCTGCCTTATATGCGACTAGTCTGGTTTGATCTCCGGCACCCCATATGGTTCTCCAATCCCGCCAGGAGTTATTCCTGAGTGCAGAGCCAGGAGTAAGCCCTGAGCACTGTTGGATGTGTCCCCCCCAAAAAAATCCACACACACATGCACACAACAACAACAAAAAAAGAACTGTGGGCATTGGTTCTAGAGGCCCCCTGAGTACTGCTTGCGTGATTCCCCCTCCCAGAAGAATAAGTAAAATAAAATATAAAGATTAGTCAAGAATTCTTGCTCATAAAAGCACCAGCAAGTTTAAGATGGCCCCTATTTAGATGTGTGCAATACTAGCTCAGGAATGTGTAGTAGTGTTCTTTAGTTTCCCTTCCCTGTTTTCCAAAAGGACACATGCATATAAACAACCAATACTGGATTGGCAGTATCACACATTTTTTGAAATACTATTCAGCTAGTAATTCATTAGGCATTTTGCACTAATTAAGCTACCACATTATAGAAAAAGATACGGGTTAAGTCCCATCTACATATCCATCTCCTTTCTCTTGAAATTCCCTATTTCAGTTTCTAAATATTGAAACTATTAATATGTGTATAGAAATATAAATGTATATACGGTTGAATGTTTTCAGTATTCACTAGGAAATTCCACTATTTCAACAAGAATGGACATTGAAGGTCTTGTGCTAAGCAACTGGCAGTTACTGGAAGGGCAATACTGCATAATCCATAACTTAAGATATCAAAATATCCAAATTCAGAGAAAAATAATTGAATGTCTTTCAGGGGTAGAAAGAAACAGGTAGTGTTTATTGAATGGTTATAGAATTACAACATATATCACAAAAATTATCAGATCTCTTTTATACAAATACACACACACAAACACACAAATTTTGCACAATAGACCTTGGTAACTTGTTATGAATATGGATACAATTATGTTAATTTTATGACAAAAAGAGCAAAGGAGCACAAAAATCATCTGGAGGTGGTAAATATTTATTTCTTGATTTTCATGAAAAAAAATTACAACTCGATGTATGTCCTACTTCATAAGAATAAATAAAACTTTTAAAAGGTTTATAAAACTTTAATAAAACTAAAGATTTAAATATTAAGTATGCTGCCAAAAAATATTTTAAACCTCATAAGATCCAAAACTTGGTTTTCTTTTTAAAAAGTTATTTGACTTTCATAGGAAAGTCTTAAAAATGAGACCTTAGGAATAGGACTATACCTGATCAATTTCTTTATCTCATGTAGAGTTCCTATTCCCAGCTCTGTCACTGGGCAATGAATGAGCCATCACTAGGATACAGCTCTCTTTCCTCAGGTACCAAATAAATGGGGATTTTAGCATTCCCTTAACTAGAGTGGAAATTATGTCTCACATAACAAGATGTGGTTTTACCACCAAAGATGGGAAAACAGGTGACAACATTCCTAGGAGCAAAACAAGAAATCACTGAAAGATGATTCTCAAGAATGAGGGGTAATTCCTAATACACGAAGGGAAAGAAATTATATTTTCCATCTATCTTGACATGTTTAAACAGGAAAACAAACTTGCTTAATTTGATAATAGCCTATCCACTGGGAGAAACAGTGACAAGGAAATGGAGGTTCTTCCAATGACAGCAAGCCCCTTAGCAGGGTATAAAAGGGGAGGTGGGGGCAGGAGACTCCAAACTTCTCAATCCACTCCATCTTCCTAGAAACCCATCCAGAACCTCCTCCCTCTGACACCATGGTCAACTCCTGTTCTGGCTCCGTCTGCTCTGAGCAGAGCTGTGAAGAGAGCTGCTGCTGCCGGCCCAGTTGCTGTGTGTCCAGCTGCTGCAGACCCCAGTGCTGCCAGGCTATGTGCTGCCGCCCCAGCTGCGGTGGCTCTAGCTGCTGCCGTCCCAGGTGTTGCATCTCTAGCTGCTGCCGCCCCTCTTGTTGTGGTTCCAGCTGCTGCCGCCCCTGCTGCTCCAGCTCCAGCTGCTGTGGCTCCAGCTGCTGCCGCCCCTCTTGCTGCATCTCCAGCTGCTGCCGCCCCTGCTGCTCTAGCTCCAGCTGCTGTGGTTCCAGCTGCTGCCGCCCCATCTGCTGCATCTCCAGCTGCTGCCGGCCCTCTTGCGGTGGCTCCTCCTGCGGTGGTTCCAGCTGCTGCCGCCCCAGCTGCTGCATCTCCAGCTGCTGCCGGCCCTCTTGCGGTGGCTCCTCCTGCGGTGGTTCCAGCTGCTGCCGCCCCTCTTGCTGCATCTCCAGCTGCTGCCGGCCCTCTTGCGGTGGCTCCTCCTGCGGTGGTTCCAGCTGCTGCCGCCCCAGCTGCTGCATCTCCAGCTGCTGCCGCCCCAGCTGCTGCATCTCCAGCTGCTGCCGTCCCTCTTGCGGCGGCTCCTCCTGCGGTGGCTCCAGCTGCTGCCGCCCCACCTGCTGCATCTCCAGCTGCTGCCAGCCCTCTTGCGGCGGCTCCTCCTGCGGTGGCTCCAGCTGCTGCCGCCCCACCTGCTGCATCTCCAGCTGCTGCCGTCCCTCTTGCGGCGGCTCCTCCTGCGGTGGCTCCAGCTGCTGCCGCCCCACCTGCTGCATCTCCAGCTGCTGCCAGCCCTCTTGCGGCGGCTCCTCCTGCGGTGGCTCCAGCTGCTGTCGCCCCACCTGCTGCATCTCCAGCTGCTGCCGTCCCTCTTGCGGCGGCTCCTCCTGCGGTGGCTCCAGCTGCTGCCGCCCCACCTGCTGCATCTCCAGCTGCTGCCAGCCCTCTTGCGGCGGCTCCTCCTGCGGTGGCTCCAGCTGCTGCCGCCCCACCTGCTGCATCTCCAGCTGCTGCCGTCCCTCTTGCGGTGGCTCCTCCTGCGGTGGCTCCAGCTGCTGTCGCCCCAGCTGCTGCATCTCCAGTTGCTGCCAGCCCTCTTGTGGTGGCTCCTCCTGCGGTGGTTCCAGCTGCTGCCGCCCCACCTGCTGCATCTCCAGCTGCTGCCGCCCCATCTGCTGCCAGACTACCTGCTGCCGCCCCACCTGCTCCAGTGCCTCTTGCTGCTGAGCACCCTCACCTGTGCCCACCTGCACTCTGTCAACCCACTTCCCCGTGTAGTTCCACTCTGAGCTGCGTCAAGATGCCTATGGAAAACCCCCAATTCCCATTTATCTTAAATTGTGTTTGTTCTCTAAATGTACCGCACCCATCAATATTGCTATATCTTTCCCAAATGAACTAGAAGTTTGAAATAGCTTAAAATTATTGATAACATAACCCCAGCTTATAGATATATTTCCTGCCATAATTTGTCTTATGACGATATCCCTACATATTAAATAAATCTTAATTTTTCAAACTGTACTAATATGAGTAATGTATTTTATTGTTTTCTTCTTGATTTGTCGCTCCTTGTCATCCACTGTGCGACTTTCTTTCTACAGAGAGTGCATATATAGTACGTGATTTCACGATTCCACCTCCATTCCTCAGGACTCCTTATTCTAATAGAGGAAAGTGGTTTCCTATACACTCGCTGCATGAGTATGTTTTTCTTAAAAGCAAGCAAGCTTTGGGAGGCCCAGTTGAGGGGAAATTCAAGCCAGGACAGTCCTCAGCCAGAGGACGGAGTTGGATGAATATCCAGCTCATTTTCACTTGGAGTGAGGAAATGTGGGACCAGACTCAGAGATCCTTATGAAATTGACATCTAGCTGCCTACAGTGAATATTTTTTTTTCAGTAAATTGGGGAGGGCACACCCAATGATGCTCCGGGGTTACTCCTAACTCTGCACTTAGGAACTACTCCTGGCAGTCCTGAGGGGACCATATGCAGTACTGAGCATCAAATCCCAGTCACTTGCTTTCAAGGAAAATGCCTTGCCTGCCGTACTATCCCTCCAGCCTTGCCAACAACAATCTTTAATCTGTTCACTCATCATTCTCTATAGATCTCCATTCCTCTCAGGTGACTTAGAGAGCCTTAAATACATCACATGAGTAAATAATTTGCTCTAGTGTTTTGTTTTTGTTTTTAATTTCTGCTCCTTGGGGAATCCTACCCAAACCTCAGTAATCCTTTATTCATTTCCATTCTGATTCAGGTTAGATGATACATTTTCTAAGAGAACTCTGACCACAGAATTCAATGTTTTATTCCTTCTTTACATATGTTAAAGACATATAACTTAAATGCTTGTGTACCTTTGTGTGTTGCTTGAGGAACTTTGTGCTCTTTTAATCATATTGATATTCAGCAGAAGCATTTCTGTCTCTCATTGCCATCCCAAACTTGATGCCCATTGCAACATTATTTTCACAATGGATCTTAAGGTTAAATGTTGCCATCTACTCACTGATACTGGGAGATCTTATCATCTTATCGTACTGGGAGATCTTTGCTCCTTAGGAGACAATTTCTGTGTCAATATTCTTTAAAACAAGCTCAGGGAACAGAAAGATAGTAAAGAAGTTAAGGCACTTGCCTTGTAGTGCCCAACACCCCACATCCAATCCCCTGAACCTTGCCAGGAGTGATCCCTGAGTGCAAAGTCAGGACTAAGACCTGAGGACTTCTGAGAGTGGACCCCCAAACCAAGCACTGTATCACTGTCCTCCCGTTGTTCATTGATTTGCTTGTGCGGGCATCAGTAACATCTCCATTGTGAAATTTGTTGTTACTGTTTTTGGCATATCGAATACGTCACACATAGCTTGCTAGGTTTTGCTATGTGGGTGGGATCCTCTCAGTAGCTTGCCGGGCTCTACAAGAAGGGCAGAGGAATCAAACTCGGGTCAGCCTCATTCAAGGCAAAAGTCCTACCTGCTGTGCTATAGCTCCAGCCCAAAGCTAAATGTAGGAGCATAAATTTAGAAGAAAATTTTAAAGAATCGTACTAAACTCTGCTTGTAAAAAACTAAAATCAGAAAACTTCTGCTGCATTATATGGTTTAAATTTTATTTTAAAAACCCATATTAGTAGAAAAACTACTTATTTCATTTATAACATTTGTTGTATACAATTGGCTTTAAAAAAAACTCATCGCATGACAGAAGCTATCTAATGCACTGCTCACCAAAACCAAATAGTAAAATAAAATAAAATAGGCTTTGATTCCAGAATATAGGCACACCTAAATTTCTTAGCCTTTTAGGAGTTGCTGATCCTTTGACCTCTTCTTCTTTATTACTGTAGTGAGCAGTTTGCCTCTGAATCTTCCATAGGAATCACTTTAGAATCACATCAGTGTCACCATCATGATCACGATCACCCTGCTGTTCGTCGATTGCCTCAAGCAGGCACCAGTAACGTCTCCTTCTTCCTAGCCCTGATATTTAAAAAGAGCCATATTCAATGCTCTTTCAGGGCTAAGAGAATGAGACCTATCATTGTTACTGGTATTTGGCATATTGAGTACGACACAGGAAGTTTGCCAGACTCTGCCATGCGGGCAGGACACTTTCGGTAGCCTGCCGGGTTCTCCAAAGGAAAAAAAAGATAATAAGAGCTGGGTTTTATAGTCTCTGGGTCTTGGCCGTTGATGGGACCACCTGGCGCCGGCGGCAGCTGGTGGGTGTAATGCCTACCTACTGGAAGATGGGGGATCTGGGTGGAGAAAATCCAGTCCCGATCCGAGCAGGCTTGGAGATCTCAGCCCTGGGACCCAGGTGCCTGGGTTCCTCTGCCGGTTCCTTCATGCATGAGGCTTGTCCAGACGTGTGGAGAGTGGTCTCAGCATAGCTGTGGCTGGTTCTGGAGGTCTTCGGCTGCTGGGGCTCTGCTCGGGGCGGGGAGGGAAACTCAACCTGCCTCCTCCAAGGGGCCCCGGTGAGGACAGCCAGGTGCAGGGGCAGGAGATTCTGCTGACATCTGTGTCATGTGATTCTAAAGCTATACTAGTTATCTATATATCATGTTATATAGCGTGACCTCAAATTTAGCAACTTAAAACAGCATGCTTTCCCCCTACCCCAAATATTTTTATGCAGGTATCAGAAATCATAATACTATTAATTATGGATTAGGAATCCAGGCAACAACCCAACAAAGTTTCTGCTTCAGAGTGATAGATGAGACCTCAATCAATATGTAACCTGCTGAGGTCTCCTTACAGTCTCCCCGTTTGAAGAATCCACTTCCAAATTTACTTCTTTGCTTTATGGACAAGTCCAAGTCCTTGAGAACCATTGTTGTGAGATTTCCCAGTTCTTTGCTGCTGTTCAATGGAGACTTCATTCTCTTCTTGCCACAAGAGTTCAGCCATAGAGCAGTGGCTCATCAAAGTCATTAGAGACAGAGTTGACTAGCATGACAAATCGCTTTTTAACATTTATCTTATTCACATCATAGTTGACCTATCCTGCTTATTAGAAGCAAGTTATTCAATGGGAAAGAATAAAGTTACATAAGCCATGAACACTAGGGTGGGGAGAAGACATAAGGTCAATTTAGAGGTTACTTATTAAATCCCACAAAAATATAAGAATATAGACACATAAGGGCCGGAGCATTAGTTCAGTGGGTATGGAATTTGCCTTGTGTGTGTCTGAGCTGAGTTTGATCCCTGGTATGCCGTATGACCCCCTGAGCATTGCCAGGATCAATTTCTGAGTGCGTAGCGAGGAGTAAACCCTGAGAATTTCCAAATAGGGCCCAACAAACATACAAACAAAACAGATTAAGAACACATAATAAATACGTTTGGCTCATTCGTGAAATATTAAAAACATACAAGTCTAAACTACCTTGCTTAGCACATATGTCTATATAGTAAAACTATAAAGAAAATCCTGAAATGCATATCTTAAAAAATCAGGATAGTGATTTACTCTGGAGAAGAAGAGTACTTCTAAAAGATTCATTAAAGATCTTCTTGACAGTGGCAATATTCTATTTTTTGATGAGCCATAGATATAGATGCTACCTTCTTGACAATTTTACTACATATTATTTTATTTGCTTTAAATACTATATTATCTTAATGGAAGAATGTTTAATAAATCATGTTCCTTGAAACATACCATTTAAAATAAAAAAGAATGATTAAATTAAACAATAATCTAAGATTGTTAAAGAACAAAGGGAAATTCAACAGGGACATGTAGACACGAAGTGTTTTAAAATATTGCTCTATTTCATTTTATTTATTTAACCTTTTGGTTTTGGGGCAATACCCAGTAATGATCAGGGCTTACTTTGCACTCAGGGATCACTGAGCAAGGCAAGCACCTTAATTCTGTTTTATCTCCCTGGTCCCATACTGTTCTGTTTTAAATATTGCTCTAAAATATGCTATTTAAAAATAAAACCATTAATGTTGTTTAATGAATATTACTGAATATTTTATTAAAATTAATTTGTATTATAAAAGAACTTCATTGAGTATAAATACATCAATCTCCTGTCCATTTGGTCAGGTTTTTTAGACATATGTCTATTTAGAGCATAAGTTCCTATGATTTATTTGCCTAGTAGTTACACATTTTAGCAACAGACAAAATTTCATCAGGTATTTATAAAAATGATGATTTGGTTATTATAATATAATAATTTATAATAAGAAAATCCATGTTGCTGCCTTCCTTAAAGGATATTTTTTATTATGGTGAGTCCAGTTTCTCTGGAGACACAACATGGGTTCCTTAGTGAGCATTGCAAATGTTAGCTAAGCCTCTGTCAGAGCCTTGATCCTGGCCTAATGAATGTCTTTTATTAAAGACAATCAGTTAGTTGGAAAGAAAAAGGTTGATGTCAAGGAAAATATCATCAATAATTTCCCCTAAGTATTTACAGTTTTGAGCTGGAGTGATAGCTCAATGAGTAGAGCATTTGCCTCGGCCGCGTGGCCGACCCGAGTTTGATTCCTGCGTCCCTCTTGGAGAGCCCAGCAAGCTACTGAGAGTATCCCACCCACACGGCAGAGCCGGGTAAGCTATCTGTAGTGTATTCAATATGCCAAAAACAGTAACAACAAGTTTCACCACGGAGACATTACTGGTGCCCACTTGAGCAAATCAATGAACAACGGAAGGAAAGTGTTACAGTACTATTTACAGTTTCAGGT
Source organism: Sorex fumeus (assembly GCF_029834395.1). NCBI lineage: Eukaryota > Metazoa > Chordata > Mammalia > Eulipotyphla > Soricidae > Sorex > Sorex fumeus. The sequence goes on along the minus strand of NW_026606120.1, from coordinate 74,899,052 downwards.
CCTATATTCAAGTCTTTAACCAGTTTTGTAGTTCATAATCTGCCCAACAGATTAATCAGTTTTATAAAGATAAAATCTTTCTTTTTGTGACAATACGGACGGAATTGAAGTGATCATGCTAAGCAAAATAAGTCAGAAAAAGGAAGATGAATATAGATGATAGCTTTCATTCATGCTCAATGAAACAAATGAATAAAGAAAACAAGCTATTAGATTCTAAAAGAATGGTAATAGAGGGGAAGTGAGAGAGTGAGGGGAAAGGTGTAGCGGTAGCCAATTTGAGAGTGGTGAATAACTAGACCTTGATGGCAAGTGTGGAGTGGTACAGACACTGACGCAGGTGTAAAGCAGAACTTCTGAAATATACAGAACCCTGTATATACGGAATGTTCTCTCTGTGGATGGCATGACATCAAGTTCTACATTTAGAATTTGTGAATTTCAATGTACAAAACTTTCATTGAAAAAGCAAGCTGTATCATCAAGAGCACTGCTGGGTGTGGCCCACAAACAAACAAACAAACAACAACAAAAATCAATGAATAGGATCAGAGATATAGTATAGGGGTAGAGTGCCTTTTATGCATGCAGCTAACCTGGATTTGATTCTCAGCACACTACATGATCCCCTAGCACTGCCAGAAGTAATCCCTGAGCACAGAGCCAGGAGTAAGCCCTGAGAACCACCAGGTATGGCCAAAACACACCCAATCCCCTGCTAATAGTAACTGATTTTGAGTGTGTGTGTGTGTGTATGTATGTACATCTTTGACATATCATTGTGTGTGTGTGAGAGAGACAGAGAGAGAAAGAGAGAGAGCGAGCGAGAAAGAGATAAAAGCAAGAGTGAGTGCGGGGGAGAGGGGGCAGAGAGAAGGGGAGGGAGAGAGAGAGAGACTATGCCCAGTTTTCCACAAATATAGGTTCCTGACTGGAGATTCCAGATCACCTCCAATGACTGGAAACCAGGGTCTCTCAGATGCTACAGTCCACAAATTTAATTTAGGTATTTCTTTAAAGCTTGAGTGAAACAATCTAAGGTAGGAGGTCACCTTGAACCTTCAGCCACACGTGATATGGACACTTGTAATAAATGTGAATCTCAAACTCTGTCCTATAATTAGAAACCTTGGGCAAAATCTGGACAACTAAAGCCAACACTATACACCAATTTTTTTTCTTTTTTTATTAGTGAAACACCATGAGGTACAATTATAGGCTTACAAATTTTGTGCTTGGGTTTCAGTTATACAATAATCAAGTGCCCATCCCTCCACCAGTGCCCGTCATCCATCACCACGGGTCCCAGCATCCCCCCCCGCCCACTTCCCCCCCGTCCCATCCTGCCTCTGTGGCAGGGTATTCCACCTTGTTCTCTCTCTCTTCTTTTGGGTACTGTGTTTTGCAAGAGAGGCATTGAGTGGCAATCATGTTTGGTCTATAGACTACTTTTAGTATGCTTCTCCCACCCTGGGAGGGTACTCACAACACCCTTCATTTGGTGCTCTCTTCTCTATCTGAGCTTCCTTTTCACCTAGATCGTGTGGCTGGCCTTCCATTCATGGAGCAAAATTCCTGTTACTAATCTCAGCCATTCCTGGGTGTTAGTCTCCCTTTTTGTTGCTTTATGTTCCCCAGATGAATGCAATCTTTCTGTGTCTATCCCGCTCTTTCTGACTCATTTCGCTTAACATGATACTTTCCATGTAGTACCACTTGTATGTAAATTTCATAACTTCATCTTTTCTAACAGCTACATAGTACTCCATTGTGTAAATGTACCAAAGTTTCTTTAACCAGTCATCTGCTCTTGGGCACTCAGGTTTTTTCCAGATTCTGGCTATTGTAAAGAGTGCTGCAATGAACAAACAATTGCAGATGTCACTTCGACTATACCTTTTTACCTCTCTGGGATATATTCCCAGGAGTGCTATAGCTGGGTCAAATGGCAGATCAAATTCTAATTTTTTGAGAGTCGTCCATACTGTTTTCCAAAAGGGTTGGACCAGCCGGCATTCCCACCAGCAGTGAAGGAGGGTCCCTTTCTCGCCACATCCGCGCCAGCATTGGTTGTTTTTGTTCTTGTGGATGTGGGCCAGTCTCTGTGGTGTGAAATGATATCTCATTGTGGTTTTGATCTGCATCTCTCTGATGATTAGTGATGTAGAGCATTTTCTCACGTGCCTTTTTGCCAGTCGAATTTCTTCTTTGCGAAAGTTTCTGTTCATTTCCTCACCCCATTTTTTGATGGGGTTGGGTGATTTCTTCTTGTGGAGTTTAACCAGTACCTTGTATATCCTTGATATCAACCCCTTGTCGGATGTGTATTTGGTGAATATCCTTTCCCATTCTGTAGGCTGTCTTTGTATTTTGGTCACTGTTTCTTTTGAGGTGCAGAAGCTTCTTAGTTTAAGATAGTCCCATTTGTCTATCTCTGTTTTCACTTGCTCGGCCAGTGTCGTGACATCTTTGAAGATACCATTAGCTTCAATATCATGGAGAGTTTTGCCAACTTTGTCTTCAATAAACATTATGGATTCTGGTCTGATGTTGAGATCATAAATCCATTTTGATCTTACTTTTGTAATGGTGTTAGGCAGAGATCTGAGCCCACTTTTTTGCATGTAGACATCCAATTTTGCCAGCACAGTTTATTAAAGAGGCTTTCCCTGCTCCATTTCACTTTTCTTGCCCCCCTTATCAAAGATTAGATGATTATATGTTTGGGAGGAAATGTCAGTATATTCAACTCTGTTCCATTGGTCTGCAGCTCTGCTTTTGTTCCAGTACCATGCTGTTTTAATTATTACTGCCTTGTAGTAGAGTTTGAAGTTAGGGAGGTTGATTCCTCCCATTTTCTTTTTCCCAAGAATTGATTTAGCTATTCGTGGGGTCTTATTGTTCCATATAAATTTCAGGAGTGTTTGCTCCATTTCTTTGAAGAATGTCATGGGTATCCTTATAGGGATTGCATTGAATTTGTATAGTGCTTTGGGAAGTATTGCCATTTTGATGATGTTGATTCTCCCCATCCATGAACAGGGAATATTTTTCCATTTCCTCGTGTCCTCTTTTATTTCCTGAAGTAGCGTTTTGTAGTTTTCTTTGCACAGGTCCTTTACTTCCTTAGTTAAGCTGATTCCTAGATACTTGATTTTCTGGGGCACAATTGTGAATGGGATTGTTTTCTTCATGTCACTTTCTTCTCTTTCACTATTTGCGTATAGGAATGCCATGGATTTTTGGGTATTGATTTTATAGCCTGCCACTTTACTATACAAGCCAATTGTTTCTAGGAGTTTCTTGGTAGAGGTTTTAGGGTTCTCTAAGTATAGTATCATATCATCTGCGAATAGTGAGAGCTTAATTTCTTCTTTCCCTATCTGGATGCCCTTAATATCTTTTTCTTGCCTAATCGCTATTGCAAGTACTTCCAGTACTATATTGAACAGTAGTAGAGAGAGTGGGCATCCTTGTCTCGTCCCTGACCTTAGGGGGAAGAGTCTCAGTTTTTCCCCATTGAGGATGATGTTTGCTGTAGGTTTGTGGTAGATGGCTTTAACTATATTGAGGAAAGTCCCCTCTATCCCCATTTTGGCAAGGGTCTTCATCATGAATGGGTGCTGGATCTTGTCAAATGCTTTCTCTGCATCTATTGATATGATCATATGCTTTTTATCTTTTCTTTTGTTGATATAATGGATTATGTTGATTGATTTCCGAATGTTGAACCATCCTTGCATCCCTGGGATGAATCCCACTTGGTCATGATGTATGATCTTTTTGATGAGTTATTGTATTCTATTGGCTAGTATTTTGTTGAGAATCTTCGCATCCGTGTTCATCAGGGATAGTGGCCTGTAGTTTTCTTTTCTTGCGGTGTCTTTGTTTCCTTTTGGTATTAGAGAGATATGGGCTTCATAGAAGCTGTTTGGGAGAGTTTCTGTTTTTTTCAATTTCCTGGAAAAGCTTTACAAGAACTGGCAATAGGTCCTCTTTAAATGTTTGGAAAAATTTGCTAGTAAATCCGTCTGGGCCTGGGCTTTTGTTTTTGGGAAGACTTTTTATTACAGTTTCAATTTCCTTGATGTGAATAGGTCTATTCAGGTACTCTATATCTTCTTGATTCAGCTTTGGGAGATCGTAGGAATCCAGGAATTTATCCATTTCTTCCAGGTTCTCGTGTTTCGTGGCATACAGACTTTCAAAGTAGTCTCTGATGATCTCTTGAATTTCTTTAGTTTCTGTTGTGATATCCCCATTCTTATTTCTGATTCGATTTATTAGGGTTCTCTCTCTCTGTTTCTTTGTGAACGTTACTAGTGGTTTATCTATCTTATTTATTTTCTCGAAGAACCAGCTCTTGGTTTCATTGATCTTTCGGATTGTTTCTTTGTTTTCCATGTTGTTGATTTCTGCTCTAAGTTTTATGATCTCTTTCCTTCTGCCCGATTTAGGCTCTTTCTGTTGATCCTTTTCTAAGGCCTTGAGCTGTGAGGTCAAATTGTTTATGTGCATCGTTTCTATCGACTTAAGATATGCTTGCAGAGCTATAAAATTTTCCCTTAATACAGCTTTCGCTGCATCCTATAAGTTCTGGTAGTTTGTGTCTTCATTCTCATTTGTTTCCAGGTATCTTTTGATTTCATCCTTGACTTTGTTCCTGACCCACTCGTTGTTCAGCATCGAGTTGTTTAATTTCCAGGTGTTTGATTTGGTTCTCCATGTCTTTGTGTGATTCACTTCTATCCTCAGTGTATCATGGTCTGAAAAGATGGCTGATACTATTTCTATCTTCCTGATTCTGTTGAGGTATGTTTTGTGTCCTAGCACATGGTCTATTTTGGAAAATGCTCCGTGCGCGCTGGAGAAGAATGTGTATTCTTTCTTTTTGGGGTGTAAAGCCCTGTATAAGTCCATAAGCCCTTTCTCTTCTATTACTTCTTTCAAAGCCAATAATTCCTTGCTGGGTTTTGTTCTTGTTGCTCTATCCAGAGGTGATAAGGCGATGTTGAAGTCTCCAAGTACTATTGTATACACCAATTTTTATCTTCCTTAGACTAAATGGCCAATTTCTTTTCAACCATTCTTCACTGTTCATGGCAGTATAATAGCAAATTTACCTTCATTGTACTACCATTTCTCTGTTGGTAGCCTTGAATTAAAAGCATTTTAAGATTCTTTCAGAGGTTGGAAAGGCTTTCTCCTTCTTATGTATATCAGTTTCACTTATGTTCAATGTTTGCAGCAGACTTTAATTCATTGTTTAATGACTGTAAATGATTGGTAATAATTGTGCATTTGTACTCACGTTACTAGTGGGTTGGATGCTTAGGACCTTTTTGTGACAGAATTCTGCAGGCTTTAGTACAGCGGCTATTTATAGACTGTCAGCTTCTAGTCTCTGTTCAACCTGATAACTCATATAACTGAGTCATTTTGTGATGTGATGGTCAAGAAGAGGCACTGGACTCTCCTCACTCAACCAGAACAGTAACAGCAAGTGTGAAGGACCAAACCACACTGGTCACAATGGTAAAGCAACGCAAAAGCCCACCAAACTTTCTTATTCACGAGGCTAGCCCAGAAGACACCAACAGTACTATAGCGTTAGACAACCTCTCTGACAAGGAATTCAGAATGGAGCTACTTAGGATGCTTAGGGAACTAAAAGAAACAATGGAAACCAATGCCAATAAAAGACAAGAGGATTTGAAGGCAGAAATAAGGAAAATGCAATCGGAAATGGCGGACCTGAAAAACCTGGTAGCCGAATTGAAAACCTCAGTGGAAGGCCTCAGCAGCAGAGTAACAGCAGCTGAGAACAGAATCAGTGAGCTCGAAGATCAAGTTCAGAGACTTGTCAGAAAAGAGCAGAAAATGGAAAAGAGACTCACAGTTTGAGAACAGATGGCAAGAGAAGATCGTGATGAAGCCAAGAGGGGTAACATAAGAATTATTGGAGTCCCAGAGGGACAGGAAGAAAACCTTGATGAAGAAGAAACTGTCAAAGAAATCATTGCTACAACGTTTCCAGAGCTGAAGAAAACTTGTGACCACATCCAGGAGGCCCGAAGGGTACCGGCTAGAAGAAATCCGAATAAAAATACCCCAAGACACATCCTGATCAAAATGACCAAAACCTTAGACAGAGACAAAATTCTGAAAGCGCAAGATCGAAGAAAGAAATCTCTTACAAAGGAGCATCCTTAAAATTCACAGCTGATTTTTCTGATGAAACCCTCAGAGCCCGAAAACAGTGGTGGGACATAGTGAAAAAAACTCAATGAAATAAATGCTTCTCCAAAAATACTTTACCCAGCGAGACTCTCATTCATAATAGAAGGAACAACACACAGTTTCACAGACAAACAACAGCTCAGGAACTTCATAGACTCAAAACCGTGGTTACAAATACAACTAAATGGGCTACTTTAAGGCAAGACAGGCCTCTCAAATACACCAAATTTTAACAGAACAATGGGACAAAATCCCATAACAATAATCTCTCTCAATGTCAATGGGCTAAACGCACCAATTAAAAGACATAGAGTGGCAGGATGGATTAGAAAATTGAACCCAACATTCTGCTGCCTGCAAGAAACACATCTCAATAGTCAAAGCAAACACAGACTCAGAGTCAAAGGCTGGAAAACAATCCTACAGACAAACAGCTCCCAGAAAAAAGCTGGGGTAGCCATCCTAATATCAGACCACATCGATTTCAGAGTGAAGAAGGTCATAAGAGACAGTGAAGGCCATTTCCTATTTATCAAGGGATCTGTACAACAGGAAGAACTTACAATAATAAATGTATATGCACCTAATGAGAGACCAGCAAAGTACTTAAAACAACTACTCATAGATTTGGAAAAAGACATCGATAGCAACACAATCCTAGTGGGAGACTTCAACACCGCTTTGTCACCTCTTGATAGATCAACCAGACTCAAGCTTAGAAGGACATACTTCATCTGAAGGAAACAATGGAAGAAAGGGACTTAGTAGATATATACAGGACACTTCATCCACAAAAAGCTGAATACACATTCTTCTCAAGCGTACATGGAACGTTCTCCAAGATAGACCACATGCTGAGCCACAAAACATGCCTCCATAAAATTAAGAAGATAGAGATTATATCAACAATCTTCTCAGACCATAATGCGCTGAAATTAGAAGTAAATCACATACAAAAACAGAAAACTAAATCAAACACCTGGAAATTAAACAGTGCGCTATTGAACAACGAGTGGTTTAGACAGGAAATCAAAGAGGAAATCAAAAGATTCCTAGAAACGAATGAAAATGAGGACACGAGTTACCAAAACTTATGGGACACAGCAAAAGCGGACTTAAGAGGAAAGTTTATAGCTCTACAAGCATTCCTCAGAAAGGAGAGCAAGCCCACATAAATAAACTAACCTCACAGCTTAAGAACTTGGAGAAGGACCAACAAAAGGAGCATAACCCTAACAGGAGGAAGGAAATAATAAAACTCAGAGCAGAGATTAACGAGATGGAAACCCAGAAAACAATCCGAAAGATCAATGAAACCAAGAGCTGGTTCTTTGAGAAAATTAACAAAATCGATAAGCCCCTAGCAAAACTCACAAAGAAAGGGAGAGAGAAAACCCTAATAAACCGAATCAGAAATGAAAAGGGGGTCATTACAACAGAAACTACAGAAATTCAAAGGATCCTCAGGGAATACTTTGAAAAGCTTTATGCCACGGAACATCAAAACCTCGAGGAAATGGATAAATTCCTAGACTCCTACAGACTCCCAAGGCTGAACCAAGAAGACCTGGAATACCTGAACAGACCTATCACCATCAAAGAAATTGAAATGGTAATAAAAAGTCTCCCCAAGCACAAAAGCCCTGGCCTGGATGGATTCACCAGTGAATTCTTCCAAATCTTTAAAGAAGACTTACTCCCAATCCTCTTTAAGCTTTTCCATGAAATTGAAATATCAAATGCACTTCCGAACAGTATCTATGAAGCAAATATCACACTGATACCAAAAGCAGACAGAGATAACACAAAGAAAGAGAACTACAGGCCAATATCCCTGATGAACACAGATGCAAAGATCCTCAACAAACTACTAGCAAATAGAATCCAACTACTCATCAAAAAGATCATACACCGCTCTGGAAAGAAAGATGGCGGCCGCACGGGAGCCTTGTGGAAAGCAGGTTTGAGCCGGGGCTGGCGGGAGCGGCAGGGACCTCATGGGAAGGGGGGCTTTGTGGGCCGTCCCCCACGCCCCACCGAGGTCGCCAGCTGCCCCCCACGAGCGGCTCTCCGGCACGGCCACGGCCCCGGAGGCACAAGGACTTAGCACAGAGAACCAGCCGCTTGGAGCAGAAAAGCAAATGGACTTGTGTTAAACCGCGCCACCAAGCCTGCCCGGAGGGGAAAGGGCGTTGACCGGCCCGCCCGCTCCTCTCTGGAAAGAAAGATGGCGGCCGCACGGGAGCCTTGTGGAAAGCAGGTTTGAGCCAGGGCTGGCGGGAGCGGCAGGGACCTCATGGGAAGGGGGGCTTTGTGGGCCGTCCCCCATGCCCCACCGAGGTCGCCAGCTGCCCCCCACGAGCGGCTCTCCGGCACGGCCACGACTCCAGGGCACAGAAACCAATCTCTTAACTAGCTAACTTTTAATAGAAATTCTTCCAGGGTCAATAACTAAAATAGCAGAAATTCAAAACCGCGGCCGCGCGACATCATTTTATTCTTAAACCAAGTTGTAGAAAGCAAATCATTTCACAACGCTGTTTCAGCATGTCTGATTGTGGGGGGTGGGTCGTAAACTCTAAACAATAATTGTGCATCTTCTATCGAAATAATCTATCTAGTCAAAGTAGATAGAGTATTAACTAGAACTCATCTGCCTCACAAGAATTGGGAGGGGTGGGAGGTGGGGGTCTATTGGGATTCGGGGTTAAAAATGAGTATTGGTAAAGGGAAATGTGTTTGGTATCTACATGACTGAGACCTAAACCCAAAAGCTCTGTAACTTTTCCCACAGTGATTCAATAAATAAATAAATTATAAAAAAAAAAAAGATCATACACCATGACCAAGTAGGATTCATCCCAGGGATGCAAGGATGGTTTAACATTCGGAAATCAATCAACATAATCCATCATATCAACAAAAGAAAAGATAAAAAGCATATGATCATATCAATAGACGCAGAGAAAGCATTTGACAAGATCCAGCACCCATTCATGATGAAGACCCTTGCCAAAATGGGTATAGAGGGGACTTTCCTCAGCATAGTTAAAGCCATCTACCACAAGCCTACAGCAAGCATCATCCTCAATGGGGAAAAACTGAGAGCCTTCCCTCTAAGATCTGGGACGAGACAAGGATGGCCACTCTCTCCACTGCTGTTCAATATAGTACTGGAAGTACTTGCAATAGCAATTAGGCAAGAAAAAGATATTAAGGCCATTCAGGTAGGAAAGGAAGAAATCAAGCTCTCACTATTCGCAGATGATATGATACTATACTTAGAGAACCCAATAACCTCCACCAAAAAAACTCCTATAAACAATAGACTTGTATAGTAAAGTTACAGGCTATAAAATCAATACCCAAAAGTCCATGGCTTTCCTATACGCAAACAGTGAGAGAGAAGAAAGTGACATGAAAAAAACAATCCCGTTCACAATTGTGCCCCAGAAACTCAAGTACCTAGGAATCAGCTTAACTAAGGAAGTAAAGGACTTGTACAAAGAAAACTACAAAACGCTACTTCAGGAAATAAAAGAGGACATGAGGAAATGGAAAGACATCCCCTGCTCATGGGTCGGGAGACTTAACATTGTCAAAATGGCAATACTACCAAAAGCACTGTATAAATTCAATGCAATTCCTATAAGGATACCCATGACATTCTTCAAAGAAATGGAGCAAACACTCCTGAAATTTATATGGAACAATAAGCCCCCACGAATAGTTAAAGCAATTCTTGGGAAAAAGAAAATGGGAGGAATCAAACTCCCTAACTTCAAACTTTACTACAAAGCAGTAATAATCAAAACAGCATGGTACTGGAACAAAGGCAGAACTGCAGACCAATGGAACAGGGTTGAATACACTGACATCTCCCCTCAATCATATGATCATCTAATCTTTGATAAAGGTGCAAGAAATGTGAAGTGGAGTAAGGAAAGCCTCTTTAACAAATTGTGCTGGCATCACTGGACGGCTACATGCAAAAAATGGGCTCAGAACTCTGCCTAACACCATGTACAAAGGTAAGATCAAAATGGATTAAAGACCTCAACATCAGACCAGAAACCATAAGGTACATTGAAGACAAAGTTGGCAAAACCCTCCATGACATTGAGGCTAATGGTATTTTCAAAGATGACACGCCACTGGCCGAGCAAGTGAAAACAGATATAGATAAATGGGACTATCTTAAACTAAAGCTTCTGTACCTCCAAAGAAACAGTGACCAAAATACAAAGACAGTCTACAGAATGGGAAAGAATATTCGCCGAATACACATCTGACAAGGGGTTGATATCAAGGATATACAAAATACTGGTTGAACTCCACAAGAAGAAAACATCCAACCCCATCAAAAAATGGGGCAATGAAATGAACAGAAACTTTCTCAAAGAAGAAATCCGAATGGCAATAAAGCACATGAGAAAATGCTCTACATCATTAATCATCAGGGAGATGCAGATCAAAACCACAATGAGATACCATCTCACACCTCAGAGACTGGCCCACATTCAAAAGAACAAAAGCAACCGTTGCTGGCATGGATGTGGCGAGAAAGGGACACTCCTTCACTGTTGGTGGGAATGCCTACTGGTTCAGCCCTTTTGGAAAACAGTATGGACGTTCCTCAAAAAATTAGAAGTTGAGCTCCCATTTGACCCAGCAATACCACTCCTGGGAATATATCCCAGAGAGGCAAAAATATGTAGCCGAAGGGACATCTGCACTTGTTTGTTCATTGCAGCACTCTTTACAGTAGCCAGAAACTGGAAGAGACCTGAGTGCCCAAGAACAGATGACTGGTTAAAGAAACTTTGGTACATCTACACAATGGAGTACTATGTAGCTCTTAGAAAAGATGAAGTCATGAACTTTACATACAAGTGGTACAATATGGAAAGTATCATGCTAAGCGAAATGAGTCAGAAAGAGAGGGATAGACATAGAAAGATTGCATTCATCTGGGGGATATAAAATAACAAAATATGAGATTAATACCCAAGAATAGCTGAGATCAACACCAGGAGGATTACTCCATAGCTTAGAGGCCAGCCTGGTATTCTAGGGGAAAGGACAGTTCAGATGGAGAAGGGAACACCAAATGGAGGGTGTTTGGAGAATCCTCCCAGGAGGGGAGATGCAGGTTGAAAGTAGACTGGACTGAACATGTTTGCCACTCAATGCCTCTTTTGCTGATCACAACACCCAAAAGGAGAGAAAGAACAAAAGGGAACGCCCTGCCACAGTGGCAGGGGGGGATGGGGGGATGGGGGGGTAAGGGGGGAGGGATATTATCCTGGTGGTGGAAAATGGGCACTGGTGGAGGGATGGGTATTTGATCATGGTATGACCGAAATCCAAGCACAAAAATTTGTAAATCTACAACTGTACCTCGTGGTGTTTCACTAATAATAATAATAAAAAAATAACACTAGAATTGGGAAAATCCGTGGAACAGAAAAATTTTGATATGTACAACTGAGTTACCATAAAATGAAAATATTATAAACATATCTAATCTTTATTTTGTTACTAATAATTTCTATAGTCTTTTTCCTTAATGGTTTTGAAAATATTGTTTTTACAGATGGTCTGTAAAGTAAAATGATGCAAACAATTAAAAAAAAAAGAGGCACTGGAAGCAAATGCAATATCTTGGAGCTTGTAGATAGTTCAACCAGATAAAGCCTAAGAACTTTGGCTGTATTTCCACTGCCCTGAAATCATAAACCATCCCACATTAATAACTGCTTGTTCAATGAATGACTGACATTTCATCTTGTAATTCGTCTTAGTGCAAGAATGTGGGAGTCATTTGGAACCGTAATTATGTCATTCATATCATCTCTTCAAATTTCATGGTGTCATATTGAATATGTTCTGACGAATATATTTTATGAAAACTCTTTCAGCCAGGTTGATGTGTCTAGGCCCTGGTCTTAGAAAGATGAATATAGGCACTGATAAATGTTCATAATCATTATAAGATTTACATTGATACTTTTTGGGAAGAACACAATAGTAAATGAGAGAACCAGAGAGATAGTACTGTAGGTAGACTTGATATGGCTGACCCAGGTTTGGTACCTGGTACCACCATATGAGCACTACCAGGAGTGATTCATAAGCAGAGTCATTAAAAAGTTCTGAGCATTGCTGGGTGTGGTCCCCAAAACCAAACCAAAAAATTGAGGAATATGCATTAAGTGTTCTTCTTCTCTGATTTCCACATTTCTTAAAAGGAAATAAGCATGTAAATAACCAAAAGCAGAAGTGATAGTTTCATGTATTTTTGAAACATAAATAAGCTAGTCATTTATTTGGCATTTTTTCCCAATTAAGCTTTTGCTAACAAAATTCAGTAAAAGTATATACATATATATGTATATATACGACTAACTTTGATCCAGATATCATTTTTTTATTTTTGAAAATAAATACATAAATATTGAAATTGATAATCAACTTGAAAACAAAGTACAATACATGAGACATCTTCAGAATCCCCAAAGTCAACAGAGATAGCAAGATGCTAGGATAAGGATTTAGGTAAGAGTCAAGGACTCACATAGTCCAGCTCAGTTGGCATGAAAATCTCAAACACAGTAGCATGGGCCCAGGGACTCTGCTTAAGCCAGAAAGACAGGAAGCCAGGGTGAGAAGGAAAATCATCCTTGAAAAGAAGTAGGAGGTAAATCTAAATCTTAGGATCTACTTGGTTAGAGATATTCTGGCTCTCTGTAGTTACTTTCTACTAAAATCCTGAAGGACTGTCGCTGGAGAAATGTGAGCTCTCTCCCCCAAACTTACAAGGAAATAAAAAGATAATTAGCAAAGATGTGGAAAATAAGAAAGCCCTGGGCTCTATGATGGAAATGTAAAATGATAACACCATGGTGGGAAAAGTATGGAGATTTAAAGACATTAATTATCCTGAATATAGTTAAAATAATGATCCCCAAGAGATTTCTATACTTATGTTTATTGAGATATTATTCACAACAGTCAAAATATGGAAAAATTCAAATACCCACAGACAGATGAATGGGTGAAGACAACTTTTCTACACAAGTAAATGTATGTATAATCAAATGTTGTCAATTTTTAAACAGAAAATTCTACTATGTGCAAAAAAAAGCATGGATATTGAAGAGATTATGCTGAGCAAGTGTTAGTGACTGGAAAAGCAATATTGTGTGAGCACAAATATTGGGGTAATCAAAATAACCACATTCACAAATAAAAACATTGGAGTTATCAAAATAACCATATTCACAAATAAAAACGTTAAAAACAAAAAAAAAGTTAAAACTTTCCAAAGTAGAAGGAAATGTCAAATGATTTGATGGATGAGTATAAAATGGAGTCTACACCAGGAGTAAATTTCAAGCATCTTTGTACAACATAGTATATGTAGGTAACTTAGAATGTTCTTAGAATGTATTGTGAAGGCCAAATAGATATTATAGTGGGTAGGGCTCTTGTCTTATGCTCAGCTGACTTGACTCCCAGCACTGAATATGATTCCCTGAGTGCTTCCAGGAGTGATTCTTGAGCATGAAACCAAGAATAAGGCCTGAGTAAGCACTGAGTGTGGGCCAAAAAACGAAAAAAAAAAGTGTTATGATTTGGAATATATGCTGCGTATGTTTGCCATGAAAAGAGCGGGGGCACAAATAATTGAGAGGTGGTTATTATTACCTTATTGTTATGATGTATCAAAGGTGTGTGATATACCTTACCTCATCAAATTGTAACACTTTAATAAAGTTTATACTAAAATATACATAAATAAAATTGAAATGCAGTATTTTAACAGCTTATTTTTCTCCTTCAAACTGTTATTTATTTACCGTTAGAGATGATTAGGAAGGAGTCATGGGTTAGAGTGGAGAAAGGGTTATGCCCTCATAGACTTATTTTTTTTATGCAAGTTATCCTGATTTATACTCAAACCTTTTCTGTCCATTGGACAATAATGAAGGAACCATCATTGGATTTCAAGTCTCTATTCCCATTTACCAAAGGAACGGATATGTAAAGCCTCTGCATCACCTAGAGTGGAAACTATGTCTCACCTAGAAGAGACCAATGTCTATCACCTAAGGCAGAACAACAAGTGACAACATTTCTTAAAATAAGAGCAAAAAACAAAAAACAAAAAATCACAGGAAGGTGATTCACAAGGACTGAAGGAATGGGAAACAGTTTTTCCTATCCAATCTTGAAATGCTTAACCAGGAAAACAAACTTGCTTAATTTGATAATAGCCTATCCATTGGGAGAAACAGTGACAAGGAAATGGAGGTTCTTCCAATGACAGCAAGCCCCTTAGCAGGGTATAAAAGGGGAGGTGGGGGCAGGAGACTCCAAACTTCTCAATCCACTCCATCTTCCTGGAAACCCACCCAGAACCTCCTCCTTCTGACACCATGGTCAACTCGTGTTGTGGCTCCGTCTGCTCTGAGCAGAGCTGTGAAGAGAGTTGCTGCTGCCAACCCAGCTGCTGCAGACCCCACTGCTGCCAGTCTGTGTGCTGCCGCCCCAGCTGCTGTGGTTCCACCTGCTGCCGCCCCTGCTGCTCCAGCTCCAGCTGCTGTGGCTCCAGCTGCTGCCGCCCCTCTTGCTGCATCTCCAGCTGCTGCCGCCCCTGCTGCTCTAGCTCCAGCTGCTGTAGTTCCAGCTGCTGCCGCCCCAGCTGCTGTATCTCCAGCTGCTGCCGGCCCTCTTGCGGTGGCTCCTCCTGCGGTGGCTCCAGCTGCTGTAGACCCACCTGCTGCATCTCCAGCTGCTGCCGTCCCTCTTGCGGTGGCTCCTCCTGCGGTGGTTCCAGCTGCTGCCGCCCCACCTGCTGCATCTCCAGCTGCTGCCGGCCCTCTTGCGGTGGCTCCTCCTGCGGTGGTTCCAGCTGCTGCCGCCCCAGCTGCTGCATCTCCAGCTGCTGCCAGCCCTCTTGCGGTGGCTCCTCCTGTGGCGGTTCCAGCTGCTGCCGCCCCAGCTGCTGCATCTCCAGCTGCTGCCGGCCCTCTTGCGGTGGCTCCTCCTGCGGTGGTTCCAGCTGCTGCCGCCCCAGCTGCTGCATCTCCAGCTGCTGCCGTCCCTCTTGCGGTGGCTCCTCCTGCGGTGGCTCCAGCTGCTGCAGACCCACCTGCTGCATCTCCAGTTGCTGCCGTCCCTCTTGCGGTGGCTCCTCCTGCGGTGGTTCCAGCTGCTGCCGCCCCAGCTGCTGCATCTCCAGCTGCTGCCAGCCCTCTTGCGGTGGCTCCTCCTGCGGTGGCTCCAGCTGCTGCAGACCCACCTGCTGCATCTCCAGTTGCTGCCAGCCCTCTTGTGGTGGCTCCTCCTGCGGTGGTTCCAGCTGCTGCCGCCCCACCTGCTGCATCTCCAGCTGCTGCCGCCCCACCTGCTGCCAGACTACCTGCTGCCGCCCCGCCTGCTCCAGTGCCTCTTGCTGCTGAGCACCCTCACCTGTGCCCACCTGCACTCTGTCAACCCATCAACCCACTTCCCCATGTAGTTCCACTCTGAGCTGAGTCAAGATGCCTATGGAAAACCCCCCACTCATCTTAAGTTGCGTTTTCCTTCAATACTGAATCCATCAATATTGCTATCACTCTCCCAAACTAATTCAAAGCTCCAATTTTCTTGATTATCAACATTTTGTGATCCCAGCGTAGATGTTTCCTGCCACATTTTTTCATGTGATGATTTTATTAAAAATTAAATAAATTTTAATTTCCAGGCATACAAATAATAAGGTGTGTGTTTCACTTTTATCAGTTGTTTGTGGTTCCTCTTGTCAAATAGTAGATATATCATAGGATTTTAGGATTTCATGTCTATCACCAGTGTTCCTCATTCTGTTGGGGCCTTTCCCAAACAGGGCAATTATTTGGGCCTCACCAATAGTGCTCAGGTATTTGTTTATGGTTCTATATTTGGGGGTCATTTCTAGTGGTGCTCAGGGCTATGTGTTGCCTAGGATAAAACTGTTTTCCACATGCAATGCATGTGCTCAGCTCTTACAAACTTCTCATATAGAGTTCCTGTAGAAGCATGCAGGTAGAAGTATGTAAAAATATATAGAAACAACTTCCCCAGGAAAAGAAGGTGGTTTTCTATGACTGAAGCAGGAATGCCTCATAAAGATGTTCTGATGAACATGCAAATTCTGGGTAGTTCAAACTAGGGGGATTCTAGCCAGGGCAGTGCTCAGCCAGAGGGTGGATAAATGCCCAACTCTTCCCTTGGAATGGGGGAATAAGACAGCCTCAGTAATCCTGATGCGATTGACTCTCAACTGTCTACACTGATGTGCAATCAGCTCATCATTATCTATGCACCTCCATCCCTGAGGTGACCTGGAGACTTTTAAGTATGACACTCAGACTAATACAATATTCTGAATCCCTTATATTGTTTCTGCACCTGAAGACACTCTATGCAAATCACAGTATTATTTCATTCAAAAACATTTTTGCACAATATAAGTATGCGTGTGTATATTATGTCTAAATATACCTGGCATGGGTGAGGTCCTCTTAGTTCCCTGAAGCTCCCTCCACCAAAGTTTCTACTTTCAGGTGACTGACTTCCTTGAGGGATATATGCAAGTTCTGAACTCATGGTTACTATATCCTCCTGTGCCTTCTTTCCAGTGATAATATTAAACATATTATTCCTTCTTCATAGTTTCTTCCTTGTCTTCTCCTGGCTCTAGAAATCACAGTGATAAGGTGACAGCATAATCAGACTATATTAGGTTCTTTGGGGAATTATTTCTTCACCTGCTGCAGGATCATTGATCCACAGGGAAATTACTCCGCCATGGAAGTGGAAAATGGACATTCCCCGGATGAATTACTGGCAATGAAATTGAGGGATAACCACTTTTCAGTCCTTAGTGTATGGTTTAATGGCGTTTCCAGTGGGGAACAGGTTTATTTTAATGCCAATAATCAGTGTCAAATCAGTGTCCAACGCATTCAAATATATCAGTGTTCTAGTTTAATGAAGATGTAGTTTTCTGTGAATAAACATTTATGTACTGGTTATAGGCCTTTCTCTTAGAGAATTGACCTCCTTTAGATGTGTCAGTTTTTTCACGTCTGAGAACTGGCTTGGGTATGGAATTTGGGTGAGAAGATGTGTTTTGATTGAAAAGTTTGACCTCACTCAAAAGGTTTACTCCTTCTTCACTCTTTTAAACACTTAGACCCTCATACCTATACTGACTGCCTGGAGGATTCTATGTTCCCTTATCCATATTGATAGATTTGTGGACACTATTAACTTTGATCCTATTGCCTTTCCAATATTGGTGCCTGTCACAGTATATTCACATATTTCCTGGGGTTAAGTATCGCCTCCCAGCCAGTAATATTTATGGGTATCATCATTCTTTTTGCTGCCACGGAGGACAGTCCCATATCATTATTCTCTAAAACAAGCTCAGATTTCATAGCGTGGGCATCTCCAGGTTTCTTAGTGAAGCTCATTCTTTATCACCATAGCAGACTGTCCCTGAGTCCTCCATTGGAATAACCATTTATTTTATTCTCTGTATTATCACTAGGTACGGTCACGGTCATGGTCCTCCCGTTGTTCATCGATTTGCTCTAGCGGGCTTAGTAACGTCTCCATCATGAGACTTGTTGTTACTGTGTTTGGCATATCGAATATGTCACGGGTAGCTTGCCAGGCTCTGCCGATCACTAGGTACATTATGTACATTATAGCATATCTTTTTTGAGTGGGGAGGGGAACTTTCTTTTGCTCAGGGGTTACCCCTGACTCTGCGCTTAGGAATTACACCTAGCAGTTCTCGAAGGACCATATAGGATCCTGGAGATTGAACCCAGGTTGACCACATGCAAGGCAATGCTCTACCCACTGTCCTTTCACTCTGCCTCCCCATTATAGTGTATCTTACCTCTTTACACCTCTTGTTCTTTCCCTCCTCATCTGTGTGTTGTGTGATATTAAATTTATACTATTGTTGTGTAGAATTACCTCAAACTTAGCAATTTAAAACAGCAAGATTTTATCATCCTATACTTCTATGAATTAGGAATCTAGGCACAGCTCAACTGGATGTCTAAATTAATTGTGATTTGAATATTATGATCAATGTTTTAGGTGCCCTGGGGTCTCCTCTGTCTCTCCTCTTATAAATAATCCACTTCCAGGTTTATTTCTATGCTTTATGATTAGGTCCAGTCCTTGTGGATTGCTGTGGAAAGATTCTCAGTTACTGGCTGTTGTTCACTGGAGACTTCATCCCCTTTGTTCCACAAAGAGCTCAACTACAGAGCAGTGAGTCATCAAAGTCACAAGAGTCAGAATTGAAAGATATTATCTTTTGTTACTTAATCACTTGATGCTGCTTATGTTGTTTGCTACTAGCATATTGTCAACGAATGACGGAATCACATAAAAGTTTATTCACAGAAAACTACACCTTCATGAAACTAGAATACTGATATATTTGAATGCTTTGGACACTGATTTGACACTGATTATTGGCATTAAAATAAACCTGTTCCCCACTGGAAACCCCATTAAACCATACACTAAGGACTGAAAAGTGGTTATCCCTCAATTTCATTACCAGTAATTCATCTGGAAAATGTCCATTTTCCACTTCCATGGCGGAGTAATTTCCCTGTGGATCAATGATCCTGCAGCAAGTGAAGAAATAATTCCCCAAGGAACCTAATATAGTTTGATTATGCTGTCACCTTATCATTGTGATTTCTAGAGCCAGGAGAAGACAAAGAAGAAACTATGAAGAAGGAATAATATGTTTAATATTATCACTGGAAAGAAGGCACAGGAGGATATAGTAACCATGAGTTCAGAACTTGCATATATCCCTCAAGGAAGTCAGTCACCTGAAAGCAGAAACTTTGATGGAGGGAGCTTCAGGGAACTAAGAGGACCTCACCCATGCTAGGTATATTTAGACATAATATACACACACATACTTACATTGTGTAAAAATGTTTTAAAATGAAACCAGTATATTATTGAGATAAAAATATTGCAAGAGGATTGATCTTTAATTGACTCTATAAGACACTGAGGATATTCCGAAGGGCATCCATCAGATGGTAAAACAACTTGTCTTTATTTGATGGGAATTTCTAGATTGTAACTCTCTAATCCCTGAGTTCTGAGTACCCTCCAACTCCAAGTCATGAGAAAATGGAGCTATTGGTCAGAAAGCGTGAATAAATTGGCAGTAGCCAAAATCAATACTGGTGCTTCAGTATCACAGCTCTCTCCATTAGCTAGTGTTAGAAGGATCAACATTAGAGATCTCAAATATGTATGTCCAGCTATTGGTAGCACTGTAGCACTGTCCTCTTGTTGTTTATCAATTTGCTCGAATGGGCACCAATAACATCTCCATTGTGAGACTTGTTGTTACTGTTTTTAGCATATCAAATATGTCCCGGGTAGCTTGCCAGGCTTTGCAGTGCGGGCACAATACTCTTGGGAGCATGCAAGGCTCTTTGAGAGTGGCGGAGTAATTGAACCTGGGTAGACCATGTGCAAGGTAAACGCCATAACCTCTGTGCTATCGCTCCAGCCTATATCTATTTACAAAATTACTCAAATGTGAGTAGAAATTATGAATAGATATGTCCATCAAATTGTAATATTGGATAATGTGCATTAATACCAATTATCTTCATTAAATTATATTACTGGTTTTTTAATGTTGATTTACCACACTGTATTACAATTGTAGTGGTGGTTTGTGTGGTCTTCCTGTAAAATGCTAATTCTCACCCCACGAGCGGCTCTCTGGCACGGCCATGGCACCAGAGGCACACGGACCTAATCCAGAGCCCAGCAGTTTGGGGCAGAAATGTGAATGGACTATGCACTAAACTCTGGCGCCATGCCCCTCCCCCCCCCCGGGAGGGAAAGGGTGTCTGTCTCTTCCACCTTTTTCCCTCCCAGCAGCACGGTGGCCGCCACCTCAGAGCTTATTGGAAAGCCAGGTATGAGCCAGCTGTGATGGGGCAACTGCAGTCTCATGGGAAGTGGGGCGGAACTGGCTCATCCTTCAAGCTCAACTGAGTCCCTGAGTTGCCCCCCACGAGCAGCTTTCTGGCACGGCCATGGCACCAGATGCACAGAAACCAATCTCATAATTAACGGCTCTTGGCAGAAATTCCTCCAGACTTAATTAATAAAATACCAGAAATCCAAACTTGCATGGCCGGTATTACGACCGTGCGACATCATATGGTTTTCATAACCAGCAATAGAAAAAAGATTATTTCACAATGTCTTTTCAGCAGTTCTGATTGTTGGGGGAAAATTCCAAACAATAATGGTGCATCTTTTATCAAAATAATGAAGTAATCAAAGTAGAGAGAGAGTTAAGTAGAAATCATCTGCCTCACAGGCAGCAGGAGGGGCGGGAGAGGGGTATATTTGGGTTCTTGGTGGTGAAAAATAATTACTGGTGAGGGTAGGGGTGTTTGATCATTGTATGACCGAGACTTAAACCTGAAAGCTTTATAACTTTTCTCACGGTGATTCAATAAATAAATAAATAAAATGTTAATTTTCTGAGAGCAGATTTTACATCCCGTTTTGGCCACAGTGACTGGCAACAAGTGACCCTTAAACCATTCACTCAATGAATCTATCTTAACAACAAAGGATAGAGGTCTTCCTTCAAAGCTTCGATGAACAGGATGAAACATAGGTAATTCAGTGTAATTTCATACACCTTCAGCATCAACATAATCTGGTGTCATGTTAGAAAAGGGAGACTTGGGGCCAGAGAGATAATACAGTGGGCAAGGTGTTTGCTTTGCCTTGCAATCAGCTGACCCAGATTTAATCCCAGGTGCCACATATGATCTCCCAAGAACCACCAGAAGTGACTCTAACACAGAGCCAAAAATAAACCCTGAGCACAGCGGGGTAGCACCCCCCCCAAGTCAACAAAAAAAACTAAAAGAAAAGAAAGGTAAAATAAGAGAAAAGTAGTAAAGAAAGGAAAGGGAGAGAAAAGAAAGGAAAAACGAGAAGAGAAAAAGAAAAAAAGGAAAGGAAAAAGAAATCCCGAGTTTGCTCCTTTGTTGAAAATTAGCTGTTCATATACTTGAGACTGTGTCTGGGCTTTAGATTTTATTTCAATGGTGTGATAGTCTGTCTTTATTCCAATACCACATTGTCCTGATTGCTACAGCTTTATGTTCTAATTTAAAGTTGTTGAAAGAAAAAGCCTCCTATTTTCTTTTTTTCCCCCTACTTTAGCTAGCAGGAGGATTTCAATACTCCACATAAGTTTCAACAGCACTTGGTCTATGTCTTTTAAAAATGCTATAAGTATTTTCATAAGACTGCACCAAATCTGTATAGAACTCTAGATAGAATTGTCATTTTGACAATATTAATTCTCCTTAAATAAAGGATGTGTTTCCATTTCCCTTTGTCATATTTTATTTCTTTTTTTAATGATTTTTAGTTTTCTTAATTTTAGGTGCAATTGTGAGTGAGAATTTTAAAAATTTCTCTCTTCTATTTCATTGTTTGCTAATAGAAATGCAGTGGATTTGCGCATTTTGATTTAGTAGCCTGAGACTACTGTATAAGTAAAGAGTATATACAAGTAAATAATATACTCTGTACTTTATGCTTTGTTTGAGTATACATACTTTATTAAGAGTATGAAGTGTAGCAAGAATGTCTTTTTAACAAATGGTGTTGGGAAAATTGGTAAGTTATATGTAAAAAAAAATGAATTCAGACCGCTATCTCACACTTGAACAAAAGTCAATTAAAAATAGGTTAAGAATCTTGATCCCAAACATGAATTCATAAATATTGAGGAAAGTATGAGAAGAACTCTTAATGACATTGAATCTAGAGGCGACTTCAGGGATTTAATGCCCATGACCAACCAAACAGAAGCAAAGATAAGCAGAGAAGACTGCATCAAAGTAGGAGCTTCTGCACCGCAAAAGAAACAATGATTAGAATAAAAGGACATCCTTCAGACTGGGAGAAAATACTTGCCCACCAATAATCTGACAAAAAGCTAATATCCAAAATTATATAAGGCCCTTGTAAAACTTAACAGAAAACAAACAACTGCATCAAAAATGGGGTGAGTGGATGAACAAACAATTCTTTAAAAACACAATGATTACCAACAGATACCCCAAAATGTGCTTTTCATCAATTTTCCTTCAGGGAAATGCAAATCAAAACAACAATGATATATTATCACACACCAGTGATATTAGGATACATAAGAAAGAATAAAAATAACCAGTGTTGAAATGGATATGGGGAAAAAGGAACCTTTAGCCATTGTTGATAGGACTATCAACTGAATCAATCTCTTTTGAAAACCATATGGATATTTCTCAAAAAAACTGAGAATTAAAATTCCATGTGATCCAGAAATTCCATTTCTTAACATGCACCCTAAAAGGCACCAAACACTTTTTTAAAAAAGATATTTGCACTCTTAGTTTCCTTGCAGCAATAGTCACAATAGTCAAGATCTGGAAACAAGTTGAATGTCTAAGAAAAGATGACTGGATAAAGAAACTGAGAATGAAATATATCGTGGACTACTACTGGACTCCAGGATAGAACATTGCAATTTACCACTGATGAAACTGAAAGGTATCATGCTGAGTGATGTCAGTCAGAAGGAGAGGGACAGAAACAGAATGGGTTCTTTCAAGTATGGCAAATAAAGAAACATGGTGTGAGAATAAGAAATAGTCAAAGGCACCAAACTGGGAAGTGGTCTTCAGAGCTACACTTAAAAAGGCAGCAGATGAGCTGTTTGGGAGGGGACCCTAACACAATGAGAGAGATAGGTAGATACTCTGATGGAGGGTGTGGTGTTGAAACATCGCACACATGAAATCCTATCATTAACAATATTATAAATCAGTCTTTCAATGTAAAAAAGAAAGAAATGCATACTTTCAAGATCCACACTGCAATCAGAAATTGGATAGAATTCCAACAACTTATAACAGCCTTCCAGATCATGCTGCTGCAGGAGCCAATTGGACTAAATAGAAATAAGCAAGTAGAAATAACAATTAAATATGTTTGAATTCACTAACAGCCCATCACATTTCAAACTGAAAGAAAGCTTGTGTTATGTTTTCCTAGCCTTTAAGGTACACTGTGAAGACTGGCACCTGATTTTCAACTCCTTACTCCATTGAAGACATAATTTCAATAAAGAATGAGAAATGAAATTCAACTGAGGTTATGTCTTGAAGTATTTAGTAGATAATCTACAAGCAAACATATAACAGACATAAATGCAACCACTTCCCAAACAAATAGACATGGTGGTAGCAAGAACTCTGCAGATAAACTTCCTACCAATTTAGAACATAATTCAAAGTTTGAAACATTCAAGGAAACACATTCCCATGGCTTAGAACCCAACAAGTCCACAAGCTAAAGCTATTCCTTTTTTCACTGCTCAAAACTGACCCACACAATTGTGTTCTCCGGGGGCTGGAGCAATAGTAGCACAGCAGGTAAGGCGTTTGTCTTGCACGTGGCCGACCCGGGTTTGATTCCCAGCATCCCATATGGTCCCCTGAGCACCGCCAGGAGTAATTCCTGAGTGTAGAGCCAGGAATCACCCCTGTGCATGGCCAGGTGTGACCCAAAAAGAAAAAAAAATTGTGTTCTCCGTTAGTCCCATTGCATAATACAACTATGTAGAAAGGATTTCTCTTAGCACTTTTTGGTCACTGGAATAAATGCATAACCTGACAAAAAAAAAAAGCATAGTAACCAATCTCATTCCCAAAGCCAAACACACATGACAACCCTCTGGGACAGAAGATACAAGAGTGTGCTTGAGCATGTGCCAGAAGGTATGAATCAGAAGGAAAAGCAGATAATTACATGCGGAAAAGAAAAATTTGTTTCCAACACGTTTTAGCCATTCCATTGATAGACATTTCTGTGTAATCTGCTAATTATTTCAATATTAGGCAAACAATAACAAGGAAAACATGTCAATAAGCCTGGTATATAAGGACTTGTGGCAAGAGGGGTCTTCCAAACTCCAGAACCTCACATCCTGAAAACCCACCCACCAGAACTCTCACCATGACGGGTTCCTGTTGTGGCTCCACCTGCTCTGAGGAGGGCTGCTGCCAGCCCAGCTGCTGCCAGCCTTCTTGCTGCAGGACCACCTGCTGCACCACCAACTGCTGCTCTGTGCCCAGCTGCTGCAGTCCCTGCTGCCGGCCCTGCTGCAGCCCCTGCTGCCGGCCCTGCTGCTCCAGCTCCAGCTGCTGTGGCTCCAGCTGCTGCCGCCCCTCTTGCTGCTGCATCTCCAGCTGCTGCCGGCCCTGCTGCTCCAGCTCCAGCTGCTGTGGCTCCAGCTGCTGCCGCACCTGCTGCTGCCTGCGCCCGGTCTGTGGCCAGGCGTGCTGCTGCACCACCTGCTACCGCCCCACCTGTGTCATCTCCACCTGCCCCCGCCCCATGTGCTGCGCCATTCCCTGCTGCAGCTGCTGAATCTGTCCCTGTAATTTCTGCCATTCTATGATGTCATTGCAAATACATCAAAATGTTTCAGAGCCAACCTGTGACTGGGAGGTTAGACACTGTCAACTGTTCTTCTGACTTGGCATATAAAATTGGCTTTCAGTTCTTTGAGGAAACAACAGGTGAAAACACACCATCAAAAGATTTAACTAAGGTCAAATGTACCTTTAGACCTCTAAGACTTTCATCGAAATAGACACTCTAATCTGTTGTGATATCATTTTCATATGTTCTTAATAAACATCAATTTTCCTTGATATTGATCTTCTGGTTTGCAATGATTTGGTGTGTGTTTGTCTTTATTATTTCATCCAAGAATGATCTTACTTGAAACTTCAGACCACATGGGCTAAAGCACTTACTGATGCTGGAATTAAGACTCTACTAGTTAGTTATTATATGAAGTAGGCAGTTTTATAAACCCTTTAAGACATGTAAAACATTTACCATAGGGTGGGATACATAATGTAAGCTTCCAATAAACATCATATCTATTATTTTGTTATTGAAACATGACCTTGGGTTGAAATAATATCTTAGCACAGGTTTCTTGTGACAGAATAGCAAAGAAAGTTAGTATAATTGTTTTACTATTCTCCATCACTCAAAACAATAGATGAGTATATATCTCAAATGTTCCATAAAAACTTCAATGAGTTGAGCACCATGAAGTCATCCAAGTTAGAGTTGATTTAGTTCTACTTTAAGTTTATGTGGCCATAAAATTGCACAAATTTGGGCATTTTACTTAATTCAAGTAATTTTTCTTTCCTTCTTCCCTATTTTCAATCCTTCCTTCTCCTTCCTTCCTTCTTTTATCTCTAAGCAAAAAATCCTTTTTTTCAGAACACATACATTTTAAATATCACTCTTTCTGATCTTCTTTAAAATGTTTTACAGAATATAGTCACGTATTTTCATTTAATAAAATTAATCCTTTTATCCTCCCTTCTCTTGTAACTACTAATTATAGGATTCAGGCATGAGATTTAGCATTATACTTTATTAGCTGGAACTAAATCAAAGAACATCGACTTTGCACTATATTCTTTATTATATGAGACTTATAATTTTCTGTTTTTTTTTAAAAGAAAAACTGACATAGAAGATACAGAATGGCATACCGAATCTGAGTAATAGAAGGACAGTTTTTCAGAGTGTAGATAGAGTTTACAGAAGGAGTAACTCTGGATCTGGAATCAGAAGAATAAAGAGTTGTTATTCTTTGGCCAGAAGACTCATAGGGATTTGGGTGAAGACAGTGGTACACAAAACTTCTATGACCACTAACTACAGACACTTATACACTGTATCATGGAGAGTAATGGTGCTCAAAATGGTCCAATACTAATACTGGAAATACTGTGATAGAGAACGTTATAGTAGCAATAATATTACACATGGGAAAGCATGGTTGGACTGATGATTATATGTTCCCATCAGCTTTAACTGAGCAGTAGATGGGTGTAAAATCTTAGCATGCTGAAGGTTGTGTGTTCGCGGGCTTTCTGGATGGCTCTGTCTCACCACCCGCGTTCGGTGCTCTTGAGGCACTGTGTGGCCTGTATCAGGACAGCTGTTGGCCAAGGGCAGACGAAGGAAGAAAAGAGAGCCAGGCTTAGTTGCAGTTTATTTCAATCCTCTTCACTCTTGTCTCTCCTCTAACTCCTTCTCTCCTGGGCCCCAATCTGGAACCCCTTCTCCTTCTGGCTCTGACTCTGGATCTCTGGAGTCCGAGCTCTCTCACTTCTGACTCTGCTCTATCTGAGCTTACATTCTTAGTTTATATAGCAATCACATAGGGTGGTGACACAAAGGTGGGTAGAACATTAACAAATCAACAAAGAGAGGTAAGACCACTCCTCCAGGAGATCAACTCAAGGATAAAGTCTCATCTAAAGAAATTACTCCAGATTACTAGAAGATCTGCCAGGGTAGCTCACAGCTTGCCCTGGGTCCATTCAGTCCCTCATCGGGACTCTGCTTTTGAGGTGCTAGGAACTAAGGGCAACTGAGTCAAGAAAGCAGATACCCATGAGTAAATATTATTTGGAGTCAATCAACTCCAAAGTTATAAATCATAACTGTCTTCCTGTGTCCATAAGGAAAGGACATTGCTTTAAGGTAAACTATTCAAAAGACATAAGGAGAGGAGAAAGGCAATATTAACTTATAATACAAGTTCAGTGCACTGGGATGGGTGTGACTCAATAAACGTAAGATACCTAAGGAAGGACAAAACAGTGTTATCCTACAGCTGGGGATGCATTTTAAGTGAATGATATAGTCACAGGATCTTCCTTTCATTGTTTTAGTTGACCCAAATAAATATGTACCTTTGGAACTTCTTTTCTTTTTTTTTTCTTTCTTTTTTCTTTTTTTATTAGTGAAACACCATGAGGTACAGTTATAGGCTTACAAATTTTGTGCTTGGGTTTCAGTTATACAATGATCAAGTGCCCATCCCTCCACCAGTGCCCGTCATCCATCACCATGGATCCCAGCATCCCCCCCACCCCCCATCCCCCCGTCCCATCCTGCCTCTGTGGCAGGGTATTCCCCCTTGTTCTCTCTCTCTTCTTTTGGGTACTGTGTTTTGCAAGAGAGGCATTGAGTGGCAATCATGTTTGGTCTATAGACTACTTTTAGCATGCTTCTCCCACCCTGGGAGGGTCCTCACAACACCCTTCATTTGGTGCTCTCTTCTCTATCTGAGCTTCCTTTTCACCTAGAACGTGTGGCTGGCCTTCCATTCATGGAGCAAAATTCCTGGTACTAATCTCAGCCATTCCTGGGTGTTAGTCTCCCTTTTTGTTGCTTTATGTTCCCCAGATGAATGCAATCTTTCTGTGTCTATCCCGCTCTTTCTGAGTCATTTCGCTTAACATGATACTTTCCATGTAGTACCACTAAAAGGTAAAGGTAAAGGTAAAGGCCCTCCCGTTGATCGTCGATTTGCTCGAGCGGGCCCAGTAACGTCTCCATTGGAGACTTTGTTGTTACTGTGTCTGGCATATCAAATACTCTCGGTAGCTTGCCGGGCTCTCCGAGAGGGGCGGAGGAATCGAACTCGGGTCGGCCATGTTGGCCGCTTGTAAGGCGGACGCCCTACCCGCTGTGCTATCGCTCCAGTACCACTAGTATGTAAATTTCATAACTTCATCTTTTCTAACAGCTACATAGTACTCCATTGTGTAAATGTACCAAAGTTTCTTTAACCAGTCATCTGCTCTTGGGCGCTCAGGTTTTTTCCAGATTCTGGCTATTGTAAAGAGTGCTGCAATGAAAAAACAATTGCAGATGTCACTTCGACTATACCTTTTTGCCTCTCTGGGATATATTTCCAGGAGTGCTATAGCGGGGTCAAATGGCAGATCAAATTCTAATTTTTTGAGAGTCGTCCATACTGTTTTCCAAAAGGGTTGGACCAGCCGGCATTCCCACCAGCAGTGAAGGAGGGTCCCTTTCTCGCCACATCCGCGCCAGCATTGGTTGCTTTTGTTCTTGTGGATGTGGGCCAGTCTCTGTGGTGTGAAATGATATCTCATTGTGGTTTTGATCTGCATCTCTCTGATGATTAGTGATGTAGAGCATTTTCTCATGTGCCTTTTTGCCAGTCGAATTTCTTCTTTGCGAAAGTTTCTGTTCATTTCCTCACCCCATTTTTTGATGGGGTTGGGTGATTTCTTCTTGTGGAGTTTAACCAGTACCTTGTATATCCTTGATATCAACCCCTTGTCGGATGTGTATTTGGTGAATATCCTTTCCCATTCTGTAGGCTGTCTTTGTATTTTGGTCACTGTTTCTTTTGAGGTGCAGAAGCTTCTTAGTTTAAGATAGTCCCATTTGTCTATCTCTGTTTTCACTTGCTCGGCCAGTGGCGTGACATCTTTGAAGATACCATTATCAACCTACCTAACTTCAAACTCTACTACAAGGCAGTAAAAATTAAAACAGCATGGTACTGGAACAAAAGCAGAGCTGCAGACCAATGGAACAGAGTTGAATATACTGACATTTCCTCCCAAACATATAATCATCTAATCTTTGATAAGGGGGCAAGAAAAGTGAAATGGAGCAGGGAAAGCCTCTTTAATAAACTGTGCTGGCAAAATTGAACGGCGACATGCAAAAAAGTGGGCTCAGATCTCTGCCTAACACCATGCACAAAAGTAAGATCAAAATGGATTTATGACCTCAACATCAGACCAGAATCCATAATGTTTATTGAAGACAAAGTCGGCAAAACTCTCCATGATATTGGAACTTATTTTCAATCTCTACTAGATGGTAAATACTAAGCAAGATGAACTTTCACTAGTTTCAAAAGAGCCATACTCTGAAAGGAAATAACTGACACTAGAATTTTAATTCCCATGAACTCCTTTTAGCAAACCTGTCTGACCAGTGGAAACAAAGACAGTTCTTTGAGGTTAATAGCAGATGCTTGGTAATTAAACAAGGTTGTTTCTCTGATTGCTGTGCCTGTAACTAATATCAAAGGCAAGAAGAGTAACGAGTGCAACAATGGATAAATATTTCTATTTGTTTCTTATGTGTTAAATTCTCCAGAGAAATTCCACATAAAAACTGGAAATTGACTGTCTTCAAGGAGGTGACCTAGGGGTTTGGGAAGAGATATGGGCAGAAGACCTTTCACTTTATCTCTAGTTTTTGTTGTTGCTTTTGAATTATACCTGGCAGTGCTCAGGGCTTACTCTTGAATTTTTTCCCCCAAAAATCACTTCTGGTGGTGCTCAGAAGATCATATACAGTTCTGTAGATGAAACTGAAGTCCACTGCATATAAGGCAAGTACCTTACCTCTTTATTATCTCTCTGACCCTATATATAACTTTCAAAGTGTGATATATACACAGATGAATGATAAGCAAATGTCTATAGTAAAATTTTAAATATAATTACGGGGTGCAATTCCAACCAAGTTGCAGAAAACTGCAAGACTTCATCTTCTCTTACAATGCCATGGCCCTCTATTTTGTCTATATCACGTCTTCTTTATCCACTCATCTGTAGTTGGACAGTGGGACCTTTTTTCTACAACTTAGCCATTGTACTAATCACTGCAATGAGCATAGTTGTGTTTGTATTTTTCAAATTAATGTTTTCATTTTTAGGGTATGGATACTAAGACTCAAAACTGTTGGATCATATGGAAACTATAATCTTACATTTAACTTATTAATTTATTGTTATTATCATTAGTTGGGGGCCATACCCAGTAGTACTCAGGACTAATTCCTGGCTCTGGTTTGAGAAGCCATGTAGGGGGCTGCTGAAGATCAAACTCAGTTCTTACACATGCAAGTCCTATCTGTTGTATTATCTATCTATCCAGCCCCTTATTCACTTTTACTTCTGAAAAAAATCTTCATACTGTTTTCCATAAAAGGTGAAACAATACCATATTCTGTTCAACACTGACTGAGGGTTCCCTTTCTACCACTTGCCAAAACTTGTTTCCAATCCCTTTGATGTATTTCTGTCTCACTGGCAGGAGTAATTACTTCGTTATTGTTTTGATTTGCATTTCCCTAATAATAAATGATGATGGATATTTTTATATGACTCCTGGCTGTTCATATATCATCTGGGGAAGTGTCTGCTCATGTCCTCTCCCTATTTTTGATGGGATTATGGGTTTTATTGTTGGCTTTATGAGTGCTTTTTATGTCTTGGATATTAGCCCTTTTTCTAATCTTATCTAGTCTCTAGTGCACAAATACTTTATTCCATTTAATAGGGTATCTTTTTATTGTACTGAGTTTCTTTTACCATGTAAAACTTCACTTAAAATTACCAAGAAGTTGGGGAAGAAGAGGGACAGGGGAATGATAGGTGGACTAGAAATTACAGGACAGTAGTGGACAGAGTTGGGCACTTTGCTGGTGGCAGGATGCAATAAAGTACATCAACATCAAAATCACAAATATCAACAATATTGTAACCATGTTACCTTCATTATAATAGTGAAAAATAAATTATATTTTTTAAATATAAAAATATTTCCCCAGATACTATTTCCACTTTCTTTTCTTATCCAAGACAATGTTAGATAATATTTAAGATTTTTGGTCCCTGCACCAGGCTGTCTTCACCAGGACAACTCGGAGGGGAGCGGGTTGAGTTTCCCTCCCCTCCCCAGCAGAAACCCAGCAGCCAAAAAGCTCCAGAACACAACTGCAGCCATGCTCAAGTCACTCTCTACAGGCTCTGATAAGCCTCACCTATGAGGGAACCTACAGAAAAACCCAGGTATGCGGGACCCATGACTGAGATCTCTAAGCTTGCTCAGAGTAGGACTGGCCCTCCTCCTCCCAGCTCCCTAGTTTTCCTAGTATGACTTGGCAGTCATACCCACAAACTGCCCCTAGTGCCCCATAATCTCATCAGCGGCCAAGATCCAGAGACTCTGCAATAAAGCTCCCGAAAGAGAGCACCACAGATTGCGCATGGCCACATTCTTGGTCATGCGACTTCTAACACTCTGTAGCACTGCAGTACTGTCTTCCCTTTGTTCATCGATTTGCTCGAGCGGGCACCAGTAACGTCTCCATTGTGAGACTTGTTGTTACTGTTTTTAGCATATCGAATCTGCCACTGTGAGCTTGTTTGGCTTGGCCATGAGTGCGGGATACTCTTGGTAGCTTCCTGGGCTCTCAAGAGAAATGGAGGAATCGAACCCAGGTCAGCTGCATGCAAGGTAAACATTCTCCCTGCTGTGCTATCGGTACTCTAGCCCACTGATATACCAAAAGTAGCACACATTTGTTTGTGTTTAACATACATGCCTGTAATTTTTTATTTTTTTATTTTTTATTTATTTATTTTTGCTTTTTGGGTCACACCCGGAGATGCACAGAGGCTACTCCTGCCTCATGCACTCAGGAATTACTCCTGGCAGAGCTCAGGGGACAATATAGGATGATGGGAATTGAATCCGGGTCAGCCGTGTGCAAGGCAAATACCCTACCTGCTGTGCTATTGCTATAGTCTCCAATGCCTGTAATTTCTTGTACAAGAAATTGTGTAAGAAATAGCTCCAGGATGAAATACAACAATCTTCACACACTTTCCTTTTATGGTGGTGGGAAGGTTCATGGTAGTGGGATTGGTGTTCAAATATTGAATGTAATGAACTATTGTGAACAACTTTATAAAAATAAAATAAAAATAGGAAAAAAAGATTTTGTGTATTTCTTACAAAGGAGATTATTTTCTTTGAATAAATTATATAAGGCTCAAGCGCAAGCATCTATAGGGGTGAACAGAGAGGGCTACCTTCAGTCTACAGCTAAAGTCAGTGGGCCTGACAGAGGATGGATAGAAGCTGAGGTAGAATTTGCAATGGGAGAGAGGTGTCTAGCCCCTTGGGAAAGCTTACAAGCAATGATAGCCTCAAATCATAATTTAATTCCATCATTTTCTAAAAATTAGTTTTTACTATTTATATTGAGCTGGAGCGGGTAGGGCATTTGCCTTGCATGCGGCCGACCTCGGTTCAATTCCTCCTTCCCTCTCGGAGAGCCTGGCAAGCTACTGAGAGTATCCCACCCGCACAGCAGAGCCTGGCAAGTTCAATATGCCATGGCGTGTTCAACATGCCAAAAACAGTAACAGTCTCACAATGGAGATGTTACTCGTGCTCGTTCGAGCAAATCGATGAACAATGAGAGGACAGTGCTACAGTTCTACTATTTATATTAATCACTTATCACTTAATCCCCATTATTCATCGATTTATTCGAGCGGGTGCCAGTAACGTCTCCATTCATCCCGGTTTTGTGCTAGCGTAGCCCAATGGTATCTGTTCGTTCTAGGAACATGCAGAGCTTCAAACTGATCATTTAGGGTCTTGACGAAGAAGTCTGACCATCTTATAGTTGGGCGTCCACGTGATCTTTTGATGTCCCGTGGAATCCAATCAGTAATGGCTCTAGTCCAGCGGTTGTCTGTAAACCTCATTACATGTCCAGCCCATCTGATTTTTGATGTCTTGGCAAATGAGACAGCGTCCCTGATTCTTGAGCGTTGACGAAGATCAGAACTCTGGATTCTATCTCTCATTTGAGTGAATTGTGATATTCCAAGCATAGTTCTTTCGATTCCTCTTTGAGAGACCTGAATAGCGTTCTCATCCTGTTTTCGTAGGGTTCAGGTCTCTGAGGCATATGTTAATGCAGGAAGAATAGTGGAATCAAAGAGATGTGCTCGTAGCTGGAGGTTCTTTGTCCTTTTAGTTATTTCTTCAATGCTCTTGAAGGCATTCCAAGCCGCTCTCTTCCTCCTGCGCAACTCAGGTGCCAGGTCATTCATCATGTTGATTTCTCGACCTAGGTATATATAACTGTTGCATTCGGAGATGGTGGTTCCGTTGAGAGCGAATGGAGCGTCAGGAACAAGGCTGTTTCTCATAAACATTGTCTTCATAAGATTCAGCTGTAGTCTTTTTATATTATATTTATATTTATATTACTAAGAGAAATTTTAAATTATCCAGTTACTTTTTAATTAAATACCAATGATGTTCCCATTGATCGTCGATTTGCTCGAGCGGGCCCAGTAACGTCTCCATTGGAGACTTTGTTGTTACTGTGTCTAGCATATCGAATACTCTCGGTAGCTTGCCGGGCTCTCCGAGAGGGGCGGAGGAATCGAACTTGAGTTGGCCATGTTGGCCGCTTGTAAGGCAAACGCCCTGCCGCTGTGCTATCGCTCCACCAATGATGTTTAAGTCGTAGAGGTAAATGATGTTTAAGTCGTAGAGGTAAAATCCAAGGCAATTGTTTATTTTTATCTTATTGCAATGTAAGCAATATCCTTGTGAAGGAACTAGAAAATACTTCAGTTTGAATTATTCAAAAATATATAATGATCATACCAGTTCCTAAAAATAGCACTGTTATCCCATTGTTCATCAATTTGCTCTAGTGGGCACCAGTAACGTCTCACAACAAACTGTGAGACTTGTTGTTACTGTGTTTGGCATATTGAATACATCACGAGGAGCTTGCCAGGCTTTGCCGTGGAGGCAAGATACTCTCAGTAGCTTGCTGGGCTCTCCAAGAGGGGCGGAGGAATCGAACCCGGATCGGCCCTTTCAGCTGCATGCAAGAAAAATATCTTACCGGCTGTGCTATTGCTGCAGCCCACTACAGCACCTGGTATTCCCAGGCAGTCTCCCATCCAAGTACTAACCAGGCCAGACCCTGCTTAGCTTCCAAGATCAGACGAGGTTGGGTGCATTCAGGGTGGTATGGCCGTGGTATATAATCTTTTTGATGTGTTGTAGGATTCTATTTGCTACTGTTTTGGTGAGGATATTTATTTTTTTAGATCTATGTTCACAAGGAATATCAGTCTGTAATTTCCCCCTTTTTATTTTCTCTCCTAAAATAAGGGGGAATATATTGCGTGAATATTAAATGTGAAAAAGTTCTTAGATCCTTGAAAGGAAATAAAACTGAAGTTTCCAGAATGCATGCAGGTTGTTGTGCTTTTATTCCAATTACAGAAATGTGCTCAATGCACAACTCTAAGAGCATGGAGAAGCAAGGAAAGAATGACAGCAATTCCCAAATCCATTCCATTTTGTTACCCTGGAGAGAACAGATTTAGTGCATAATCATGTTGAATATTACATTCTAGCCTTTTTATGTAAGTGTATCTTCTTTTTTCTTTATGTGGCTTAGGTTTTTTAAAAACACAAGTTACCCTTTCTTATCTATCCTTTGCAATTTTAAATTATTTGCTTTGGGCAGCTAGGGGATAGCATTTTATATCTAGAAAGTTACAAAGTATATAAGCAATTAAACTGATGTATATATTTACTTTTGTGGAAATCCCCCTTCTGCCTCTATTTTCAATTTGGTCCAAGTCTCGTTAATTTTTTCTTTGAATTAGCATTCTGATGCTCATTGTCTTTACTTGATGTTGAGGCTACACATCTCACTCTGCCCTACTACAAACTTGTAAGCAATATCTTACCCCCCCCCACCAAATCCCAGTTTATTTTGTCATTTGATTTGAAAGAGCAAAAGTTAAGATAAATTGCCAAAAGAATATATATATATATTATATCAATAGGTATGCCCAAAACAGTAACAATAATGGGTCTCATTACCCTGACCCTGAAAGAGTCTCCAATACAGCAGCATTGGGAAAGATGAATAAGGAGAGGCTGCTAAAATCTCAGGGCTGGGACGAATAGAGAAGTTACTGGTGCCCGTTTGAGTAAATCAATGAACAACAGGATGACAGTGATACAGTGATATATCATTAAATATCTCATTCTTATATATTCTATATATCCATACATATTCTATATTCATATATAGATATATTCTTTATATCCTATATATTCTATGTATTTTCTGTATGTGTATATATACATATAAATATAAATATAAAATTCCTGCTGAGGCTATTTAATAGATTCCTATCTCCCATCTCTTCTGGAATGCAAGGCTGCTACAATCACTTTTGCATTATATCAAACTCAAGTGTCATCTCTCATAATTTCTTGGCTTTTTGGGGGGGGGTCACACCTGACGATGCACAGGGGTTACTCCTAGCTCTACACGCAGAAGTTACTCCTGGCAGTAGCTCAGGGGACCATATGGGATGCTGGGAATCGAACTCTGGTTGACCGCGTGCAAGGCAAAGGCCCTACCTGCTGTGCTATCGTTCCAGCCCCTCTCATGATTTCTTAAAGTAGACCTTCTGTACATCATCCCAAACCAGGGTTATGCCCAATCTCAATAACTGCTTCTTTTTTTTAATTTTTATTAGTGAGACATCATGAGGTACAGTTGTAGACTTACAAATTTTTGTGCTTGGGTTTCAATTATACAATGATCAAATACCCATCCCTTCACCAATATAACTGCTCCTTTTGAATACCATTTCTATCCATCCATGTAAATAGCATGTGTTCGCTAGTGTTTCTTTGATGGCATGAAATCTTTACGCATTAAAGGAAATCTCCCTTATAAAGCAAAAATCACAGTATTTTATACTGAGGTTAAAGAATTTAGTAACGCATAGGAGTCAGATACATAAGTGCATTTTTGGTAGAGAAGAATAAAGAACAAAAGATATGCACTTCTTCTGTAAAGTCTCATGTGACCCAAGCATTCTGTTACCCTTACTAGCTACCCTTCACCAATGAGTTCAAATACTGTCTTCTTCCAAATCCTCTTTGCTCCATACAAAGCAGTCTTTCCTCCCTTGCATTGCATGGTGCTTTGTTTATATGGGGACTCTATTATAATCATTTTCTACCAAAATTCATTTATGCACCTGACTCCCTCTTGAATAAAAGCTCCATTAAGAAGGTACTATGCTTTCTTAGTTCTTTAACTTCAGAAGTAAGCCCTGAACACCACTGGGTGTGCCCTCCCCCCAAATAAAGTAAGCATTTTATTTTAATGTCACATAGTTTTGAGGGCTGGAAGTTTAGAAGTGAATATTAAGGATTCACATGAAGTTGCAGGCAAGTTGTTGGCTAGTTTTGCTTTCATTTTTGAGGGATAAATATTCATTCTCAAGGTCACTAATGTAGTTGCTGTCAGGAGCCCTCAGTTCTTCACCATGTAGACTATACCACTTTCACTCCACCTTCATCCCTCCCCAGTGAGTAATCTGAGAAATCAAGAATGAGAGGAAGAAAATTAAGATGGAAGCCAAAATCTTCACAGATAACTTAATCAATAGCGGGGCATTCCTTCACAGAGAATCATAACGCCCAGCTCACACTCAAAGGGAAGGGGTTACACAACAACATGAATACTTGCAGGAAGGTATCATTGGTTGGGGGTGGAGGGTACATCTTAGAGGCTGCCGACTGCACTCTGTAAGAGAAGCTGCTATTTTTATAAAACAATTTTTTATTGAGTCACCATGAGATACAGTTACAAATCTCTCATGTTTGAGCTTCAGTCATACAATGATCGAACACCCATCCCTTCACCAGTGCACATTCTTCGCCACCAATGTCCCCAGTATACCTTCCCCTTTCCAACCCTCCCCTGCCCCCAGCCTCTATGGCAGACATTTTCCCCCATACTCTTCTCCACTTTTAGGCATTATGGTTTGCAATATAGATACTGGGAAGCTATCACTTTTGGTTCATATCAGCACACAAGAGAAGCTGCTATTTAAAAATGTAAACAGGGTGTTGTCGTCATCAGACTCTAGGTGGTTTTCTGTATGCATGAAGCTTAATATCTAAAAAGAAGCTCTCTGTGATCAGAGCTGTAGAAGACTATTATGTGGGTAAGTTGAGAGTGAAATGACAACCGTGAGAAATTAGAAAAAAATAATCAGAGAAGTGAAAAAGACTCTTTAGTTCTGTTTACTTTTGATTCTAATTTTCTCATTTCTTAATTCTTGCTTTTTTGTACCTGTGGCATTGCTTCTTTGGGTTCATTAAACATCCTCAACATGATATCTCTAACGTCCTTATGTGAGATGTTATAGGGCTGGTTAGTATAGTTAAGTCTTCCAGACTGCTGTCTTCATTGAGCTTGGTGGGATTCTAAGCTGCTTGTGTCTTTTGCTGTCTGATAGTATTTTTAATTACCTTTTTGTTTCTGGAAATAAAATTTTTTTCTTCCTCTTTTTCAAGTATTTATATTCCTTCTACCAGAATGTTGACCTGTGAACCAAAGACATAATTCAGGACCTAAGGCAATTGCTTTGCATGTGTTTATGTCAGTTCCATCCCTATTACTACAAATTGTCCTCTGAGAACCACGAGAAGTGACCCATGAGCACACGCACAGCTGTGGCTCAAACCTCCCTTCCACATTCCCGAAAGTAAATACTATCGGGAAAAAAAGATGGAGTTTTCCGTACCAAATCAGCCAATCAGGTTGACAGAATTCCTGTATTTTTATGGACCAAACAAACAAACAAACAATGTCCTCCCATTGTTCATCGATTTGCTCAAGTGGGCCCAGTAACGTCTCCATTTTGAGACTTGTTGTTACTGTGTTTGGCATTGCCGCGCAGGCGAGACACTCTCGATAGCTTGCCGGGCTCTCTGAGAGGGGTAGAGGAATCAAACCCGGCTTGGCTGGGCTGGCTACACTCGAAGGCAAACGCCCTACCACTCTGCTATCGCTCCAACCCTTGTGCTATTGCTCCAACGAAGATGAAATGTTTACTGCATTAATTATAAGTATGTTTTATTATGCTTGTACAGTAAAAGTTCCTATAAGGTAAAATTTATTATATGATTTAAAATTTACCCACAAAGCTATAAACTATTCACTCTTAATATACTAACTCTGTGGAAATTTTTTTTTTTTGCTTTTTGGGTCACACCCGGCAATGCCCAGGGGTTACTCCTGGCTCTGAACTCAGGGATCACCTCTGGCGGTGCTCAGGGACGCTGGGAATTGAACCCGGGTGCACCGCGTGCAAGGCAAACGCCCTACCTGCTGTGCTATTGCTCCAGCCCCCGGGAAACTATTTTTTAAATCCAAATTCTTTTTGGTAGTTTTATGCTTTTTATATTTAAAGAAAAAGAGTTCAAGCTTTTAGAAAAATGCCAAGAGTAATACAGAGAATTCTCTTATACCATACAACTTTTACCAAGATTCAACAATTTTACATATCTTCTCTTTCTAATAGATAGATATAGATAAAGAGTAGATATATTGATAGATAGAGAGATGATAGATAACAAGATATTCATGCAGCTAGCATAACATACTGAGAGTATAGATATTTTCTTGCACAATCTTGGCCAAGTTAGTGATGAAATTAAATGTTTATGGGATATTAGATACTTCTAGTATCTCAAACCCCTTTTTCATCCAAATGTTGCCAGTCTTCCCAATAACATCCCAGAGAGATTTTTTTAATAGATGTTCATGTATCTAGGTATTATGTTTGTTTAGTTTCCTTTCTTCAATCTCTTTTTACCAGAGGCTATTTTGACATTACATTAGAAGATTAGGCCAACCATTATATGGAATTTTCCTTATTCTGTTCATATTTGATGTTTCCTCATACTTAGTTTCAGACAATGCATTTTGACAGGAACACTCATCAGCAATGTAAATGTGACTTACAGACACATGACAATTTATTGTCTTTTTAGCGATGTGAACTTTGATTCCAAGATTAAATTAGTATTCATAATTTTCTCCACATTAAAGTTAGTGTTTGTCCCTTTGAAACGGATAAAAAAAAAGTTACGTGGAAAATTTTTATGAGTTTAAATATCTTGTTCCCCATCAAATTTTTATGGGCAACTATTATGGTATCCTTGGTGAAATTTAATATTATGAGAGTTTATGTGAGTTTGTGATTCTACTTTTTTCTTTTACATTATTCGTTTACATTCTACTGTTAAGGGTAACTTTCTCATTTTCTTTTTTTTTAACCTCTATTTGATTAGTTGAGTGTGGAATTATAGATTCTCATGTTATTTGACAGTTAACTGTTCTCAAATGCTTATGATATTTCAAATCAATAGCACATTAACTTTTTAAAAACCTATTATATGCTTTGATGCTCAAGCTGGCCCAATGAGAGTCCTTCAAAGTGATTCCAAACACCTTTAAATACTTAACAATGTGTCACTGGTAACAGTTTCAAATTGAATACAGGAAGCAATACTGAGTATCTCCTTGGAAGTAGTCAAGCCATTATCTATGATAGTTCATGACTCAGGTAGAATCCAACTTCCTCATGGCTCACAGGTAACTCACAAAGCCAAACTTTCTTCTTTCTGCTGCCTCTCTCTTGACATCAAAAGATACTTCAGCATCATGAGAACAGTTTGTCCAGAGGTCATCACAGAGTGATACACAGATCACGGGCCAATTACTTGGGGCTGGATTCATGTAAATTCCTGAAAAACAAGGAAATAGAAAGAAAAACAACATTCTGAGAAAGATCAGATGGAATCCATCTAACACACCAGGCAAAGGAAATGTCACTTTCCTTCATCTTAAAATACCCAACCAAGAAAAACACCACAACAATCTAATTTTATTACAAATACTTCCTTAGGAAGATGAAGTAGTAAACACTCTAGCCCATGGGTCGAGCAGCCTGAGCAGAGTATAAAAGGGGACAGGCAGCAGAGTGTCTTTCAAATTCACCAAACTCACCCTCTTAACTCACATCACAACCCCCAACCTCTGACACCATGACCGGCTCCTGTTGTGGCTCCACCTGCTCTGAGGAGGGCTGCTGCCAGCCCAGCTGCTGCCAGCCTTCCTGCTGCAGGACCACCTGCTGCACCACCAACTGCTGCTCTGTGCCCAGCTGCTGCAGCCCCTGCTGCAGTCCCTGCTGTAGCCCCTGCTGCCGGCCCTGCTGCAGCCCCTGCTGCAGCCCCTGCTGCCGGCCCTGCTGCTCCAGCTCCAGCTGCTGTGGCTCCAGCTGCTGCCGCCCCTCTTGCTGCTGCATCTCCAGCTGCTGCCGGCCCTGCTGCTCCAGCTCCAGCTGCTGTGGCTCCAGCTGCTGCCGCACCTGCTGCTGCCTGCGCCCGGTCTGTGGCCAGGCGTGCTGCTGCACCACCTGCTACCGCCCCACCTGTGTCATCTCCACCTGCCCCCGCCCCATGTGCTGCGCCATTCCCTGCTGCAGCTGCTGAACCCAACCCTATGATTCCCACATCCTATGATCTTTGCCCTCATTAGTGTTGAATTTCCCTTCGTGCTGATCCTCATGGAGTGGAGGTGATATCCTTCAACTGAACTGGCCTCGTGATTCCAGTAAGGAACCAAGCCCGGTTGTTGAAGATGGATATTGTGCACACCACCTCTTGAATGCCAGATTTCCCCCTTTGACCATTGGTTAGCTCGTTCCTTTAACTTTCCTTTTAAAGGATTGTCTGTAACAGGATGTAGTCCTCAGCCAAAATAAAATTACATTTCTCTGCATAAAAAACTCAATGTGTTTTTTCCTTAAGATTTGTCTTTATTTCTTAGACAACTGTATTGACTGTATACGTGGATTTGTGTATACGAGCAAAAAGAACATGCTACATACTTCAGGCATCACACCAGCTTTCAGAATGATTATACTGTCTTGCGTGATTTGCATGTTTATTTTCATACGTGGACATCCTGCAGGCAGCTAATCTGGCATATGCTGATTATGCCACTATTTACAGTGAGATTCAGCCAGGTTCCAGATTTTTGTCTTTAGATGAGAACATTTCCAAAGTACATGCTTTCAGGAACTGATATAACTGATATAACTCTGATGAATGAATGAAGTCCTTGTTTTTGGGACATCAAAGTTCTATTCAGTTCCTGTCAATTGTTTATATGAGGAAATGCAGGTCTTTTGCTTTCACTGAAAATCAAGTTTGGTCATTGACCTTTCCAAATGCTCATACCTTGGTTCATTAATTTAAAAGTTTTTTGAGCTTTTGTTAATGTGGGAGACATTATTATATGTACTAAGGTAATAGCTGAAACCAAAAAATACTGAATTAATAGAGTGGACATCTTAGTAGAAAGCCTCAACAAATGCCTCATTAGCATGTTTACTCGTAAATATTTGTTGGAACAAACTTACATATGAAAGATTTTGAAATTTAATCATTTATATTTTAGGGGCTGGAGTGATAGTGCAGCTGGTAGGGCATTTGCCTTGCATGTGGCTGACCCAGGTTCAATTCCCAGCATCCCATATGGTCTCCCAAGCACCACCAGGAGTAATTCCTGAGTGCAAAGCCAGGAGTAACCCCTGTGCAACGCCAGTGTGAACCAAAAAGTAAAAAAATTTCATTTATATTTTATTTTATTTTATTTTTATTTATTTTTATTTTTTTATTTTAATTTATTTATTTATTGAATCACTGTGGGAAAAGTTACAGAGCTTTCGGGTTTAGGTCTCAGTCATGCAAATATCAAACACATTTCCCTTTACCAATACTTATTTTTAACCCCGAACCCCAATAGACCCCCACCTCCCACCCCTCCCAATTCTTGTGAGGCAGATGAGTTCTAGTTAATATTCTATCTACTTTGACTAGATAGATTGTTTCGATAGAAGATGCACAATTATTGTTTAGAGTTTACGACCCACCCCCCACAATCAGATATGCTGAAACAGCGTTGTGAAATGATTTGCTTTCTACAACTTGGTTTAAGAATAAAATGATGTCGCGTCCGCGCGGTTTTGAATTTCTGCTATTTTACTTATTGACCCTGGAAGAATTTCTATTAAAAGTTAGATAGTTAGGAGACTGGCTTCTGTGCCCTGGAGTCGTGGCCGTGCCGGAGAGCCGCTCGTGGGGGGCAGCTGGGGACCTCGGTGGGGCGTGGGGGACGGCCCACAAAGCCCCCCTTCCCATGAGGTCCCCGCCGCTTCCGCCGAGCCCGGCTCAAACCTGCTGTCCACAAGGCTCCCGTGCGGCCACCATCTTTCTTTCCAGAGAGGAGCGGGTGGGCCGGTCAACGCCCTTTCCCCTCCGGGCAGGCTTGGTGGCGCGGTTTAACACATAGTCCATTTGCTTTTCTGCTCCAAGCTGCTGGTTCTCTGTGCTAAGTCCTTGTGCCTCCGGGGCCGTGGCCGTGCCGGAGAGCCGCTCGTGGGGGGCAGCTGGAGACCTCGGTGGGGCGTGGGGGACGGCCCACAAAGCCCCCCTTCCCATGAGGTCCCCGCTGCTTCCGCCGAGCCCGGCTCAAACCTGCTGTCCACAAGGCTCCCGTGCGGCCGCCATCTTTCTTTCCAGAGAGGAGCGGGCGGGCCGGTCAACGCCCTTTCCCCTCCGGGCAGGCTTGGTGGCGCGGTTTAACACATAGTCCATTTGCTTTTCTGCTCCAAGCTGCTGGTTCTCTGTGCTAAGTCCTTGTGCCTCCGGGGCCGTGGCCGTGCCGGAGAGCCGCTCGTGGGGGGCAGCTGGAGACCTCGGTGGGGCGTGGGGGACAGCCCACAAAGCCCCCCTTCCCATGAGGTCCCCGCCGCTTCCACCGAGCCCGGCTCAAACCTGCTGTCCTCATTTATATTTTAAATTGGCACTTAAGGGCCCCTGATTACTTGCAGCAATGCTTGGCCTATGATTTGGACCTGGCAGTTCAATGTCTGACCTGGGTGATGCCCAGGGACCACCAGGGTTATACATGATGATGCTCTAGGACCTAAGTAGCACTGGGGATCAAACTCAGACCCTTGCACATGCTAAGCATGTGCTCTACCACTTGAGAAAGATCCCCATTTTTAAAATGTCATATTCAGGGCTGGAACAATAGCACAGCAGGTAGGGTGTTTGCCTTACACGCGGCAAACCTGAGTTCGATTCTCAGCATCCCATATGGCCCCC
The DNA here is from genome assembly GCF_029834395.1 of Sorex fumeus. NCBI lineage: Eukaryota > Metazoa > Chordata > Mammalia > Eulipotyphla > Soricidae > Sorex > Sorex fumeus. The sequence continues at coordinate 74,855,909 of NW_026606120.1, read as the reverse complement.
CAAGCATCTCCAGGAGTAATTCCTGAGTGCATGAGCCAGGAGTAACGCCTGAACATCACCGGGTGTGACCCAAAAAGAAAAAAAATGTCATATTCATAGTAGGGAGCAGAATAACGATGTTTTTCAGTGTCTGGGAGAATAGGTGAAATGGGTAGAGATTGGACAAGAGGTACAAAGTTGCAGTTATAGAATATGAATAAGTCCACACCTCTTGGGGAAAACATGGTTATAGTTTATAACACTGGACTGAATACTGGAAATCTGCAGAGAGTTGATTGTTAGTAATCTGGTCAAAAATAACTATGTGACTTCTCATAGTTCTTGCCCGTGACTTCTCACTGTCAGTCAGCTTTCCTGTAGTCATCATCTCACTATGTATACCAAATTATCTCCTTTGACGTTTAAAAGGCCTGACATTTAATATAAAATATATAATAGAAATTTACAAATAAAAAAATTAAGAAGCCAGTGGTCCACACTAGATATAGTCTTCTCCAACTCAACTCCCCAGCAGTGCTCTTTCCTTTGTCTCTTCTCCTGTTTGCACTCTTTGCACTGTTCCTCTGAGCAGTTTATGCTTCTTCATGACACACGTGTGCATGTGGTCCTCTTCTTCAAATGTTCTTCCCTGGAAGTTCTTCTGGGATGCTGGTACACTCCCCTGCAGCTCTTTGTCTTTGAATTTTAGCTTTTGCATGATGAATAAGGTGCCTTTGACTATCCATCCCACTTCAGATTAAAATTTCAATATAGGATTTCCCCACTGATTTTCTATTCCTACTGCCGTGGTGAAATGAACGTCTCTAAAGAAACCAGAGAGCACAAGGAGGGATGGAGAGAGAAAACAGTTTTATTGATGCTAGTGGGCTCAGGTCAGTTTTCACCAAAAGGGTCTACCCCCAAAAGGCTGAGACTTTTGTCACTCCATTATAGGGGTCTGCACTTGTAACTGGGGAGAGGAACCTGTAGGGTCAGGGATTACACAGTGATGTTACTCAAACTGTGTTCAGTAGGTCATCATGTAGAGTTAGTAGATGAAGAACTTGGAGTCAGGCAAATACATAGATTTGGTAAATATTGGACGTAGTGTCAAGCTTCCCCCTGATTGCAGGGATAATTACCAGGATACAAGAACCAGACCTCTCTCTGTGTTGCCATGAATCGGGTTTATCTGGAGTTTCTCAGTAATCTGCTCCCTCCTTGCATTTCACCTGGCTCTCCGTGCAGCGGAGGGTTAGCTCACCAATTCTGCAGGGGAGTTTTACATTTTGCATTATCTCTCTTCCTTTTTCCATCACACTACTCTCTCTGGTCTCTCTAGTTTGGTTTTCACCACAGAATAAATTGCCCTGACAGCTATATGGATTGTGTCTCCCCTCTGCACAGAAGAAGCCCTGTGAAGTCCAGAGGAGTTTGTCTTGTTTGTCCCAATGCATAAAATAATAACATACCAAGAGCAAACAAGAAAGAAATAATTGTCGAGTGAATGAATCAACAGATGGATAAATTCTGTTTGCACTGCTACAGGTGAATTAGAATAAAAATCTGAGCTCTTACTATGAGAACTCATAGAATAAAGACTATTGTGGGTTCTTTGAAAAGAACGATTTGCCCGATAGTTGCAGGTATTTATCAGTATTAGGCACAGCTCCAATAGTATCTGTATGTCTCTAATGCACCTCATTTTGCACTGATCAAACATTGTACTTAAAGCTTGTTTCAGACCTTGATCCTTAGATGCTTTGAATTTTGCCCAAGTCTTACTTTTATTTTATTTATTTATTATTTATTTATTTTATTAGTGAAACACCATGAGGTACTGTTATAGACTTACAAATTTTTGTGCTTGGGTTTCAGTTACACAATGATCAAGTACCCATCCTTCCACCAGCGCCCGTCCTCCACCACCACGGTTCCCAGCATCCCTCCCACCCCCCATCCCTCCCATCCCACCCTGCCTCTGTGGCAGGGCATTCCCCCTTGTTCTCTCTCTCTTCTTTTGGGTACTGTGTTTTGCAAGAGAGGCATTGAGTGGCAATCATGTTTGGTCTATAGTCTACTTTCTGCATGCTTCTCCCACCCTGGGAGGGTCCCCACAACACCCTTTATTTGGTGCTCTCTTCTCTATCTGAGCTTCCTTTTCCCCTAGCATGTGTAGCTGGCCTCCAGGTCATGGAGCAAAATTCCTGGTACTAATCTCAGCCACTCCTGGGTGTTAGTCTCCCATTTTGTTGCTTTATGTTCCCCAGATGAATGCAATCTTTCTGTGTCTATCCCACTCTTTCTGGCTCATTTCGCTTAACATGATACTTTCCATGTAGTACCACTAGTATGTAAATTTCATGACTTCATCTTTTCTAACAGCTACATAGTACTCCACTGTGTAAATGTACCAAAGTTTCTTTAACCAGCCATTTGTTCTCGGACACTCAGATTTTTTCCCGATTCTGACTATTGTAAAGAGTGCTGCAATGAACAAACAATTGCAGATGTCACTTCGACTATACTTTTTTGCCTCTCTGGGATAAATTCCCAGGAGTGGTATTGCTGGGTCAAATGGGAGATCAAATTCTAATTTTTTGAGAATCGTCCATACTGTTTTCCAAAAGGGTTGGAACAGTTGGAATTCCCACCAGCAGTGAAGGAGGGTCCTTTTCTTGCTACATCTGCACCAGCACCGGTTGCTTTTATTCTTGTGGATGTGGGCCAGTCTCTGTGGTGTGAAATGATAACTTCAAGCTCTACTACAAAGCAGTAGTAATTAAAACAGCATGGTACTGGAACAAAGGCAGAGCTGTAGACCAATGGAACAGAGTTGAATATACTGACATCTCCTCCCAAGCATATGATCATCTAATCTTTGATAAGGGGGCAAGAAAATTGAAACGGAGCAGGGAAAGCCTCTTTAATAAATTGTGCTCGCAAAACTGGATGGCTACATGCGAAAAATGGACTCAGATCTCTGCCTAATGCTATGCAAAAAAGTAAGATCAAAATGGATTTATGACCTCAACATCAGACCGGAATCCATAAAGTTCATTGAAGACAAAGTTGTCAAAACCCTCCATGATATTGAAGTTAATGGTATCTTCAAAGATGTCACGCCACTGGCCAAGCAAGTGAAAACAGAGATAGACAAATGGGACTATCTTAAACTAAGAAGCTTCTGCACCTCAAAAGAAATACTGACCGGCCATCTTTGAAGCGCTCAGCATAAGAGAAGGAACACATGGAGGGTGCGGGATCCCGGAGGAAAAAAAAAAAGAAAAAACAGGTTCCAAAAAGAGCCGAGATGACCGGCAAGTTCCAGATGGAGCAGGCGCCGCATCCCGCCTCCGCCAGATGGAACCCCGGTGACCAGAAGCCTCTAAAAACACAGCTCGAGTATGCGGGAACGAGGACTTTTTCTCAAAACCGCGCGGCCGCTTATGTGGCCGCGCGACATCTCTCTATATACAAAGTGATCAATGAGAAGTAAACCACCCAATCTTTCTCCCTGAAAATCAGAGTTAAGTTTGGAGCACGGCCACAGCCCCAGAAACACAAGGATTTAATGCAGAACCCAGCAGCTTAGAGCAGAAAAGTGAACAGACGATGAGTTAACCCAGGCCATCATCTCTGCCCAGAGGGGAAAGGGTGTTGCCCCATTCGCCCTCTCATCTCTGGAAAGAAGGATGGCGGCCGCATGGGAGCCTTGTGGACAGCAGGTATGAGCCGGGGGTGTGGGGGCGACTAAAACCTCATGGGAAGGGGGGCGTTCCGGTCCGTCCTTCACGCCCTACCGAGGTCACCAGTTGCCCCCCACGAGCGGCTCTCCAGCACGGCCACAGCCCCAGAAGCACAAGGGCTTAATGCAGAACCCAGCAGCTTGGAGCAGAAAAGTGAAAGGACCATGCGTTAATCCAGGCAATCATTTCTGCCCAGAGGGGAAAGGGTGTTGCTCCCTTCCGCCCTCCTCCCTCTGGAAAGAAAGATGGCGGCCACATGGGAGCCTTGTGGACAGCAGGTATGAGCCGGGGGAGTGGGGGCGACTAAAACCTCATGGGTCGGGGGGCGTTCCGGTCCGTCCTTCACGCCCTACCGAGGTCACCAGTCACCCCCCGCGAGCGGCTCTCCAGCACGGCCATGGCCCCAGAAGCACAAGGACTTAATGCAGAACCCAGCAGCTTGGAGCAGAAAAGTGAACGGACTATGCATTGATCCAGCCCAGCAAGTCTGCCGGAGGGGAAAGGGTGTTGCCCCATTCGCCCTCTCCTCTCTGGAAAGAAAGATGGCGGCCACATGGGAGCCTTGTGGACAGCAGGTATGAGCCGGGAGTGTGGGGGTGACTAAAACCTCATGGGAAGGGGGGCGTTTCGCTCCGCCCTTCACGCCCTACCGAGGCCACCGGTTGCCCCCCGCGAGCGGCTCTCCAGCATGGCCACGACTCCAGAACACAGAAACCAATTTCTTAACTATCTGACTTTCAGTAGAAATACTTCCAGGGTCAATAGGTAAAATAGCAGAAATCCAAAACCAACATTTAATTCTTGAACCCAGCTGTAGAAAGCAAATCACTTCACAATGCTTTTTCAGCATGTCTGATTTGGGGGGGGGTAAACTCTAAATAATAGTGGTGAATCTTATTGAAATAATGAATCTAATCAAAGCAGATAGAGTGTTAACTAGAATTCATCTGCCTCACAGGGACGGGGAGGGGTGGGGGGGGTGGGGTTTTATTGGGGTTCTTCAGGGTAAAAAATAAGTATTGGTAAAGGGAAATGTGTTTGATATTTGCATGACTGAGACATAAACCTGAAAGCTTTGTAACCTTTCCCACAGTGATTCAATAAATAAATAAATAAATAAATTAATTAATTAATAAAAAAAAAAAGAAAAGAAATACTGACCAAAATACAAAGACAGTCTACAGAATGGGAAAGGATATTCGCCAAATACACTTCCAACAAGGGTTTGATATCAAGGATATACAAGGTACTGGTTGAACTCCACAAGAAGAAAGCACCCAACCCCAAGTCTTACTTTTAAAAAACTATTTTATTTTTGGCACCATGGTTTACAATACTGTTAAAGATAGTAAAGAAAGCAAGTAAGTAGAGGAAACGAATTCTTGGGACATAATAAAACCAAGATGGAATTTGAAGAAATTACTATGTCACTTGTGCTGGAGTGATAGCACAGCTGGTAGGGCATTTGCCTTGCGCGCGGCCAACCTGGGTTCAATTCCTCCACTCCTCTTAGAGAGCCTGGCAAGTTGTCAAGAGTATCTCGCCCGCATGTCAAAGCCTGATGTATTATATATGCCAAAAACAGTAACAACAATCTCACAATTTGTTGTGAGATGTTACTGGTGCCCGCTCAAGCAAATTGATGAACAATGGGAGGACAGTGCTGCAGTGCTACCATGTCACTCAATAGCCCAAAAATAGCTAAAAGCATTATTTCTGGACTCATTTTGTCTGCATAGGAACTGGGGCTTGATAAGACTATAACTGGCAGATATCTGTATTGGTTTAGAAAAGTGGGCATTCTTGCAGTAAAGGGAAAACTATAGCTGAGACAAAAAAAACTGTGGTAAGGACATGGAGGAGGGCCACCAAAAATTTTGAGCTCTTTCCCTTGACAACATCATAGCAACGGACTCTTACCTAGGGGAGCAGCTTGGGAGAAAACCTAAAAAAATAAAATCGCAAAGGCAAGCAGATGTTTCCCCATTCCAGGTTATGGCCCAGATCTCCACCGGAGATGTGTACTCTCATCTCTCTCCACCTCTGGAGAAACCAGTGTTATCTTATTCTCTCTCTCTATTTCCTTCTTTCACTCTTTCTCACTCTCTTCCCTCTACCTATCTCTGTTTGTCTCTCTCCCTCTATTAGTATCTCTCTCCTTCTCCCCCCTTCATAAGTATCTCTAAATAAAGCTGTTTTACTTCACTTTCTATCTCCTCTTGAAATTATTTTCTGTGAGGGAAAGGCAATGGACCCAAAATAGCTGGGTAAAATTCAGGACCATCTTTCCTTTCCTGCAGAGAGCAATTTCTTGCTCCTGCCTGAATCCATTACACCCAGAGAAAATGGGTGGCAAGGATCATTTCCAATGATGTGCAGAACAAGTGGATTTTAGGTGCAGTTTGATGACTGCCTCGTGGTGTTGATTTAGGCAGGCAGGGAAGGAGGGAGGGGATCCCATGGCAATGGAATTCCTGGGAAATAATAAAACCAATAGCCCCGAGGCTGCAAAATGCCCACTTTGCAGAAACAAGAACTGCAAAGATCTGATAAGGCTTCACCTGGTGCCAACAGACCCAGAGAAGAGTGGACCCCACTTCAAGAAAAGCTCCAGCAGGAACACAGGCCAGGAAAGGAATTTCAAAGAGGACCATTGAGCATTCCCAACTCTACCCCTTTGGCAACTAACCTAGCAATGGACTTTTATCTAGGTAGAAGCCCCATGTGGGGGTAAGTTGGAGAAACCCTATAAAAGCCACCTTAAACAAAGGAGGGGCACACATATGCTGCCTGAACCCATGTGCTGCTTGTGACTACATGGCTAGCACATGTGGTACCTGAGCATATGTGTCGCCCGCATCTCCCCTCTTGAGATGTGTACTGGGGCTCTCTCTGTCTCTGGAGAAGCCAACATTCTCTCTTTAGTGTGTTACTCTCTCTCTCTCTCTCTCTCTCTCTCTCTCTCTCTCTCTCTCTCTCTCTCTCTCTCTCTCCTTTGCTCTCCCTCCTTCCCCTTCCTAAAAGTCTCCAAATAAAATCTGTTTTTTACTTCACTGCTTCTCTACTCCTGAAATTCCTTTCCATGCCATAGAGCAAGAACCTGGAAACCATGGGCAACCTAGGACTGACTTTCCTTTCCCGAAAAGAGCAAATCCTCACTGCAGCCTGAATCTGTGGCTTGCAGAGAATTCGGGTGGCAGGGATCAACTCCCGTGCAAGAAGACCAAGCAGAAATCAGGCATGGCTCGACGGCCACCTGGTGGGGCTGGTGTGGGGGGGAAGGGGGAGGGTGGTTGGGCTCTGGCCCATGTACCACAGGGGCTCATCCACAGACTTTATCAGTCCTAACATTCCCAGCAGATCTTGGGATGGCAGAAGTGGATTGGGAGAAAGTGATCATCTCTCTCCTCTCCGCTTCACATAAGCTACCCATGTGGGACAACCAACTTTGGTGCGGTGCTGGAGTAAACGTGAGGTCTGTACCATGCTCACCACAGACTTTCATTAGTCCTAGATTTCTCCAGCCACTTCCTGAGTTACCAAGGTGGGTAGAGAGGGAAGTAGTCGATTTCTCTCTCCTCCTCATTTCACATGTCACCTGCAACAGTAAGATTTCACACATAAAACATTTCAGCACTTCAATCTCCATCAGAGTGTCTGTACCTTCCACCATTGTTTCAATACCTGACCAACTCCTCCCCCCCACACACCGGAAAGAAAAAAAAACTATTTTCCTCCCTACCCCCACCCCCTCACACTACTGTAATACAATTCTCATTGAAGATAAGTTATCTATTTCTGTTGCCTTTGGGCATGTTGTTCCCCTACTATGTTTTGTTTTGTTTTATATATCCTGCACATGTGAGATCAATCTGTCTCTCCTAACTAATCTCACTCAGCACGAGACTCTTCAGATCCATCCAAGCAGGTGGAAATTTCAGAATATTGTCTTTTCTTCTAGATTAGTAATATTCATATATACATATATATATATTTATATATTTGGTTTCTTATCCAGGCATCTGTTTTTGGACACGGGTTGTTTTCAGATTTGGGTTATGGAGAATAGTGCTGCACTAGTCACAATTACAGCAAATCTTACTTCTAATATGTCTTATTTTAGTGCCTACAGTACAAAAAAACAGCCTTGTCAGCTTGTATCCTATTTGCCCAAGCAGAATGTTTTGGTTCTTATTAAAACCCTTTAATGAAGCATTTTACCTATTTCAGAATATATTGCTTTTGTGGGTTTGCCAAAAGACAAGTCAAGTAAAGCTTGCACAGTATTAGTATATAATATCCATCTATATTTATATGAATCATATATATATGAACCATATATATGTGATTGCTGGAAGAGATAAGCTTACCTTATTAAATGGTTCTTTACCATCAAAAAAGGAATGATTCAATACTAATGATAGTGGTATTATAAGTAGACCAAATGCCTTTGGCAACTGCCTGCCTCTCCAAACCTCCAGGAAACCCACTTCAATCTCCCCTCACTGTATCCAAGAAATCTCAATGATGAGTCTTACTTCCTATTTCCTTATCAACATTCCACCTGACAGTATTTTTCTTTTTTACACTTTGACTTTTTAAAAAAAAATCTGACAGTCTAAGACTCCTTCTTAAAGTATAATCATGGAGAATTTTCATCATGTGCCTTTTCTGTATATGTACAAGGGAGTGACACATGAAAAAAATCTCAGTAGTAGACTATCATGTGACATTTCCAACTTAAAAGACACATAGGACAGAAGAAGAAACATGAAGGTATTTCTATATTACTTAACAAGAGTCAATGAATCATAACAATGCAGCAAAGAGGAAACTGCTTTTGCTAGATATTGGCATGCTTAACTTGACACGCAACTATTCACTAAGTAATATTAATTGATTTCCTTGGAGGAAAAATAACAAGGATAGAGTGCTGCCTGTGGTCAGACCTGCTCCTCGGCAGTGTATAAAAGGGGGTCAGGACAAGGAACCCCCCAAACACCAGAAACCCACCCTCTTGGAAACAACTCATATCCACACACTTCATTCTCCCCAGTGACACCATGACCGGCTCCTGTTGTGGCTCCACCTGCTCTGAGGAGGGCTGCTGCCAGCCCAGCTGCTGCCAGCCTTCCTGCTGCAGGACCACCTGCTGCACCACCAACTGCTGCTCTGTGCCCAGCTGCTGCAGCCCCTGCTGCAGTCCCTGCTGTAGCCCCTGCTGCCGGCCCTGCTGCAGCCCCTGCTGCAGCCCCTGCTGCCGGCCCTGCTGCTCCAGCTCCAGCTGCTGTGGCTCCAGCTGCTGCCGCCCCTCTTGCTGCTGCATCTCCAGCTGCTGCCGGCCCTGCTGCTCCAGCTCCAGCTGCTGTGGCTCCAGCTGCTGCCGCACCTGCTGCTGCCTGCGCCCGGTCTGTGGCCAGGCGTGCTGCTGCACCACCTGCTACCGCCCCACCTGTGTCATCTCCACCTGCCCCCGCCCCATGTGCTGCGCCATTCCCTGCTGCAGCTGCTGAATCTCTGCTCTGAGCATACCATGCCTTCTTCCCACAGATAGAGACCCTCTTTTCTGAAAATATAATATGAAATTGTTGAGAGAGTTCATGTCTTGAGCTCTGTAAGCAAAGCTCAGTACCTTAGTTTTATGTCTACATTCTAACTCTTGCCCAAACTCTCCCCATGCTAGAATCTTCCAATAAATTAACACCCCGCACCCCCAATATCTCTCATTTTGTCTTCAGAGCATTCATTCTTCATACCAAAACCACTTAAAGTTTGTCTCCATCAGCTGCAGGGACATAGATTTTAACCCTCTGACTCGGAAATCTTGTACTATTTGTTATTTTTAAGCATGCAAAATAAACTTTTCTGCTGACATTGAAAATGTAATGGAATATTCTTTCTTTTTAAAGGCTTTCTATTTGGGTCCAATGTAACTACATTTTCCCTACACCTACTGAGTAAATGAAGTGATAGCACAGCGGGTAGAGCAGGGCGTTCGCCTTACAAGCGGCCAACATGGCCGACCCGAGTTCAATTCCTCCGCCCCTCTCGGAGAGCCCGGCAAGCTCCCGGTGACGTATTCGATATGCCAAACACAGTAACAACAAAGTCTCCAATGGAGACGTTACTGGGCCTGCTCAAGCAAATCGACGATCAACGGGAGGGCCTTTACCTTTTACCTTTACTGAGTAAATAGTACAGATTAATCAACTTTAAAAAACTATTTTTTTGAGGGACGGAGCAATAGCACAGTGGGTAGGGTGTTTGCCTTATACATAGTCAACCCGGGTTCATTCTCTGGCCTCCCATATGATCCCCCAAGCACTGCCAGGAGTAATTCCTGAGTGCAGAGCCAGGAGTAACCCCTGAGCATTGCTGGATGTGACCCAAAAAGGAAAAAAGTATTTTATCGAGGCACCACAACTTACTGTTACTCATCCTTGAGTTTCAGGCATATAATTTTCCAACACCAATCCCCTCAGCAGGGTCAACTTCCTTCTATCAGTGTCACTGGTTCGCCTCCCAACCTTCAGCCTGCCTCTTTGAAAGGTGCATTTTTAAACTGGATGCTATAGTTCACATCTCATGCTTTCAGTTTTTTTTGGTTTTGAAATCATGGTACTGATATATTGATATACCATACCTCTACACAAATTTTTATTTGGTCTAATGATATTGGCCATTAGTTTTATCTAGAAAGACTTTTCAGTCTTAAGCAAAGCAGCTATCTTTAGAGAGAAAAAAGACAAAAATGATTCTTGAAACATCCATGAGTATAAGGAACATTCTGGAAAAGTTGAATACAAATCATGACCTTTTAAAATACAATCTTTCTTTTATGGTTCCCACCAATAAAGGCCATCAATAGATAGTTTTATGAAGTTCTATGTTAGATCATACATTAAGCTGCAGGTGATGACTACCTTCTCCCCATATGCCATGGTTTTGCTGTATTCTGAAGGTCAGAGCCTAAGGTAGGATTTCATCTTGGAGTGAAAAGGCTAAACTGCAAGGCCAGGAAGGTGAAATAAATGCATGAGTCAGAGCTGCAAAATTCACATGTTTTGCTAGAAATTAATTTGTTGCCATGGTCCCCCTTTTGAGGTCATACTTGGTTGATCCAATAGAGATTCAAATGAGATTTCAGCCAATCTTTCTCCCCATGTACAATCCTCTTCCTTCCCTACCCTTTCAAAGATATTAATTTCTTAACACCCTGAATAAACTGTGCAAGCTAATTCCACAACAGTGTCTGTACATTTGGAAGCTAAAATGCCTGGCATGTGCTTTCTTTCTCTTAAAGCAGGAAAAGTGGAATTCACACACTATCATAAAATGAGTCCATAATGAAAATGATGAACTTTATATAAATCACAATTATTCTAGTCATTCTTTTCTAGTATGCAGACTTCAAAAAATTTACAAAACAAAGGGTATGATCAGTTGTGAGCTCTCCTTCATCAAGCCTACTTGCTATGAAGACACATTCGTTGTCAATGCACTTAAATCATATATATGTACTTAAGCACAAATCTAGCTTTGATTGTACATTTCTTATTCTCACATTTATTCAAATGTTATGACTGTCAGGCAATGTTAAATCTTTCCTCCATACAATCCAACATATTTGTGAACAGATAGATGCAATTTCATTTGCATATTTTTATATTTGTTGTTGAGAACTGTAAGCACATTTTCCCCATTCCATTTTAGGGAGGTTTATTGCTACTATGAAGAAATATTCCAATTCATGTCTTGTATCTCACATCTTGGTAACTGCTACTAATTCATTGATTCTCTAGGATTTTCTAGGCATGCAACCATAACAGCTAAACAGCTTCTGACCTCACACATAGTCCTAAATCCTGTCACCTGCAGGGTATCCCATCATCAACACAGATTTTCTGGGATTTCTTTCCCCTATATCTTCATTTGCTCTTGGAGAAATAACCTCCCAAGTAAACTATTTGAAGTCTTGTCTTCTCAAGTTTTTGTCTTAGGATCTGCTTGGGTGGTGTTCAAACAATGACAAATATTCGGCAAATGCTCTTTAGTTGATTGACATTCTACTGATAATGGTGGTTATCCAGGAACAACAAACCTTGGAAGCCAGGCATTGTTGGAGATCCAATTAGTGTTATCTACCATTTGATACCTACCTCTTTCCCGCCTATTTTTCTGTGTGGATGCAGTCCTGTATATTCAACACAGCATCATCAAGAGTTGTTTATAAACTACAAGTCCTATTCCACAAATTGAATTTTAAATTTTCACATCTTTCCATGGGATTACACGTGTAATCCCATTAACGGCCAAGACTCAGAGATTAAAAAACATCCAGCTTCTGGAACCCCGCAACTGCGCAACTTCTTATCAGGACATCTTTTTATGACATCTTATTATCTCATTCCTACTTTGGACAAACTTGCAGGCTATTGAATGTAGTCTGCCCACAGGGCAGAGTCTGGCAAACTCCCCGTGGCGTACCAAATATGCCAAATACCAGTAACAATGATGGGTCTCATTCTCCTAAAGAGCCTTGAATATAATCTCAGGGCTAGGATGAAAGAGACGTTACTGGGGCCTGCTCGAGGCAATCGACGAATATATTCATCTTTCCATATAGACTATTTATCAGGTGACAAGCTACTTACCCATAAATAAATGTGGCTTTCCTCAAATGTAGCTATGGTGCCTGTACTTGGAATACTCCACTGGTCAAAAGTAATTGTATTTAAAGGGTCATTATATGTTCTGATGTCATCAAGAAGTCTTTTTACTCAGCAAACATTTATCGCCAGTACTCTCTGAGCTCCATCGCATCAAAAGTAAATGTCATTCCATAAGGGTATCTGATTCCAACTGGGGATTATAATTCAGTGTGCTAAATTAGGAGAACAATGCAGGAATAATTACATAGGAATGAAAATTTTGTTCAGGAATGCTTTCTTTGAAGAGGAGCATTTCTTCTGGGTTTTTGACAGATGAATAGGGTTTAAGGTTTTTAGACTTGATAAGAAAGGAGAAATCTTCCAGGAAAATGAATAATTTCAACAAATGCTTACAAGTTTTACTTTTTGCTCAGCTACCCTTAGACTAATACAAGTCTAATTTATAGATTTCTTGCACAAGTTTTCTTTTTAAAAAATTCTTTTCAAAAAAATCCTCTAAACAAAAGGGAATGCCCTGCCACAGAGGCAGGGGGGGATGGGGGGGATGGGTGGTGGGAGGGATACTGGGATCCGTGATAGTGGGAAATGGGAACTGGTGGAGGGATGGGTATTTGATTATTGTATAATTGAAACCCAAGCACAAAAATTTGTAAGTCTACAACTGTACCTCATAATGTCTCACTAATAAAAATTTAAAAAAAATTCCTCTAGGCTTCTTTGGATTCCACTAAAATGCTAATAACATACAATAGGGTTGCATTAAAGATTCAAAGCAAACATATCCAGCTGCATTGCTTGGTACAGACTGCAGACTTCACAGGTAGGTGCTGGTATACTCCATGTTTCCCTGAGGGTACTTGGAATTGATTTACATACTGTTTTTTATTTTAATTCTTTTGTTTTGAAAGAGGCCTTCTCAGCAATATTCTGGGCCCAAGGACCATGGTCTGTATGGGTCTGATTGTGCTTCACCTCTTTAAGGACATTTCTTTGGAAGCAAGGATGTAACTCAGCAACAGAGCACTCATCTTGCATATGTGAGACCCTAGGTGAGACTCTCAGCATAACAAATAAATAAATAAATAACTGCTACCTGTTCAATTATTTACCTAGTTTTGGTCTCTTAAAAAGTGTATTTACTGGGGTAAGAGAGCACAGAATTAAAGTCACTTGCCTTGCACAATCCTGGCCCCAGTTCAATCTCCTGCACTGTATGGTCTTCTAACACCACCAGAAGTGACGGTTTAGTATAGAGGAGGGAGCTCTGAGCACTGTTGGGTGTATCTCAAGCTCCCAATCTTCCCCCTCTCCAAAAAAAGAGAAAAAAATCATATTTATTGAAGAAAATTACTCCTTTCAACACTTTGAATCTTAAGAAGTCTCAGGGAGGGAACATGGAAACACTGATAGAGAGAAGTTGACACTTGGGATGGGATTGGTGTTAGAATATTGTATGGCTAAGTTGCATCTATCAGTAACTTTGTAAATCATGGCTCTTAGTTAAATTTTTAAAAATTTTAAACTCTCTTAGTTTCATTTATTTTTTTTTTTATTAGTGGAACACCATGAGGTACAGTTGTAGATTTACAAAGTTTTGTGCTTGGGTTTCGATTATACAATGATCAAGTACCCATCTCTCCACCAGTGCCCATTTTCCACCACCATGGGTCCCAGTATCCCTCCCACACCCACCCCCCCATCCCACCCTGCCTCTGTGGCAGGGCATTCCCTTTTGTTCTCTCTCTCCTTTTGGGTGTTGTGGTCTGCAAAAGAGGCATTGAGTGGCAATCATGTTCAGTCCATAGTCTACTTTCAACATGTATCTCCCCTCCTGGGAGGATCCTCCAAACACCCTTTATTTGGTGCTCCCTTCTCTATCTGAGCTGCCCTTTCCCCTAGAGTGCCCGGCTGGCCTCTAAGCCATGGAGTAATCTTCCTGGTACTGATCGTGGCTATTCTTGGGTATTAATCTCCTATTTTGTTACTTTATGTCCCCCAGATGAATGCAATCTTTTTATGTCTATCCCTCTTAGTTTCATTTATTAATTGTCCATTGTCCTCCAGTTGTTCATGGATTTGCTCGAGTGGGCCCAGTAACGTCTCCATTGTGAGACTCGTTGTTACTGTGTTTGGCATATTGAATACTTCACAGGTAGCTTGCCAGGCTTTGCCATGCGGGCGAGATACTCTCGGTAGCTTGCTAGGCTCTTCGAGAGGGGCGGAGGAATCGTGGAGGATTCAAACCCGGCTTGGCGGGCCATGCGCAAGGCAAACGCCCTACCACTCTGCTATTGCTCCAGCCCACATTTATTAATTATAATATATAACATATAATATTTAGTTCTACTTTTTCATAGATATAGTAGATAAATTTTTTCTCAGGTAAAACATTAATAGTTCTAAAATTTTATTGTCTAATATGCAAACATGTATATACAAAAAGTTCAGAAAATATCTTTATAGTAAGTTAATGACTATAGAATAATTTCACTTTCTATGTTACATATGCCAGTAAGGTTTCAATCTTTTAAGATAAGTACTATTTTATTTTTTCTTTGGGAGCTACACCCATAATTTACTGGTGGTACTCAGATGTTACTACAGGGCTAGAATGATAGCACAGCAGTAGGGCGTTTGCCTTGCACGCAGCCAACATGGCTGACCCGAGTTCGATTCCTCCGCCCCTCTCGGAGAGCCCGGCAAGCTACCGAGAGTATCTTGCCCACACGGCAGAGCCTGGCAAGCTCCCCGTGGTGTATTCGATATGCCAAACACAGTAACAACAAAGTCTCCAATGGAGACGTTACTGGGCGGGCCCGCTCGAGCAAATCGATGAACAACGGGAGGGCCTTTACCTACCTTTACCTTTACTCAGATGTTACTAATTCAGTACATAAGGGTAATGAGGGGGCAGGCATTCCTAACAGTAAAGCATGTGATCCAGCTTTTTGAGCTATCATTCCAGTCCCAATTTAATTAATTATATTATTTTTATTTCATTGTCTATTTCACCTTTTTGTTTGATGTAATTTATTACTCTTATTTATTTTATTTAATTTATTATATCACTTGCTATTGTTTAATTTTATCATTGCATTTGTATAATCAGAATTACTTTTATTCTATTAATTTTGTTTTATTAACTTAATTCACTCTACATTATTTACTACATTTTACACATTTCATTATTTAACTTTTAATTTTATTGATAATATTTCTGTAAGTGTTGTAAATTTTATTATCTTGTTTATTTTATTTTTGGGCTGGAGCGATAGCACAGTGGTAGGGCATTTGCCTTGCACGCAGCCAACATGGCCGACCCGAGTTCGATTCCTCTGCCCCTCTCGGAGAGCCCAGCAAGCTACTGAGAGTATCTCGCCCACACGGCAGATCCTGGCAGGCTACCCGTGATGTATTCGATATGCCAAATACAGTAACAACAAAGTCTCCAATGGAGACGTTACTGGGCTCGCTCGAGCAAATCAATGAACAACAGGAGGACAGTGACAGTGACAGTTTATTTTATTTTTATTGGGCCCCTCAAGCAGTGCCCAGGAGACCCTAATGCCCTGTTGGCAATTCTCAACTAACTGGGTTTGTGGTTCAATTGTTGTGGCCACTCTTACTTGAAACACCTTTGTTTGTGACAAGAGTCTTGCCTTGCACTTGGCTTTGATGGTCCTTAGTCCTGGGGTGCCAGAAACCTGAATCACCTTAGCCATGCTGAGACCTCCTGGGGCTGTAGCCCACTATGCCTGGGGGACACACAGTGCCGGAATCAAACCCAGGCTGGGCACAGGCGAGCAGCACCGTGTCCTAACTGCTGAACTATCTCCTTTTTTTTTTTAATGTAGTGTGTAGAATGGGGGATTGAATTGTGAGCTCATGCATGGAAGTCCTGTGCTTTAGTCTTGAAGCTATGCCCTCAGCCCTTATTTCAGTTCTTTAATTAAAATAATTGTGTTTCTCCTTATTGTTGCCAAACTGGTTCTTATGCAGGTATCCTATTAAAGTTTCACAAAACAGAGTGCAAGACTTTATCTATTTATACCCTCCTGATTCCTACAGAATGTCCTGCATACATGTTACTGAAGACTTAATAATTCTAAGGATTTACATATAATGGAATATACATTGTGCAGCTTTGGTGATTAAAAGATAAAATGATTAAGTTTCCCACTTAATGTGAAAGATACAAAGTAATATTTTTACTGTCTGAAGTCACTGTTCTGTGCTTCAGCTTGAGATTGTGGAATAATATCCAACCCAAGACTTGAAACATCACTGGGGAAAAACCATCTTCCCGGCTGTCCAAGGCGTCCACACAGGACCTCACTTGTCTTCAATGGAGACAGCACAACCTCACCCCAAAAAGGCCTTTTCAACTCCCCTCCAATATTTTATCTGAACAGCACATTTCCTTCCTCTTTGGAAACAAGACCTTTTAGCATGTCAGAACTGTTTTTCCATGACTCCTGGGGAACTTGCACAGAAATGGGAAGTATCAGATTCAAAAGTCAAACATCAGAGTCCTGTAAGCATGAGGAATGGGGGAAGGTGCAAGGACACCAGAAAAGGTGACACCCACTGACAACAAACTCCAGACAGCCTTGCAACCAGAATCACCAGGAAAAGGAAATGTGCTCTTAACTCCATTTTTTGAGTACTTACTTAAAAACACACAATGCAATTAAGTGATTACATCTTCTTTTTTAGGAGAGTAAATAACAACAAGGAAACAGTGACGTGCGGATAGACCCCTTTGGCAGAGTATAAAAGGGGGGAGTGGGGCCAAAGAGATTCCAGAACCCCAGAACCTCACTCTCCTAAACACCCATCCACCACCCACCCAAAACCTTCACCCTTTGACACCATGACCGGCTCCTGTTGTGGCTCCACCTGCTCTGAGGAGGGCTGCTGCCAGCCCAGCTGCTGCCAGCCTTCCTGCTGCAGGACCACCTGCTGCACCACCAACTGCTGCTCTGTGCCCAGCTGCTGCAGCCCCTGCTGCAGCCCCTGCTGCCGGCCCTGCTGCAGCCCCTGCTGCAGCCCCTGCTGCAGCCCCTGCTGCCGGCCCTGCTGCTCCAGCTCCAGCTGCTGTGGCTCCAGCTGCTGCCGCCCCTCTTGCTGCTGCATCTCCAGCTGCTGCCGGCCCTGCTGCTCCAGCTCCAGCTGCTGTGGCTCCAGCTGCTGCCGCACCTGCTGCTGCCTGCGCCCGGTCTGTGGCCAGGCGTGCTGCTGCACCACCTGCTACCGCCCCACCTGTGTCATCTCCACCTGCCCCCGCCCCATGTGCTGCGCCATTCCCTGCTGCAGCTGCTGAATCTCTGCTCTGAGCATACCATGCCTTCTTCCCACAGATAGAGACCCTCTTTTCTGAAAAAAATAATGTGAATTTTTTGAGAGTTCATCTCTGGAGTTCTGTAAGCAAAGCACAGACTGGTTCATTCTGTAATTTCTACTAGAGTCAATTTCTTATGGTTTGTTTCTTCTCTGTTTTCAAATAAACTTTCCTGCATATAAGAATTTATGACATCATTCCTTCTTTTCATGTTCGCATTTCTTAGCAGCCAAGCAATTACATTTTACATAAAGATAAAGGAAAAACAACCCATGTGAAATCACTTTGTGAAATATAGTCTATGGCAAATATAAATCATTTAAGATACTAGGACAAAGAGATGGGTTATGTGTATATGTGATGGTGAATGTGGCAATATTCTAAGTTGAATAGACTTCATTTATATCTTTAGTTTTTTTTTATTAAACACATTATAATTTTTAAATAAAACACATCATACCTTTAAACATGACATCCTTTAGTACTATTGCACTTATTTTAGAGAAAGGACAAAACCTAGTTTCCAGTATAAGTCAAAGAAGGAAAATATCTTGTAAAGCAATTTATTTGCTGATGAATTTAATTTTTTCATTCTATTATCTCAGAATCTATTATCTCCAGTGGATAATATTTTCTATTGAGAAGAAATGAATATTTAATTGTCACTTTAGAAATATGATTGGGCTGGAGCTATAGCACAGCCTTGTACGCAGCTGACCCAGGTTCGATTCCTCTGCCCCTCTCGGAGAGCCTGGCAAACTACTGAGAGTATCTTGCCCGCAGGGCAAAGCCTGGCAAGCTCCCCATGACGTATTTGATATGCCAAACTTAGTAACAAGAAGTCTCACAGTTTGTTGTGAGATGTTACTGGTGCCTGCTTGAGCAAATCAGTGAACAACGGGAGGACAGTGCTATTGTGCTACAGAGATATGATTAATATGTTTTTTTTAAAAGCCTCATATACTTCCTCTCTATATCTATGAGTTATATTCCGTTGTCTTTCAGACTGCTTCCTCTGGGTGTGTGGTATGTTCTGAGTGTGGTCTCATCAGTTTCTTAATAATTCAAACATCTCCTCACTTAATATCCTGTCTTTTGTTGACCCTGGAAGGCTAGATTTTCAGACCTTTTGCATTTCAAATCATTTTAAAATTGGGATTGACCTGTCATCTTGAGTAGCCCTCAGCTGAGCTGCCCAACAGAATTAATTTCCAAGAATGGAGCCCTGGGTGAACTGGGAAACACATATCCAAGGATTATAGCAGGGTCTTCCTATAGGAAGCTCTGATGGAGATCTCTCCCTTCTAGAGTGATTAACCAATAACCAGGTAATAAGATTGCCCTGAGCTAGTGAACTGATCAGGTTTAAGATGATTTGTTCAGACATCAACAACAGTCCCCCTTATGTTTCTTCAGATATCTTTAGAGAAATGTTCCTGAGGGCCTGAGGGGGTAATCATAGAGTCACATGACACCTTCTTGAAATAACATTATGCCCCTTATTATGCAACTTTTGGCATCCTCCTGAACTCATATGAATCAAGAAGGAGGACAGTAGGATGAAGTTCACTTCACATCTCACAAGACTATTGTGATATCCTCAGATGTGAAATCACAAGGAGAACTTGCAAACTAAAGTATTGGGGGAGAGAGTTCTTTACATACCTGAGATTTTTCTCTTTGTCAGATTGGAAAGAAAAAATATTGCACTTTATTTTATCTTGTTTTATCTGTGACAGTGGAGCAGGGTAGCATTATGAGTTACGTCAAGTTAGGTTTGGAGTTGCACGGAGAAACTCCTCTCCTATGGCATCCATATTCCTCCTCCATCAGTCAGTAAACACAATGTAGAAAGAAGGTTTTAATGAGAAGCTTAAAGTTTACAGTACAATTTTTACATTAAAATTTAATCAAAGTAATGTTATAAATCAGTAAATATAAGGGATAGTTTAATTAAACCAATAATGCAGGGGCTGGAGCGATAGCAAAGTGGGTAGGGCATTTGCCTTGCACGCGGCCGACCTGGGTTCGATTCCCAACATCCCATATGGTCCCCCGAGCACTGCCAGGACTAATTTCTGAGTGCAGAGCCAGGAGTAACCCCTGTGCATCACCGAGTGTGACCCAAAAAAACAAAAACAAAAACAAAAAATCCAATAATGCAAAAGAAAAGAACTAATAAAATAGAAAAGGGTTGGCAAAAAGGGACCCGTGGTGGTGGAGGATGGGCGCTGGTGGAGGGATGGGTACTTGATCATTGTATAACTGAAACCCAAGCACAAAAATTTGTAAGTCTATAACTGTACCTCATGGTGTTCCACTAATAAAAAAAAAACATACAACAGAAAAAAAATTGATCAAAGTCATAAAAAGGTGGTCAAAATATTGACACATAATATTAATTGAAGAAGGAGTGCAATCAGCTACAAAGAGAGTCAATATTTTGGGGGAGAGTGGCTCATATCCAGTGAAACTCATGGGCCACTCCTTGTACTGTGCTGAGGGTGCTTCTGGGTGCTTTGGTAGCTTTCAGTGCCAGGGTAGAACCAAGGTAAGGATCAGCTGCATACACGGCAAGCAATTTTTTTTTTCTTTTTGGGTCACACCTGGCAATGTTCAGGGGTTACTCCTGGCTCTGCACTCAGGAATTACCCCTGGCGGTGCTCAGAGCACCATATGGGATGCTGGGAATTGAATCCGGGTTGGTTGCATGCAAGGCAAACGCCCTACCTGCTGTGCTATTGCTCCAGCCCACAGCAAGCGTTTCTAGCCCCTGTACTATTTCTTTGGTCACAGCAGTCAAGTTTTGTTTTTCTTTTCTTTTTTTTGGCTACTACTTATTCCGGCTCTTTATTGAGGGATCACGCCTGTGGTCAGGGAACCATATGTAGTGTCAGGGACTGAATCTGGGCCATCCACATGCAAACCTACTTACCATACCCAACAGCCAAAGATTTTTTAAAAAATAAATTAGGAAAATAGAAGTTTATCTTAATGTATTGGAAAATTACAATTAAATTAACTACTTAAAGAAAAATACAACTTGCCAAAGTTAATTCCATAAGATTAATTCAATAAAAAAAACTTTCTATTCCATTAAAGAAACTGACAAGTCTATCCTCGGCATATATTGACATTAAAATTATTACTCCCATATTGATTTAAAGTAAGAGAACTAAACTTTAAAGGAAATTGTCACCAATTCAAACTAGGGTCTGGGGAAGAAATTAAAAGAGACAAATTTCCTTAGCTATTTTTTTGATCTTATGTAGTTACATTTTTCTTGCACTAAACCTTTGAAGATTTGCTCTCTTAGCAACTCTCAAACATGTGATCAAGTATGATTAACTCTAGTTGTCATGCTGTGTGTTTCATCCTCAGGATTTATTATCTTATCACTTGAAGTTTGTAGCTTTGGACCCTCTTCAGCCATATTTCACCCACCTACTCACACCTCTGGCAACCACTGTTCTGTTCTCTATATCCATAAGCTTGTTTTTTGTTAGGTTGCTCTCAGCTCGTTTTATGAAACAACTATAACCATGCTATCAAAACCAGACAACAACAGTATAATGAAGTAAATTCTTGAAGAACATAGATGCCAAACCCCAATAAACATTAGTAAATGAAGTGTAGAAATATATAAAAGAAATAATTCATCAAAACCAACAAGAATATATATGTATTTGCTTAATACAACTTCAATACCATTATCTGCATTTTTGAAATACCTCACTTAATTTTTTTTTTTTTGCTTTTTTGGGTCACACCTAGCGATGCACAGAGGTTACTCCTGGCTCTGCACTCAGGAATTACTCCTGGCGGTGCTCAGGGGACCATATGGGATTCTGGGAATCGAACCCAGGTCAGCAGTGTGCAAGGCAAATGCCCTACCTGCTCTACTATCACTCCAGCCCCGACCTCACTTAATTTTTTACCAAAAGAATATCTCAGTCTTCAAAACAATCTTCACTCACAGTAGACAATGAAGTATAACTTATAATAAAATAACTAAATCAAAAATGTCTTTAATAAACTTTTCTGGAGGGGCCAATGCGATAGTACAGCAGGTAGGGTATTTGCCTTGCACACAGCCCACCCAGTGTTCCATCTCTGGCATCCTATATGGTCCCCCAAGCACCACCAGGAGTAGTTCCTGAGTGCAGAGCCAGGAATAACTCCTGAGCATCACAGGGTATGACCCAAAAGCCAAAAAAGAAAAACCCTGGAAATGCTTGTCTTTAAAACACCTAATCAAATGTAAGCAAGTAGAGGATTGACAACATGAAAATCTTTTCAATAAATCAGACATTTCTCTTTAATTAGTGGTATTTCTTGGTTGGCTAGGAAGAAAAAGAGATAAAGAAATAAAAGTTACCCATAAAAGTGGAGACCCGGGGCTGGAGCAATAGTACAGCAGGTAGGGCATTTGCCTTGCATGCAGCCGACCCGGGTTCAATTTCCAGCATCCCCTATGATCCCCCATGCACTGCCAGGAGTAATTCCTTAGTGCATGAACCAGGAGTAACTCCTGTGCATCGCTGGTGTGACTCAAAAAAGCAAAATAAATAAATAAATAATTAATTAAAATGGAGACCCATCAGAGATAATCTAATTTGACTTTTTAAAAGTCTTTGTCCAAGATTCACAAAAGGTTACTAAAATAATTTATCAGTTTCTCTTCTAGATTATATCAAGCATCATTAATATTGACCCCTCTTGCCCTCACATTCTACTGGGAGTAATATCTCTTGTTATTTTCCCACCCCTCTAACTTGGAGTTTACCATGTGCCTGGATCTGGCCAATAAGCAGCTAGAGGACATGACCCAAAGCAAAGACTTGAAGTCAATTTGCACTATC
This sequence comes from Sorex fumeus, assembly GCF_029834395.1. Taxonomy (NCBI): domain Eukaryota; kingdom Metazoa; phylum Chordata; class Mammalia; order Eulipotyphla; family Soricidae; genus Sorex; species Sorex fumeus. The sequence goes on along the minus strand of NW_026606120.1, from coordinate 74,833,306 downwards.
AGAAATAGGACTAGTAGTAAAAATACAGGGTATCTCATTAAACTGGAATTTCTGATAAAACAACAAATAAAAGTTTATGTAGGTAGATACTGTGCATTGAAATAGATACTTAAACTAATGATGTTTTTGTGTCTTATCTGAAATTAAATTTTAACTGGGGATATGCACTTTTATTTCCTTAATCTGACAACTCTAATTCAGAAAGGAATTTCAAAACTGAATCCACAACCAGCAAATAGCCCAAATCCCACTGGCACATGACCAAAAAATAAGTAGTTATTACCACATGTTATTGTATTTGCCATAGTAACTGACTATTCCAACTATAGTAGCACTGCACAACTAGCTTGATACCCCAGTCACTATGAAAAGATAAAATGATGATTTTTCATAAAGAAAAGAAAAAAAAACAGGATAAAGCCCAAGTATTTGTGCTAGAGTTGGTCTTATTTTAATAAAATTTCTGGAGAATATGGCTTTTTTTTTGCTTTATTAGGTCACACCCAGAGATGCACAGGGGTTACTCCTGGCTCTGCACTCAGGAGTTACTCCTGGCAGTGCTCAGGGGACCATATGGGATGCTGGGAATCGAACCCGGGTCGGCCGTGTGCAAGGCAAACGCCCTACCCTCTGTGCTATCTCTCCAGCCCCAAGGAGAATATGTTTTAATAAACAATTTTTTTAATGTAGGAGTACTGCTATTTATTCAGACACTGATTAGCTGACTGAATTGGGCATGAACTCCACCTTACTTTTTTTTCATAGTTTTATTTATTTATTTATTTATTTAGGGCGTCTGCCTTGCATGCGGCCAACATGGCCGACCCGAGTTCGATTCCTCCACCCCTCTCGGAGAGCCCGGCAAGCTACCGAGAGTATTCGATATGCCAGACACAGTAACAACAAAGTCTCCAATGGAGACGTTACTGGGCCCGCTCGAGCAAATCGACGATCAACGGGAGGACCTTTACCTTTACCTTTACCTTTATCTTATATTTATTTATTGGAATCACTGTTTATTGAATCACTATTTATTGAATTTATTGAATCACTGTGGGAAAAGTTGATAAGTTTTCAGGTTTAAGTCTCAGTCATACAATGATCAAACACCTTTCCCTTCACCAGTATTCACATTTCACCACCAAGAACCCCAATATACCCCCTCTCCCACCCCACCCAATGCCTGTGAGGCAGATGATTTCTACTTAACTCTTCTCTACATTGATTACATTCATCATTTCGACAAAAGATGCACCATTATTGTTTAGAATTTCTGCCCCCAACAATCAGAATTGCTGAAAAGCTATTGTGAAATACTTTGTTTTCTATACCTGGTTATGAGAATCATATAACGTTGCGTGATCGCTATTGCGGCCACGCAATTTTGGATTTCTGCAAAGAGCCAGATAATTACGAGATTGGTTTCTGTGCATCTGGTGTTATGGCTGTGCTGGAGAGCCGCTCGTGGGGGGTAACTCAGGACCTTGATAGGGCGTGAAGGACGAGCCGGTACTGCCCCACCTTCCCATGAGACTGCAGTTGCCCCATCACCACCAGCTTATACCTGGCTTTCTTATAAGCTCTAAGGCGGCAGCCACCTTGCTGCCAGGGTTGGAGGGGAGAAAAGGAGGAAGGGAGCAACACCCTTTCCCTCCTGGGGAGGCATGGCGCTGTAGTTTAACGCATGGTCCATTCATTTTTCTGCCGCAAGCTGCCGGGCTCTGGATTAAGTCCTTTTGCTTCTTCTGGAGCCATGGCCGTGCCGGAGAGCTGCTCGTGTGGGGCAACTTGTGATCTCAGTAGGGCATGAAGGATGAGCCAGTACCGTCCCCTTTTCCATGAGACTGCAGTTGCCTCATCACCACCGGTTTATACCTGGCTTTCCAATAAGCTCTGAGGCAGCGGCCACCTTGCTGCCTGGGGAAGAAAGGCAGAAGGTAGCAACACCCTTTCCCTCCTGGGGAGGCATGGTGCCACAGTTTAACGCATGGTCCATTCACTTTTCTGCTGCAAGCTGCTGGGCTCTGGATTAAGTCCTTTTGCCTCTGGAGCCATGGCCGTGTATGCAGTGCAGATGCATTTCTGCCAAGAGCCACTGGGTTTTGAGATTTGTTTCTGAGTCTCTGGGATCATGGCCATTAAGCAGCTTGATCAGGAGCCAGAGAGGCCGTTTGCAGGTGACGACTCCAGGTCTCTCTGGGATGGGGAGGAAAGGGCCGGTTCCACCCCCATCTGCTGAGGCCGTGTGTCTCGTCACTGCAGGCCCAAACCTGACTGTCCTCTGGAGGATGATGGTCACCAGGCTGCCAAGGGGAACAGGCCAAGGCACGAAACCTGTTCCCACCTGGAGTGGCCTAGCCCCAGTAACCTACTGCAGGAACAGGACGCATTTCTGCCAAAAGCTTTTGGGTTCCGAGATTCCTTTCTGAGCCTCTGGGATCATGGCTGTTAAGCAGTTCGATCAGGAACCAGAGAGGCCATGCCTCCAATTATATAAGTGAGCCGGAGGTGGTTTGTGGGTGTGTCTCCCACATACCAAACTTTTGGCCGTTTACTTTCTTGGTAAACTTTGCCCCAAGTTTTTGAGGTCTGGCCAAAGGCACAGCAGCAATTTTGGGGTATGTGAAAGCCTGACAGTGCCATCAGGCTGCTGATGCACTCACCTCACAGGTACAGATTGACCTGCTGGTGCCACCATACCCCCAATAAACAAATTTTTGACAAATAATTCCAAACATCAGCCAAGCGGCACAAATGCTGGCCGACTTTGACCGTGAGTGTGGAAAGGTAGGACTACAGCTGAATCTTACGAAGACAATGTTTATGAGAAACAGCCTTGTTCCTGATGCCCCATTCGCTCTCAATGGAACGACCATCTCTGAATGCAACAGCTATGTGTACCTAGGTCGAGAGGTCAACATGAGAAATGACCTGGCACCTGAGCTGCGCAGGAGGAAGAGAGCGGCTTGGAACGCCTTCAAGAACGTCGAAGAAATAGCTAAGAGGACGAAGAACCTCCGGCTCCGGGCACATCTCTTTGATTCCACTGTTCTTCCTGCATTAACATATGCCTCAGAGACCTGGGCCCTACGCAAACAAGATGAGAACGCCATTCAGGTCTCCCAAAGAAGAATAGAAAGAGCTATGCTTGGAATATCACGTTTCACTCAAATGAGAGAACGAATCCGGAGTTCTGACATCCGTCGACGATCAAGGATCAGGGACGCTGTCTCATATGCCAAGGTGTCGAAAATCAGATGGGCTGGTCACGTAATGAGATTTAAAGACGACCGTTGGACTAGAGCTGTTACTGATTGGATTCCACGGGATGTCAAGAGACCGCGTGGCCGCCCACCTACCAGATGGTCAGACTTCTTTGTCAAGATCATGAACGATCGGTTTGAGGCCCTCCATGTTCCTGGAGCGAAGAGATGCCATTGGGCTACACTAGCACGCGACAGGGACAAATGGAGACGTTACTGGCGCCCGCTCGAGCAAATCGACGACTAACGGGAAGTTAAGTGATTAAGTGAAGTGATTGACAAATAAAATTGAGCTTTTATGGAGAGCAGAGAGTGAATTTCTTCATTCATTGATTGTATATAATATGTTTGTTGAAACACAGGCTTAAGATTGCTCATGCTTATACTGAATCCATATTATTTTACTGAAGAGTCATGTGACCTTAAGAAAAATCTGTTGACCTCTGTATTTAAAATTTTTCCTCTGTAAAGTGGAAATAATATTACCTAATTCAATTGATTATTGTAAATTGATGTGGCAAAATATCTAATGTACCTACTACAGTTCTTGGGATGTACCAAGGACTCAATAAATGGAAATAACACAATAGAAAGGAAATGTCAGCTGATATCGAGCATCAAACAAAGAAAACAGAAGATACAGAGGAAACTGAGAGAAACTGTTCTTATGGGAAAATGGATCAAAGCTTTCTGTTAGAGCCTTGTTAGAAAATAATAGATGACTCCATGAAAATGATGACAAAGAATATGAGTACAAAAGGCTTTCGAAGCCAAATATGTCCACAAACTCTTGCTCATAAATAAAAATAAGAAAATATTATCTATGTGCCAAATTATGACTTTGTTTAGAATATTGCATTGCATTATATGAGAATTATTTATCTGTATAGCAAAAATATTATAAAATAAAATTAGAAAAATGGATTTGATAGAATTCACACACTTAATTTCATTCATGTATTGTCAAAGCAAAACTGGAGCTAATTCTTGCATGAAAACAAAGTAAAGGTCTTTTCATTGATGTTTAGGGGACTCCTTTTAGAACAGAGGGTTCTTAAAAGGTGTTTGAGGTATATTTTATAAATACATTGTTTCCCTTTTTCAGCTAGTGCTCATAGACAGAATGTGTAGCTGGCTAACAGAATTCTTTTCAAAATTTCCAAATAAAAAATAAAATGTCCAGATCTATTAAAAGTATGAAGTAAACTCATAGAATCCACCATGGAGGGCAAAGCACAGGGCAAAGGTGCCCATCAACAACAATCAAGGGAACTAGAGGTGCACAGTCCCATAGGGTGTGACCAAGCGAGACAAGACTGCACGTGTAGACAGACCTCAGGGGGAACAAGCATCCAACCCCACCCTGGTCGCAGCCCCATTAATTGACCCCAGTTGATCTTTAGAGAGAAATCTCTGGGTTCGGGCACAGGTCTGACCCAGAACAGAAGACCCCAGGTCCTTTTGGATGTTCTTTCTTGGGGGTGAATACATTCTTACATCCCTCTATCCCTCCCAGTTTCAAGATGTGACACTGTATTGTGAGTGGTCTGAAGCCCCTGGTCCATGAACCTCAGTGAACTCCAGTGAAACCCATAGAGGTTGCTTGCCGAGGAAGGAGGATGGCTGCCACCCAGCCCTAATTCAGACTTAATTACGTGAACCCCCACGACTTCACTTGGCCAGTGGGGGACAGGCTCTGTCTTCTCTGGATTCTTCCTTGGCTCCACCACAGTGACTCATACCAAGTAAATTACCAAGGTGAAAATGGCAGTGGATTCTTGATGAGAGTTTTACAATCAAGGTCGAGTTTGGGTTTGGCTTGGGAGGACATTCCAGGTGAATGGGAAGGCACCAGTCACCAGGGCAGGGAGCCCAAGTTCTTTAGGGGGAAGGTAGCTAAGGGGAGGGCAAGAATGTAGGGAACATGTGTTCCCTCCTCTTAGGGAAAATGATGAGCTTGCCCTTCTGTGAGTGGTGGCAGATGCCATCGGGAAGCAGAAGACAGCTGGTCCCCCAGAGTGCTACTTGAACCTGTCACTGTCACATGCACAGGTTTAAACACAGCAGATCCCAGCTTGGGTGGTAATTATGAGAGTCTTTGAAGTCCAGAAATAAAATATTTGCTTCAGGGCACCAGGATAGACTGATTAGATTAACTATTCTAAATGAGAAAAACACATTCCTTTCTCTTTTATGAGTTAGGGCTATTTCATCAGTAAATTCACCTTAACCAAATCCAAGGGCTCGATTGGATGGGGGGAGGGAGGAAATAAACAAAACAAGAGGAAAGGGATATTTGTGGATCATGGAACGACCATTAAGCAGGAGATCCCTGCTTAATTGGCCAGAAATTAACGAGGAAATGTGTGTGTGTCCTGGGGCTCATCAGCACCTGGCCAGGGTATATAAAGGGTCCAGAGTGAGGAAGAAGACATTCACCACTGAAAACACCCACCTCCTCTCACCAGACCCACCCATCCAGCCCCACACCATCACCATGACCGGCTCCTGCTGTGGTTCCAGCTGTGGCTCCTGCTGCGGCTCTTGCTGCGCTCCCAGCTGCGGGGGAGGCTGCTGCCAGCCCTGCTGCCAGCCCTGCTGCTGCCGCGACCCCTGCTGCTGCCGCCCCGTGTCCTGCCAGACCACCGTGTGCCGCCCCGTCACCTGCGTGCCCCACTGCACGCGCCCCATCTGCGAGCCATGCCGCCGCCCCGTCTGCTGTGACCCGTGCTCCCTGCAGGCCGGCTGCTGCCGCCCCATCACCTGCTGCCCCACGTCGTGCACGGCCGTGGTGTGCCGGCCCTGCTGCTGGGCCTCCACGTGCTGCCAGCCCATCTCGGTGCAGGCGCCCTGCTGCCGCCCGCCCTTCTGCCAGCCGGCCCCCTGCCGCACCACCTGCAGGACCTCAGAGCCCTGCTGCTGCTGCTGCTGAACCCACCATCATCCCGGACTAGAGCAACATGGGAACCTGAAAACTGACTGTGCCTTTCAAGATGAAAAGGAAACAAACAAAACCCTTGTCTCATAAGCTGACAAGATTATTTTTACATTTTTCAGCCTGCCACTTGGATACAAGCTGACAAACAAGTGTTATCCCATAAAAATCACTTTATTATTATGGATCATAACACTGTCGCCAGCTCCCAGAGTCAGCTTTACTCACTTATTGGGAACTCTGGGGGCTGCTCAACCCCTCTCTATCATTCTTTGTAATGTGTTGCTCATTTGTTTTCAATAAACTCTTTTTCTTGCAAGTCTCCTTGCTAACTTCATGAGTGCATGTTTACCAAGGTGCATAGATTAAGCAGGATTAAAGTTAGTTTATTATAGTTTAGATATTATGGTTACAATAGAGTTGAAGTATACTATTTTGATGTACCAAGTTACTGCATCCAAACACCACCACCAAGGTCACGATCCTTATGTCACATCTAGTCCAATCTTTAACCCCGACCTCTTCTTCCACTGTTTGTTAATAATTTTTATAATCCATGGGCTTATTATCATTTGAACAGAATTTTAGAATCTGCACAAGAGAAAAGAGTTTGACCTACCTAAACAAAATCTTCAGCCTAGAAATACCCTGCATTCATCATTTGTTTATTCAGAAACTTTCCAGGGACCATCAATGGCCAAAATCTATCCAAGTTCAGTTCATTCTTCTCTATCACTCCTTTTCTGTTCCCTCCACCATGCAAATATAAGCACAGAAGCCCTCTGGTAGAGCCTACAGAAGGTATTTCAACCCATGTCCTGAGCATTCTATGTGTTCTTCCCTTCCAGTAAGGCATTGTATTGAAGGTTTCACGTTCTTGCTTTTCAACGAAGGGACCACAGCAACTTCTGGTTCCCAGTACTCAATTCAGTGCTAATATTGACTGGAATGGGACTATATTTATGATGAGTTCTGAAAGTTAGAGATTTTCTTTGAGCAAGAATTCAACGTTTGTGGAATTTAACTTCTCTCACCCTCAGATTTCCTCATTTGAAAGAAAAATAGAAAAATTAATACAATGTAGACTGCTGGGAAAGTTATAACACTGTGTGCATGTAGAGTGCATGGAGCATACTAACTACCTCCTACCACTCTTTTATTTTTCCTCATTGTGTATTTAAACACCACCAAATCAGGCAAGCTCAAAAGATGTATCATTTATAATATATCAAGACTTTATGAGTAGAAAGGAGAAGGCTTTTATGTGTCCAGTCAGTCTTCATTTGCTGGCAAAAATTTTCTAATAAGTTTAAAACATAAGGTTAAAAAAAAGCAATAGACAAATACTCTTTCAGAGTAAAAGGGTTCTTAAAAGTTCATTTTAAAACCCATCGGAAGAATATTAATTACAGAATTGGAGTAGGTGTTAACATCAAGAGCTACATAGAAATAATAAATGGTTTTGATAGACTTTTTCCTTTCAACCTGCACCACCCAAATTAACATAACTCAAAGTTGTAAGTCACTACAAAAGATTATCTAGTTTAGTTGTCCCTGGCATTTGACAGATGACTATCAAAACCTAATATTACAAAACTCAAAAACTAATATTACAAAAGCCACAAGCTCTGTCATTATTTACTTTTTTTCCCCTGCCATGAAAACAATGAGCGGTACTCATCTCTTTTGTCTTCCACATTTGTATAGATATAATAAAGAATACAAGGTTATATAGATTCTTCCTAGTCTGCAAACGGAAGACTAGGATTGGAAGAATGTGTAGGTTTTCTCTAAAATATAAAATTGCTGGGTGATGGAGGAAGGATATGAACTGTTCAGTGTCTTTCTGGCCCTTCTTCCTTGGTCTTCCACATCACCATCTCTAACTCACATGATTTCAGGATTCTTTCCTTTTTTTAAAATTTTATTTTATTTATTTATTTTAATTTTTAAATTTTTTTATTAGTGAAACACCATGAGGTACAGTTGTAGACTTACAAATTTTTGTGCTTGGGTTTCAATTATACAATTGATCGAGTACCCATCCCTCCACCAGTGCCCATTCTCCACCACCAATGATTCCAGTAGTTCTCCCACCCAACCCCATCCCCCCATTCCACCCCGCCTCTGTGGCAGGGCATTCCCTTTTGTTCTCTCTCTCCTTTTGGGTGCTGTGGTTTGCAAAAGAGGCATTGAGTGGCAATCATGTTCTGTCTATATTCTACTTTGAGCATGCTTCTCCCATCCTGGGAGGATCCTCCCAACACCCTTTACTTAGTGCTCCCTTCTCTATCTGAGCTGCCTTTCCCCTATCATGTGCGGCTGGCCTTCAAACTATGGAGTGAACCTCCTAGTACTTATCTCGACTATTCTTGGGTGTTAGTCTCCTATTTTATTACTTTATACTCCACAGATGAATCCAGTATTTCTATGTATGTCCCTCTCTTTCTGACTCATTTCACTTAGAATGATACTTCCACGTAGTACCACTTGTATGTAAATTTCATAACTTCATCTTTTCTAACAGCTGTATAGTACTTCATTGTGTAGCTGTACCAAAGTTTCTTTAACCAGTCATCTGTTTTCAGGCACTCAGGTTTTTTCCAGATTTTGGCTATTGTGAACATAGAAGTGCAGATGTCATTTTGACTATACTTTTTTGCATCTCCGGGATATATTCCCAGGAGTGGTATTGCTGGGTCAAATGGGAGCTCAATTTCTAATTTTTTGAGAATTGTCCATACTTGAATTGTCCATGATTGAATTGTTCAATCCAAAAAGGTTGAACCAGAAATTTTCTCAAAGAAGAAATCCAAATGGCTAAAAGGCACATGAGAAAATGCTCTACATCACTAATCATCAGGGAGATGCAGCTCAAAACAACAATGAGATATTATCTCACACCACAGAGACTGGCTCACATCCAAAAGAACAAAAGCAACCAGTTTGGCATGCATGCGTGCATGTGGCGAGAAAGGGATTCTCCTTCACTGCTGGTGGGAATGCTGACTGGTTCAACCCTTTTGGAAAACAATATGGACAATTTCAGGATTCTTTAAAGACCCCTGTGGTGAATAGGAATGCATATTTTGTTTTTAAAATGGTTTAAATTTCTAAACATTCAGTAACTCCCCAACTATTTCTGAATCAAACACAATTGACATTTCATAAAAGAACTAAATCATGAAACAGCTAAGATGACTATGGCTCATAGGCACCTCATTACCATCACTACATTCTTTTCCCAATATCACTACAAAAAAACCCCTCAATTTAGCACCATTGTTGTTGTCATTTATTTACACTTATTCTGGTGATTATCCTCTTGCAGAATGTTTGGAATTTGAGTAATATGACCCAAACCCCACATGTAATGTGCAGGAATATCTCTCTTGTCCAACAATTAATGCACTGATAGGCCTTCAGGGCATCCTGATAAAGAAAGAGAAAGGCATTTTGAGAAAAATGCTTTGACTCTTTTAAGAACAGTGGTGACTAGGTAAACTCACACACTATGTTGTTTTGATCAGCTCAAAACAAAGTTATGTGCAAAAGACTTAATATTTGGACTGGCCTTGTAAAGAACTTGGGTGCACTTTCTTCAGAATCTACCAAATTTAAATAAATGGAGAATGATGTCTCTGAAGAAATTTTTTCTCTAAAAAATCTCTTATCCATATAATTTATATAATCTCTGAGCTGGACATTGAAGTTTCTTCTCTATTAAGGTGACTAAGATCCTGTCCTGACAACAGAGGGATGTTTTCTTCTTACTGATGCAACTTCAAATAGCAAAGCCTTTAATTAATAATTTTGTAACTAACAAAAACAGTGAGTTTACTAACTTATTCAATATCCCTATTATTAATATTTCATATATATCCTAAAGCAAATAACATGTTAAGTCACTTAATAAACAAGTGGTTATTTTATTTCACTAGTTAGCATAGAACTTTTGATAACTATAGCATATGTCGACTATATTGAAGAGACTCAGTTGAAAAAGACTAAAATCTCTTCAGTATTTATTTTTAAGACCCTCAGTAATTATTAATAAAGCTACTCTTTCATTTGTATAACTCTGGAGAAATTATTTTACAATTTTGGTTTCTTAAAATCTCTAACAGGGGGCTGGAGCAATAGCACAGTGGGTAGGGCATTTGCCTTGCACAAGGACAACCTGCATCCCATAATGTCCCCCAACCACCTCCAGGAGTAATTCCTGAGTGCAGAGCCAGGAGTATCCCCATGTGCATCGCCAGGTATGACCCAAAAAGAAAAAAAAGAAAAAAAAAGAAAAACCTCTGACAAACTACAAAGGGTTACAAGTTCAAAGTACAGGATTCAGGCTATGGTGAACTAAAAAAAATATATTTATAAAAAGCACAGGGGCTGGAGAAAATAGTACAGTGGATAGGGCATTTATTTTGCATGTGGATGATTCTGGTTCAATCCCTGGCATCCCATATAGTTCCCCAGAATTGCCAGGAGTAATTTCTTAGCCAGGATTACCCCTGAGCATCACCAGGTGTGATCCCCAAAAAAAACAAAATAAAATAAAATAAAACAAAAAGGACTATGTATTGTATGCCTGAAACTCACCATGAATAACTTTGTAAATCATAGTGGTTATTTAATAAAAAAAAATAGTTAAATAAAAAAAAGGAGCACATAAAACAAAACATGCACTGGAAGCAAATATGGTCTGAAGCTATCATATTTCTTAGATAGTGTTGCCATTAAAATGTCTTCTAAATATAAATGTTTTGTGTCTATGCCATTTTCCTTACTGTGTCTCATAAAGTCAACAAAATTCTATCAGGCATCACCTTACTTAATTCCTCTTTTCTTTTCTAGAAACCCATGTTCACACCTCATAAGCAATTAAACCCTCTATCAAGGAACCAAAGTTTCTGCTACCAAAGAAAACTGATTTCTTCATGAATATTTCAACATATTTTGAAGAGGCTAGAGAGATAGTACACCGAGACATTAGCCTTGCATGCAACTGAGTCTCCTTGCCTCGCACACAATTTAATCTACAGCACCACTTGTGGTCCCACAGGACAGAGCAAGAAATAAGCCCTGAGCACAACTGGGTTTGGCCCCAAAACCCCAAGCCCTCCAAACCACTATGTATATGAAAAACTCAATGCAAGTGCTATGTCACACCAAAGAAGCAAGAAATTCCCCACTTTTAAATTTATTTCCAATTCCAATTGGGGAAGAGGGACAGTCACAAGAATACAATGTAAAATCTTCCCTTAGTCTGATTTTATTTTCCCATTAAAAAATATTTCTCCTTTTGTTGCTATATCTGCCTTAAAATAAATAATTAATAATTGTGATTAGAAATTATTTAGATTTTTTTTCCTTTTTCATTCCACCCCCAACATGTAGAGCTCTGTTTACCTAGTAAGTGCGCATATCTATCAGTGATTAAAGCAATATCAACCCAGTTTGCTAAGCAAAATCACTCTAGTGGCTTTCGTGATTATTTCCCTGTGAACAAGGACTTGTATTCTAGGTGCACGGGCCATTGTGTCCTCAACAGCGTAGTTTATACCTTCCCTTTGAGAAACCCTCTTGGGTTTTTAGTCCTTTTAGTGTATATTATCCATCAGAAACAGTGCATAGAGAAACTACCTAGAGAAGAGAGTTGCACTTAGCCATGGATGAGGAAAAGAGAAAAAAGACATGGTGACAACGCAGGGGTCTTCAAACATCAGCTTGTCTCGGGACATCGCAGGAAGACTCAGTGATTCAATGAGTCATTTTTCTGATGACATGAATCATTTCATGAAGACACCCAGAGAGGAAGAAAGGAAAGCAACCTTGGGATAGCTGCCTTGACAACTGAATCCACCGGTACTTCCCTTTTCCATGGGTAACCACAACTCCAGGAAATGTGTGTGTGTCCTGGGGCTCATCAGCACCTGGCCAGGGTATATAAAGGGTCCAGAGTGAGGAAGAAGACATTCACCACTGAAAACACCCACCTCCTCTCACCAGACCCACCCATCCAGCCCCACACCATCACCATGACCGGCTCCTGCTGTGGTTCCAGCTGTGGCTCCTGCTGTGGCTCTTGCTGCGCTCCCAGCTGCGGGGGAGGCTGCTGCCAGCCCTGCTGCCAGCCCTGCTGCTGCCGCGACCCCTGCTGCTGCCGCCCCGTGTCCTGCCAGACCACCGTGTGCCGCCCCGTCACCTGCGTGCCCCACTGCACGCGCCCCATCTGCGAGCCATGCCGCCGCCCCGTCTGCTGTGACCCGTGCTCCCTGCAGGCCGGCTGCTGCCGCCCCATCACCTGCTGCCCCACGTCGTGCACGGCCGTGGTGTGCCGGCCCTGCTGCTGGGCCTCCACGTGCTGCCAGCCCATCTCGGTGCAGGCGCCCTGCTGCCGCCCGCCCTTCTGCCAGCCGGCCCCCTGCCGCACCACCTGCAGGACCTCAGAGCCCTGCTGCTGCTGCTGCTGAGCCGTCCCGGGGTGCAACGCCCATGGTTCTGAGCTCTGTGTTCCCAGCCTTGGCACTTCAAAGGAGGACAGACACCACTTCTGTAATCTACCTGCTCTCCAGCGACTAACTTCAAAGTAACTACTATGCCCACATACTAATGCTAATCTTGCTCTTATTCGATAATTATTAGGAAAAAATCCCATTGGTATTCCTGGCTTAAAAGAAATGAATATACAAAGATAAAAGTTCCTAATGAAAATTCAATTTAGACTCTACTTCAGGATTCTTCGTCAGGATATTTCCTCTCCTTCCCCATCCCCCCAGAATACTATTACATTTATGCTATGTATTTGTATGGTAAAATAATAAAATTTTACCTCTGAAAAGCAAATGTGTCCTCTTTTATTTTATTTATTGGTCCTTGAAAGCTTATTTTTGGCTTTAGCTATAGTAGCCAACACCAGAAAAAGTGAAGATAGAAGGTTTTTTCCCCAAGGCCTTTTTCATAGCTTTCGAATAGTTCAAGTTCATAAACTGTCATTTAATAATGATTCAAAGAAGCCAGAGTCTCTTCTGGGAAGGCCTTAAGTCACAGGGTTTGTGATAAGACTGAGTATGTGGAGAGGCTGAAGCAGGTCTCTCTAATCTTGAATTTTCTGTTTTGTTTTTTCACTTTTTGGACCACACCCAGCAGTGCTCAGGGCTTACTTCTGACTCTGTGCTCAGGGATTACTCCTGGTAGTGCTGGGGTGTGGGGGGGACCATATGTCATCCTGGGGACTGAACCGAGGTCAATCTGTGCGAAGCCAGCGCTTTACCCACAGTACAATCTCTCCAGCCCTCTAGTAGGATGATTCCTTCTATGTAAATTAGAAATGTAATAATACCTAGGATTGTCACAACAATAAATTAATATAGTCTATTTTAGTATAATATGAAAAAACATAGCTAAAGATACTGACTGACATGAAAATTATGAGCAATGAAAATCACCTTAGCTTGAAAAGACACAATTACGGAAATTAAGAAGCATATGATTAAGAGTCCCCCTCACACTCTTCCACCACATCAACAGAAACCAAATTCATATCAGCAGAGGATCGACTGGTGGTTGCCAGAGGCTGGAGAGAAAAAAATTACGGAGTTCTTATTTGATGGGTACAGTTTCATTTTGACACGACAAAAACATTGCTCGGAAAACATGTTCCTAATGGTCACAGAAGTATGTGAATGTATTTAATACCACTAAAATGCACCCCCAAAATGGTCAAGAGAGCAATCTTTATGTCATATGTATTTTATCACAACATTTTAAATGAGAACAGTGGAAAGCCACCGACGGCAGAGGACTACTGAGGCGTAAACTCTATAATTCCACCCCACTCCCAAATGGATGGCCTGAGCGGGGAGGGGGTTGATGTGGGCACTGTGGAGGGAGTGGGGAAAGTGTCCTGAGAATTCTCCTCTGAAGGCTTGCAAAGTTCCTGAAATATATGCAGTGATGGAGCGATAGCACAGCGGGTAGGGCGTTCGCCTTACACGCGGCCAACATGGCCGACCCGAGTTCGATTCCTCCGCCCCTCTCGGAGAGCCCGGCAAGCTACCGAGAGTATTCGATATGCCAGACACAGATGTAGACCAGTATTAATAATTAAAGAGTGAACTGGAAAATTCTTCCCCTTTTGGAAAAACCACAATTTTTAAAATCATGGTAACATATTGATATCCACTTGCCTTGCCCTTCCGAATCCTTCACAGTTGGAAAGGACATTGACTACTAAAGACATCAGTTCACTCTCAGTAAGGAAGCCATGCGCATGGCAGGCTATTCTGTGCTATCCAAACATCAGGGACAAAAGCATCCCCAAATTACAGAAATGGAGACTTTTGAAATCCTGGCCTTTGAGATCATATATAAACCTTACATAGCAAAATATAATGACTCTCATTAAGTAAAGAAAACAAGTCTTTTATGAGTACGTGAGCATATTTCTTAAAATGCCTGAAGAACTTATTAATCTGCAAGTATGTTTTGAAACAGAACCCACAAAACCAAAAAAATGAACATGTGTTCTGTAGCTCTTGAGCACCTGGGCAGGTATATATAGGGCCCGGGAATGGGGAGGAAGACATTCACCCCTGAAAACCACCCACCTCGTCTCACCAGACCCACCCATCCAGCCCCACACCATCACCATGATTGGTTCCTGCTGCCAGCCCCGCTGCTGCCGCCCCGTGTCCTGCCAGACCACCGTGTGCCGCCCCGTCACCTGTGTGCCCCACTGCACGCGCCCCATCTGCGAGCCATGCCGCCGCCCCGTCTGCTGTGACCCGTGCTCCCTGCAGGCCGGCTGCCGCCGCCCCATCACCTGCTGCCCCACGTCGTGCACGGCCCTGGTGTGCCGGCCCTGCTGCTGGGCCTCCACGCGCTCCCAGCCCATCTCTGTGCAGGCGCCCTGTTGCCGCCCGCCCTTCTGCCAGCCGGCCCCTTGCCGCACCACCTGCAGGACCTCAGAGCCCTGCTGCTGCTGAGCAAGGTGGCGTTGCCAAACTTCTCCCTCATCTCTTTGCATGAGCTCCGTAGGTATTGAACACCACCGTGCAGATGACTATTTCTGCGGAATACCTATGCCTCTCAGGACCTCAGGCTAACCTGATATCACATGTCTATTTTCTAATAAACATATTACTTTCAGGATAGTAATGTGGTTTTTGTCCTTTATCCTCTCAGTATGGTCAGAGATGTGGTGGATTTGGTTATAGACCACCCTGCAATAAAGCCAGTATCACCATAAGGTTATTTACATGAATGTGTTGGCTTCCTAGTGCAGAGATAAATTTTGTTTGCACTGTGCTATATTCTATTAAGTGCAAAATGGTTTTATGTCTAAAAATCAATTTGTAATGCTTAGGTTAAAAGAAATTTGTTGCCTAAAAAGTCTTCTAAATCTAGTTCTCTTTTGATTCCTCACTAATTCAGTTACTTTGTCCTCTGAAGTTGCAAAGTTATTCATGAGGGTTGTAAATAACCTTTTCTCTCGAATCAAACTGATTATATTTAGATTTTAACAACCTCCTGTGGATCAGAAATATTCTTGCTATCATCTAGTGGGGTGAATTCTCCCTAGAATTTTTCAGTTTACCCAAATCTACCAATGGAGTTGTTACAGGCAGATAAGTACTCTAGGGAAATAATAAAACTTAAGCAGAGATTCTCTAGCCTTGAAGTAGCCCAAAGGCATAAAGACCACATTATTATGAAATACAAATCCTGAACTCTTTAGAGAGCAGAAATTCAAGGTCTGACCCAGAGAAGAAGCTACAAAAGGATCTTTGAGATGATGAAAACACCCTCAACAGAGTCAGGGATAAAAATATGAAGATACCATCAACAGTGCAAGGCTTTCCTGGGACAATGCCTGGATTAACTCTTATATGCAAAACTCCAGGGGAAAAAAATCAAAACAAACTGTCTATCCTCCAGTTGTTTTTTGCTCAAGCGGGCCCAGTAATGTCTCCATTTTGAGACTTGTTACTGTGTTTGGCATATTGAATACGTCACAGGTAGCTTGCCAAGCTTTGCCGTATGGGCGAGATACTCTTGGTAGCTTGTCGGGCTCTCCAAGAGGGGTGGAGGAATCGAACCTGGCTTGGCAGGGCTGGCAAGGCAAATGCCCTACCTCTGTACTATCGCTCCAGTAAGGGGAAAATCATATGGAATAATTGTATAAAAGCTCCTCCCCAAAACCATTTAGGGTTTGTTCATTGAACCATGTTCTCCCTTGAACACATATCTTGTCTGCTTGTCTCTAGGTCTCTTTGCTTGCTTTTTCCACACTGGAGAAATCCGTGTCCTCTCTTGAGCATTTGCTACCTCTCTTTCCCTCCTTAATTTCTTATTTTTATTTTCTCTCTTTTTCCCATCTTTCTTAGTTTTATTTTTGGGAGTTTTGATCAGAGCTTAATCCTAGCTCTGCACTGAGGGATCACTCCTGGCAGTGCTTAGAAAGACCATATGGAATGCCAGGATTCAAGCCTGGGGCAGCTGAGTACAAGGGAAGCACCCGACTCACTGTATTATCTCACTGTCCCACTGCTCACATCAAAGTAAGTTTTATTCAATAAAAAAATGTCTTGCTTCACTATTTCTCCTCCTGAAATTGTTTTCTGTAAGTGAAAGATAATGTACTCAGAAAGCTTATGCCAAGGTTAGGACTGACTTTTCATTCCTTCAAAGAGGAATACCTCACTTCAGCCTGAGTCCACAGCTCCTTGGGAAATCAGGTGGCAGGAATTCCATGCCATACAGAACACATGGAGTTTAGGCATAGCATGACAGCTGCCTCATGGGGCTGGTGAAACATGGGTATTTGTGCCTTGCAACTGTGCTTGCAACTAACTTTACCAGTTCTGACCCACACCAGGCATTTTTTGAGCACTGGTAGTCAAGGTAGGTTGAGCAGAGGGGTGGAAGTATTCTTTTTTTTTGAAGCAACCTCCCTTATTTCTCATTTTACCTAGCCACTGGCAATAGAACCACTACAGTTGGAGACTTCACAGTGTATTTCTTAAATAATGAGACTTGAAGATAGAAATTACTCCTTGGTTCACAGGCTGCAGAATAGACATCATGCTAGCATGCATCAGAAAAACAGTCAGGGTTTAAGGCATTTGCCTTGCTTGTGGTCAACCCCATGATAGAGGTGTGTCATCTAGAAAAAAGCACAGGAACAACTGACTAGGAAAGGAGCTTGAAAGTCAGCAATGAAACTGTTGCAGGTGTCTTGAATGAAATGGGGAGCAAGGAAGATAGCTCTTGAGAAAACAGCACTTCTAATGGGAGATAAAAAGGAAACATATGGGGGGGTGGAAATTAGGAATATGACCCTAAGGAGAGGCAATCATCTCATCTATATGGAATGTCACAAGGGAGGCCTAGATGGTGCCTGATAAACTGTATGACCTAAGCTCTGCCATGTAATCTAAACAACCAGACACCAGAAAATAATCATTTCAGCATCCTCCCCTCTGTATTAACGGCCCACATTCTTAGAACATAATAGAGAAATGCTCAGTCATGTTAAAAAGGCATAAAAGGAGGACAGTTTCTGCCTTTTTCTGGAATCATTCTTCAGGAGACCCCTCCCATAATCCAGCATCTCCCCTACCTTATCTTTTATTCCCTTGTCTTCCTCTAAATAAAGTCTTTTCTGAATTTAGCCTCTTAATCTCCAGTCCCTTGATTTCAATCTTGACTTCTTGAGGCCAAAAATTTGAGCAACTGCACCTGCTATCATTGGAAGTGATTCTCACCACCTGAATTCCCAGGAAGTTGTTGACCCAGGCTGGAACAAGAAATTTTTCCTTGCAGGAAAATAAAAGTCATTTCTCATCTCAGCACAGGTGTACCAGGTCTATCTCTTGCCCTTACCAAAAAAAAAAAAAAAAAAGACTATCTGAAAGAAGTGAAACAGTGAAACAAAATTCTTTTATTGTAAGAAATCCAGGGGTCTGAATGAGTTGGGTTTGATGACTGGCATCCCATATCGTCCCCCAAACACCATTAGGAGTACTTCTGAGTGCAGAGCCAGGAGTAACCCCTGAGCACTACCTGATGTACCACCCTTCCACCTCCACAAAAAAATAAAAGGAAAGAAATTCAGGGAAGGAGGAGAGAGAGAGAGAGAGAGAGAGAGAGAGAGAGAGAGAGAGACAAACAGACAGACAGACAGACAGACAGACAGAAGACAGCTTCTTCAGAAGGGAAAAAGCAGAAAATGGCCATGGGGAGAAGGTCACATATAGTTTCTCCTAATTGACTTGTCCTGGGTTCTCTGTATTCATAAGAGTTACTCTCCTTGGATTCTAGAAAGCTCTTACATCTATCTTCTTATGATCTTTAGATTCTTCTCTAGCTTCATAGTTCTGAAGTGAACTCTTTTCTGGGTGTTGTCTAGGTTTCTCCAACTCCAAAGAGCTCAGAATTTGCATCCCAATGGGATATGTTTCTCATGCCTTTGGGCTACATCGGGATAAATGATAAATGACATTTTCCTCTTGTTTTATTATTTTTTAAAAAATCATTTCCAGCACCCACAACCCTCATCCATCTGCCTGAAACAAAAATAATTGCAGTTGGAAAGGGTGTCCACCAGCAAAGCTGGGGGAGGGGCGTGGGGGAGAGGGTGGGGGGAAGAGGTTTAAAGGGAGGTGTGGAGAGCTCTGATTTTCCACATACATATTTTAGTAGGAGTGTTTTTTTCCCAGGAAACTCATACATATTCATAAGGGAGAACAGGGAGCATATGCAGCTAAGGAACATACAAAGAACATTTATTACAAGTACAGAAAATGGAGAAGCACCATCTTGTGGCTATGTATTTCAGTATGGGTATAAGCCCTCCCATTGATCATCGATTTGCTCGAGCGGGCCCAGTAACGTCTCCATTGGAGACTTTGTTGTTACTGTGTCTGGCATATCGTATACTCTCGGTAGCTTGCCGGGCTCTCTGAGAGGGGCGGAGGAATCGAACTCGGGTCGGCCATGTTGGCTGCGTGCAAGGCGAACGCCCTACCACTGTGCTATCGCTCCAGCCCATGGATACTAAAATATACAGCCCCAAGATGATGCCTCTCCGTGAAGACCAATAAGGCTAAGTCAAAATGGTTTCTATTCAGTCTCAGCTGACTGGTACTGTCCAACCAAGAACCTAGAATCTTTAGCTGTACAAAAATGCTTTTAAAGTTCTGCCTGGCCATATCAGAGCAAAGAATATTGATTCCCAGAGAGAGATTGTTATACCCTCCAAACTATAAACCTCAGGCCAGTCTGTTTTAGCTTTATTTAATCCCAGCAGAGAGGAGGGGAGTGGAGGAAGGAGGGAGGGAGAAGGGAGGAAGTCATACAGTTTTTGCAGTTGGAAGGCAATGAATAATAAAAAAATGTAGTAACTTTCTTACTAACATAATTTAAAAGTAATTATAATCACAGATGTTAAGAAAAGACCCAATTTGCTTTGCTGTTTGTTCATGGGAAGCACACGCTGGGCAAAGAAGTCAGTGCTTATCTCTCTGCAGATTCAGGCTCTTGTCCTTAAAAGAGGAGGGCTCAGTTTACCTTAGCCAGTTGTTGGGAGCAGCCCCCCTCCTTTTCTGATAAACAGGGAGTTAGCAATTATCCATTATAAAATTCTTTCTCAGAGCTTAGGCTCACAGGGAGACTAAGTTCATGGGAATTACCTAAGGCAAATGGCCAGACAAGGATCTGTTAGATCCTGGCATCCTCTGTAACACTTGCCAAGAGCCCAATTTTTATTTAAAAAGATCTATAAGAAAACCCTTATCTTTAATTTCCCTGCATTCCCTGTAATACAAAGAGTCATAGATAGATAACGTAGTCCAATACAAAGTTCATTTGGGGATCTCCTTCTCTCTCTCTCTCTCTCTCTCTCTCTCTCTCTCTCTCTCTCTCTCTTCTATTTTCCAATAAACTTTTCTATTTTCTAACTCTGCTTTTGAGCCTCTTTATTCAATATTTTCATTCTAAAAAATATTGAAGAACCTGAGACTGGCGAATGAACACAGAGACCCATCACCACCACTTCTGCCTCACCTGCATCATCCTCATGTTGCAGGAATTTCCAGAGAAGATAAATAGCGATGTGACTGCAGTAAGACTAGACAACTCTTTTTCAGACCATTTGTTATTTTTGGACTGGAGCAATAGCACAGCGGGTAGGGCGTTTGCCTTGTACGTGGCTGACCTGGGTTCGATTCCTCTCAGAGAATCCGGCAAGCTACTGAGAGTATCCTGTCCTCAAGGCAGAGCCTGGCAAGCTCCCCATGGTGTATTTGATATGCCAAAAACAGTAGCAACAAGTCTCACAATGGAGACGTTACTGGTGCCTGCTCAAGCAAATCAATGAACAAAGGGGGGACGGTGCAGACAGACTTTTCTTAATATTAGAAATAAAGTCAGCAGTGGTCCAGTTTCAAGACAAAGAATTTTACTATAAATATTTGGAAAGTGACCGCCAGGGATTAATTACCATAGTGGGGTGATAACAACAAGTCTCACAATGGAGACGTTACTGGTGTCTGCTTGAGCAAATCTAAGAACAATGGGAGGACAGTACTTACAGTGCTTATATTGGGTTGATAAACTGGGAATTAGATGCAATTTGAATGCAGGCACATGGAGCTGATGAGACAAAAGTGTAATGACAAATAAGAAGCTGTATGTAATGCAAATTATGAAACTGTAATGAGAATTGAGAAAATGTGATGGGGACCAGGAAACTGAAACTGACCACGTAAGTCATGTTAAAACTTATTCATACTGTGATCTTTGAATGTTAAATAAAGGCCTAGCATTTGTGGTGCTAATTTTTTTTTTAATTTTTATTAGTGAGACATCATGAGGTACAGTTGTAGACTTACACATTTTTGTGCTTGGATTTCAATTATACAATGATCAAATACCCATCCTTCCACCAGTGCCCATTTCCTACCACCATGGATCTCAGTATCCCTCGCTCATTTGTTTTTTAAGGCCAAACATTTGTGGTCCAAAATATGTGGACCATCATTTCCAAGTTAGTTTTAAGATTTTTTTTTAAAGACCATTTTTTTTGAGAACTCTCTCTGGTGCGAGGGCCCTGGGGTGTCAGTTGGGGTCAAGGCACTATTGTGTCACCTATTTTTACTGGTTCTACAACAATAGCCTGACTCTAAAAAGCTGTTTAAAGGGCTCTCTATATCTTCTTTTGAAGTACTTAAATTTTATTTCATGCTATAAATGAAAAATATCACTAAATCATTTTTGATATATACTCATTGGAGACTGAGTCAAAAACTGGCTATTTGCCATATCAAACATGTCTTTTTTGTTGTTGTTCTAGACTAAAAACTTTGAAGTTAAAAGACATTAATTTACCTTTTAGAAATGTGTTCATTGAGTTTAAAAAAAATAGACACTTTTTAAATACCAGGCACTGTCCTGAATGCTTGAGAAACACATTTAATCCGTACAATAACTCTGTAGTTGTAAGAACACACAGACAGTGAGTGGCAGCATTTTCAGTCAGGTCTTAGATTAAGTGGCACTAAGAAACTGCTTATGACCTGTCACAAATGTCAACATCACAAAGCTTTGTCAATTATTAAAGCATAAGCCATATTTTCTGTCCCCAAATGAATTTTGTCTACAGGGCAGTGGGGATGAGCATTTTGCCTCGGGATAAACATTCTAGACTCACAATCCATACTAGATTTTTCTTACCACAACTACAACAATAAAAGGATAATTTGGTGAAGGATGTTTTAGCTAATCTTATTGGCATAAACATTTTGCAATATACATGCACATAAAATCATCATATCATACACCTTAAAACCACACATTATTGTATGTCAATTATATCTCGATAAGTGTATGGGACCAAGCAAAGAAAAGAGTGTACAACTTTTCAATCTAGGCTCTAGTTACTGTTTTGGGAAACATCCCATATATGTCCATAGGCAAGAAAAAGAATAGTAAAGATCTTCCTGGATTCTTCCTCTCCTGTCAGTCAATGGTCTGTCAATTTACATTCCTCTTAAGTTGTAAGATACATTTAAAATTTCATGTGGGTAGCTATAGCTCCCAGGGACTGAGACACATTCTTTTGAGTGAAGGTCTGATCACAGAGTAATCCAAAATCCTAGCTGATGAATGGCACCGGGGTAAAGCTGAAAGGTATTGAGAAATTTTCCCCCTGCAATTCCTTGGAGGTGATTTCTCCGTGTCAGCATCATCACGCCTCTACCAGAGCCCTAGCAGATCAGCTGCCTGCTGTTCTAAGGTGCCTCCCCTAAACAGTAGATAGCATATTTTAGCCATGTTAATAGAAAATAAGAAACTCCACCGTTTCGCTTCATAGTCTTAGCAACAATGTCAAGGTATATTAGGAAAAACACTTCTTGTGACATGATTCTTTATTACACATGCACAAGAAAAATAAGCATAAAAAAAGTTCCAGAAATAAAAATCTCAGAGGCAAAATCATCTTCTCTGGCAGGAAGGACATATAAGGGTAAAAAAAAATAGGAAAAATGGAAGCCAGTCTTAGAGGTTATTAATAGTCCCAAACCTAGCTGGTTTGCAAAAATACACTATCTTTCCCACACAAGTAAATGAATTGCTGGCCCATCTAAGGCATAAGCGTTCCATCAAATTATGTGCTGTGTAAATGTATCTCCACAGAATCCACACACAAGAAAAGATCAAGACCTGACCCATTCACATGGAGACTTTTCAGGGGATCTTTGAAGGATCAAGAATAGGATCTCGACAATACTCTCAAAATTCCTAAATGCTTAATCTTTTCTTCTTTCTTTCCAAATTGCAGTTCACTTTTGGAACGTTTTGGCTTGGTTTTTTTTTTTTTTTAACAAGTTTGGCTTTCTACTCCTCATTAGCATTATCAGGAGCTGTTATCTCAGATGGCTATGCTGAGATTTTGATGATGAACAGCAGAACACTTTTCTATCTGAGATGCAACAAGTAAGTAAGTAAGTAAGTAAAGGCCCTCCCCGTTGATCAACGATTTGCTCGAGCGGGCCCAGTAACGTCTCCATTGGAGACTTTGTTGTTACTGTGTCTGGCATATCGAATACGTCACGGGGATCTTGCCAGGCCCTGCCGTTCAGGCGAGATACTCTCGGTAGCTTGCCGGGCTCTCCGAGAGGGGCGGAGGAATCGAACTCGGGATGCAACAAAGAGGTCTTTAATGAGATCATGAGTGAGCCACCAACAATGCAATCATTAGTCAAAACAAAATTCTACTTAATTGGCTAAAAGATAAACAAAAAATCATGAGCATCTGGCCAGGGTATATAAAGGGCTCAGGAGTGGGGAGGAAGATATTCACTCCTGAAAACACCCAACAACTCACACCAGACCCACCCATCCAGCCCCACACCACCACCATGACCGGCTCCTGCTGTGGTTCCAGCTGTGGCTCCTGCTGCGGCTCTTGCTGCGCTCCCAGCTGCGGGGGAGGCTGCTGCCAGCCCTGCTGCCAGCCCTGCTGCTGCCGCGACCCCTGCTGCTGCCGCCCCGTGTCCTGCCAGACCACCGTGTGCCGCCCCGTCACCTGCGTGCCCCACTGCACGCGCCCCATCTGCGAGCCATGCCGCCGCCCCGTCTGCTGTGACCCGTGCTCCCTGCAGGCCGGCTGCTGCCGCCCCATCACCTGCTGCCCCACGTCGTGCACGGCCGTGGTGTGCCGGCCCTGCTGCTGGGCCTCCACGTGCTGCCAGCCCATCTCGGTGCAGGCGCCCTGCTGCCGCCCGCCCTTCTGCCAGCCGGCCCCCTGCCGCACCACCTGCAGGACCTCAGAGCCCTGCTGCTGCTGCTGCTGAGCAGTTTGCACTGACTGGACTGTCTGAGCACATAAACAGCCTCCTGTACAAGCCGCTTCCCCCTTGCTCTAACAGGCGTCCCGCCCGAGAGAGCCATCAAGACCCCAAGTCTATCAGGATACTAAATGGAGATGGAGAACTCACCCAAGACCTGGGTCACTCGACACCATGAAACAATAGCATTCTTCTTCCCATCTTAGGTCCTGGGTGTGATGCCATGCTTGCTTTCCAATAAACTCTTCCTTGACCCAGCAAATCCAACTTTCTTTGACTATTCATTCCGAGTTCATTGTATTTGACCAGAGTGAAAACATGCCACCAACCTATCATCTGCGAGCCATGCCATACACAGTATGAAAGACGATAAATGTTAGCACCAAGTGAAAAGCACTCTTTTTCGACGTCTTCTAGGGAGAGGAATAATTTTCCTAAGAACTCAAGTAAAAAATCAGGATATTCAAAAATCAAAACAAGACACACTGTGCTGGGTGACAATGGGAAAGAGAAGGCAAAATGAGGAAAGCAAGAACGCCTGAAGGTTGGCACTAGTGTTAGATGAAGGGGCAGAAGTCAGTGTGTCGAGGGGAGACCATGGGATGTTCAACCACAAAAGCTCTGCCGAAGGCTATTGGGAGAAGGTGTTCAAAAGATGGTGTTGCTGTAGCACATGGGTACAATAAAGAAGGGCAAATTTGGAAATATTGGGGCCTTGATCCAGAGACACACAAAAGAATCTTGGAACCGAGCAGCTTGCTGTTGAGATTTCTCTAGACCCTAATTCTCTAAGGTTTTGGACTTCTAGGAGCTTGAGGCCACTCTTTCAGCCACACGACATCCTATGTTATTCATAGCAGGGAAGACAAATAGATTATCTAGCACCTGCCTGTTCAGCAGGTTTGAGTGGTGGTAGGAAATTCAGAATAATGGTGGTGGGAAGGTGTGATGGTGGTGGGACTGGTGTCAAAATATTGAATGTAATCCATTATTGTGAACTATTTTTTGAAAATAAAATTTAAAAAAAAGAAATAAATCAAAAGGCCAGTGCACAGGTCCAGGGATACTCAGAGCTTAACTTGATAATGCCCAGGGATGGTCAAGGCTGATGTGGAAGACATATAAACACAGACAGAGGCATTAACCAACATTAATGGGGTTGGGGGGCACAGAAAGCTTTCACACATGTTATACTTACTATTGTGTGTTTAAAATCATGATTTCAAAGTGCAATTTGCCCATTACTAATATTTCTATCATTAAGCTATCATAAAATGTATTTTTAAATGAGAGACAAAATTGTGCACTTTACTAACTCACTTTGGGAATCAGCTAGAATAAATGATATAACCTGGCTAGGAATGAGGGCCACAGGTTTTATGTCTAATTCTCCCCACTATGCACTGAAGTAAGTACATCTCTAGCCTCTCCTTTCAGCAGAATCTTTAAGCGTTGTGCATAATAGATTTAATAAATGGGGGATATAAAAATATTGGTCTCTACCCTTATAAATATTAAATGGTTGAAAAGATGTCATATAAAGTTTTTGATCTCTCCTAGTCTGTGGTTCTGTCTAACCATCCTTCAACCTCATGCAATCATGGTTATCAGAGGACATAAGCATTTTTATTGATAATGACACATTTTACATTTTAGAGTAATTCTATCATTCTACAAACCAATACCTCCAACTTGTAAAAGTTAAGTATGTGCTTCTCTTCACTATTGGAAGGGAGGCGGTGAAAGCTACCACAAACAATAACAATACATTCTTTTGGCTATCACATTTTTTCAGCCCCCTGTCAAGCCCTAAATGTACAGAAAATCACAGCCTTTCTTTTAGCATCTACAAGAACTGTTTTCATTTTAATTTTGCTAAAATTTATTTTCATCTCTTTGCATTCATACTAGTTGAATAATTCTTGATTATCTATTTCCTATCTTGTCTCATAAATTCTGTGATTCAGGTAACTATTTCCTAACTGCTGCTTTTCTGTCTTTGGTTCCCCTTCATACATTTTATTTATTGTGCTATCGGTTTGATATGCTTTCTTAGCCTACCTGTTATAAAATGACATAAGTTGAAGAGAAAATCCCATTTTGAGGAATAAGTATTGTCGAGATAATTCATACTGCAGTACTTTTTATAAAATTTTGGTGTGATATCCTAATTTTAGGAAATAAATTTTAATCCTTTTATTTTCATGCTACTCATAATAATTAGAATAAAACAGGTATTTTTCTCTAACATATGTGTTCTTAAGTAATAAACATGTCTCCAAGTCCTACTAAATGAAGTTGAGGAGAAACCAGAGAAACTGGAGAGTTTGACTTTCTGGAAAGCTCTGTAAGTGTCTGTGAGTTTATTCATTTCTACCTGATTTATCAAACATAATAATCTGGGAGCTGAAGAGATAGTATAGTGGATAGGGTACTTGCCTTGTACACAGCCAAC
Source organism: Sorex fumeus (assembly GCF_029834395.1). Lineage (NCBI taxonomy): Eukaryota > Metazoa > Chordata > Mammalia > Eulipotyphla > Soricidae > Sorex > Sorex fumeus. The sequence goes on along the minus strand of NW_026606120.1, from coordinate 74,806,798 downwards.
CTGGGTTATATACCTGGTACCCTATATGGTTCCCCGAACCTGTCAGGAGTGTTTTGTGAGCACAGAGCCTCAAACACTGCCAGATATTGCCCCCAAACAGAAAAACAAAGATGATAATATTATTAATATAAAGAACATGGAGATAGACTTATATGAGCATTGACTGGTAGTTTTTAAATATTTTTTTTCCTGGGAATGTGGTGACGTTTGGTGACCCCCAAACTGCATTGCTTGATGAGTGGGAGTCACTTTGTCAGGTGACTTAACCACAAGTGCAGAAACAAGGTTGGGACTCTGGAGGGAAGTGACAGCATTGTTCAGAAATGAAGCATTACCATTTCCACCAAGGACAAACACATTTGATGAGTACTATCAGAGCAATCAGGAATGACCAATTTGGAGACCAATTTGGGGATATATTAAATATAATTCAGCATTCTAACAATCAAAGGGCATTGAAAACGCTTGTTTAAAGAGTAACAAGATAAAAATGCTACTCATCATCATGGCACAGAGCAGGCTGGGGCCTATAAAAGGCCCGAGGTAGAGCAAGAAGCTAGTCCTAACTCAGAAACTCCTCCAAGCAACTCAGCTCCCAGCCCAACTCCTGACACCATGGCCTGCTGCACCACTAGCTTCTGTGGATTCCCCAGCTGCTCCACTGGTGGCAGCTGTGGTTCCAGCTGCTGCCAGCCCAGCTGCTGCCCAACTAGCTGCTGCCAGCCCAGCTGCTGCCCAACCAGCTGCTGCCAGCCCAGCTGCTGCCAGCCCAGCTGCTGCTCATCCGGCTGCGGTGGGTCTGGCTCTGGCATTGGAGGTGGCCAGGGGGGAAGCGGTGGAGCTATGACCTGCCGCGTCAGGTGGTGCCGCCCTGACTGCCGCGTGGAGGACACTTGCCTGCCCCCCTGCTGTGTGGCCAGCTGCACCCCCCCAACCTGCTGCCAGCTGCACCATGCCCAGGCCTCCTGCTGCCGCCCATCCTACTGTGGCCAGTCCTGCTGCCGCCCAGCCTGCTGCTGCTGCCGCTGCCCAACTGGCTTCTGTGAGCCCAGCTGCTGTTGATCCCACCTGCTGCCAGTCCTTCTACCACCAGCCCATCTGCCATTACCCCGCCTGTTGAAAACCTCAATGTAATTGGAACCCTGAGGAACAAAGCACGTTAAAGCCAACTGTTGCAGAATCAGATGAACTGCTGAGCTCCAATAACCACAGTCTGACTTGCAGCATCTTTTCATGCAGTTACATAAATTTTCCTAAGAAATAAAGTTGATTCTTAATAGATTTCAAACATAGTTCGTGGACCTAGATATCAACTGATGCCTTACAATGGAAATAGAAATCTGAAATATTCCACTATAAATATCATCACAAGTTTTTTCAACAGCTGATGGCAGTTTGGCATTAATAAAAAAATTATTCTTCAGTGATGAAACCATTGTTGCCTTTTTTTCCCCCCTTAGACTTTTAAAAATCGCTATTGGAGTACTGGGAATTTTCAAACCTCAATAAATGTGACCTGAGCCTGTGGTGTTTCTTTGCTATTTGATCATGACCATCCTGTTGTTCATCAATTGCCTCAAGCAGGCCCCAGTAACGTCTCCTTCGTCCTAGCCCTGAGTATTTTTTTAAAGTGCCATATTAAAAGCTCTTTCAGGGTTAGGAGAATGAGACCCATCATTGTTACTGGTATTTGGCATATTGGGTACACCACGGAGAGTTTGCCAGACTCTGCCGTGTGGGCAGGATACATTTGGTAGCCTGCCATTTTGTCCAACCTTTGCTATTAAGGTTTTGATAATGATTTTTTTTTTTTTTGCTTTTTGGGTAACACCCAGCGATGCTCAGGGGTTACTCCTGGCTCATGCACTCAGGAATTGCTCCTGGCAGTGCTCGGGGGGCCATATGGGATGCTGGGAATTGAACCTGTGTTGGTCATGTTGGTTGCGTGCAAGGCAAACGCCTTACTTGCTGTGCTATCACTCCATCCCCGATAATGATTTTTTATATAAAGGTAAAGGTAAAGGCCCTCCCGTTGATCGTCGATTTGCTCGAGCGGGCCCAGTAACGTCTCCGTTGGAGACTTTGTTGTTACTGTGTCTGGCATATCGAATACTCTCGGTAGCTTGCCGGGCTCTCCGAGAGGGGCGGAGGAATCGAACTCGGGTCGGCCATGTTGGCCGCTTGTAAGGCGAACGCCCTACCCGCTGTGTTAAATTTATTTATTGAATCACCGTGAGAGCAGTTACAAAGCTTTTGGGTTTAAGTCTCAGTCATACAATGATGAAACACCCGTCCCTTCACAAGTGCACATTTTCCACCACCAAAAACCCCAGTATAACCTCCATCCCACACCCTCCCCCTACCTGTGTGGCAGATGATATCCACATTACTCTCACTCTACTTTGACTACATTCAGTATTTCAACATCAGACCCATTATTATTATTTGGAATTTAACCTTAACACTCAGACCTGCCAAAAAGGCAGCATTAGACTATTTGTTTTCTATTGCTGATTATGAATAGTATATGATGTCATGCAGCTGCTATTGTGGCTGCGTGATTTTGGAATTTTGAAATTTTAGTAATTAAATCTGGAGGGATTTCTGCCAAAAGCTACGGGGTCTGATATTTGTTTCTGAGTCCCTTAATGACCATTAAGCAGCTTGATCAGTTGCCAGAGCGGTTGTTCGTGGGCAGTGACTCGGAAGTCTCATTGGGACGGGGGAGGAAAGGGCTGGCTCCACCCCTATCCTATGAGGCCCCATGTGTCTTATCACTGCGGGATCCCTACCTGACTGTCCATTGGCCTCTGGAAGATGGCGGCAACTGAGCTGCTGGGAGAACAGGCGAAGGGACAGCACCTTTTCCCACCTGGGGTGGCCCAGTGCTGGAAACCTAATCCGAAGTCTAAATACGTTTCTGCCAAAAGCCGCTGGGTTCTGAGATTTTTTTTCTGAGTCACTGGGATCATGGCCATTAAGCAGTTTGATCAGTAGCCAGAGGGGTCTATTGATGAGAAAATTATTTAACTAACTACTCCAGAAGATCAATTTTACAAGAAAGGAGTTCTATGCTAGTTAGCTTCATGAGCATTGCCAAGTTCATTAAAATTTTTATGTGTTTCTGTGTATAATTCTTTCAATTGTTCAGGATATTAAGAGTGTAACATATAACTAGAAAGACACCAAGCATGAGATTGTACAGTACAAGTGTATATATATATATATATAGAGAGAGAGAGAGAGAGAGATGCTATACAGATATATGTCTGTAAAGACATCTTGACCTCTACTTACTACTTTGTATCTAAAAATTTATGAATTCTGAGCCAAATATCTTCATGGTCCTACCACCTACTTCTAACCTGTAAGGTCAACAACTGAGTTTCCTTACTTACATTGTCCCTTCCAGATAAAGAGTAGGTCATTCTCTAAACTGACACTGACAATCGGTCCCCATGGATGTTTGCAGGTTAAAGAAATTCAAGTCAAATAATGTTACATACATTAATGCCATCCTGAAGATTCATAGAGAACGTTATAATAGCCATGATACTGAAATGTTCTGTAATAAAGGATTCTTTATAACCATCATTCTTAAACAAATTTAATCCTCTATCCATTACCAACTAACGTTTGATTACACCCGGGCTCCTCAAAAAGTGCTACATAAAGGAAATTTTGACTAATGTGCTTATGATACCTACATAATTCTCTCATGTACTATGAAATAGAGAATATATGTCCAGTGCGGGGATATGAATGAGTATCTAATTTGCATAAAAAGGTAATTAAATCTGGACACCTTTGGCTAGACATAATCTGAGTACTACCAAGTTTACTGCTCTTCTAGAATCTTTGTGAGAAGAAAGGTAAATTTCTTTCCCTGAGGGGACAGGGTTCTCAATGGGACACAACATGTACATTCACAAACAATAACTCCAATTTCCTCATACACAACTCTCTTTTCTCCTATCAATTTGGGAAGATTTATACTAGATAGACATTTTACTTAGCAGGAAATCAGTTAATAAACATTGAATGAAAAAGTCATGATGACATTCAGGGGACAAGAGAAATACCTTGTTACTTGGGTTAGGATAAATAGCTGAGTTGAGAGCAAGTGTTTCGATTTTATCATTGCATTTTTAATAAAAATGCTTAAAAAGCGGTCTTCCTTTGTTTGGATCCTAAATGTTTAATATGCTGAGTCCAAAATATATATATATATGTGTTTAAGATGTCCAGCTATTGCCAATGGAGACGTTACTGGGTCCGCTGGAGCAAATCGATGAACAACGGGAGAACAGTGACAGCGACAGTGAAAATGTCCAGCAAAGGTTACTAGCTTGGAATTTCAGAACAGAAACAGAAATTAGAAGGGAAAAATTGTGTGTTCATTTGGCTGGTAATTAACCATGTCTTATCTCAGTAATCTAGTAAGGCAAATGCATATGATTAGCAACTGTTAAAACTGAGTTTCAGGAATTTAGAAAATTCCTAAAACTTGTAACTAGAAAGTTTTGATGAAATAGAAAGTTATATGATGAAGAATAGCTGAGATCAGCACCAGGAGGATTACTCCATAACTTAGAGGCCAGCCGGGTATCCTAGAGGAAAGGGCAGTTCAGATAGAGAAGGGAGCACCAAATAAAGGATGTTTGGAGGATCCTCCCAGGAGGGGAGATGCATGTCGAAAGTAGACTATGGACTGAACATGTTTGCCACTCAATGCCTCTTTTGCAGACCACAACACCCAAAAGAAGAGAGAGAACACAGGGGATTGCCCTGCCACAGAGACAGGGGGGATGGGGGGATGGGGGTGGGAGGGATATTATCCATGGTGGTGGAAAATGGGCACTGGTGGAGGGATGGGTATCTGATCATTGTATAATTGAAACCAAAGCACAAAAAATTGTAAATCTACAACATTAAAAAAAATAAAATAAAATAAAATAAAGGGGGAAAAAAAAGAAAGAAAAATAACTCAGAATGTTAGTATTTGTAAATAGAAGGTAACCAGTCATTGAAATAAAAACTCTCTAAGAGAATGATTTTTAAAAAATATTTTAATGTAATGCTACTGAATTTTCCCCCTAAAGAGTATAATAGAAAATGTAATTTATATTTAAACAAAATTAAAAATAAACCCAGGGAGACATCACAAATAATTACAAATTCTTACTGTTTTGGTATGAGAACTAAACAAGAGATGTAGTTATGTTTTAGGAAGAATGATTGTGATTAAACTTTATTTTCTTGATTAATTTAGGAAAATTAAGGGGATGTTTGACTAGTCTTCATTCTGTGTCAGAAGAGGAGGATTCTTTGGTGTCACACCTCACTTGATGATTAGCTTTAAATTTCAGCTTGACCAGTGAAAGGATGCACAGATCATTGGTACTTTACTTCTGGGTGATTCTGTGAGGCTGTTTCTGGAAGAGATCAGCATTTGAGTCAGCAGATTGAGCAAGAAGTTCACCCTCACCCATGCACCAGTGAATCCATTGAGGCCTAAAGAGATCAAGAGGCAGAGAAGAGCCATTTTGGTCTATTTACAGGGCTGAGTCATCCATCCTTTCCTGGCCTTATATTGGGTCTTATATTGGGACTTACCCCATAGGCTTCTCTGGTTCTCAAGCCCTCAAGTTTAGAATAGAATGAAACCACCCACATTCTTGGGACCTTCAGCCCATAGTCAATAGATTCTGGAACTTCTAAGCTTCCATAATTGCATGAGTCAACTAATGATAATAAATTCCTTTGTGGGAAACAGATTTATATCTCTGGATGACCCTGGTCAATACATCTTAAAAATTCTCTAAGGGAAACTACAGACAAGAAGCATAAATACTGAGCTAAATTTTGCCCATAGGGGGATGTTGAAAATTGTCACAGTAGTAAAAGTACAGAAATGAAGAACTTGGGCCAGATAAATGGCTCACAGGGCAGGAGCCCCAGGTTCAATATTCAAATCAGGAGTGAGTTCCAAAGAAGGAGTCACATCAGCCTTGCTAGGTGTGAACCGAAAACCAAAAGAAGATGGAAGCAAAAATAAAATGAAGCGCTGACGTGCAGTGCTATTCTCAGCAACTGGCTCAACTATACGTATTTCAAATGCTCAAACATTGGCATTTTCTGCAGGGTTAGATAGTCTTTTTGGTATTAAAGATGCTGCCGGATTTAATAACTCCTGAGAGTATGATAGTAACAAATTCATATTTTTCAAACATACAGTATATTGCTCGCTTTTAGCTCTATCTTTATTCTCTTTACTCTAAAAATGTTTTAAAAAAAAAACTGGATACATTTTCACAATTGCTTTCTTCCTTTGATTTTTACTCTAGAGTAACTTCTATCAGAAAAAGGCATTTGACTATGGAGGTTAAAAGAGTTTAGTCTAAAATCAGATGTGGGTTAAATGTTCAGATTTACCACTTGTTAGTGTAAATTTGGAAAAAGTAAATATGTTTTTAGCTCAGTTTCCTAATATTTATTATGAAATGGCAGCGTTACATATCTCAAAGAATTTCTGGGCAAAAATTAATGAAGTAGTTCATGAAAAATATCAGAACTGCCTTGGTACATTATAGGTGCTCCAAAACTGTTATCAGTAACACTTCATCCACATTTCCCAGCCCTGAATAAAGCCGCCCTTTCTAGCCAACACAATCTAGTCTGACCTCATGGTCAAAGCAAAGATCAGAGAGGCAGCAATCAACATTCATGGTCATATGGCTGGAAAATAAGCTGCCCGGTAAGACCCAAGAGCTCAATTATAAGGACCAACATTGAGTATTAACACTACTTACAAGTGAGACATCAACCAATTATTTTTGGGGCAATGAAAATTTGTTAGAAACATGGGAACTTAGGGGTGATGAGCCTAAGGAAGACTAATCACTACTTGAAAACTAATGACTACTTGAGTTCTTTACCCTTCCTTTTGGGGTAAAGAACCTAATTGTAGAACAAATAAAATTAACTTCTAAAGGCTTCCAAGGGTTGAACAAATGACTTGGGGATGGGCCAATTATCATTTGGAGATGAGTTCTTTCAACACAAACAAGGAAGGGCCTTTGGAAAGTATGTAAACAGCAGCTGACACAGACTTATAAAAGGCCCAATATGCAAGTCTTACCAAAACTCCAAAACTTCTCCAAGAAACTCAGCTCTCAAATTCCTGACACCATGGCCTGCTGCACCACCAGCTTCTGTGGGCTCCCCAGCTGCACCACCACTGGAACCTGTGTCTCCAACTGCAGTAAGCCTGCTTGCTCTCCGACCAGCTGCTGTAAGCCCACCTGCTGTATAACCAGCTGCGGTAAGCCTGCCTGCTGCACAGCCAGCTGTAGCACTGGTGGAAGTGCTGGCAGTGGCCAGAAGGGTGGCTTAGGAGCTGCCTGCTGCCGTACCAGGTGGTACCGCCCTGACTGCTGCGTCAACTTCACCTGCCTGCCCCCCTGCCGTGTGGCCAGTTGCACCCCCCCAACATGCTGCCAGCTGCATTATGTCCAGTACTCTTGCTGCCGCCCATCCTACTGTGGACAGTCCTGCTGCCGCCCAGCCTGCTGCAAGCCTACCAGCTCTCAGCCCAGCTGCTCCCAGCCCAGCTGCACCAAACCCAGCTGCACAGATTCCAAAACCTCCCAGCCCATCTGCTCCCAACCCACTGACTCCAAGCCCAGCTGCTCCCAACCCACTGACTCCAAGCCCAGCTGCTCCCAACCCACTGACTCCAAGCCCAGCTGCTCCCAACCCACTGACTCCAAGCCTAGTTGCTCCCAGCCTACTTGTTCTAAGCCCAGCTGCTCCCAGCCCACTTGTTCCCAGCCTGACTGCTCCCAGCCCACCAGCAATGAGCCAGCTGCTAAAAGCTAAACCGATTAACTTTAAGTTGTCAAGATTTTAACTCGTAGCTCAATCCATGAACTATCACTTTAGCCATCCCTGGATCACTAACAAGACCTTCAATTTTCACTTGACTTTTGGGGAAGTCACCAAATATTTGCACCTCACAGACCTATCAGATTCCATTCAATACTAGAAAGTCCTTACTTGCTCTCTCCAGAAAGGCCACTAAAATAAAAATTTGACCCAAGAACTAGCAAAATCAGTTTTTCCCTGACAGCATTCAATAGGCATCTGATCCTACTCTTCATGGCTCAGTGCTCCCAGTGTCTTAGAAGGGCCATTTGTCTATCTCCGATACAATCGCTGCCTATACTCCACCTTTCTGCAGATCAAACTTCCAATGAAAGGAGAATAATAAATAAAGAGCCAATAAAAGGTAGATACTTGGTTCAACGAACAGCTTTCTTTTCTTCATTGAGTGTGTTCATGATGATGTCTCACACTTATCCTTTTCAACCATGGTAGGACATTTGATCTGGTCCAGTGGAAATGAATCCACATTTGAAATATACAGTATAGGTGACTTTAGAAGCCGCAGGAACCCCAGAGGTGGTGCAGTTCTATGATCACATCCAGACCTCACACTGCTCTCACAACCAGAAGTTTCTATAAGTGTCAGGATCTCTGAACTAGAGGGAGAATAGGACTTAGTTTTCCATATTCGTTAGAGTGATGTTGTTTTGTTTTTATTTGGTGGTGGGGGAGGGGCATCTCTGGTTGTGTTTGGACTTACTCTTAGCACTGTGCTCAAATGACTCCTGGAAAGACTTGGGGGACCATATGGGGTGCTGGAGATCAAACCAGTGTCAGCGACATGAAGGCAAGTGTCTTATCCCCTATACTATCTCTCCAGCCCAAGAGTAATGCTCTTTCAGGGAATTTTATATAATGATAGTGAATACTAATAAATCCCCTACTTCACACATTGTCTTGTAGAGTTAGAGATTTGCTTGTCCTCCCATTGTTCATCAATTTGCTCGAGCAGGCCCAGTAACGTCTCCATTGGAGACTTTGTTGTTACTGTGTCTGGCATATCGAATACGTCATGGGGAGCTTGCCAGGCTCTGCCGTGCAGGCGAGATACTCTTGGTAGCTTGCCGGGCTTTCCGAGAGGGGCGGAGGAATCGAACTCGGGTCAGTCATGTTGGTTGCGTGCAAGGCAAACGCCCTTCTGCTGTGCTATCGCTCCAGTCCGTCTTGTAGAGTAAACCCAAATAATTTTAACTTGAAGATCATGATAAGAAATTATCTTTTAATTAGTATTAGACATAGGACTCCTTTAGATGAAGGATATTTTAAAAAGTATCTTTCTAAGGGCTGGAGAGATAATACAGGAGGTAAGGCATTTGCCTTGCATGCCTCCAACCCTGTTTCAATCCTTAGCACTGCATATAGTTCCCTGAGCACATGAGTTACCAAAAAAAAAAAAAAAGAAAGAAAAACAAAGCCAGGAATAACCTCTGAGCACTGCCAAGGTGTTTCTCCAAAACAAAAACAAAAATTTTAATATATTTCCAGATTCTAAACTGGAAGTAAGGATAATAAATATTTTGTTCTATTTTTAATGAACATGGTTTTAAATGTCTTTGTTGGTTGTGGATGGGGGTTCCCAAGTGATGTTTAGGGATCTTGAGGGCTATGTCTAGCAATTATTGTCCCACTGGGCTGGATGGTTCAGTGGTAGGACCAATGATAGACTAGTGCTTGGGGGTCTCCAGGGCCAAACACAGTGATGTCAGGGACTAGGAATCAACCTGGATTGGATGCATGCACGGCATGCATCTTAATCCCCATTACAATAATTAGTTTTGAATGTTTACTTAACAAACACATTTATACTCATGTTTGTTTATTATATACAATGAGTTTATATATAAATTTTATATAGTAACACTGTCCTCCCATTGTTCATTGGTTTGCTCGAGCAGGCACCAGTAACATCTCCATTGTGAAACTTGTTACTGTTTTTGGCATATTGAATATGCCACAGTAGCTTGCCAGGCTCTGCCGGGCGGGATCCTCTCAGTAGCTTGCCATGCTCTCCAAGAGGGACGGAGGAATCATATAAACTATATAATGAATTTATATAAATGTAAACAATATCTTGGAATGCTCCCTAAATTTGCATGATTCTTAAAAGAAAACTGGTTAATTCCTAGATTTGGAGGACTTAAAACCAGAGACACAAAGAATACTTTCTTATTAAGTAGAATTAGTTAAAATTATAATACTATATATTGTGATATTTTATTTGCATGATGAGAAAAGTAAGAAAGCATGGATAAAGGATAAAATTTAAGCAAAGATCAGTTTTTCTAACATGTCCTTAAACAATGCTTTTGTTCCTTTATGCTTTCCTACCATTATCTCCTGTTGAGAAGAATATATATATATATATACATATATATACAATAAGATAACAAATCATGATCACAATCATCCTGTTGTTGCCTCGAGCAGGCACCAGTAACATCTCCTTCTTCCTAGCCCTGAGATTTTAAAAGAGCCATATTCAATGCTCTTTTAGGGTTAGGAGAATGAGACCATCATTGTTACTGGTATTTGGCATATTGAGTACGACAAGGGAAGTTTGCCAGACTCTGCCGTGCGGGCAGGATACTTTCGGTAGCCTGCCGGTTTCTCCAAAGGAAAAACGAGATAATAAGATGTCCGGGAGCTGGGTTTTATAGCCTCTGTGTCTTGGCTGTTGATGGGACCAACCTGGCGCTGGCGGCAGCTGGTGGGTGTAATGCCTACCTACTGGAAGATGGGGGGATCTGGGTGGAGAAGGCCCAGTCCCAGTCTGAGCAGGCTTGGAGATCTCAGCCCCGGGACCCACTTGCCTGGGTTCCTCTGCCAGAGTCTCCTGCCCCCACGCCTGGCTGTCCTCACCGGGGCCCCTTGAAGGGAGGTGGGTTGAGTTTCCCTCCCTCTCCCCTCCCAGCAGAACCCCAGCAGCCGAAGACCTCCAGAACCAGCCACAGCCATGCTGAGACCACTCTCCACACATCCGGACAAGCCTCATGCATGAAGGAACTGGCAGAGGAACCCAAGATAACAAATAATTCTTATAAAATGCAGTCAGGTGTTTATTGTTACCTAACACAGCTTATCCTTTATTCCCACCCCCACCCTTTTTTTTTTTTTTTTTGCTCACCATTTACTGAGAGTCTACATGGGAGATGGTGTAGAGGCACTAGACCAGGTTAACCCTGCCAGGCACACCATCTCCTTAAGGAAGAAATGATCAGGTAGAACAATGGATGACTTTAACATTGGGGGAATGGCTGAGCAATCATCTTATTTTTAAGATGAACAAACCAATGTTCAAAGGAATTCAGTGACTTAGGTTGTACAGTCACTTAAAGGTAGAACCAGTTTGAGAAGCTTATTGACTTAATTGACTTAGTACTCAGTTAAGAATATTTTGCCCCTACATCATATGATGATTCACAATCACCAAAAACTATACCCACTTAAAGTTCCTTCAGCTTAAAATTCTGTGATTTAAAAAAACAATTCGAAGTCACACACTAAAAACTATTAAAGATTTAGCCACGGAGGGGGGCCGGGGGGTGACTTTACACTGTGTGTTATGGTCATACTCCAGAATATTACACAGGGGTCAAGGAATGGGCGATATTCATAGGATAGGCAACAAGTTGATAACCTAAATTAAGTGAATAAGTTCATAGAAACACACAACCTTTCATAAACTAAATCATGAAAACATGGAAAATCTGAGAGCATCTATAATTAACAAGGAGATTGAGTCAGTGATAATATTTTTAAAGCCCTCTCAACAACAACAAAAAACCCTTCCAATACCAGATTTTACTGGTGAATTATATCAGACATTTAATGAAAAATTAACACAGAACCTCCTCAAACTCTTTCCAAAAGTTTGAAGAGAGAGTCACATTTCCAGGGGCTGGAGCAAAAGTATAGTGGGTACGGCATTTGTACGTGGACAATCAGCATGATCCCTGGCACCTCATATGGTTCACTGAACACTACCAGGAGTAATTACTGAGTGCAGAGCCAGGAGTAAACCCTGTACACTGCTGATTGTGGACCAAACCCTCACCCCTACTCTATTCCCTCCACCCATAAAGAAAGTCACACTTCCAAACAAATTCCATGAGGTCTGTATTATCTATATATCAAAGCTGGACAAAGACAGATGCTACAAGAAAATGATATTACGGGCCAATAACCCTGGTAAAGAGTCATGAATGTACATTTTTTTCCATGAAGATCTAGAGAGATACAAACTAGAACTTGAACAGATTCTCAATATCATCAATTTTTATCATCGTGCAAATCAAAGCTACAATGGCATACTATAACCTCCCATCCATTGCAATATACACTCTTAAAAAAACTAAAAACACATGACAAGGATATGTAAAAACTAGAACTTTGATATACCATTGGTGAGAAAATAAAATGGTATAGTAGATGCTATGGGAAAATCATTGCAGTACTCAAAGAAATAGAATTGCCATTAGATCCAGTAATTCCACTTCTAGGTGTATTCCCCAAAGAACTGAAGGCATGTCTTTGAAGATATATTTCTACAACCATATTTATGACAACATTGTTCACAATAGCTGAAAGTTGGAAGCAATCCACTGTCTATTAGTGTATGAACAAACTTTTATAAATGACATATATATTTTCATTTTTCATTTCATCATCCTGTTATTCGTCGATTGCCTCGAGCAGGCCCCAGTAACGTCTCTTTCATCCTAGCCCTGAGATTATATTCAAGGCTCTTTAGGAGAATGAGACCCATCATTGTGACTGGTATTTGGCATATTTGGTAGGCCACGGGGAGTTTGCCAGACTCTGCCCTGTGGGCAGGCTACATTCCATAGCCTGCAAGTTTGTCCAAAGTAGGAATGAGACAATAAGATGTCATTAAAAAAAAAGTTCTGATAAGATGTCGCACGGTCGCGAATGCGGCCGCGCGGTTCCGGGATCTGGATTTTATAGTCACTGACATATATCAGTGAAATATTATTCCTAAAAATAAATTATATATGTATACATACATATATGCAAATAATAGATATATGTCTATATTTATATGTATATAAGTATATATGTCACCAAATTTCTTATTTTATATATATCATATTTTATATATATATATATATCAGGGAGAAAGGTGTCAAAAAGTATTCACCAAATTGTTAATATTATCTTTGAGTAGCAGTTTAAGAAGTCATATGTGTTTTGCAGAAAAGAATAAATATTCAATTTCCTTTATATTTTGGTGTATTGTTGGACTTGTTGAAATATATAGGTACAACTAGAATATATTAGTTTAGATGAGCCATGAAAATAATCAATAGGCAAAGGTTATTAAGGGTTTCAATTGAGATTATTACATTGATGCCTGAAGACATTGATGATGGAAACCCAAGGATCCCATTAGCTGCATAAACTGATCATAGAACAGTGAACTTCACTTGGGTGTTGATTAATCAGATGATAGTTCATCAGATGTTTTTATTTTTCTTATAGCACAAATGTTAGCCATTCAAAGTTTGTACAATTTGTTTATGAACTTCAGTTGAGTGATCACTTAGGAAGAAAATATTCAGCTTAGATAAACTTTGCTATAGGTTATTAAAGGACAAGCATGACAACGTAAATCAGGGAAATGGTTGACCCAAGTCGAATCTGCCATGTGACTTGAATAAAGATGTGCCACTGTGATTGGCTTCTGTATGAGCCTTCACTTGATCCATGAGCAAAGAAGAAACAAAGTAAGAGTTAATTAAACAATGACCAAAGCTGGCTACTGAGATGCTATTTATAATTTTCTAAACAACTCAGATATCGGCCAATCAGAGATTGACTTAGCAAATGGTATCAAGGAAAGATGCTAAATGTTAAGGAAATACACAGGTCCAAGGGTTGTATAAAAGGACGGAGGCAAAAGGTTCAGCCAAAACTCAAAAACCTCTTTTAACCACCCAACTCTCAAATCAAGTCCTCGCACCATGGCCTGCTGCACCACTAGCTTCTGTGGATTCCCCAGCTGCTCCACTGGTGGCACCTGTGGCTCCAGCTGCTGCCAGCCCAGCTGCTGCCCATCTAGCTGCTGCCAGCCCAGCTGCTGCCCAACCAGCTGCTGCCAGCCCAGCTGCTGCCAGCCCAGCTGCTGCTCATCCGGCTGCTGTTCATCCGGTTGCTGTGGGTCTGGCTCTGGCATTGGTGGTGGCCAGGGGGGAAGCGGTGGAGCTATGACCTGCCGCGTCAGGTGGTGCCGCCCTGACTGCCGCGTGGAGGGTACCTGCCTGCCACCCTGCTGTGTGGCCAGCTGCACCCCCCCAACCTGCTGCCAGCTGCACCATGCCCAGGCCTCCTGCTGCCGCCCATCCTACTGTGGCCAGTCCTGCTGCCGCCCAGCCTGCTGCTGCTGCCGCTGCCCGACCAGCTTCTGTGAGCCCAGCTGCTGCCAGCCCAGCTGCTGTGAGCCCAGCTGCTGCCAGCCCAGCTGCTGTGAGCCCAGCTGCTGTGAGCCCAGCTGCTGTGAGCCCAGCTGCTGCTGTTGAGCCCACCTGTTAAAAGCAAGGTTGCTGCTTCCTTCAGAATGATAGAAAAAAATCACTGCAAAACTTCGTGGATCTCTGAGGAAGTCTTTAGTTTTACTTGGATCAAAAGTATCCAGTAGTTTACAAGCTGCTAAGAAATAAGAAAAGTCAAGAGAGTCTCTTCAATCATCTGAATTAGTTCACCAAGAACAACCCAGTAAGTCCAGCATCTGAGATTCAGCCTCGCAGGACGGAGTAGTTCTTCATTTTAGTGACATGTCTGATTTCCTCCCTACCTTTTGCTCCTGCTATTTCAAATAAAATATTTAAATGAGCAAAGAAAATGTGTTATTTTCATATTTTAAACTTCTTTTTAAAAATGTCCACCTTTGGTTGGAATAAAAAATATATTTGACAATAACCTTAAGGCATAAGTATAACTTCTAAACCTAAAGGATTTAGTACAACTTACACTATGCTTAAATTTAATAACATAATAAATGCTCCATGCACTAAATAATCTGTGTATTCAATATTTACCTACTCTAATCGATTCTAATGAAGCTTAGCAAAATAAAACCACTTTCAGTTATTTTCGGGTTCGTCTAAGCAATGAAATTTTTACCTAGTAAATTTTTACCAATTTTAAATACATTGCATCATGTCATGTTATGTTATGTATGCCCAATACCTAAAGAAATTGAATTACCTACCAAATAAACTTCAAAATGTCTATCTGATATTGTCAGATACTACTTCCAAGTATATTAAGCTTTCATTCATGTGCATTCGTCTAGTATATTATTCCTACTGGTCCCAAAATTCTTCTCTAAGCTTCAACTCCCAACAGTGCTGTCTGTTTATTATATATGAAAGGGGTATCTCACATTTAAAGAAGTAGAGCAAACAACCTTGGCAATATCCAAAGGAGCCTACCAACAGCATTTTCCTGACTCAGAGTTCTAACATTAGATATTTGGAATGCTTAAATATTTTGGAAAAATTTGCAATTTTGTTCCTTGAAATCCAATTGAAAGGTGTTTGCTTAAGAAGTTAACAAAAGAACAAAAATTATTTCTTGCCACTTAATTTTTCAGTAACTATTTGAATGTGAAGTAGAAATTACCAAATAAAAATATATAGGACTATTGAAGAAAATTATTTTTCAATTATTTAAAGACTTTTAGTTCTTACCTTTATTATTTAATTGCTGGCAGTAATAGTTCACATGCATTGCAGTTCAGAGAAGAATAAAGTGCTATCCACAACCTCTTCAAATGGCCATAATTCCAAGTTGTTTTTTCATGAGTCTAATCCAACTACTGAATGTGGAAAAAATATTTCTACCTTTTCCTAGCTTCTCTTGAAGAAGAGCTCCTTCATGAAAGGTTCTAGACTGCACCTTGAACATTCTATTTAATCATTAATAAGAGCTCAGGCGTCCATGAATCATGCTTTTTACTCCACCCATTTAAATCAGATTCAATAAGCATTTATAAGGTTATACCAGAAGCTAAGAACTTTGCTGGGTATCTTTATATATTCTCTGTCCCTTAGTTCAAACACACAAAGGGATCTTTTTGCCTGAAACACTATATATTCTCACATATTTTGAATTGATTGAAATCAAAGGAACAAATAATCATTTGATTTGATGTTTGAGTAAATGAGTTGGAAGCTTGGGGTGGGAGGAGGGGCACATTTGTCAGTGCTCAGGGCTTACTCCTGGCTTTGTGGTTATGGATCACTCCTGGCAGTGACTGGGGACCCTGTGTGCTACCAGAGATCTAATGTAAACCCTGTTTTATCTCTCCATCCTGAGTTGGAAGCTTTTACTTACAGACGATCAAAGTTATTCTTCCAATTCTTGGATGTCCTGATTCCCTAAGTCCAAAAGGATTCTCTATATTCAAAACAGAAAAAAAAAACTTAAAAATAAGAGCACAATTGCCTTTGCCTTCGCTTTTCACGCAAAAGGCTATGTGTAGTAACTACCTACACAAAATGAGGGTGCTGACGTGGACTAAAATGGGAGATGCTTTGAACATGGGAAACCACAAACATATTCCAAAGAGCAAAGGACTGACATGAGGAGTCTCTGTCAAACTATAAAACAACGTCATTTCTAAACGCTTGCCCATGTGTCATAAGTACTTCAATGTAAGCCAATCAGAAAACCACTAAAGAAAAAATTTAAACCAAAAACAAGGAAAATATGTGAAGAATTTTATAAATTGCAGCTGGCCCAGATATATAAAAGGCCCAACGTGGAAGACACCACCAAAACTCAGGAACTCCTTCAAGCAGCTCAGCTCCCAGCTCAACTCCTGACACCATGGCCTGTTGTACCACTAGCTTCTGTGGATTCCCCAGCTGCTCCACTGGTGGCACCTGTGGCTCCAGCTGCTGCCAGCCCAGCTGCTGCCCATCTAGCTGCTGCCAGCCCAGCTGCTGCTCATCCGGCTGCGGTGGGTCTGGCTCTGGCATTGGTGGTGGCCAGGGGGGAAGCGGTGGAGCTATGACCTGCCGCGTCAGATGGTGCCGCCCTGACTGCCGTGTGGAGAGTACCTGCCTGCCCCCCTGCTGTGTGGCCAGCTGCACCCCCCCAACCTGCTGCCAGCTGCACCATGCCCAGGCCTCCTGCTGCCGCCCATCCTACTGTGGCCAGTCCTGCTGCCGCCCAGCCTGCTGCTGCTGCCGCTGCCCGACTGGCTTCTGTGAGCCCAGCTGCTAAAGCCATGCTGCTAATTTTTAGTTGCCCAGGACACAGTGGCTCTGAATAAGTTATTTCTTTAACCACCTCTGGGCCACTAGCAAGTTTTTAGACTTCCATTTGATTTCATGTTATGAGGATCATTAAATACAGGAAGTTTATCTTTATGATTTTGTTCTATAGTGAATCCTTTGTTCCCCTGCTACAGGCATAGGGATGCTGCAAATCCACCTGCTGATTGTGAAATTGCAGTAGCTGTACTCTTGTTTCCCCCCTTTTTCTGAAGAGCCGGAAATCACTGTCATGTCATGGAATTTATCCTTCAGAACCATTATCTGAACTTTTCCCTGTTCATGATCTATTTTAAGGTTTTGTTTACCTGAACATTTTTTTCCAACATCAAAGGCACCAGAGTCTAGTCATTCTTCAGATGTTTGCTGAAGATAATAGAAGCTCTTCAACATTCAGGTTCTTAAAATTAGGTTTGATTTTTCCACATTTTTAACATCTGATTCCATCCCTGCTTGTTTTTAAATAATAATCTTGCCTGTTGGCTATTTTAATTATATTTCTGATTGAGTGTTTCTATCCTATCTTATTAAATGTTATATACTGGACAAATAAATGATGGTTTCTGTTTTCATTGGCTCATCAAATGGATTTTCTACTTATAATTTAAGGATAACTCCCTATGGACTGTAGTGGAGGAATATTGACACTTCAGTGTTGGGTTTGGTGGTAATCGTTATACACCAAAAATTTATAAATATATAGACTCTTATAAGCTAATCATATTTCCTCAACAAGTGAAGTTTCCAGTTTTACAATGAGAAAAAAATGACTATTAAAAGTGTATGAAAATAGCTATGTACAATGTGATGGGATATTTCTTCAGTAGCTGGCAGAATTCCTCTTAAGGCTATAGATCCTTGAGTCAATTTCAATTTGCCTTAATAACTCAGCTGGCACAATAGGTATATCCCCAAAGGATATGCATATCAACAACCCCAAAGGTCTCAGAAAAGCCTGTGAAATATTTACATCTGAGACAAGGAGAGAACAGTGCAGAGTTACCAAATCACCCAATCTTTGGGATGGGCTACTTTCCTGTGAAGACCAGTGAATGTCTGGGTGTCATGTCTACATTGATTCAAAGGAACATGGCGCAGGAGCCAGAGAACAGGGAGAAGGATCAGAAAGCAAAGCCTTAAGAATTTGCAGAGGTTGCAGAGAGTTTTAGGATGGTTACTGCTGTGGTCAGTAGAGCCTTGTTTATATGACTCTGAGGAAGACAGAAGGACTATTAACAGGTTTTTGAAAAGGAAGAGTTCATATCAGGACTAGCTGGCAACATCAGAGGAGGCTTAATAGTAAGGGAATGTTTGAAGTAGGTCTTCAAGGTTACTCGTAATGAAAGGGAAAGCGTAGGTAGAAAGGAATCCGACTACACTTCTATTTGAATGACGAAAATCCAAAGCAATCACGATGCTGAAAGAGGAAGCCTGCTTTCCCTTGCCAACTGCTGTGAGCAGCTTCATTTTTCACAGCTACCATCATACATATTTTTTTACTTCCTGTGACTTCCTGGACTCTTTCTGATAAACAGCAGTTAACAATTGTCCAACAGCATAAAATTCTGCCCCAGAGCTTAGGCTCACTGGGAGGTTAAGACCTAAGACAAATGGCCAGATTTGATTCTTGCTGTTTGATTCTTGCTGAAGCAGAAGGTAGATAGAGAATCCCCCACTCCCCACTCCACCCCCAATCCCCATGCAACCCAGCAATGAGTTCTTGGGAAATAATAAAACCAACTATTTCTCAGGCTGTCAGGACCCACCTTGTGAACACAGGAACTAAGGCCTGATAAGACTTTTACTTGGAGCCTGCAGAGACCAGAGAAGACTGGACCCCCTCAGAGAGAAGCTCTAAAAGGAACAAAGGTTAGGAAAGGAATATCCAAGACCATCAGCCACATCTACCCCATTGGCAACCACCCTAGCAATTGACTCTTACCTAGGTAGACAGGCCCAGGTGGGGCAGCTTGGGATAAACCCTATAAAAGCCAACCTGAACAAAGGAAGCAAAAGCATGTGCAGTCCAAACTCATGTGCTGCTTGTTCCCATGTGGCCAAGCAAATGTGTTGCGTGCATCTCCCCTCTTGAGATATGAACTTTCATATCTAATGCTGGGATGTGTAGTGGGACTCCCCCTCCACTCTGGAGAAGTCCATGTTGTCTCTTTGATGTAGGCAGGATAGGGAAGGCCCCTTCCCAAAGAAATGGCAAAGGTTTCATGGGAATAAATAGCCCCAAAGTTGCTGCAAGAACCTGATAAGACCCTCAGAAGAAAACAGGAAAAAACAGGAACTAAGGCCCAATAAGACCCTCCCCCATCTACAGCAAAAGAACCAGAGAAGCTCCTGCAGAAACAAAAGACCAGGAAAGAAATTTCAAAGCAGACCATCACTACTTCCAGTTCCCCTGGTAACCACCTTAGTAACAGACTTTGACTTAGGTAAAAGCCCCACATGGGGTCAGATTGGAGAACCCCTACAAAGGCCACCTTGAACAAAGGAAGGGCCTGTGTATGCTGCCTGAGCCCATGTGCTGCCTGCGCCCTTGTGGCCGAGCACATGTGTTGCCTACATCTCCTCTCTTGAGATGTGTACTTTCATGTCTAATGCTGAGATGTGTGTAGGGGCTCTTCTGCCCTTGGAGAAGCCCAGGCTCTCTCTTGAGTAGGTTACTCTCCACTCTCTCCCACTTTCTTTCCATCTATCCCTTCAAAGCCTTCAAATAAAAACTTTAATTTCACCGCTCATCTACTCCTGAAATTATTTTCTGTGAGGTGAGACAAGAACTCAGTAACACAGGGTCCTGGATGGCAGAGGCGAATCGGGAGAAAGTGACTGTTTTTCTCCTTCCCACTTCACAAGAGTCACCCATGGGGCCCACCGACATCATCTTGAGTACATTCTCTCTCTCTCTCTCTCTCTCTCTCTCTCTCTCTCTCTCTCTCTCTCTCTCTCTCTCCATCCCTCCCTCTCTCCACCCCTCCCTCCCTTCCCTCCCTTCCTCAAAACTTCTAAATAAAATCTGTTATACTTCACTGCTTGTCTCATCCAAAATTCTTTTATGTTGTGAGAGAAAGGCAGCGACCCGAAAGGCCTGGGTAAGGTCTAGAAGTCGCTTTCTTTACCTGTAGAGAGCAAGGCTCACAGTCCTAGATTTGCCCAGCCACTCCCTGGTGGCAGGGCAGAGGTGGATAGAGAGAAAATTCCCATCTCAAGGCTACCTCCTCTCTGCCCCACAACTTCACGTAAGTCACCCAGAGACTCCATAGACATCATTATATTCTCTGTAGCATTCTTGTCAATTGATAATAAACGCAAATTTCATTTAAAAGGACCTACACACAAACACACATACATAGACACACACTTATCTTTAGTTTCCCTATATTTTCTGTAACACAAAAACACAGTTTTCCTATTTAAACACACACACACACACACACACACACAAACCAAGGCATAGTTAACTTAGTTCTCTGCCAGTGGTGCCCTGGGGCAACTTGTGAAGCAGCGAAGGGAAAGAAGGAGACGTTACTGGGGCCTGCTCGAGGCAATCGACGAACAACAGGATGGTCATAAACTTATAGGTTGAAAAAAATTTACTTGCATAAATAGACATAGAATTGGCTCATGAAATCTAAACAAAATCTGGTTGTAGACTTCTAAGAAAACTTTCTTTTGTAGATAAAATGAGTTCTCTTGCTAGTATTCCTGTTTATTCTTCACCTCAAGCCATCCTTTGTCTTACTTAAAGCACAGAGATGATGCCACAGCAACCGAACCCCAAGAGATGGAAGACCCTGGTTCTGACATTGTTTAGCTTACCCAGGGCAAGCAGCTCTCTGCTCATTAGAAGAGTAAATCCTTTGACCACATCAACATCTGCTGACTTTCCCCAAACTGGAAACACTTCTACCTGCCATAACATGTAGTAATAGACTGCAGTCTGCTCAAAAATGGCAACCTCCTCTAGGTGGCATCTAGAGGATATCAAAAGGATATCAGTTACAAATTCTGAAGCAAGAGTGAGAAGAATTTTAATTAAGGTTTAATGACATAGTAGGTTAGGAGAAAATGATGGTGGGGGGGGTTGTTTCATCTAATATATCAGTTAATTTTTTCACCTTATTTCTTGCCCTTTCAAAATTGATTTCTGCTTGTTTATGTCTTGTTCCTGAAGCTAATCCCCCAGGAAATAGAGCCTTCAGTTTGAAATTGAGATCACGGTCACGGTCCTCCCGTTGTTCCATCGATTTGCTCGAGCAGGCCCAGTAACCTCTCCATCATTGAGACTTGTTGTTACTGTGTTTGGCATATTGAATACATCATGGATAGCTTGCCAGGCTTGCCAGGCTTTGCCATGAGACTACCACTTAATTAGCTTGGGATCCTTGAACCACTGAATCACAATTAAAGAAGGTTATTAACTTTATAATCCCTTCTTATATGCACACATGAAGGTACTGGCAGAGGGACAAAGCCACGCGGGTTCCGGGGCCGAGATCTCCAAGCCTACTCTGATTGGAGTCGAGCATCCTCCACCCAGATCCTCCAAATTCCAGTAGGCGGGGGTCACACCCACCACCTGACCCCCTGGCGCCGTGTAATCCCATCAACGGCCAAGACTCAGAGACTATAAAATCCAGCTCTCGGAACCGCGTGGCCACACTTGCGGCCGCGCAACATCTTATCAGGACATCTTTTTATGACATCTTATTATCTCATTCCTACTTTGGACAAACTTGCAGGCTATCGAATGTAGCCTGCCCACAGGGCAGAGTCTGGCAAACTCCCCGTGGCGTACCAAATATGCCAAATACCAGTAACAATGATGGGTCTCATTCTCCTAAAGAGCCTTGAATATAATCTCAGGGCTAGGATGAAAGAGACGTTACTGGGGCCTGCTCGAGGCAATCGATGAATAACAGGATAATGAATGAATGATGAATGAAATGATGAATGAAATATGTAAAGATTCTGATTTTCACAAAGAAATTGAATTTCTTCCATATAATGAAAGGAGATAGATTTATATCTGGAGTTCAGAGGATTTTCTTGATATTTTTATGCCCACTGTGAACTTACTGCAAGACTACTAAAATCAAATAAAAAATAAAGACCCTAGAACCATTATGGATTCAGACTCATCAACAATGAAGATTTAAATTTCCTCTGCCAAGTAAATAAAGAATCCAAACCAGCTGAGATCCTATCTGATAGTAAAGAAGGCATAGTATGAGTAGTAGAAGCAAACAATTATAAACTATATCTTTGTTATCATTAGAAATTATTGTAGTCTTATTGTATTTTATTCCTTGCTTATTTTCTTATCTTTCCTCCTTTCCTTGTGAGCTAAGTAAATTTTATATGATGCTGATTTTGTTTGATATCTTCACCATCCCTATGAAATAGACACCATTATGGTCTTGCCTGTTGTCCGTCATCTACAAGTTGTTCACTCGAGTCATCCTGAATAAAATAGGCAGAACACTAGACAAAGGGCAACCATGCGAGCAAGCTGGGTTCCAAAAAGGATTCAGCACCATCAACCATATCCACACAATAATCAAGCTCATTGAGGTTTCTCGGGAGTTCAAGATGTTGCTCTGTCTAATGTTTATCAATGTAAAGAAGGCCTTTGATTCTGTTGAGACTGCAGCAGTCATCAAAGCCCTAGTCAAACAGGGTGTTCAAACTCAGTACATCAGGATCCTCCATGAGCTGTATTATGGATTCACCACCAGGATCTCACCATTATACATGGAAGTGATCATCGACGTAAAGAGAGGGGTTCAGCAGGGTAATACCGTTTCACCGAAACTCTTCAGTGCCACCCTCAAGAACAACATGCAATGACTGGAAAGGGAAGAAATGGGAGTGAAGATAGATGTTTGGCAACTACATCACCTCCACTTCACTGATGACATCGTTCTAATAACACCAAACATTAGCCAAGCGGCACAAATGCTGGCCGACTTCGACTGTGAGTATGGAAAGGTAGGACTGCAACTATATCTCACTAAGACAATGTTCATGAAAAACAAACTAGTCCCTGACGTTCTATTTGCTCTCAATGTAACGAACATCTCCGAATGCAGCAACTATGTGTACCTGGGTCAAGAACTCAACATGAGGAACGACTTGGCTCCAGACTGTGCAGGAGGAAGAGAGTAGCACGGAACGCCTTCAAGAGCATTGAAGAAGTTGTTAAGAGGACAAAGAAACTCTGGCTCCAGGCAAATCTTTTTGACTCCACTGTTCTTCCTGCACTAACGCCTCGGAGACTTGGGCCCTATGAAAACAGGATGAGAATACTATTCGGATCACCCAAACAGGAATCAAAAGAGCTATGCTTGGAGTATCACGCTTCACTCAAGTGAGGGAAGGAATCCAGAGTTCCAACCTCCATCAATGATCAAAGATCAAGGATGCTGCCTTGTTTTCCAAGGTGTCGAAAATCAGATGGGCCAGATACATAATGCAATTTGAAGATGACCACTGGACTAGAGCCGTTACCAACTGGAATCCACAGTACAGCAAAAGAACACCTGGCCGCCCAACTACGAGATGGTTGGACTTCTTCAAGACACTGAACAAGTGGTTTGATGCTCTTCCTGTTCCTAGAGTGATGCCATTGGACTACATTAGCAAGTGACTGGTCGAATGGATGATGTTAGATGAAAAAGTCTAACCATCTGGTAGGTGGGCAGCCACACAGTCTTTTGACATCCCGTGGAATCCAGTCGGTAACGGCTCTAGTCCAGTGGTCGTCTCTAAATCTCATTACGTGACCAGCCCATCTGATTTTTGATGCCTTGGCAAACGAGACAGCATCCCTGATTCTTGATCATCAACAGAGGTCGGAACTCCGGATTCTTTCTCTCATTTGAGTGAAACGTGATACTCCAAGCATAGCTCTTTCAATTCCTCTTTGGGAGACCCGAATAACGTTCTCATCCTGTTTGCGTAGGGCCCAGGTCTCTGAGGTGTAGTTAATGCAGGAAGAACAGTGGAATCAAAGAGATGTGCCCGGAGCCGGAGGTTCTTCATCCTCTTAGCTATTTCTTCAACGCTCTTGAAGGTCTTTGTATATAATGGAATATTTATCTTTTAAAGAGGAAATCATAGGTTGGAGAGTATAACTAAAGATAGTATAATTAATGATATACAAAGATAGCATAGTTAAAGAGTTTCCCTTGCATGTGGTTGACCCCATTTCAATCCCCAATACCATATGTCATCCCCTGAATATCAGAGGTCACTTTTCAGCAGAGAGGAAGAGTCACTGAGAGAAGTTACGTATGGCCCATCCCCCAACAAATGGAAACCAAGTCATCTGCAACACCATGGAAGTACCTGAAGGATATTATACTAAGTCAAATAAGCAAGACACAACAAAGGAATAAATACTACATGATTCTACTTGCATAGAAAAATCTGAAATATCAAATTCATAGAATCAGACAGCAAAATGGTATTATCAGGAGTTTTGCATAGGGAAGTCAAGGAATACAATATAACAGTTTCAGTTAAGGAAGATAAATAAACTTAATGTATATCATAGGATCTATGCTTAACAATGCTATATCGCTTGCTTAGAAAACTGCTGAAAGGATAGGTAGGAAGTGTTCTAACTACACATATGAAAAAACAGAAGGAAACAATTGGAGGTGATAAATTTGTTTATGGCATTGATTGTGACACTGATTTCTTGGGTATATATTTATATCTAAACAACCTAGTTACACAAATTAAATGTGAGCAGTTGTTTTGTACATCAGTGATATCTTAATAATGTAGAAGAGAGGAATAAAAGAGAGTTATAAGGAAAGAAGAAGGAAGGAGAAATAAAGTAAAGAACGGAGGGAGGGAGTGAGGGAGGAAAGGAGGGAGGGAGGGAGGGAAAAGGAGGGAGGGAGGGAAGGAAGGAGGGAGGGAAGAAGGAGGAAGGAAGGAATTAAAATAGTTAATTACAGGACTGAAACTGAAACATGAACCATGAAACTAAAACATGAACCCAACTGTGACTCCAAAACTGATGAGGAAACCATGGAATTAAGAAATTTAAGTAAATAAAGAGGTTGGGAGGTCCAGCTGATTTAAAGGTAGCTGTTCTAGAAGTTCTGGACTTGAGAATAATTCTCTGTGCCTTGCCTGTTAAGTAACTCCTAGCTTCACATTCTCCCTTCCCTACTGAGCTATGGGATGCTGGGAGGGTGCTAGTATTGCCAGCCACTCTGCTAGGCTTTGCCACTAGAGGGTGACAGAGGAAACTGCAAAGTTGGAGAAGGCAGAGGGAACTTGTTCTTCCCTCTGCTTCCTCTGCTTCACAGGAACTTCCTGTATGGTAGTGGTTCCCACTAACACTTGGTAGAGCCAGCTTCTCTGCTTGCACCTCAGAGGCTCCAGCACCAGACAGTGTCAGTCTTCCTGAAACAGCTGTGCTTCTGCTTTAACAAGGCAACCCCTTCTCCACATTTCTAACTTTTAACTCCTTTCCTGCCCCCTTTCACTCTTAAGTGTTTTCTGCATCTTTATCTTATTTCAGGATGCCCAGGTTATTTCTATAGCTTATAAAAATTTTTCATTTGATTCAAATGATGGTTGTGGTTATTTTCTCCTTTTATAGTCTTACTTTCTTTAAGCATTTATAATACTTAGCATTTATAATTCTTCAGACTTTTTCACTTCTCCCTTCCATTAATCATGGTAGTAAATCGTGGAGAGCATTCATTTCTAACATTCTTTGGAATTGGCAGCCAGAGAATAGCAGCAGCATCTTAGGTCAAATGAAATCTGGTTGAGGAACAATAAAGACTACTCAACATCATCTAGCTCTGTTAAATTCCATCATTTCTATTTAAAAAATGAAAACAACCACCATAGGAAGTGAGCTGGGCCATGGGAAGTGGGCAGGACCAAGGAAACCTGAAAACCTGAAAGCATGGCTCTTGATTATTAGAGACTTATCCCTAAAACCACAACTCCAACCTAAGAAATCATGATTGTCCTATTAAATGCCAATAAGCAAAATTAGTCTTAAAACCCCAAGTATACAAAGGGATTTTGAGAATCTTCAAGGGACAGCATATTGAATCATCACATCCACAGAAGCATGAAAGTCATGGGTAAGACCAAGGCTTTGAAAGTGAGCTCAAATTGTTTTTTGTGAAACTGAGACATTAATCCCCAGGGCATCAAGTATTAATCCATATTGGAACTATTCACATCTAAGCACATTCTTTGTTTTCCTTTTGCTTAATTCTGAATCACAGAGCTAGAACACGGAAATAGTATTGCTTTACTCCCTGAGATTTAAAGTTCTAACTTTTGTTAGGGTGATACCACACACATGTCAAAACTTTTGCGTTTTCAATGTGTGAGAGTGTTTATTTCATTTAGGTGGACAAGAAAACCAAATCTCAATCAAAGGAATCTTGGTCTAAATGTTGCCAAATTACAGTGATCTGATTACATCATTTTTTAATTCCAAAGATATAGTCCGTAGACCTAGATGAAAGACTCCAGTGGGTTGATAGCACTGTGGGATGAAAACCCAAAGGAAGCCAAAATTTCCAGAACAGGTGAGATCTGTATATGAGAAGTTTGAGAAGAATCTAAGATGACAGAGTTTGGGAGTAACAGCCATGAAGAGCTCAAATTAGGAAGAATTTTCTAATGGGAGTTGGAAAAGATTGGAAAAAGTTGATAGATAGAAACTTAAAGATAGACACTTCTTTAAAAATTTATTATTATAGCTTAGGTAATTATTATTACTATAGTGCCAACAGTTATGGTGTTGATGTACAAAATTATTGCACTCCCTCCCCACCACCCACCATCACCAAAGTGCCGACAACCCTCCATCATTTTCCACATGTCACTTATGGCCAATTTTCATCCCCCCAGCAACTTCTTGTTAATCGGTTTTGTAATTCCAGGCATAAGGTTTGATCAATATACCTTAGTTTTATTGTTCTATACTCCATAGATGAGTGTTTTCACCCAGTCTTGGTTCTTATTTTACTTAAGTGATGTATTTCACTTAAGATGATAACCTCCATTTCCATATGCAGTGCAGCAGAGCACAATTTTTTATCTTTTCTTATAGCTGTGTCATATTTCACTGTGTATATATCCACCATGATTTCTTTATTCATTCATTAAGATAAAATTTCAAATTAGCATTTTGAAGCTTAACCCCAACACTTACAGTTTTAATGATCATATGAGGTATAAAGGTCAGAGACCCACACAAGGTTGGAAATAAACTAGAAGCAATCTTGAACCCTTGCATTATGTAGTTGTTTTGTTATAGAAGAATTTTTTGGTGGGGTGGACACACTCAGTAATGGTTAGGGATTACTCTTGACTCTGTACTCAGGAATCACTCCTGACAGTGCTCGGACCATTGGGGGTGTCCAGGATGGAACCTGTGCTGAATACATACAAGACAAATGCCCTATCCTTTGTAGTATTTTTCCAGCCCCCCCATTATAGATTAGTTTGTATCCTTCTGTTACTCTCATGACATATTTTTTTTGCTTTTTGGGTCACACCCAGTGATGCACAGGGGTTACTTCTGGCTTATGCACTCAGTAATTACTCCTGATGGCATTGGGGGGACCATATGCATGCTGGGAATCGAACCTGGGTTGGCCGTGTACAAGGAAAATGCCCTACCTGCTGTGCTATCACTCCAACTCCTTTAATGACATTTTTAACTATAGGGAAGAGCAGAGATTAAAATGAGGAAAGTTATCAGAAGATCCAAGTTTAAAATTCCATTAACCCACTGACTAACCATGATCTTGATAAACTTAGCTTTTTCAGAGAATTCCATGTTTATATTGCTTATTTGACTGTCTTAGAGGTTCCCTGTAATAGTATCAAATACACTAATCACCAGCAATATAGGTAAGTGATCAATAAATAAAGATTTTCTGTCTACTCGAGTCTATACTTTTAGAAACAGGATATCCTATTGACTCTTGGGAGGATAACAAAAGCCAGATTGTCGAGTATGGGGGAAAGTCTGAGAGACTAGAAAGTGAACTGCTGTGGTTAAGATTTTTCTTCCTTTGGGAATTGGTCTTTCTTGATCTCACTTACCTACACTCTTAAAAATCAGAGTAAGCTGGCAACTACTGTGGTGATCATATTGCAGTTCCCACAACCATCAAATCATGCTGCATACCTGGAACTAGCACGGTATTATACATCAGTCATACAGGGGACCATATCATACCACGGGTATGATAGGGTATGATTGGTAACAACAGGCAAAACATGCACTCCAGACCTTTGAACTATTTCTTTGACCTTTATACTTCACTTCCAAATAACTGAAATATTCTTAATGTTCAAATGAACTGTTTTCCTCGTGGCATTTTCATTATTTTCTTTTTTTAAAGCTAGGTGGACTTCTGCTGGTTATAAAGTTACAGGGAAGAATATTAAGAGGCAGAAATTTTTCCAGATATGATAGAAGAGAGGACTGAACTCATAGGTATGCTTCTAGATCACCCCATTATTGGGTAGAAAGAACTCCTATAAATGTCAGAGGGCTTCAGTTTCTCTTGCTTAATCATAACTACCACACCTATCAGAACCACATACTAAATACTTATGATGTTCCAGACACTGTGTTAAATATTTTTGGGCCACACCCAGTGGCTTTTAGAGCTTACTCCTTGCTCTGCACTGAGGGATCACTCTTGGCAAATTCTGAGGACCTTACAGAGTACCAGAGTTTGAACTCAGGTTGGCTGCATGCAAGGCAATCGCCCTATCCATTGTACGATTGCTCAGGCCCCTGTGTTAAACATTTAAAGACATTATGTAGTTTATTCCTGAAACATTCTACCAATGTGATGATAATATTAGCCAGATTTTAGAGAGGCATAAAATAATAAAATAAGGCCCTTGCTTTGAAATACTATGCTCTTTATGGTCTACCTGCAATCAAGTTCGAACTTCCCATCCTGCAGGTCAAGTATGATGGTCTTCTAGATACAATGCCCTATTCATTGCTTTCTAATGTCTATTTGTTATGCACATTTGTACCTTCTATTTATCTAGAAGAACTGCTCTTCTTACTCCCCCACTTTGTATTCAAGTTCTGTGGGCACACAGAACTCCAGCTGAATTCCAAACCACTTAAGAGTAAACCTATGTCCTGCTCATCCCTGAGTGTACCAAATCTTTTAGTCAGAGCAAAGCAAATAGATGTGCCACCAAGACTGGTTGAAGTAAACTAAATTATGTATTTCAAAAACTGCAATAAACCAGAAGGGAGACATTATGGATTGGTAAGAGAGATTAAGAACACAAGACAATGGAGTCAGAAAAATCATGTTTCCCATATGCTGTGCTATTATTTATCAGCTGCTGACCATGGGAACCTGCTTAACCTTTCTATGCTTCAGTCTCCTTTATGTAAAACAAGAGCACTGTAATATCAACCTCAGATACTTGTCATAAGAATTAAATGGCATACTACTGGAAAGTATTTAGAAGTGTTCCATTAGCTTTGTATAAGGGTTTGCTGCTATTTAACCAGATGGATACATAGAAAACTAACAACTCAAAATATATTTGAGAATCATAATGTCAACTCATATTCAAATCCATAAATGTTTAATACTCTAAATTTCAAAAAATAAAGTCCAACAGAGGCCTTTAGAAAACCAGTACTTATTTAATACAATACAGTAGATTTGTCTAACCAAGAGAAGAAAAGCCCATGTGATTTTAAATAAAGTTGCAAATCACAATGATCATTGGTATATGACTCTAGGGCTAAAAGTCCCATAGTTTACCATAGAATAATTTGCATTTAGATATTTTAATGTTATATTTCACATAGTAAAAAACAGATATTTTTATTCCACTGCCTGGTAGATATTAGACATTCAAATTTATTGACCATTTGTTTTTCCTAGTAGGTTAATTTTAGTTAACACATACCTAACTTAACTGTGTGTAATTCTCTGTGATAGATTTATATTTTAAAGCCTACAATAATCTATGAAAAATTAAACTGAAAGCTTAGGATCCCCAAGAAAAAGAGGCAGTATGCAGAAGAAGCTGAACTAATCAACAACTTTCAAATGTTTTATGTGTAAGTGATTGAGGGCTGTGAGATCCATGTAGGCATGTTGTAATGGAATTGGACATGTTCCGATGAGACAGGACAGAAGAGTCATCCCCTTTACATAATACATAATCACATAATTATCCCCAATATCATCCATTGCCCTCAAACACAGCCCTCAATCAGCTGTGCAAAACAGTTACTTCTTTTGAAATAAATCTAGTTTGAGAGCAATTCCCAGGTAAGGTAATAGCCTGCAAGAGTTTTATCCATTTTAGATATGACTTTATCCTAAAAAAAATTCTTCTGGTACATACAATTCCAATGGGATTTTTAAAAGTCTTTTGTAAAGACTTTATAGAATCTTTTGCCCTCTGCACAAAATGAAGTGGACCTTTTGCCAAGAAAAAAGATGTCAAATTTGTCCTGGTGCCAGCCATCCTTTCTTCCAATCTATTTTAGAAAGGAATTCTCTAGAAATGTGAATGATTGGGGGCTGGGACAATAGCACAGTGGTAGGGTGTTTGCTTTGCACATGGCCGACCTGGGTTCGATTTGCAGCATCCCATAAGCACCGCGAGGGGTAATTCCTGAGTGCAGAGCCAGGAGTAACTCCTGAGCATCGCCGGGTGTGACCCAAAAAGAAAAAAAAAGTGAAGGATCATACAATCTTGGAAATAAAGACCAAAGGATTTTTCCTACAGGCATTTTTGTTAGAACGACAAACTGAAAAACCTTTTGATATACTGCATTTGTGAAGGAATGAAGCATTTCCCCACCGGGCTTAATGAAAATGGAGCTTGAAGCCTCTCAGCTGTGACATTCCTGCTGACTCAGGAGGGCTCTTAGGAGGGTTTTCCCAGCAGCAACCCAGAAATCCACAGCGTTATCAGGAGATGGATCAGGCGAGGCACACAAAGACTCACAAGAGACTGTGACTAACACACTTAAAGTCATCTTTTATCTCAGTCCAGGAACTTGATACTAAGCACATTTTTACCCATTTATTAGATACTTCCAATCTTCACCTCCTACCGTATTCCCCTCACCCCCACTCCCTTTTTACAGGTTCATAGCAATCTCATGCTTGGCTCTGCACTATCACCCAGACTTTTGAGCTCAGACCTATGAGTAAATCTGAGCCCTAATCATGGTCCTTGGCCTCTCTCTTGAACAGCATGATCAACCATCTCTCTTTTCAAAAACATCTCCCAGAATCTAGTGCCTCTTACTGTTTTATCAATTATACCTATATCCTTCCTGGACCTCATCTGTCATACACCTTCTTTTTCATATTCCACTGCCCTTAGAAGACTTTCTCTAACCACCCAATCCAATACAGTGCTCTCAGCACTACCTTTCAATCAAATGTTTTGTTTTCATCTGACACCTGTTGTTGTCCGTACTTCTTATTTGTCTGTTTAATTTTGTATTGTTTATCACCTGAAAACATTAACAAGAGAAATGTTGTCTCACCGATTTATTGCTATATCCTTGGCATCTATTATGGTGCTAGAAATTTTGCTGGACACATGAATAAAGTAAAAAGTGAATACAATTTTAAATTTCAGAAAATTTAATTTCCAAAATATACTGACTCTTATTAACAAGTCTAAGTATTTCTGTTAGATGAGCCATTATTTACTTGTATGACCTTAAAGTCATTATTTACTTGTTGTACTCTCAGTTTCATCATTTGGGGAATGGATATGGTAATAGTCTTGATCTTATAAGTTTGTAAGAAATAAGGGAAAATATGTGCATTAACTATGCTTGCATGGGGTAGACATTCAATAAATATTATCAAAGATGCCCACAGTCTAATTACCTAAAAAGTTATGAATATTCCATACAGTTATGATCCCCAGCAAACTAAATGATGCAATGATAAATTCTATACATGTCTAACCTTTTCAATTCCCAACAAACTATGATACGCTTGACAATAAAGATCTTTACTCTATTTTCATCACTCCCTTAGGCCACCCCAATAGTTTCCTAATCATGATCCCTGTCTTCAAATGAGATCCTTTCTGCAGTGTTTTTATCAAGAAAATAGGCTCCATAATCAACTCCCTTTAGGGCCCTTCAATCCTATGGTCCCCTCTCTCCCACCAATCTTGTATGCAACTCATCTTCTCTCTGATAAGAACCATCCAGCACATTGTAAGGGAATATAGCACGGTGGTTGAGAGCATGGGATCTGGAACCAGACTTGTTGCCTTCAAATGTCAACCTCTTACTCACTTAGCTTCTCTATGCCTCAGATTTTTCCAGATTTATGAAAATGTCAAGGACAGTAACAAGACATATTAAACTTTTTGGAAGAGCCCCAAGGGGGCCTGTGTAGTGCTGTAGTGCTGGACCTAAGAATTGACCTATTCCATCTGCACAGGTGGGCCCAATACTGCTGGAAGTGGTTCCCAGACCCTCTGAGAGGTGTTTGGGAGTCGACTCAAAATATAATTTCACGGTATATATAAAGATTTAGCACAAGGCCTAATAGTAGTATTGATGAGCGATAGCACAGCAGTAGGGCGTTTGCCTTGCACGCAGCCAACATGGCCGACCCGAGTTCGATTCCTCTGCCCCTCTCGGAGAGCCTGGCAAGCTACCGAGAGTATCTCGCCCACACAGCAGAGCCTGGCAAGCCACCCGTGATGTATTCGATATGCCAGACACAGTAACAACAAAGTCTCCAATGGAGACGTTACTGGGCCTGCTCAAGCAAATCGATGATCAACGGGAGGGCCTTTACTTACTTACTTACTTAGTATTGATGACAAGGAGCATTATGAGTCAAAACTTGGTCATCTTTTTAGAATACAAATGAATCATTTCAAATATTTATACAAAAACATTTTAATTAATTTCATTCCAATAGAAAGAAATTCAAAATCCTACATGTAAGACCTAAGCATAATACTATCTACACTTACCCACCTTTACAACTTTCATCTCTCATATCCTATCCCTCAAAGTTGAATCTAGGATATTCAGAAATGTGGGATTTAACTGGTAAATATATCCTGCTTTTCCAAGAACACATTCTAGCATTTTATTTTGCTTCACGTACTGGCATTCCCTTCCTTATGCCCTCTACCTCTGATCCACCTGTTCATCCTTCAAAACCCAAACAAAAAGACCCCTTCCATTTCTCAGCAATCACATCTTAGGAAATCAGAGCACTGTAGTACTGTCCTCCCATTGTTCATCGATTTGCTCGAGCGGGCCCAGTAACATCTCCATTGTGAGACTTCTTGTTGCTGTGTTTGGCATATCAAATACATCATGGGTAGCTTGCCAGGTTTTGCCATGGGGATGAGATACTCTCGATAGCTTGCTGGGCTCTCCGAGAGGGGTGGAGGAATTAAACCTGGGTCAGCCGGCCACGTGCAAGGTAAATGCCCTTCCCACTATGCTATCGCTCCAGCCCAGAAAATCAGAAAGGGCAAATAATTTGTCTATTAAGTTTTCTATATCTCTTCTCTCTATGACCTCTTCAAGGTTAGGACTATTTTCTTCTCTTTTGCATAATGTCTCAGTTATAGAAGGTCCTCAAATTAAGAGTGTTGAGCAGAGCTTAGGCATATCTATGATAGTAGCGTATATAATGAGATAAAATTTATTCAGAGGGATTCCAAACCAAAAGTATTCTAGTAAGAAGATAAATAAAATAAGAGCAATTTTAATATTGAGCAACTTTGGTACCCATTATCTGGTTGATTTTGAATTTGATTTGACTTTTGATTTCTCTTTTTATGCAATTTTGTGCTTATATTTAGATCCTGAGCTATTTTATTAGAAGATTGGTTAAGGGAAAAAAATTGCAATTTTAAAATATTTTCAAAGTAAGTTATTTCCAGTTTTGATTTAATTTTTTCCTACTCCAAAGTAATTCAAAAACATCATGTTAAGTTTATGCCTTTATGTACTTCAATTTATTATTATGGCTTAAATATAATTTAGAAATCTTTCCAATGTGTTCCATAGACCATGATTATCTAAAACTAGATTTTAGGAAAACCAGCAAACAAACATAATTTCATGGGCAAGTGAGAAAACACCGAGAAAAAAATGTACTTTTAGAGGAAAAACACATATTCTATGTATCATACAGAATTTAAATACTTATTGTATGACTTTAATGAAAAAGAGCACTATAACACATAGAATCTGTGAGGTCCACCAATGAAGAAAACACTGTGTTTGAAACACTTTTCAAATGAAACTGTTTTGTCAGAGATGTCCTTGGAAAAAGTATTCATGAAACTCCTTAAGGAAATACTATGGCTATTGAGTCTCTCTGTGCCTAATATGATCGCCTCTGGGTCATAAGTAATCTTAACTCATGACATGGTTGGAAAGACTTTCAAAGAGCCTGTTACTCAGCTCCCAACCACCATCCCCTTCCAAATTATTATTTAGAGAAGTATTAAAAGAATGAAAAAATTATTGTTATGTAGTTCTCTCCTATTTTTTAAAATTTTATTCTAATCAAAACATTACCTATTTACCATGAGTTTACAATGCAATCTAATTTCAGGAGTCCATCTCCACACTTGCTATCCCATGATCAAATGCATCCCCTTTGTCTATTTTTCCTTTTTCTTCCCCTTTCCCTCTATTAACCACCATATTTTTCATAGAGTCTAAGTTGCTCGGTTATTTTTGCTTCAGTTTTATGTATATTCTACCTATGAGTGAAATTATCCAACAATTGTCTTTCACTTTCTGACTTATTTCACTTTGTATAATCAAGTTCCATTCGTGTCGCTATTAAGAGTGTGTCTTGACACAGAACCAAAAGTCTCTTTTACTGTAGATACTGTAGATTCATCTTGATTCAACTTCTCAGATTTGTATTTCAGTCCAAAAGTCTAAATAATCCTCTAGACTCTTAGGTCTTATCCATCCAAAGGCTTCCTTGTCTCTTCATCTGAAAAAAACAAATAAACAGGAGCATGATTTACAGATACCTGGCATACCAGGCCATCATTAATGCTCCAAAGTGATTTGAAGATAATGACTCTCTGCCTTTGAAGACTGAAAGGAAGCTCTCCATGCAGTGACAAACAGTGTGAAGAGTCCTAATTGGACAACAAAGCCACCTAACCCCTTTTATGAGGTGAGGAGTGTGTCTTAGGTAATAAACACTTAAGTAATTAGATGGTTTTTATAGAGATAGTTATAAAATGAAGCATACAGGGGAAATCCTGGTGATAGGCTAACGCCCAGAGAGGTGGGTATATAAGAGCCAGAGCAGAAGAGAGCGGCATTGAAACACTGAAACTTCTCTCCTCAGCCCAACCAACCCCCAACTCCTCGCACCATGTCTTGCTGTTGTCTTCCCCGTTGCTGCTGCAGCGTCCCCACTGGCCCTGCCACCACCATCTGCTCCTCTGACAAGTGCTGCAGGTGTGGAGTCTGCCTGCCCAGCACCTGCCCTCATGACATCAGCCTGCTGCAGCCCACCTGCTGTGACAATTGCCCCCCACCCTGCTGTGAGCCTGACACCTACGTGGCATCTTGCTGGCTGCTCAACTCTTCCCACCCAACCCCTGGCATGAGTGGGATTGATCTGACCACCTATGTTCAGCCTGGCTGTGCGAGTCCCTGTGAGCCCTGCTGTTAAGCTGCTGCCGTGGTCTT
This sequence comes from Sorex fumeus, assembly GCF_029834395.1. Classification (NCBI taxonomy): domain Eukaryota; kingdom Metazoa; phylum Chordata; class Mammalia; order Eulipotyphla; family Soricidae; genus Sorex; species Sorex fumeus. Next base: position 74,770,801 of record NW_026606120.1, on the reverse strand, counting down.
TGGAAAGTTCAGTGATGCAGCGGCAACATCCAGTGTGCCACACCGCCATCAACACCTGCTCCCCCTTCCATTTCCCTCAGCCCATCCCAGTTCCATGTTTTCATGGAATGTGCCCTTCTTCTGCCATCTTTCCTCTTTGGGGTAGAGCTGGAGACCTTTCTTCTAGCCTCTCTCACTGCTTTTTGACAAATGACTCTTTTTTTTTTGACTCTTTGCTAATAAATCTTAATCTGGCTTAGCAACAATAGCCTTGTGGTGATTCCTTCTTGTCTTTCTTCTTAAGAAACGTGGAATGTCTCCCTAAACCTGAACTGAAGGTCATCCTAGAACCTAAGAGACAATCCAGCCGAAGGAGAGTTCTTATGGTGGGATAATTGAAAAGTTAGAAGCTAGTCTTTTGGAATGGGTTAAAAAGTAGCTCACTGTGAGTGCTAGAGACATAGTATGGTGATAAAGATGCTTGCCTTGCATGTCGTGGCTGGCCCAGCTTGATAATTGACACCTCATATGGTCCCCTAGTACCTTCTAGAAGTGATCCCTGAACTCAGAGCTGGGTCTAAGCCTCGAGCACTACTGGATGTGGTTCAAAAAATAAAACAAAAAATTAATTGAAAAATGAAACGTGGGTTACTTCTTAGGAGTTTTTCTTTGGACAATCATACCAAGGAATAGTATGATTAGGTGGGGTGGGGAGGCATCCCAAACAGTTCTCAAGGCCTGGGGATAAACCTGGGTTCAATGCTTTGTCTAGCAGTGCTGGACGAACTCAGGGGTACTTGGTGCTAGCGACTAATCTGGTTGTTTGCTTTTGCCTTTTTGGGATATGGGATGACTCTCAGTGGTGTTTGAGGTTGTTTCTGGCTCTATACTCAGGCATCACCCCTGGGCGTGCTCAAGGAACTATATATAGTGCTGGAAATTGAACTGGGATTGACTACCTTCAAAGCAAGCGCCATAACCCACTAATACATGTTTACAAATAACTTACCTAATTTGAATTACTATTTAAATGGATTTTTCTTCATTAATTGACTTAAATTTATCATTTTGCTGGTGTGTAGAAATAATTTTGACTTTGGATCATGATGATGAATAAAATTCTACATTCATAATAACATATATTTAGAGAAGTATGTGTATCCATTTCATGATATATGCTACCTTTAAAGAAAATCCATTTTTCATAACTATTGGCAATTATTGAATTCCTTGTTTCTTTCAATCAGGCTTGGTTTGCATTAGTCATAATTATGTTTAGAATTTTATTAGTCAAGTGACATAATATCATGCTATTTAAAAATACCAAAAATATCAGGCAATAGTGAAATATTCTCTATACACCAGAAATAGTCATACAAACTGGGAGAAAGAATGAATACAGTTCCTCTCAGAGTGAAATTTTTATTAGTTCTTCTGGAAAAATCCAGGACTTTACAGAAAGCACCCAGAGAGTGGTCAAGCTGTGTATTTTTTATGCTTACCTTGAGATTTGAAGTCATTTATTTCCCTTTGTGTCATATTAAAATATTTAAAAATCATTTATTTCCCTCAGTTTGCCTGAATAAGAGCAGAAACAATATTTCTCTGCCCTGTTTATGTTTTAGGATTGTAGGCATCAAATGACACAAAGTGCCCACACCTGCACATGTCCACTCAGAAGTGTGAGACACCTACCCCCAGTGGATGAGGATTCCTTTCTAACAATAATCCCACCAATAAACACTGACTATGTCCAGACGTTTTTGATATATGCTAGTCTCACAGCATGAAATGATATCTTACTGGCTTTTGATTTGCGTCTCCTTAATCATGAGTGATGATGAGGATTTTTTCATATACCTGTTGACAATTGTGTGTCTTCTCTGCAAAAGTACCTGGTCATCTTCTCACATCATTTGAGGATGGGGTCATTAAATTTTTGCTTGTTTTGTTTCGGGACCACAGCCAGTGGTGCTCAGGGTATACTCCTGGCTCTACACTCAAGGGATCCCTCCTGGAAGGGAGGCTGATCCTGATCCTGGCAGGCTCAGAGGATCACATGGGGTTCAGCGATCAAACCCAGGTCAGTGGCGTGCAAGGATATCAACCCTATCTGATGTATTGTGTGCATAATACAATACATGGTACATAAACCTTTTGAAATAGTTCTGGATTCACTTGGCTGTTTTTTGTATTCTTCAGACGAATACCCAGTAGAATTTCTGGGCCATAGGCTATTTCCCTAAAATTTTAGAACTATCCATAGTATTTTCCACAGTGGCTGTACAAGTTAATGTACCACCAGAAAAACTGCTTATTTCTAAAGTGAAAAGAGGATTTAAAAAAAATTGGATTACATCAACAGTCTTTTTTTTTTCTTACTATTGCTTCCCATCACAATCTCAATATCTGTTATCACACTTAACCTTCAAGCCTCAGGTCCAAGTGGTTCTGATTCCTGAATCAATCCTGGAAAAATCTAATTAGAGCCTTATTAAGGTAGAGTCTACAATAACATTAATCTTCATGATCCCAGTGCCCAGGGTGAGTGCCATCTTCCTGTGTTGATCCCTTGAGCTCTCTATCAATGTGCTCTTCCTCTGTCCCTTGAGTTTCTTGCTTGCCTTTCCTTCTTCCAAGTTTTAAGATACACTTTACAAGTAACCTTAGTTAAGGTATACACAATATGATAATATTATATACATATTTATGCTCTGAAACAATTATCACACAACTAGTTAATATCCATTTTCTCACATAGTGACAGGGTTCTCCCTGTGATGAGAACTTTAAAAATCTACTCTCAGCAACTTTTCAATTCTATCTATAGTGCAATGCAGTTATCTAATCTACATCATAATGTGCAGTGTGTCTCAGGATTATATCTTGTGTCCAGAAGTTTATACCTTTAGATTAACTCCACCCATTTTTCCCCAACCTTCAACTCTTCCTGGTAACTACTAATCCAGTCTCTCAACCGTGGAGGGAATTGGCCACTATTGAGCAGGAGGTAGTGCTGGAAGGTAGTAATAATAATTATTAACTAGTAAAAATAATTACTGTTACTGATAATCCCTATCAGTAACAGATTTGTAAGTAACAGTGACCAAAAAAAGTTTCTATTCTTTTCCTCAGTACCCCGAGAAGGAAACTGAGAACACTGGTGTGGGAATTAGTGTTGAAACTCAAATCAGGAGATTTTATGGCTGAAACTCAGTCCATGAGTAACTCTGTAAATCATGGTGCTTCAATAAAATTTGTTTTTTTAAATATGATCTCTCACCCTAAGACTTTGACAAATGACATAACTGAGCATTCATCTTTCTCTATCTGATTCATTTCACTTAGGATAATACCTAAAAACAGATAATGTTCATCAGTATATTGGGAAACGACAGGCTTTCTTCATGACTGGGTAAAATTCCACTGTGTATATATGTCACATGTTTTTTAGCTTCTATTCATTCAGAGATAAATGTTATTTCCATCCTGACTATTGCGAACATTTCTTTCTAGTCAAACTTTACATTCTGATTATCAATGTCACCACAGAAAAACAGTGGCTCTATCATTCACCTTATACTTATGTTGAAATGCAGAAACTTTGGCAACTGAAACACATTTTAATAATTAATTTAATTTTTAATTAAAACACATTTTAATATTCTGAGCAGTTTCAGTAACCTAGATCAGGAGTACAGGAAACTATCCATAAAGTTAACAATAATTTGTTCTTGATAATAGAATAGAAAACCAAGTTATTTTATTTTTATTTCACGTTGTTCTTGGCATTCAAACTTTCTTCCCATCTCACTGACCTTCATCACCACACTCCTCAACACAGCCATAATATCCTAGTTGACCTGGAGTCAGGAATTTGTGCTTCTCTCTTCCTCTACCCAAACTCTTCCTCTATCAGATCAGATTTCTGGCTTCTTTTTAAATTTGGTTAATTTAAATTGATCTAGGATGAATCCTGGGTTGGTTGTTTGTGTTTTCACTGAATTGAACTGTCAGTGACTCTCAAGACTCTCAAGAATACCATCACTTCTTGATATCTGCAATTGTTTGTTCATTGCAGCACTCTTTACAATAGCCAGAATCTGGAAAAAACCTGAGTGCCCAAGAACAGATGACTGGTTAAAGAAACTTTGGTACATCTACACAATGGAGTACTATGTAGCTGTTAGAAAAGATGAAGTTATGAAATTTACATACAAGTGGTACTACATGGAAAGTATCATGTTAAGCGAAATGAGTCAGAAAGAGTGGGATAGACACAGAAAGATTGCATTCATCTGGGGAACATAAAGCAACAAAAAGGGAGAGTAACACCCAGGAATGGCTGAGATTAGTACCAGGAATTTTGCTCCATGAATGGAAGGCCAGCCACAGGCTCTAGGTGAAAAGGAAGCTCAGATAGAGAAGAGAGTACCAAATGAAGGGTGTTGTGAGGGTCCTCCCAGGGTGGGAGAAGCATGCTAAAAGTAGTCGATAGACCAAACATGATTGCCACTCAAAGCCTCTCTTGCAAAACACAGTACCCAAAAGAAGAGAGAGAGAACAAGGGGGAATACCCTGCCACAGAGGCAGGATGGGACGGGGTGTGGGGGGGGGGGTGGGAATGAGGGTGGGGGGGGATGCTGGGACCCATGGGGATGGATGATGGGCACCGGTGGAGGGATGGGCACTTGATCATTGTATAACTGAAACCCAAGCACAAAATTTGTAAGCCTATAACTGTACCTCATGGTTTTTCACTAATAAAAAAAGAAAAAAAAAAAGAATACCATCACTTCTATAGCACAGCGGGTAGGGTGTTTGCCTTGCACGCAGCCGACCCGGGTTTGATTCCCAGCATCCCATATGGTCCCCCGAGCACCGCCAGGAGTAATTCCTAAGTGCATCAGCCAGGAATAACCCCTATGCATCGCCGGGTGAGACCCAAAAAGAAAAAAAAAAAAAGAAAAAAAAAAGAATACCATCACTTTTACCAAAACTTGCTTCCAATTAATCTTGGCATACCTTGCAGCCTACACCATGCTCAGAGCCATGTGCCTCAAGCAGTGATCAAGAACTGATCTGAACACAGACAGTTGTACTTTAAGTCAGACCCTATTACTTATGAGTTATTTGCCCTTGAATTCATCTCTATGCTTCAGAATCCTCACGTGTTAAATTAGATTTTTAAAAATCTATAAAATATCTGACCAGTATACCATAAAACTTTCCAGGTCATGAAAAACTAGGAAAGATGAAGAGATGATCATAGATGAGAGGTGTTGGATAACATTGGATTGACATTTCTCCTCCGGAAGGGAGCTTAAGGCTTATTGAGCTACTCCCATAACAATGCCTCTGAGGCACACTCAGTTCTCTCAAGCACTGATAATCCTATATTGCTTTTCTCTCTGTGTTATGTCATTTGCATGGTTTATTTAGCAATGCCCTTTTTGTATCAAAGAACCTCCAGCTATGAGCACATCTCTTTGATTCCACTATTCTTCCTGCATTAACATATGCCTCAGAGACCTGGACCCTACGAAAACAGGATGAGAACGCTATTCGGGTCTCTCAAAGAGGAATCGAAAGAACTATGCTTGGAATATCTCGATTCACTAAAATGAGAGATAGAATCCGGAGTTCTGATCTTCGTCAACGCTCAAGAATCAGGGACGCTGTCTCATTTGCCAAGACATCAAAAATCAGATGGGCTGGACACGTAATGAGGTTTACAGACAACCGCTGGACTAGAGCCATTACTGATTGGATTCCACGGGACATCAAAAGATCACGTGGACGCCCACCTATAAGATGGTCAGACTTCTTCGTCAAGACCCTAAATGATCGGTTTGAGGCTCTGCATGTTCCTGGAACAAACAGATACCATTGGGCTACGCTAGCACGCAACCAGGATGAATGGAGACGTTACTGGCACCCGCTCGAATAAATTGATGAATAACGGGGATTAAGTGATAAGTCCTTTTTGTATAGACACAGGAAGACAGTTCATGCTATTCTTTGTAACAAGGGAGTTAATTGACTCCAAAATAATATTTACTCTTGGGCATCCATATTTACTTGACTTAAGCCTCATTTGTCCTAAGTTCCTAGCACTCCAAAAGCAGGGTTACGACAAAGGAACTGGATGGACCCAGGGCAAGCTGTAAGCTACCCTGGCAATGAAAGGAGGCAAGCTAAGTGCCATAAGTACAATAAGTTAAGAGCATGGTCATGGAACAAACTCTGTCATGACCCCAAAAGAAGTAACTGAATAAGGACCCTGCTGGGGTTAAGAAAGACTAACCTGCCCAGAGGACTGTGGTCTGGAATATATAGCGAGATATCCCCAGAAGAGCCAAGCTTTAAGATTAATGTATTTCTTACTGTGTTCATACAAAATGACTAGAAATGTTTTAAGAAGTAAATTTACTATGATTGTTTAAATAGATTACTAGCTGAGGAAAGGAGAAAGCAATACACCCTGGATGGAATCCTGCCCTTGAGAGGATTTCCTAGTAATCTGGAGTGCTGAACCCTCAGATAAGATTTTTGTCCTTGAATTAAGGAGTGGCTTTACATCTGTTTGTTGTTATGACAATGTTCAACCTCAGTTTTGTGTATCCCTACCCTTCATGATTTTTATTTAACTATGCTGTAAAGAAAGAGAAGGGGGAGTTTAGAGATTTGGGGACTTTGGGACTTTTGAAACTAGGAGAAGAACTGGAGACTTTGGGACTTTGGGACTTTGAGAACAAGAATATGAGGACTATGAGGAGACTATGAGACTATGATGAGATAAGGAAGAAGAGACAGTGAAAGAGAGGACTTTGAGGTCTACAAGGAGACTAGGATTATGGAACTACGACGATTGGGACTATGACTACGTTTGCACTGTAAGGAAGAGATCGGACTACCCTTGGAGGAGAGAGAAATAAAGAAACTACTGACCAGCCTGGGGTCCAGTTCCAGTTTCTCCATTCCCCAGTCCTTCGTCCATTCGTTGCCCATTCTCCAGCCTGAGGAGGCAGCTCTTGGCCACCGATCAATCAAGTCCATTGTGTGCCCATGACTTTTTCTTTGAAAATCACAGAGAGAAAACTAAGAAGATATGGTGACTAAATGCACCTTAGAATCCCAGATTAGATCCTGGATCAGAAAATAAGAACATTAGTGAAATGACTAGTGAGACCTGAATAAAACACAAAAGTCTCAAGAATAGTGAGGAACCCATGTTGGATCTTAGTTTTGACAAATGAACCATCCAATTGTACTGTCTGTAAAAGGTGTGTGTATTGGTTGGGGGTGAAGTATGAAACCTCTGTGTTATATCTGTGAATGAATGCTTTGAAAACCTAAGACTATTCAAAAAATTTTAAAAAGCTTATTTTAAAAAATATGAAGCAAAAGAGGCTGGGGAGATGGTTGAAAACGCTAGAGCATCTTTGTATAGGTATAATGCCTGAGTTCAATCCCTGATATCCTGGTGTCCAGAAAAATTCTATGAGAATTTCTTGGGAACCTCTGCCCCCAGTAAATATTAAAAATGTTGCGAATATTAAAATTAATTAAAACATGTACAGCTCAGAGAAAAGTGTGTGCTGGTTGTTCTATCCCTTTTTTTTACTGTAATGCTGGGATGAGGACTCTTTGTCCTTTGGCTGATTATCTACTAGGTCCCACCAACAGAGGGTGCTAGAAAGAGACTGGAGGCCAGAGAGGGAAGAAGGATCTTGTGACCTGACAATGTTGCTCTGCTGTGTTCTAATCATTGCCTTGGGTTCTAGTCTTTGGCTTCTTTCAGGAACGCTAAAAAGAAAAAACAATGACATTGGAACACTTCAGAAACAATCAGGAGTCAGCAAGGACTTGACCCTTCCCCTCCCTGACCCCTCACATCCCTACAAACCGAGACCCGGTGACTCCATGGGGCTTTTCCTCTGAACTTCTGAAGTAGAAACATCTTTTCTCTAGGCATTTCTGATTCAAACAACTGAATCCAACTCTTCCTTCTGCTAACATTCCTCTTGGGGAATTCTTGGCAGTAACCACAGAAGAGACTGCCCTGACTTAACTGAACTGCACACACACTGAAAGATTGGCGTAAGCAATTCTCCATCTTTAATTCTTCCAGGAAAACTATAGTAAGTGATGCTTATTTCCCCAAATTTATAGTTGAGAAACTAAAGCCTAAGCACGTTCAGTAACTTGGTTTAGATTTCACAATGTGTTCATTATTAACAGAATTCTGACCACCTCTGAAGCTACTTCCATTTCCCCATTATGTATTTTATCATAAGCTCCTTGAAACATTTACTTAGGGATTTATGGCCTCTTCCTCAAGCTGCATACCCTAAAGGACAAGGACTATGTTTTCTATATTTCTGTCTCTACTACACTCTTCTTCATACACTAAAGATGTAATAAATACTTATAATTCGTGTGTTAGTAGTCCAATCTCCCTCAGTCCATACAGTAACCGTAGTTACTTACTAGCTTTATCCATGACAAATTAACATACTACGTTAATCTTCAAAACACTGTGGTTGAAAAACACCGTGGAAGAAAGATTTTCAAAAGACCCTGTCAAAAAAAAAAAGGAACCTGTCATCTTTCTTTTTTCTTTTTTTTTTTTAAATTTTTATTACTGAAACACCATGAGGTACAGTTGTAGGCTTACAAATTTTTGTGCTTGGGTTTCAATTATACAATAATCAAGTACCCATCCCTCCATCAGTGCCCATTTTCCACCACCACTGATCCCAGTATCCCTCCCATCCCCTACCCCCCCATCTCAACCTGCCTCTGTGGCAGGGCATTCCCTTTGTTCTCTCTCTCCTTTTGGGTGCTGTGGTTTGCAAAAGAGGCATTGAACCTGTCATCTTTTATAGTGTCTTTTTCATTTTATTTTCTCCTACTTTATTTAAACATACAAAATTGTTCATGATGATTTATTATATGTATTTAATATTCCACCACCATGTCACCTTCCCTCTATCTCTATCTCCATTTTTCCTCAAGTCTGCCCCTCTAGCAGGCCCACAATAATTTATATATTGCTTGTTATCATTAAATGGCTAATGGAATGATCAAAAAATTATTTCCATAGAATCACCATGTTTTGAAGAGTCAATTTGATCAGCTTTATTCTTCCCTAAAGAATAAAATTTTCATGCTTTTTTTGCAAAGAGATGAAAGCTCATTCTTTCAGTATATATATATATATATATATATATATATATATATATATATTATGAGCATTAATCCATTCCAACTCATGGTTAAAATAACCAATGTCCTTTATAAAATTGAGAATTTAGTTATGCTTATACAGAAGATTAATATTTTAAAAATCATTTAGCAGGCCTGAATCATAGCATAGTGGGTAGGGCCCTTGCCTTATATGCAGCCCACCCAGATTTAATCTCTGGCACCACATATGGTTCCCTGAACCTACAGGAATGAGCCCTGAGCACAGAATTAGGAGTAAATCCTGAGCACAGCTGAACTTAGTACCCCGGCCCCCCCCCAAAAAAAAAATTAGTGAGCTATAGATTTTCTTATTGAAATCATGTTGCCTCTCTTCAGTATTCATTTATATTCAGAAATCCATGACAATATAGCAGGGTGAATCTGAATAGGTCCCTCAGGTTTTGACCTCCCAAATATTTCCAAGGCATACATTTTGAGAATGACCATTTCATTTTTGCAAGGTGGGGAGGGAGGGGCCTGAGGAAGAGTTAAGGCTACCCTCAGTGGTACTCAGGGTAGGGGTGGGGGGAACTATGTGATATCTGGGATCACAGTGAGGTCAGCTGCACACAAGGTGAGTGCCTTAACCCCTGTATGATCTCTCTAGCCTGAAAAAGATCATTTCTTAATTCTCAGGGAAATCACTCTTGATTCTTCGCAGGCAGCCCTGATCAGTTATGAGAACAAATTCTGGTTGGGGAGAAAGAGGGAAGGCAGAAGGGAGCAATGTATTTACCTGAGACTGGGAGAATGGAGTATGAACCTGGACAACCTTTCTGAAACTGACCCAGGAAGCCAGTCTGAACATAGCAACACAACCAAATAAAATCAAAGGCTGCTCATCCCAGGACTGACAAACAGAAGTTAGCATGTTATTTGCATAGGAGTATACAAACAATAAGAAGGAAACGTGGGAACTAACAGAAGCCATGATTCCTGAGATAGGTGTCTATAAAAGATCCAGACCACAGCTTCCTTTGCAACACTGATGGAACTGATCCCCAGTCATCATGTCTTGCCTTGAGTCTGATCTCCAAGGATACTGCAATGCTCCCGCTGACCAAGCCACCATCGTCTGCTCCTCTAATATCTGCTGTCGTGGCCCGGTCTGCCTGCCCAGCACCTGCCCCCACAAGATCAGCCTCCTTCAGCCCATCTGCTGTGAGTCCTGTTCCCCACCCTGCTGTATACCTGACTCCTATGTGGCATCAAGTTGGCTGCTCAGAAATCACCAACCTACTCCGAACCTGAGCGGCATCTCTGTTAAGACTGATGTCCAACCCTCTCCTTGCAAAGCCCCCAGCTGCTAAACAAACATGCCTTCTATACTCGCCCACATTGCCTCAAGGGTCAGTGGCACTTATGAAGGGCTACTCCACAGTCAGCCTTCAGTGAGGAGCTTTGGAAGGAAATGTGGTCATCGGGTGCTTTCCCTTTTGCAAAAGTATCATGCATCAGTAGAAATGAAATCTGCACTTGTATGTTTATTGCGGCACTATTTACAATAGCCAGAATCTGGAAAAAACCCGAGTACCCAAGAACAGATGACTGGTTAAAGAAACTTTCGTATATCTATACAAAGGAATACTATACAACTGTTAGAAAAGATGAAACCATTAAATTTGCATATAAGTGGATCAACATGGAGAGTATCATGCTAAGTGAAATGAGTCAGAAAAAGTGGAATAGACACAGAATGGCTGCACCCATTCGTGGAATATAAAGTAACATAATAGAAGAATAACAATTAAGGATATTAGAGATAAAGGCCAGGAGGGTGGCCCCACAGCTTGGAAGCCGATCTCACATGCTGGAGGAAAAGGCAGGTGGGATGGAGAAGAGACCACTAAGCAAATGATGGTTGGAGGGATCACTCGGGATGGTGAATGCATGCTGAAAGTAGGCTATAGACCAAACATGACGGCTGTTTAGTGCCTATGTTGCAAACCATAACACCCAAAGGGAGAAAGAGAGAGAGTAAGAGGGAGTGTGTCTGCCACAGAGGCAGGGGGTTGGGAAGAAGTGGGGGTGGTGGGATGAACACTGGGAACATTGGTGGTGGAGAATGGGCACTGGTGGAAGGATGGGTACTTGAACATTGTTTGATTGAAATGTAATCACGAAAATTTGTAAGTCTGTAACTATATCTCACGATGATTCATTAAAATAAAAAAAATATTTTTTAAAAAGTATCTTGAATTTGGGACAATGGTTTCAAATGAGAAGTGGGAGGCAAAACCATAGACTTCTTTAAGACAAAATAAACATCATTGTTTCCCAAGCCATGTCCTGCCTTAATGTTTATTGTTATAATTACCCAACGACTCTTGACACAGGCATATGTCATGAAGCTATAAATATGCTCAGAGAGATTACACTTTCTGATGACATCAACACAAATCACACACCCAAAGGAGGCCACACAGGGAACACAGAGATGTGAGGAACATCGGTGCAATAATGAAATACATTCAGCACTGATTTTAGAACCACCTTAAATATCAAGGTCGGCCCCAATTTTCCATTTTAATTTTCACCCAGTCTCTTTTAGGAATTCATATACTTCCTTTAAATAGCTGAGAAACTGGCAGAAGGAGATCCCCCAAAGCAGGACATACCCAGAGATTAGGCTGAGTCAAGTTTTTTTTCATTGTCTAGTTGTATGAAATTTTGAATATAAAACTTTTGGAACCTCTGACAACTATGAAACCCCTCAAATGAAATGAATCAGTCTGTGGATTAATTAAAAAGTGTAATTTTATTGTTATTGAGGGCTATTCTAAAATGAATGCATACACTTTTTATTCAAATCTGTAATTTAATTTAATTCCAGAAACACTTATTTGTAGGATAACATTGGTTTGTCCCTTCTGCCTTGCCAAAGTGAGCTTAGGTTTATTGGGTTATTCCCACCACAGTGCTCCCATTCCTCTTTGTTTACTTGTAACTTCTTTCTTTGTGCTCTGTTGACCTGTAAATATTGTTTTTCTCTTCTTCTTAAGTCCTTTCTATAGTTAATTCAGAGGAATGTCCTTTCTGTATGGACACAAGAAGACAGTTAATGCTATGCTTTCGTAAGTTGGGAGTTAATTGACTCCGAATGATATTTATTTCTGGACATCTGTTCTCTTGACTTAAGCCTCAGTTGCCCTTACTTTCTAGCACCCCAAAAGCAGGGTCCCGATGAGGGACTGGATGGACCCAGGGCAAGCTGTGAGCTATATGATACCCTGGCATCAAAATGAGCCTGGCCAAAGTTCCATAAAGCTTAACTATAAGTTAAGAGCATGGTCATGGGTAAATGATGTCATTATTCAAAAAAGCAATTACTAGATTCAGACCCTGCTAAGATTAAGAAAGATTAAACCAGTCTGAGCACTGTAGCCTGAGTCTGTGACGAGATGTTCCCAGGAGAGCCATCCTACAAGCTCAATGTATCTCTTACTGTGTCCATACAAAATAACTAATATTAAGAAGTAGAATTAAGATGTTAATTAAGATATTAATTAAGTTATTGAACTAAGGAGAAGAGGAACACCCCTAGGTGGTGTTTCCACCCTTGAGCCTGATTGGTGGGCAGTCAGGGAGGGCTTTTGTATGTTGATTTTTGCTACCTGACTGGGTGTATCTTCTACCCACAATGCTGGGGAGTTGGAGAGAGATGGGAGAGAGAGCAGGCCAGCAAGATGAAGCAAGGAGAGACTAGCAAGGGGGACAGAGGGAGAAGAATATAGAAGAATGCAGTAGCAGGCACGTGGAGAGAGAGAGCCCAGGCTGTGAGATGGAGCGTGGAGAGAAGAGCAAGAGAGATAGGAGGAGACGGGATTGAGGGGCAGTGTGAGACTAGAATGGGGAGCTTAGTGAAACTGGAAAAGGTGCGTGGGGAGAATGGAATAAATGGCAACTGATCAATCAACCAGCTTGACCCTCCTTTCCTCTGTCAGTCCATGGCATTGACCGCCCAAGGGGGGGAGTGGCCCGAGACCACTGAACCTGGGGCCCTCCCTAGCCACCCAGAGATTATACACTTATTAAATGCCTGTAACGTTGCAGAAATTGTCCTAGGTGCTGACTGATACAAAACAGAATCTCCCCACACACAGTCGTTCATCTTGGAGTGAGGAAGGCACTTGTGAATGACAAACTCTGGTTCAATAAAATGAAATGATGGTTGCGTGTAAAGAGAGTGTAGCACACCTACTCAGAACAGACAAGAGGATGAAAACACTCAGAAGAATGCCTGAAAAATGATTATAAAGAAAGCATTTGTTCTGATTCTCATGGGATGAGTAGATTCTGAGACACAGAGAATCAGGGAAGGACATTTTAATGTCATCATGACACAGAGGTATGAAGTCTTGAACAGATTCCCATCTTCATTTTTATTTGATGTGCTTGATGAAAAATGTCAATAGCTAAGCAAAAAACAAACCAGCTTCAGTAACAAGTTCTTCTCATAAAATGGGAAACTTGCTTACCAATGACATTTAGCATTTTCCACTGGATTTCTTTTTTTTTCTTTTTGGGTCACACCCAGCGATGCTCAGGGGTTACTCCTGGCTCAGGACTCAGGAATTATTCCTGGAGGTGCTCAGGGGACCATATGGGATGTCTGGGATCGAACCTGGGTCGGCTGCATGCAAGGCAAACACCCTACCCACTGTATTATTGCTCCGGCCCTCCACTGGATTTCTTTATTTATTTTAGCCTGCCTACTCCTCTTTTACTTTCTTTTTTCTTTTTTTTTAAGTCACCTGCGTGCAAGGCAAACACCCTGCCTGCTGTGCTATCACTTCAGCCCAATAGTTTGTATTTTTGGGGAGGAGTATACCCACAATGTTCAGGGGGTACTTCTATTGGTGCTCAGAAGATCATGCAGTCCAGGGTTTAAACCTAGGCCTCGTGCATGCAGAGTATACACTCAACCCATTGACCTATGTCTCTGACCCTCTTTTCTTTTAAAAAGGCCATATTAGTCTTTGGTAATGGCCCCTCATAAACAACCCACCCTAGTGTTTGTACTTTGTGTTAATAATAGCATTTTTTTGTTTTTATTAACAAAAAATTCACAATTTTTTTGCTGCCCTGAAATTAAATAGTTTAGACTGTAGGATCTGAACAGCTTTGTGCTAATTGGAGGGAAGTATATGAAGAATTGGAATCACAGAATGCCACACTTGAAAGATTATCCAGTCCAATTTCCTCCTCTGCTATCTACCAAAAGGTAAATCAAGGCTAATTGATGTTAGGAATGTTGAATAAGACATTTTAAAAGGAAGTTACAACCCAATCGAAGACCAAGATATTAAAAAAATAAATACGTAGGAGTAAGTCAATGAAGAAAAAATCATTTTTAAAAAGATATGGTTCTTCAAAAGGGAGGCAGGGTGGGATGGGGGGGATAGGGGATAGGAGGGTTACTGGGATCAGTGGTGGTGGAAAATGGGCACTGATGAGGGATAGGTACTCGATCATTGTATAATTGAAACACAAGCACAAAAATTTGTAAGTCTACAACTGTACTTCATGGTGTTTCACTAATAAAAATTAAAAATAAATAAATAAAATAGTGTATTAAAAAAAAGATATGGTTCTTGGGGCTGGAGCAATAGCCCAGTGGGTAGGGCATTTGCCTTGCATGCAGCCAACCCAGGTTTGATTCTCAGCATCCTATATGGTCCCCTGAGCACTACCAGGAGTAATTTCTGAGTGCAGAGCCAGGAGTAACCCCTGTGCATTGCCGGGTGTGATCCAAAAAGCAAAATAAATAAATAAATAAATAATAAAAATAAAAAGATATGGTTCTAAATTACTAAATCTGGAAATGATGCCCTTCAGAATATGCTGTCAGACTGTAAGTCTCTTCAGAATATGCTGTAAGTCTGTAAGTCTTACAACTTTTTTCCTTTTTGTTCCATTTCATCTCATGCTTAAAGTATTTATGTCATTCTTGTGATGAAGAATGAAGACTGCAGTCATTTTTTTTGAATGGTACATTTAACAAAAGATAGCCATAAAGTGAATCTCGCCTTCCCGTGAATTTGCAGTGAAACTCACTGTAAGATTGGTGTGACTTTGGGATAAAGCGTCATTTTCAAATAGAGCCCAATAGAGTTATATACTCTGTGGAAATTCACTCTATATTTATTTCAAACAGTGAAGAAAGGAGTCTTTTTCCACTAAGTTCTCTTGCTTGCATAATAGAACCTGAATTTCAGCACCGATAAATAAAGCAAATATGTCTATGATGCACATAGTTGCATGCAATATTCATCTTTAAGTAGCCATGTCTTGTTTACTATCTTAAGCACAAAATAGTTTATTAATCATTTAAGTTGCATATTCTTAAATTGGTAATTAAAACTCATCATATCGTGATGATATTTAAAAATAAAGAAGGAAAGGGGAAGAAGAATTTAGCCTCTTAGAATATAAATTATCACCTGACTATTCACAATTCAAGTAAGGCTTGGCATGCCAGGACCCTGTAAAGAAAATGTGATCTTATGACAAAAATGACCAATCAATGAGTAAAAGCATCTGATTACTTTAATAAGGACAAGAAATCTTAATGGGCCAATAAATACCAAACAGATTAGAGAATCTTAGTGGAAAAGAGTGACATAGACAAAAATAAGATAGGAAGTCTTCTGATTGGACCAACACCCACCTAGGGAGCGTATATAAGAGCCCCAGAGCAATAGGAGATATTTGCATTTCAGAAACATCTTCTTTCTTCCCAAGAAACCCAAAGCAAACCAGATTCCCAGCGCCATGTCTTGCTGTTGTGTTCCCCACTGCTGCTGCAGCGTCCCCACCGGCCCTGCCACCACCATCTGCTCCTCTGACAAGTGCTGCAGGTGTGGAGTTTGCCTGCCCAGCACCTGCCCTCACACCACCTGGTTACTGGAGCCCACCTGCTGTGACAACTGCCCACCCCCCTGCCACATTCCTCAGCCCTGTGTGCCCACCTGCTTCCTGCTCAACTCCAGCCATCCCACTCCAGGCCTGGAGAGCCTCAACCTCACTACCTACACCCAGCCAGGCTGTCAAGACCCCTGCCTCCCTCCAAGTTGCTGCTAAAGGATGTCTGCTGAACTCAGACCCTGACACTGAAGAAGCCAGAAAAAACTATCTGCTCAGCGTTCATGAGCCTTGGTAGTTGATTGGTGTGGAGGGTGACCAGATGGCCCAGAAGTGGAAATTCTCCCTTTTACTTTGATCAAAAGAAAAAAATCAAGATCCTTTTATGGTTATTCAACTAGATTACCACTTGATTCATTCGGGCAGGTGAATGTCATCTATTATCAAAATACTATTGAAATCATAAACACCCAAATATATCTTCTTGATCATGCTACATCTTGGGCCTCGTTTTCTGTATTGGACAATTTAATAGAAGAAAATTACTTGGTTGGTGTTTTTTTTCCAATAAACATTTTTTCTCTGGCTAAATGTGCTCTTTGTTAGTGTCTTTAACATCTTTATTTAATCTTTTAAAATATGTAAAATAATATGGTTATTTTATTTTTTAAAAAAAGGAATCTTAGAGAAATTGTTAGAACTAACTTTCTAACAATGGCTTGCTAACTTTAAACTGCTTATATCTTCTCTTCTTCAGACAAATTCAATTTGGGGTATGCCAACATTTTATTTTCTAGCACAAGGTGAATCATAGGAATTAACTAAATGAATTCTTAAGATATCACTAATAAATGAAAAAATGAAGCCTCAATGTTATTCAACATTCTCAAGTCATGAGGGTAGTTACTAAGAAAGCCAGAATTCAGGTCATGGTATACTTTTTACCACATCATAGAATTTATCCTACTAAAGCCAGAAACTTAGTGAACCAATTTTTGATATTAACTTAAGATATTCAGAAGAAGCAAAACTCCTAATAACCTTTGACAAAATCATCACATGATGGGGGGAGGATATATTGGATCACACATTAAAAATGGAAATTGTTCAGTTCTAAGTTCTAGGTCTTTAGTGGGTCTACTGATTTTTTAACCTTATTTTCCTTTAGAAAAGATTTAAAATAGTAAGTTCTAGTAACAGCACAAAACCTGCAATCCACCAGGTTAATAGAATGTCAGTAATTTTCAAGTGATAGACTAGAGCTAAAACTAAAACATAATATAATTTACAGCTTAATTATATTTCCCTTCCCCAACCAACTTAACTTTATCTTTAGATTATTCTTTCCCCAATCTTAGAGCGACTACCAGGTAAATGTAGACACAATGCAGATATGTGGTTATAACACATAGTATATAATGATTGTTTATACATAGGATATGGTACTATATACATATTGATTGCATATGCATATACACAATTCATACATAAAGATTCTAGTCAAACTGCAAGAATTTGAGATAAAACCAAAAGAGTGCATGTGAAAAAGGAAAAGTTGGTCAAGGAAGGGGAGAAGCAAATACCTTTAAACAATCACGTTTTCAAATGTCCTTGGTGTGTCTGTCAGTCTCTCTAGAAAGGGATTTATCAGGGGATCCCAGAGGCTTATGCGCACCACAGTTTTGAATGAATGAAACTTCAAAATCATGCAAGAGGTGGGACCAAAGCTCAATACTTTCAATAAGGGATTTAGTCATCTTGCTCACTCAATTGGTCAACATTTCTTAATTGCTTCTTCTATGCCTGGCATCATATTTATATTGGTAGTATAAAGATTAGGATTATCAAAGTTATTACCTAATGTGCCTCCCCAAATCTGGCAAAGGATCCAGGAAAGTTACTATGATTATAAAATATGTGCTTTGTATATGGAATATAGATATAATTATAATGTAGTGTCATTTTGGCTTTGACTGACATGTGAGCAACATACTCTGCAAACATGTAGTGACAGTAACTAAAACCCAGATTAGGTGATTCAGTGTCAGGGTGAGGGATAGTTATGGAAAGCTTCTAAACTATCCAGACTAAGCATTAAAAGATTACAAAGTAGTTATAGTTGCTCCAAACAGAACAGTGGCTTAATAATTCTTGGAAGCATTAGAGACAGGGTTAAGAGGATGAGGTAAGAAAGGCGATCTATATACATATACCTTCTAAGGCAAGGCTTCACAAACAAAGGGGCTTAGAACCTCCAAGACACAAATGAACTGAAGCAAGAAACTAACATAATCATATTTTTGCTCCATCTCTTTTTAGTATTAAATTGTAATCGATATTTTCACTGGCATAGATAGCCTTATTAACTATTGAATAGTATAGTAAATTCTAGACAATGTTGTGTGTGTGTGTGTGTTTTCAGCACTTTGACAACATCTTACCTAATGAAGAATCACTGTTTTCCTGAATTTCGTAAAGGAAAAATACCCTAGTTATGTTAAAATAACATGTTTATATCACTGACACATCCTTTAAACTTGTATTTTAAACCACATTAAAGGTCACTTCATCCTAATAGATCCTACATTTAGTGTTTTAACAAGCTATCTAAGGCAGACAAACTTACCTCTTCAGGAGTCATCATCCTAATTTATACACTTTCTATAAATGAAGACTACTGCAGGGAATATGGAGTTTAATAAAGTATTGAAAGTTTTGCCATAAAAGAGAGGCATTTATTACAATAAATCTGATAGTTTACCACTGTTTCTAACCCATTATATTCAGTCTTATTTATTAAAAAGGAAAGCATAATATTCTACACAATAGTCTCAATCCTTTTGTCCTTACCAGGTTGACTCAAAGCAATATGGGATCTAAATAGGAGATTTATAACTTTCAGTCATGAAATACTAATTGTAAGAGCCTGTGACATTTGTAACAGATTCCTTTGTAACATTTTCCCTAACTGGCAAAATAATTTTCTTCTGTTTATTGATTTTTGCCCTTAAACGTGGTATTTTCCCTTTCGGTAATAGCACTTTATAATGGTGTGTTAGGTGTGTGATGAACCTTCCACCACAGCCTAAGTTCTTAGAAAACAGAAGTGAGGGCCAGAGAGAAAGGAGCTTGTCTTTCATGCAAACAACCTGGGTTTAATCTCTAGCGACCCATACAGTCCCCCAGGTCTACCAGGAGTGATACCTGAGTGTAAAGCCAGGAGTGAGCCCTGAGCATCTCGATGTGTCTCTCCAAAGCCAAACAAACAAACAAACAAAGAACAAGGAAAACAGGAGTGATGTTCTTTTTATTCACTGCTCTGTGTATGGCATTTATCACAGTGTCAGATATATGGTATCTAAAAAACAAAGGTTGATGAATTTTTAAAAAACTGAATAAAGTGTTAGCGAGTCCTAAATAAAGAAGATCTACTTAGCATGAATTTATTTCCTAAAAGTTAATATGGGGGGGGGGGGGGGGGTAAGACGGGATGCCACAGATATAATAAATATTTTCTTCGAACAGAACTGCACTGCACTATAGCACTGTCCTCCTGATGTTCATCGATTTGCTCGAGCGGGCACCAGTAACGTCTCACAACAAATTGTGAGATTTGTTGTTACTGTTTTTTGGCATATCGAATACATCAGGGGTATTGAATATGTCATGAATATGTTTTTGGCATATACGAATACGTCAACCATTATAAAGCTTGCTGGGCTACAGAAAAAAATTAAATATTTTTTATTATGGCTGGAGTGATAGCACATTGGTAGGGCGTTTGCCTCGCATGCGGCCGATACAGGTTGAATAACTCCTTCCCTCTCAGAGAGCCCAGCAAGCTACCAAGAACATCTCGCCCGCACGGCAAAGCCTGGCAAGCTACCCATGACGTATTTGATATGCCAAACACAGTAACAATCAGTCTCACAATGGAAACATTACTGGGCCTGCTCAAGCAACTCGATGAACAATGGGAGAACAGTGCTACAGTGCTAGCTCAGATATCGATGTACAATGCTACGGTACCCAATCTCCACTACCAAAGTGTCTATGACCCTCCACGATGTCCTTATGTCTTCTGGATCTGATCTTTATTCCCCTCTGTCCTTCCTCCCCCTGACCTCTGTTTATTACCAGTTTTATGAGACCAAGGTTTGTCATTTTCCAATACTATTTTCTTCTTTAATCTCTATATGCAACAAATTAGAATAGTGAGACAATCCAGTGTTTATTTTTCTCCCTCTGACTTACATTGTTTAACATGGTGCCCTCCAGTTCCATCAATGTTGCAGAAAACTATAAAAATTCATCTTTTCTTATCCATTCCTTTGCTTTCTGACTTTTCAGTGTTTCCATATTCTGGCTATTATAATAAGTAGTACAATGAAGATAGGTGTGCATTGATCTTTTCAAATTAATGTTTTGGGGTAGATGTCAGGAACTAGAATCACTGGGTCATCAGAAGAATATTATTTTTACTTTTTTTGAGGAATCTGCATATTATTTAGCAAACTTTTCTAAAATTTGAAATCTGTTCATTTCTGTCACTGTCACTGTCCTCCCGTTGTTCATCGATTTGCTGGAGCGGGCCCAGTAACATCTCCATTGGAGACTTTGTTGTTACTGTGTTTGGCATATCGAATACATCACAGGTAGCTTGCCAGGCTCTGCCGTGTGGGCGAGATACTCTTGTAGCTTGCCAGGCTCTCAGAGAGGGGCGGAGGAATTGAACTCGGGTCGGCCATGTTGCCTGTGTTCAAGGCAAACACCCTACCACTATGCTATACTTTCTATAATTGTCGGTGTAGACTTTTAGGTTAATGTTTGCTAATGCCTATAAAATATGTTTTATTTACCTTCAAATTTTATTCTATAAATTTCCTCCTGTGGTAACTTTTTAATTTTCTTTTCTTTTACCTTGAGTTTGACTTTTAATTTACTTAGATAAATACCATAAATTATCTTTAAATAGCTCATTCTGGTTCCCAGAGGCTTTCATTCATTTTGTTTCATAGAAGTTTCACATTAATCTTCTAAGTGGAAGAATGTAGGTATTATTAATCCTCATTTTGCAGAGGAGCAAGTTAAGTTTCAAAATGTGAATTACTGGTCAGAGTGATAGTACAGCAAGTAGGGTGCTTGCCTTACATATGGCTCACCAGGGTTTGATCTCTAGCATCCCATTTGGTCTCCAAATTCCCGCCAGGAGTGATCCCTATATCAGAGTCAGGAGTAAGCCTTGAAAACCACCAGGTATGGTCACAAAACCAAAAATAATAAAGCAAAAACAAAATGTGAATTACTTGGTGTAATAGAGAAGGCAACAAATAGTAGGACCATGAAACACCCTCTGACTTCTAGGGTAGTTCCGCAATTCTACACTAAATTCCCAACCAAAGACCAGCCATATTTATGCTCACACACACTGACATACTTTAAAGGAAGAAGTGAGAAGGTAATGAGAAATCCATGGTTTGAAGGATATATCAATGAAGGTTGAGTGGAAATGTTTGTAGCATTAAGCTGGTCCTAGGTAGAAACACACTCAAACTCTCTCTCTCTCTCTCTCTCTCTCTCTCTCTCTCTCTCTCTCTCTCTCTCCTCCCTCTCTCTCTCTCCCCTATATTAAATGGTAGCCAAAACCTAAGTGTTTTCCCAAAACCAGACTCCAGGTATTTTCTACCACAACTACATTGGGTTTGGGTTTGGGAATCAAATGTACTTCACTGAAGGAAAAAAAAATGCAAATGAAATCAGCATGAACAGATTAATATTGCAGAGGCCCGAAACTTCACTTTATAATGGTAGCCATTTCACTTGAACTTTCATATTGTAATCCTAAATTGTTCTTTTAGTTGTAGAATAAGTTAAAAATTCAACTTTCTTACAATTAGAAATTAAGAAAGAAAAGCATGTGAGTTCTCAATAGAAAGACAATGCACAACAGAATGTTTGAACTTAGCTTGAAATGAAAAAGTGAATTCAGTGTCATTATGAAATGTCATTTTAAGCCAATAAATTAGCAAACATTTAATAAAAGAAATAACTGTCAATAAGGGCTTGAGCGATAGCACAATGGGTAAGGTGTTTGCCTTGCACACAGCCGACCCAGCCTACCCAGGTTCGATTCCTCTGCCCCTCTCAGAGAGCCTGGCAAGCTACCAAGAGTATCTCACCCACACGGCAAAGCCTGGCAAGCTACCTAGGACGTATTCGATATGCCAAACACAGTAACAAGAAGTCTCACAATGGAGACGTTACTGGGCCCGCTCCAGCAAATCGATGAACAATAGGAGGACAGTGCTACAGACAGTGCTATAACTGTCAACATGTAGGGAAACAGGATTCTCAAACCCGGCTGGTGGAAATATATTAATAGAAAAAAAGACAAATATTCCATTCTGGAAGACAGCATGGTTATGAATAGTAATGAATTGAGATACTATCAATTAGCATTTACTTCAATAATTCTACTGAGTAGTAATTTGTTTCAAAAAGAGTCAGAAATGGGCATATTTACATATACACTTGAGCTTGTATTTACATATACACTTGAATTTATATTTCAATGCATTTTTCTCCAATGAACATAATTTTAATCTTGAATCCCAAAACTAAAAGAAGTAAATTTAAGTTCATCTTAAACTGATAGACAACAATCAAGGTAAAGAGAATAAAATAGATCAGAATAAGAGAAAAGGCCAACAAACAAGAGGTGCACGTCATCTTGTATTCCCAGCAGGGCTGGCTGGTGGAATTACAATAGCAGAAGCCATTGGTAATACCTCATAAAATGTGTGCTCTAAGTACAAATAGCAGCAGTAATAAGTTGAGATTTAGCAATAAACTCAACTAAAGGTCAATTAGGAGAATGGAGTCTCTTTACAAGCATCTAAACGTCAAACCAATCAAAGGATAATGGGCACACTAACACTAACAAGAACCAGGAAAGAAGCCTCCTATTGAACCAACACCCACTGGGGAAGGTATATAAGAGCCCCAGAGCAAGGAGACATTCACACCCCAGAAGCCTCATCCTCCTTTAAACTAAACCAATAAAAAACCCACAGATTTCCAGCACCATGTCTTGCTGTTGTGCTCCCCACTGCTGCTGTAGCGTCCCCACCGGCCCTGCCACCACCATCTGCTCCTCTGACAAGTGCTGCAGGTGTGGAGTTTGCCTGCCCAGCACCTGCCCTCACACCACCTGGTTACTGGAGCCCACCTGCTGTGACAACTGCCCACCCCCCTGCCACATTCCTCAGCCCTGTGTGCCCACCTGCTTCCTGCTCAACTCCAGCCAGCCCACTCCAGGCCTGGAGAGCCTCAACCTCACTACCTACACCCAGCCAGGCTGTCAAGACCCCTGCCTCCCTCCAAGCTGCTGCTGAAGGATGGATGCCCAGAGACTGACACAGGAAGAGTCATCCCAGAAACTTTGGGGCTCCCCTGTCTCAAGACCTGCAACTAATTGACTCTGCTTTTGACATCGGGATAAGGACGGTACTATCACTCAGCCTCCTTCCAGAAGGAAGGAAGGAAGGAAAAGAAAAAGAACAAAAAAAGAAAGAAAAAGAAAGAAGGAAAGGAGAAAGAAAGAAAAAAGAAGGGAAAGAAAGAAAGAAAGAAAGAAAGAAAGAAAGAAAGAAAGAAAGAAAGAAAGAAAAACTTTCAATGGTCATGTAGCAAATGTTACTATCAAGTTCAATTTGAACAGGTAGAAGCCTGAGTTGTTCAAAGTTATTCAATTCTTTTCTATAAAATGTATATTTCTTTGGGGGCTTTGGAAATCTCCATTCAGTTTTGAGTGGTATCTTTCTGGAAACTGAGGAACTTCTTCATGATCTTCCTAATAAAGTTTACATATCTGGCATAGAACAGCTGTCTATAATTATTTTTGTTTATTTCTATAAATTCATGAAATTTATTTCTGAACTTCAAACATTGACATTTTAAGAAAAGTGAAAAATATCTGCAAAAATCAAAATGGTGGCAGGACAAATACTGCTTGTGTTTATTGTTATTGCTATTTTTAAAAAAACTAAATAGGCTTGCAAAGAAGATGGTCCCATGTATTGGCATAATCAAAAGTAGACTTCCCTTGACTGTCTTCCCAAAACGTGGTTTAAGATAGATTGAGAAATGTTGGACATGGTAAGGCAAATTATGATATAAAATCACTAATTCAAGTGCCTGATCAATTTATATATCATATCAATAACATATATTATTTATTTCATGAATATTTTCAAGTAGTTACTATATATGCTCTGCATTTTATTGTCCACAATCAGAATTAATTAATGTTTTGGCTTGTCAGGCAATTAAATACACAATACCTATTTGTTTCTTTATATAATTCTTAATCATTATTTGTTGAATGCTAATAATTATTTATTGAATGCTCAGCATTGTAGTTTAACTAAAAATATATGTACTCCTCACTAATAATAGTATAGTGCTATGAGAACAATTAATAAATGAAGAGGGCTGGATAGATAATACAATACCGGGAGTAAGAAACTAGCCTTTCATACAGCTGACTTGGGTTAGCATCTGTAACATGACACATATGGTCCCCTGAGAACTGCCAGCAGAAAGGAAGAAAGAGAGAGAAAGGAAGGAAGAAAGAAAGAGAGAGAGAGAGAAAGAAAGAAAGAAAGAAAGAAAGAAAGAAAGAAAGAAAGAAAGAAATGAAGATTAAAAATGAATAAATACATAGTGGAGCGATAGCACAGCGGGTAGGGCGTTCGCCTTACACGCGGCCAACATGGCCGACCCGAGTTCGATTCCTCCGCCCCTCTCGGAGAGCCCGGCAAGCTACCGAGAGTATTCGATATGCCAGACACAGTAACAACAAAGTCTCCAATGGAGACGTTACTGGGCCCGCTCGAGCAAATCGACGATCAACGGGAGGGCCTTTACCTTTACCTTTTACATAGTCAAAGACAAATTGATGAGTAGCCAGAGGAATATGGAGAAGTATCCAAGAAAAAATAAGACGACAGAGTTATGTCCCCAACTGAGAAAGGATTCAAAAGAGAATTGCTTTGTTCAGCTCCATATGCCTGGTCTGAGGAACAAACAGAGATTCCAGGGGAGTTAAGGCAGCATCACAACAGCATCCTAGAGATGACACTCTGAGGAAAAGTGCAGAAGTTTGTATGAAAGATTTTATGACGTGCTGACAGAGGGTTTGTATGTATGCTCTTAGGATGAAATTTCATAATTTTATCAAAGTGTGACTGCTGAGGATAAGGAACTAAATTGAGAAATGAGAGGTCATTCAATACCACCATTCAATATCAAAATATTAAATTTACATATTGAAGTTCCAGACGAGTTAAAATAAAAAGGAACTGAAAGACCTTCAGTGAGATTAGGGTTAGAGTTAGGGTTTATAAGCCGGAGCAGAGAACCAAATCTTACCTGCCCTAACAAGGCCCAAAACTCAGTCTGAGAAAATCAAGACCGTCCACTGATTTAACTTCCTCTTAGATTAAAACTACACATTGAAAATAACAACTCAGTCGAGACATTCTAAAGCACATTACTAAAGAATTTCATCTAATTAAAAATTTTTTGACATATGAAATAGCATAGAATTATGAAAATTATCCATTATCTCCATAATCAAGAGAAAAGAGCAGCAAATGAAAATAAGCAGTGGTTGGAATTGACAAAAACCTTAAACAGTTACAAATATTTTCATAGACTTATAGGGAAAGATGAGGGAAAGAGAATGGACACAATGAGAAATCCCATCAGAAAGGTGAATTTTTCTTAAATAAGATCTAAAAAATTGAATTTGAATAAATTAGAGAAAGTCTTTGAGGTTTCCAGAACTAAAGAGTACTGTTTAAAACAAAGAATGCATAGCCTTAGTAACGAGGTAGATGAGGGCTGTTAGGAATAATATTGGTGAACTTTGATTCCTCAAGATCAAATATGAAAATTTTTAATATTAAAATAAATCAAAATTATCTAAAGTGAAACATTAGAACAAAAATATTTTTAAATAAACAGAATATGAGAAGCCAACAACAGTACCAAGAGGTCTGACATGTTAAACATTGGAGTTCCAGAGAAATTTTAGCAAAACTGATGAGATATAAATAAAATAAAATCCAACACAGCTTAAAGAATAACTAATCTAAAGAAACTATTTTAATCTATTTATTTAAGCCTTCTTTGTTTTGTTTTAGTGGTTTTTTTTTTATTTCTCCCAATGTCTGTCAGTACCTAGGAAGTACTATTCAATTAGAAAACAATTAAGATTTTTCTGGATCACAAAAATCTTGACTTTGTCAGAATAGCAGCCGTTTCATCCTTATATTGATCCAAAAATTCAAGAGATGATTTTCTTTAAAAAGTAAAATAAAGAATAAAATTAAAGGCAAGAGAAGTTAAATACATGGTGCTTCGTAATAGAGTTATTAGTCAAGAGAGAACTCAATAAATCACATCTCAACTGACATCTATTTGGTATTATACCAGAAATTTCATCAAAAAGAATTTATAACTTATAACCCCAATTAAAAATATATGTCAAGTTCCAGAGTTTTTTCATTTGTACTAAATATAAGCCTTTATAACACATTCATATATATATATACAGGAGTATGCATGTATGTATATGAGAAAACGTTACAGAGCTCAGAAGAAATGCCTTCTTTAGCTTTCATGTCCCTATTCTGAAGTACAGACAATTAGGATTTATGAAGTAAATAAAATGTTTTAACTTTTAAATATGTTTCACTTTTACACAGGTGAAAAAACAGTATACCTGATCTAAAAATGAGACATGGGAAATACAAAGAAGGCAAGTTTCAGGAAATCAAGGCATACAAGATGATATGTAATGATAACTATTTAAATTCTGTTCTAAAGGACACGAATTATTCCTGTAACTTATGCAAATTTTTTCCATGGAATTATTGTTTCCTTTTGGGCCCACACTTGGCTTTGTCCAGGGATCACTCCTGGTGGGTACCAGGGACTGAAACTGGGTAGGCGATATGCAAAACAACCACTTTTTCTGCTATACTATCTCTCCACCCCCTGCAAAGTGAATTTCCAACTTGCCCATAGGCAGATATGGTTTATATATATACAAAATACATGCATATCTGCATGTATATGCACACATGCATGTATTTTAAATACAGTATTTGCCTCACACTTCTACCACTGAGCACAGCAAGGTCACAAAAGTCATTGCAAAGATTACTAGTCACACAGAACATTTTTATGGGGGTGGCCCAAACCAATAAATTGCATTTAATGAATGGTAATGTTAATTTTAATAGAAGACATAAATGATTTTCAATGCACAGAATCAAAACCTGTGAGAATGTTCTTTTCCTTATTTTCAGTGAATGGAATCTAGAATAACTAGTTGACCAGATCTTTTGTCCTTCTTGATTCTGTCAAAAGGCAATGCCTCCTACGAAGAATTACTAGAACAATTTTTTTGTCTTCCTGGCACATGGAATTGGTGTCCTTATATAGTAACCTGAAGTTATGTCTACTTTATGAGGCATAAAACTTCCTCGGCAAACAAACAGCACTAATGAAATGTTTGTATTAAGACTGGTAGCCACCAGCAGTGATGGAGAAAACATCCGGTGCATTCTGCAAATAACCATTTTGGGGGGGCTCTATAAAAGTCTCAGGAGGAAGGGAGACTGTGCAGTCAGGCACCTGGAGCTTTGCTGTGTGTCTTCATTCTTCGCTTGCAATAAGATGACTTCTGAGTGCTCCCCTGCAGGCTGCCCTTCAGAATCCAGTGCTGGGGATTCTGATTGTACAATTGCTCTGAACTGTTGTGAAGAAACCACATGTCTCACCAGCACATGTGCTTCCTCAAGATGTCAGACCCCTACCTTCCTCTCTAAGTCTTGCCTGACAACTGGTTACCTGGCACCATGCTACTTTGCTGGAAATTGTAATATGCCCTATTTGGTTGGGAACTGTGTTTGGTGCGATGATGGGGCATTCAATAGCAATGAGAAGGAGACAATGCAATTCTTGAATGACAGACTTGCCAACTACTTGGAGAAGGTTCGCGGCCTAGAGGAGATGAACGCAGAGCTGGAGTGCAGGATCCGAGAGCAATGTGAAGATGACATCCCGTTGGTGTGCCCCAATTATCAGAGCTTCTTCGACAACATTGAAGAGCTCCAACAAAAGGTCTGGTGTCTCACTGCCCAATGTCTGACCCTTTTGGCCTATTATTTGCTTCATTTTGTACTTGTACAGGGTGATCTATTCAGGGAAATGGGGAAGGGACATGCCCAAAGGTTATGTGATGCAGAGAAAAGATGACTGAACAACAATAACAACAAAAATCAGAAAATATAAGCACTAACCCCCAGTGCTGTCACTAATTATTGAGTGATTATAATAAATCCACTTCTAGTTTTCAGCTTTATCAATTATAGGATGAGGGGGAAGTTATAACTAAAAATCACTTCTGCCTGTAAACTAATGCATTCATATTATTTCTAATATAGGTGCTACAATGTCATATTTTTTAATATATAATTTCACTTAGTATTTATTTTCTTTCCTTGCTGATGAATTTTTGTTATAATAGATAATAAAATGGTAATAATAGAATTTACTTATGGAGGAAAAAATCTAAGTGGGTTGAACTGAAAAGGAATATTGCAGAACTTGTTTGGTCATTTTTAAAAATGAAATGTTTTTATTTATCTGCTTTATAAATAAACATGTGCTTTCTCTTCATAAAGTTATATGGTTAATAATAAAAGTGGAGTAATTACTCAATTGACATTTCGGCTTCCATCAAAGAACTATTGATGACATAATAAAACTTACTTCCTAGATTTTGTGCACTAAGGCAGAGAACTGTAGATTGGCCGTGCAACTAGACAACTGCAAAATGGCTGCTGATGACTTTAAGTCAAGGTAAGCTTCACTTGAGTTTGAAAATAATTTATTGTTATCTGACTGTCTCGGGTTGGAGTGATAGCACAGCGGGTAGGGCATTTGCCTTACACTCAGCCGACCAGGAAGACCCGGGTTCGATTCCTCTCCTCCTCTCGGAGAGCCCGGCAAGCTACTGAGAGTATCCTGCCCACACAGCAGAGCCTGACAAGCTACCCGTGACATATTCAATATGCCAAACACAGTAACAACAAGTCTCATAATGGAGACATTACTGGGCTCGCTTGAGCAAACCGATGAACAATGGGAGAACAGTGCTACAGGACAATGTTACAGTGCTGACTGTCTCATTCAGACAAACACAAAACACAAACATTCCCTAACAGAATATTTTAAAGCCAAGAATGCGTGCCAATCTCAAAGTTGTGATTATTGTGGTTGTAGAAGAAATTTTGACACATGAGCCACTTCAAGTTCATGTGTCACATCTATATGCCCCACCATGGGACTCTATCTATCAGAGTAAGCATTGGCTGCATCTCTTTTGCTGTGAAAGGTACGAGTCTGAACTGTCTCTTCGCCAGCTGGTGGAAGCTGACATCAGTGGCCTACGTGGAATCCTGGGTGAGTTGAATGTGTGCAAAGGTGACCTGGAAGCCCACGTGGAATCTCTGAAGAATGATCTGCTTTGCCTTAAGAAAAACCATGAAGAGGTGAGCAAGCAGAAATTTGCTTGAGGGATCTGAGGGGGAAAGAGTTAAAAGGACAGATTTTATCTGGGATAGATAAAGGTATGCCATTAGCCTAGCCATTCAGTGTGCCTCTGAATGTGGGCAGCAATAAATCTTGGCCAGTGCCTGATGAAGAAACTAAACTCTCCTCCAGCATTGCTGGTATACAAGAAGCAGAAATGTCTCACATGGCTTTCCTGAAGACTTTGTACCCCTCCTACCTCTAATCCATCAGATATGAAAAATCAGTCTGATAAAGAGTGTGAAACTATTTCCAAATGGAGAAAGGGTTCATGTAATACTAGGGCTGCCTAGTATTTTAAAATATTGTGCATATATAGACATTTTAAAAATCATGAAATGGGAGGTATATATTTACACCATATCAATGAAGCTGATAAATGCAAAGTTGAGTGATATAATAAAGTCTGTTTTCCCCTCAGACATTGATGATAATAGCTAACATTTATTGAGCTCTTACTATGTGCCAAGGACTTTTCTCATTCTTTCTGTATGTATTCACTCATACATTCCACAATAGCTTTCTGGAAATGACAAAAGATTATTACACATGTTCCACAAATACATTGAATGGAGACAAGTAATTTGACTCAGGTCCTCCCAATTAGAATGTCATACTTTAACCGATGGCTCCAAGGAACAGAAATGAAGTGCCATTGGGATATCAAAGTGACAGTTTCCCATCTCTTTGACGTTCTTTACTCATTCCCGTGTTCAGGAGGTCAGCTTGCTTCGGGAACAGCTTGGTGACCGACTCAGCGTGGAGATAGACACTGCGCCCACTGTGGACCTCAGCCGGGTCCTGGATGAAATGCGCTGTCAGTACGAGAGAGTGCTAGCTGACAACCGCAGAGATGCAGAGGAATGGTTTGCGGTCCAGGTCAGCACTGTGCAGAGCAAGAAGATGCTCTCGGCCTTCCAGATTTGCTGGCTTATTTGCCTTCTCTAACCATGCCTGTGTTTCAGACGGAGGAGTTAAATCAGCAGCAGCTTTCCAGCGCCGAGCAGATGCAGGACTGCCAGACGGAGCTCCTGGAACTAAAACGCACAGCCAATGCTCTGGAAATTGAGCTGCAGGCACAGCAAAACCTGGTGGGTAAGGGAAAGACAGCTCTGTCTTGTCACTGAAGCATCAGGCCCTGAGCTACTCTCTCCTCTTCCATAACCTAAAAGAGAGACCCAATGTTCATGAGGCCGAAGAACTGAATTTTCTATTTGCTCAGATTGGATTACCTTGCCTTTTCCCAAGCTTTGTGGTTAATCCAGAAAAATGAAGATATAATAGGTCGAACACTGGTACTTGCACTCAGGAAACACAAGTCTTTCCTTTGGGGTTGAGCATGGTCCTGCAGTATCTTCCAGAGACAGGGAGAGTGGGAAAAAGGCAGGAACAAAATGAGAGCCCCCCCATCTCTCAGTCAAAATCTCAAGAATTCCAGTGGACTGCCATTATTCTGCTGTTTGGGGGTTTTGTTTTGCTTTTGTTTAGTTTTTTTTATTTGGGGGCCACACCCAGCAGTCCTCAGGACTTATTACTCGCTCTCAGCTCAGGGGTCACTCTAAGAAGGACATTGGGGGTCATATGTGGTGTCAGGGATCAAACAAATGTTGGGCTAGGTATAAGACAAGTGCCATAACCCATTTATACTCTCTTTGGTCCATGTTCCAATGGGTCTAAACTCTCTTTGGAGTTAAACTCACCAGTATCTCTAAGAACAATGAATTTCTTCAAACTTTGCATTGTACAACAAAAGCTTCTCAAGGTCCACACTGCAAGCCAACAATTCACTATACCCCACTTCATCACACACTCCAACACCAGGTGCCAGTCTCTAATGCCAAACTCACTGGATGTGCTATCTTGGGTCCTCGTATGACTTTGTAGGGGAATAGGAGCCAAGTTGCAATTGGAACAACGCTCATTTAAGACTCACAATATTCTGATGGGGAAATTCTCTCCATGAACCACATTTGATAGATGAGGAAAACTGAGACTCGGTTAAGTAACAGAGATTCCTACAGTGTTAAGAGGCAAATATGGAAGTCAAATCCAAGTGCTCAACCCTAGAAATCTCCACCCAAGGAGCCAGGAGTCCA
The DNA here is from genome assembly GCF_029834395.1 of Sorex fumeus. Taxonomy (NCBI): domain Eukaryota; kingdom Metazoa; phylum Chordata; class Mammalia; order Eulipotyphla; family Soricidae; genus Sorex; species Sorex fumeus. The sequence continues at coordinate 74,738,942 of NW_026606120.1, read as the reverse complement.
TATTCAACATTTCCTCTCCAAAATGGTGAGTCCTCCTTAAGCTGCACAAGTATGTAAGCTGCAGTGACAGCATGCATAATGACAGAAGTCTTAATTAACTCTTAAATAACAGCCTTTCAAATTTCCTCAGGCATTGTTCTAAGTGTTTTACACACAATGGCTCATTTGCTCCTCCTCCTCATTCCTAGGCAGAGGTTCTTTGCACCTCCTGTTTGTTTGCTTGTTTTCTGGAATAAAACCAAGGCACGAAAAAGTAAAGTCCTATTTTTGAAATTACATGGCTGGTAACCATTAGAGCAAGGAGTCAAAGACAAGCACACTGGCCCCGAGATCCTTATACACATGTTCTCCCTTCTGCAGACAGAATCTCTGGAATGCACAGTGGCAGAAACTGAGGCCCAGTACAGCACACAGCTGGCCCAAATGCAGTGCGTGATAGATAATGTGGAAGCACAGCTGGCTGAGATCCGCTGCGACCTGGAACGACAGAACCAAGAATATGAGGTGCTGCTGGACGTCAAGGCGCGGCTAGAGTGTGAGATCAACACGTACCAGGGCCTGCTGGAGGGCGAGGACAGCAGGTAAGTGCCACATTCACAATCTTAAAATGCCCTGTGATTCACAAAGAGGCTGGCTATGAGAATCCCAGTTCCCTAAGAGTAGACTGGGGTCCAAGCGTCCTGCTGGGTGGAAATGACCTTCAAAGAGAGGTAAAAAGTGACTAAGACTAATCATAGAACAGTAGACATATTTTTAAGATATTCTGAAGCAAAGTAAGTATCCTGTGTAGCTTTTCATGCTGGTGGCTCTCTTTGCTCCTCTAGATGAGAACCATGCATCAAAGAGGGCATTTTCAAGTGAAGCAACTTCTATTGACTTTGACTCAAATGCTACTGCAATTTGAAGTGGCAATTCTGAGCCCTAGGATAAGATGGGCTTCAGCCATATGTAATTCCACAGAGAATGTTCCTCAGATAATCAATTGTAGGACAAATGATGGCAATATTTTGAGTTGATATCCACCCCCCCCTCAAACACACACATACACCAGATTTCTTTTGTTAAACTTAATTTTAAATGGATTTTTTTCCCCACAGACTTCCCTATAACATTACCTCTGCAACCAATACTTCAAACCACGCTGGTGAGTCATGCCCAGAATATGTCATTTGCACAGTCGAAAGCTGTTGTATGTGAAGGTTCCACATGCAGCATGGTGAATGGCAGACTTGAAGTTGGCAGAGTCCTCAATAGGAGAAGAAACTGCAGTCAACATCCAATCTGGGAGCCCAAGTCAAGACTTTCATATTCTCAAACCCTGCTCTTTTGCCTTGCATGCAACTGACCCCGATTTTATCCCTGTCACTGCAGGGTACTTCAAGCACTGGGTGTGGGCCCCCAAAACTTACTAAGATTGCTCTCGTCAGTATATTTCTGCTTTAGTGTTTACTTTCTCCCCTACTTACTTGTGATATGGTAGGAACCTATAAAGTATTCCTGCCAATCTCCAAATAAAATGCTTTCTACTCCTTTAACATGATAAATATAGTTTCTGTGTGGCTTATTACTGCTAATGTTGTGGCCACCTTCTGCATTTAGAATTTAAAAACTTCTTGCATAATTTGACTTTGCATAAGTCCATGTTCTAATTCTTCAAATACAAATAGATTAACTCATCCATGCAAAATGCCATGTTACAGAAGATAATTGTATGTGTATTTTTAAATTTTGCACATAAAAAGAAAATAAAATCAGTCCTAGTTCTGTACCCAAATACCCATTGTCAATAATTCCAAGAACTTCCAGTTTTATTTTTCATTATAGGTTTTCCATTTAGTGGTAATCACAGTTAGATATGCACATAGTTGTATAATAATCAGTTCCTCTATGTAATCTAAACATTTTCAATTCTAATAAACCTGTAAGATTGTTTTGTGACTGTAATATTAATGTCTGAATAAATTACATCAATAAGTGAAGGAACACTTTCAGCATGTGAATAATTGTTCTCATCCATTTCAAAACAAGTTAGAGAAACTCCTTCCTGAAAGATCAAGTTGGTGTACATTTTCTCTGTGCTATATCTAAGTATGATTTAAAAAAAAACAGACCTTGAGATTACATATGAAACAAATGTTCTGAAACAGTGTAAGAGAATGTCAAACAAACTAGAACCCCAGAACTGAAGCAATGACATGGTAGTTAAGTTCCCCAGTTGTTTTTTGTCACCATAACCCATGATTATAGTTGAAGAAACCTACAATCCAGAAACATCCACAGATACAGACACAATAATTTTTTTAATGATTCAACAAGAGTAAAGAAGGGGGGATAGAGAAAATACAAAGTCTGAGTTTAGTTGTTAAACCAACTCCAGCATGTCTCATGTTAAATGAAACAATTAAATGTTAATAATTTTTTTAAAAAATGTAAATGTAAAGTACTGTTTCTATATTTTAGTTGAAGTGACAAATGTAAAATATGTGTAAAATCAGTATCATCACATATACTATGCACATGTAACAAAGCAATAATTTAAAAACCTAAAGTTTTTTTAAATTATGCTGATCTTTTAAGTCAATAAAGACAGATCAAAGTAAAATTCTAAAACATATTCAAGTAACTGGAAAAGAGAATCTAATAAACAGTGATCAAAACATATTCAAGTAATTGGAAAATAGAATGTAAAAAAACAGTGAAAAAACAGAATATCAAATGCAGACTAAGTTTACTATATTAATAATTAAAAACAAATATAAATGTATTAAATACAAGTTTGTTTTTGGGGGGGCCACACCAGTGGTTCTCAGTGCTTACTCATGGCTCTACAATAACAGATTCAGTCCTGGCAGTATTCAAAGGAGTAAAGGGGGTGCTTGGGATCCAACCCAGGTTGACTGTGTGCAAGGCAAATGCCCTAGCCACAGTATCATCACTCTGGCTCCGGATTAAATACAATTTAGCCCCTTAAAAGACAGGGATTTAACAATGGGTGAAAAAAAAAAAAGCATGATCCAGGGCTCAAAAGATAATATAAGGACTAAGGCCTTTGTCTTGTACACTGCCGATCCTGATTTTATCCCTGATATTGTATATGATGGGCTGGAGCAATAGCACAGCAGGTAAGGTGTTTGCCTTGCATGCAGCAGACATGGCCAGCCTGGTTTTGATTCCTCCACCCCTCTTGGAAAGTCTGGCAAGCTACCGAGAGTATCTTGCCCGCACAGCAAAGCCTGGCAAGCTCCCTGTGACATATTTACTATGCCAAAAACAGTAACAAGTCTCACAATTTGTTGTGAGATGTTACTGGTGCCCACTGAAGCAAATCGATGAACAACGGGAGGACAGTACTACAGTGCTACAGTGCTATGGTATATGATTCTCTGAGCACCACTAGGAATGATCCCTGAGCACAGAGTCAGGAGTAACTCCTTAAAACCACAGGGCATGGCCAAAAAAAATTTGCAAAATTCAAATAAATTAAAAATATGACTCAACCATTATGCTTTCTATAGAACTTTACTTTCTTTTTTTTTCTTTTTAATATTTATTTTTTAATAGTGAGGCACCATGAGGTACAGTTGTTGACTTACACATTTTTGTGCTTGGGTTTCAATTATACAATGATCGAACACCCATCCCTCCACCAGTGCGCATTTCCCACCACCTCGGATCCCAGCATCCCCTCCCCACCCCCAGTCCCTATCCCACCCTGCCTCTGTGGCAGGGCATTTCCCTCTCTCTCCTTTTGGGTGCCATGGTCGGCAAAAGAGGCATTGAGTGGCAACCATGCTTGGTCTACAGTCTACCCTCAGCATGCTCTCCCATCATGGGCGGATCCTCCCAACACCCTTCACCTGGTGTTCCCTTCTCTTTCTGAGCTCCCCCTTCCCCTAACATGTGTGGTTGTCCTCCGGGTCATTGAGTAAAATTCCTGGTACTAATCTCTGCCATACTTGGGTGCTAGTTTCCTATTTTGTTACTTTATGTTCCCCAGATGAATGCAATCTTTCTATGTCTATCCCTTTCTTTCTGAGTCATTTCGCTTAACATGATACTTTCCATGTAGTACCACTTGTATGTAAACTTCATGACTTTGTCTTTTCTAACAGCTACATAGTACTCCATTGTGTAAATGTGCCAGAGTTTCTTCAACCAGTCATCTGTTCTCGGGCACTCAGGTTTTTTCCAGATTCTGGCTATTGTAAAGAGTGCTGCAATAAACAGACAATTGCAGATGTCACTTCAGCTATACTTTTTTGCCTCTCTGGGATATATTCCCAGGAGTGGTATTGCTGGGTCAAAATGGGAGCTCAATTTATAGTTTTTTGAGAATTATCCATACTGTTTTCCAGAAGGGCTGAACCAGTCGGCATTCCCACCAACAGTGAAGGAGTGTCCCTTTCTCACCACATCCGCGCCAGCACCGGTTGCTTTTGTTCTTGTGGATATGGGCCAGTCTCTGTGGTGTGAGGTGATACCTCATTGTGGTTTTGATCTGCATCTCCCTGATGATTAATGATGTGGAACATTTTCTCATGTGTCTTTTAGCCATTTGGATTTCTTCTTTGTCAAAGTTAGAACTTTACTTTCAATATAATGATGTGGGTTGACTGAAAGTAAAACAAACAAACAACATCAGCAACAAAACCCTGAAAACATGCATGAGTGTTCATTGAAGCTTTAAGTGAGGGCCTATTTGTGTTACAAAGATAAGATTAACATCATTTATTACCACTTAGGCTGATGTCGACTGTCAAGTTAAGACCTTTGAGGTTAGATATTTCACCCCCTGCCCAAATATTGTTCTACTATCTCTAAGTCTCTTGTGAGTCCAACATCTGGGGCAGATTTATGAATGGGTAAAGTGCCCGAGAATTTTCAGGAATTTTTCAAAGGTAGCATGGGGGCAGCTAAAATGAAGCTGCTTTCAGCAGTTGGCAAGGAAATGAAGGCTTCCTTTTTCACTATCACCCCCAGACTTTTTTTTCAGGCAACAGATGAGATTTCTTTAAACATCACAGTAAACACACACACACACACACACACACACACAACGAAACAAAACAAAACAAAAACAACAACAAACAAGAGAAGGGGCCAGAGAGAGAGAGAGTACAGCAGGAAAGGTGATTGTCTTGCACATAGTCAGGACCCAGCACCTCCAGGTGTGATCTCTGAGTAAGCCCTGAGCACAGCCAGGTGTGCCCCCCAAAAAACAACAACAACAACAACAACAACAGCAACAACAACAAAGAAACAGAAAAAAAGAAACAAAATGAAAAAGAAGTTGCTTGTGGCTACAGTGGCTGCAAATAGGCTGCCTTCTCCACTGCTGGGGCAGGAAAGAGACTTACAACTTCACAATTTTTGAACTGGACATTAAAGACCCAGTTACACCAAGCCAAACTGCACTGCCAGAGGCAAAATGGTGTCAGAGGAGACAAGAACCAAATACTAGACAGGAAACACCTAGGAGATGTTGGTGATATGGAAAGGCAGCATGAGCCCCAAGAATAAATCAGCAGGGAAAGACAAGGAATAGAAAGGGATTCTACTGGGCATGACTCTATGGAGGTTACAGGCCTGGCTTAAGAGGGAAAGCAACTGGGTCAAGATATAGAGACGCTGGTACCAGAGTTATAGTACAGCAGGTAGGGCACTTACCGCTTACCTTGCACACAGCTACCCTCGTTCGATCCCAGCATTCCATACGGTCCCCCAAGCACCCCTAGGGGTAATTTCAAATTGCAGAGCCAGGAATAACCCCTAAGCATCTTTATGGCTCCAAACCAAACCAACCAACCAACCAACCAACAAGAAGATTATTGAGACTCTTAATCACCAGGCAATCAAGAATTTGCATGGGGTTGGAGAGATAGTACAATGAGTAGGGTATTTGCCTTGCATGGGGCCAACTCGGGTTCAATCCCTGGCATCTCATATGGTCCTAGAGTACTTCCAGGAGGAATTTTAGAGTGCAGAGCCAGCAGCATCCCCTGAGCACTGCCAGGTGTTACCTAAAAAAAAAATAATAAGTAAATAAATGTATGAAAAAAAAAGAATTCGCATGCTGCTCTGCAGGAAGTATTGAAAATGACAAAGAAAACAGTGAGTCGTTAAAGGTTCTAGGAGAAATCCTGGAGTAGAAGGTTTACAGGGCAGACAGATTGCCAAAAATTCACAAATAATCTAATGGTAGAAAAGGACAAATCACAGGGAGCCACTGAGTATAGAAAGGTTTGGTAATAAAAGGGAAAAAAATATATTACTTTCCTAGAAGAAAGGCTTTCAAGGTTGGATAAGAGCTACATTGGGGGGGGCTGGAGTGATAGCACAGCAGGTAAGGCTTTTCCTTGCACACAGCTGACCTGGGTTCGATTCCCAGCATCCCATATAGTCCCCTGAGCTACCACCAGGAATAATTCCTGAGTGCAGAGCCAGGAGTAACCCCTGTGCATCGCCAGGTGTGACCCAAAAAGCCCCCCCCCCAAAAAAAAAGAGCTACATTAGGATCAGGCCACAGATACAATTCTGGGAGAGAGAAAAATCAATGAAGCTGTAAAGAAATTGTACACAAACCACGCAAGGGGAGAATCGTTGACGAAATGTTGCCCTGAGCAATCCAAGGGGAATTCCAGAGCTATCAGCCTCAGCAAGACGTGGCTCTGCCTGAAACACCAGAATAAAGGAAACAGAATAAAGTGGAGAGAGGCATGTAGAAGTGAAACTAAGTTCTGATTCTGAAAGTGGTATGTCCAACTTGTGGAATGCATGCGAACCTTCTTTTTAAAAGGAAAATAAAATCTTATAGTTCTGTAGTACAAGAAATTCCACTTTTACAATTTAAAAAAGATTTCTAACCAGTCTTCTTTTGCACATGTTTTTCAAAAAAAAAATGGGAATTATTTCAAGTACTAGAGTTCTATGAAATCAAATCGATCAAATTTTTATGGTCCTGTCATTTCTTGCACGGTTATAAAGGTCTTCCTCATTCTGAATATATAAAATAAAATTCTGTTTTCTTGGGGGTATGGTGCTGCCAGCAGGTCAACCTGTACGTGTAGGGTGAGTACATCAGCAGCCTGATGGTGCCTTTAGACTTCCAGATACCCCAAAATTGCTGCTGTGCCTTTGGCCAGACCCCAATAACTTGGGGCCAAGTTTACCAAGAAATTAAACGGCCAAAAGTTAGGTATGTTGGAGACACACTCACAAACCACCTCCAACTCAGCTATATAAGCTCATTTATTGGCCTTATTTCAGAGACCCATAAATCTTAAAAGAGATCAAAAGACGCAGTTAGGGCCTGTATCGCAGAGGTAGGCGGGAACCCGTGACTGAGAGCTCCAGGCCTGCTAGGATCAGTACTGGGCTCCTCCCCCCAGATCCCCAGTTTTCCAGTAGCTTGGCAGTCACACCCACAAACTGCCCCCTGCGCTGCGTAATCTCATCAACTGCCAAGACTCAGGGACTATAAACTAAAACTCCCGGAAGAGAGCTCTGCAGAATATCCCAACCCCGTGCCAGGCTGTCTTCACTGGGGCGCTCCAAGGGGGTGAGTGAGAGCCCTCCCCGCCCCAAGGGACCCAGCTCCAGCAGCCAAAAACCTCCACAACCCAAACGCTTCCACACTCAAGGCCGAGCCTCACATATGAGTAAACATACTCCTGGACACATCATAAAACACTCCCTACCCATTCTCCATAATTACCACACCACATTTGATGGGGTTCAGATAGTAGGCAACAAATCATAGAGGGAAATATATATATATATAGTTATGCATATAGACATATTTTCAGCTATATATACCAAAGCTCACATCACCCAAACTTTAACAACATGTTAGTGATATCCTATAGAATGTCTTAATGGCTCCTGCCAAAATTGAACAATCTTCACACCGTTTCCTATATGAACACTTTTTTGTAAGCATGTTCAGCAGTTCTTCATAACAGACAATACAAAATAGATTATTTCGGTTGTGTTTTGGGACAGGGATTCGGGTTTGGGATGAAAACATCCCGAATTTGGTGGTGGGAAGGTGTGATGGTGGTAGGATTGGTGTTTGAACATTGAATGTAATCAAACATTGTGAACTAACTTATAAAATTAAAAAATTTTTTAAAAAGTAATGTGGAGTTCATGCCCAATTCAATCAGCTTAATCAATGGCTGAATAAATAGCAGTGCTCCTACATTATATAAAAAAAAATTTCTGTTTTCTTTACCTTTTCTATGCTTTACAAATGAATCTTCAATCTATTTGAAATGTAAATATATGAAAGGTAATAAACACTTATATAAGCTCATGGCCACATCAGATCTTTATTTCTTAGGTTAATGATAATTTATTGGTACATAAATTAAGCACAATAAAATGTGCCTAATGAAAATACTCAGCAATATGAAAATTGAAAAATAAATAATTTTTTTGGAGGTGAGAGTGCTCACAAGGCTGTGCTCAGGATTGACCCCTGAGCACTTACACTGACTTAAGGGATTACTCTTACTGGTACTCAGGAGACCATATATGGTGCCAGGGATGGAATAGGGAATTGACCACAGCAAGACATGTGTCTAAACCTCTGTATTTCACAAGCCCTGAAAAATATGAATTCTTATAATTGCTAACCAGATAAGATGTAGAATAGAATATCAAGATGTAAAATATCAATCTAAATGGACCCCCTTCTCCTCCCTTGGCCAACATATCTCCCCCATTAGAAGGAAACTACTTGCCCACTTCCCCATTCTAACACGAGATGAGTTCTGCCAGTTGTCAGAATTAATTCAAATGTAATTACACCACATTCTTTTATGTCTAACTTTTTTGATTCAATATACTGTTTTCTTTGAACTAAATGTGTTACTGAGGTGGTTTGGCTTACAATAGTATAAATATTATTGTTTTATGCTTACAATGCTACCATACCAGACTCACCACAGAACTGCCAATATCTGCTTCCAGACCCCCTTCTCCCCTCAGGATTTATATATGTTAGACTACATCAGTTGACATTAAAATAGGAATATTTTCTTAGGATAACTGAGTTAGCACATTATAACCACAGGAGTCCTGAAGTGTGGAAGAGGAATGAAGAATCAGTACCAGGTAAAGCTCTGTGATAGATGTGAGTGGTTATTGCTAACTTTGAAGATGGGGGGGGGGGGGTGCTATTAGCCAAGGGTAGCCTCTAGACAGTGGAAATGGCAAGGGATGAATTTTTCTCTAGACCCTCCATAAAGGGTCAGAAACAAACAATCTTCCTAAGAAAATGTTGAGTAAGTATTCCTCAGGAAGAACATGCATAGCTTGCAACAGATCATATTTAAACAGCACATATAAACAGACACCTTGGCAAACATTTAACTCATATAATATCATACACGAACACTGAACGCTGAAAGGATGTCAAATGTGCTTTGGAAAACCAAAAGGTAACCAGACTCTTACCAAAAAATTTCTTGTTAGCAGCCCAGTCTAATCCGGAAAACTGAAAAGGAGATTTAGCCATGATCTCAGCAGGAACTTCATTTAAGATGAACAATTTAATCCATCCCAGTTTAATGTCCTAAGAATGCAAATGGGAGAATTGGTTGGGCCAACCCAAATAAAATGCTGATTTCTAAATTCACCAATAATTATTGGATATTAATAGTTTCCCTTTTCTAGAGAAGAAAGGAAAAGAAGGATGGATTTCTTCCTGGTCACACTCAATGCAGGTGGTGAGGTCAACGAGGACTTAATGGATATAATATACTCGCAACTACTTAATAATGGATGCTGCTGAATCTGTGACAGATCCTTTTGAAGGCATAATGTGAAGCTCTAGTCCAATGACAAGTAGTAGTTGTGATGGGTAATACCTTAGTAACTGCTTAAATGCACATTTTTATGAGACACGTTATTGCTCTTCTCAGGCAAATAAAAAGCAGGCTAATGAGATGTTCCTATGGGATTTGATATAAACATTAGAAAGGAAAACATCCTGTCTACTATGACACCCCCTAGAGGAAAGGCTATATAAACACTTCAAAGAGGAAAATGCCAAGAGGTGTAGAATTTAGCCTCAGTCTTCAGTAGCTGAGCTTACTATCCCATCTCGGGGAGCAAAGACTTTAAAAGAAACCAAAGCTGGGTACACGCCATGGATACCAAGGACTGTACAACAACGATGTCTTCATCCACACCATGGAAAAGCTGTCCTGGGATTACAAATTCTGAGATGCTCTCTTCCAACTCCAGCTGCCAGCATGGGGCTCTCAAAACCAACAACTGCCAACCAACTGGCCATGTTGGGAGAACTCTCCCATGCCAGCGATGCCAATCCACTCCTTGCCTCTGTCTCACCCCTGTCTGCTTAGTAAGAAACTTTGTTACCTGCCTTTCTCTGGATGATTGTGGCTGGTGCGGGGAAGGGATCAACAGCAATGAGAAAGAGAGCCTGCAAATCTTGAACAGCCGTCTTGCTAACTACCTGGGGAAAGTCCGGTTGCTGGAACAAGAGAATGCAGAACTGGAACGTAAAATCCAGGAAGAGAGCAACAAAATGCTCCCTGCTATATGTCCTAATTACCGAGCCTACTACGCAACTATTGAGGAGCTCCAACAGAAGGTAAGAGTCTTAGAAATCTGTACACTCAAGTTGTGAATTGGCATGCTCTTGGCAACTGCTGTTCTCTAAATTTTAATACGTTTAGTTACTAGTTTGCTTTGAAAGATATTTGGTAGAATGAGATATCTCTCGAAGGAAATTGTCATCTTGAGCTAGTGTTCGGTTTTATCATATTTTATTTTTCCAGAGTTATTGTCTGTCATTATAGTTAGAGAAGTCAAGACCAAATTGTGTTCACAACCTGTTGTTGTCATTTTCTTTAACAAAAATAAGAAAACAGAGATCTGAGAAAACAATTTTTAATAAGCTCCTACAAGGTTTTTGTCCATCTTCAATCATCTATTTTTCCCCTTTGATACTCGTTTTATAATTTTCAAATGGACTGAAGAATTTCTTCTGACACCAAACTTAAGTTCCTATTCAGAATGATATGTTACTGCTATAGAAGCTGGACTTACTCACTTTAATTTATTGAGCACCTGCAACAGTGCACCAACGTTATTCTAAAATCTTCGAAAAATATTAACAAACTAGGGAGTCTCTGTTCGCATAGCATTTGTATTCTAGAGGATTATGGCATGTTATTATAAATTTAGAGTGTATCTATATTTCAGTAGTAAACATGAGCTTCTATTGTGATTTTTGTGAAATTTAAAAAAACAAACAAAAACTCTAGATTCCGACAATTTTCAAGTTTCTGAAGCATAGCAATGAGAAATCAGATTAGCGTTCCTGTTTAGTGAGAGGGGCTGGAGCAATGGCACAGCAGGTAGGGCATTTGTCTTGCACACAGCCGACCGGGGTTCGATTCTTCCGTCCCTCTCGGAGAGCCTAGCAAGCTACCGAGAGTATCTCTCCCGCATGGCAGATCCTGGCAAGTTCCCCATGGTGTATCTGATATGCCAAAAATAGTAACAACAAGTCTCACAATGAAGATGTTACTGGTGCCTGCTCGAACAAATTGATGAACAAGGGGATGACAGTGCTATAGTGCTGTTTAATGAAATACACACAAGTCTATAGTGTCTGTTTTATTTGTTTGTACAATTTCTTAATTCTAGATCTTGTGTACCAAGGCTGAGAATTCCAGACTGGTCTCACAAATTGACAATTCCAAACTGACTGCGGATGACTTGAGAGCCAAGTAAGCCCACTCAAGGTTGTCATTCATGACAGGATTCATCCTACCTCCAATAATATACACCCCAATCTATTCTCCCCACATCTGTTAATCTCCTCTCCATCATATACTCTAGCCCAGGGAGGCCTCCATAAGCCAATAAGTGATTCTGATTAATAGCTACTAAAAAACAAATCTTATTACTTGCACAAGGGTTTAGCAGACTAAATAGAGCTGGTATATTATTACTCCATTTAATGTGATAAAATTGTGGTTTCATGGGTTTCACATACTTATCTAAAGATATATAAGTAGTACAATATAGGGTCAAAGCTTGGACCCAAGTTTTCTCTGACCTAGTTCAATTTAACATCCAAGTATTTAGTCTAGGAACAGAGGAAGAAATTATCCTTTTCATCTCAAAAACAAAATGTAGGAACTGGAGAGACAGTGCAATAGTTAAGGTGCTTACCCTACCTGGTGGATGACCTGGGCTCAATCCCCAGCACTCTGAATGGTTCTTTAAGCCCCACAAGGGATAATCCCTGAATGGAGCCTGGAATAAACTCTGAGCACCACCATGGTGTAGTTTCACCCTCACCCCCCAAAAAAGCAAAAGCAGTCTAACAAACTAGTTTAGGGGTAATATTTAAGTAATGATGTGGAGCGATAGTACAGCGGGTAGGGCCCTTGGCTTGCACATGCCGACCCGGCAGACCCGAGTTTGATTCCTCCACCCCTCTCAGAGAGTCCAGCAAGCTACCAAGAGTATCTCGCTCACATGGCAAAGCCTGGCAAGCTACCCACGAAGTATTCTATATGACAAACACAGTAACAACAAGTCTTACAATAGAGACGTTACTGGGCCCGCTTGAGCAAATCGATGAACAATGGAAGGACAGTACTACAGTGCTACAGTGTTTATGAAATGGTTGTATCTCTAAAAAGAACAAAGCTCCATACTTAAATACAGTAAAGGAGTGGAAAACAAAAGGGAGTTTTAGTTGATTTGATTCACATAGTCTACCTTTTGCTGTATTTCTTGTCATGTCTATTTTTAAAGATACGAAGCTGAGCTGTCCCAACGCCAGCTAGCAGAGGCAGATGCCAACAGCTTACAGCAGATCCTAGATATTCTGACCCTGGGAAAAGCTGACCTGGAGACAAGAGTCCAGTCTCTGAAGGAGGAGCTCCTCTGTCTTAAGACCAACCATGAAAAGGTTAGAAAAAGATTAAGCGACTCACTATGACCAAAGTCTCTAGAAAAACTCTAAGTTACTTTGTGCTAACAAAGAAGGTCCCCAATAGGTATTACAGTTTGTGTTTATTTGTTTGTTGGCCCTGATAATACCTATGTCTATTACCAAGGTTTCACTGACTCTGAAACAGTATTTGAATCCCTATTATCCTCAACACCTTTTCTAGCAGAGGAAGTAGCCCAATTTTTCTGTCCTTAAAAGTTTCTTATATCTTTTGTAGGCATCCCTACACAAACTTCTTCTACTGTGACTATAAGCCAATATTGTTGACATCATAGAGACTAAGGTGACCCATGATAAATTCGTCCTCTGAAGCTTCCCTCATTACCAACACTGGAGTGACACACATTCCTTAAAGTCCTGAACCTGCTACTGGATTTCATCTCATTTTGGACATATTTGAATACATTAGTCAGATCTGAAATAGCATGAAATCATTTTAGAGTGTCTCAATAGTATATCATGCATTTCCTTGTTGGGGGCTTTGTTTCAAAACCAATTAGAATATCTCAGCTAGATTGAAAAAAATCATCCGATTTTGTTGTCACCAAGTGACTTATATTTTTTACCTTCCATAGGAAATCGCTTCCTTACAGAGTCAGCTGGGACACAGACTCAATATTGAAGTGACCGCTGCTCCTTCTGTTGACCTAAACCGGGTTCTCCAAGAAATGAGATGTCAGTATGAGTCTATCATGGAAACAAATCGTAAAGATGTGGAACAATGGTTCAATATGCAGGTGGGAAAAGTCACAATCAATCAACTGGCATTGTGTTTCAGGGACTCTGTAATCAGTCACAAGTTCCAGCGTAACAGCTATGGACCTTGACTATGTTTCAGATGGAGGAGCTGAAGCTGCAGATAGACACCAACACTCAAGAGCAGCAGAGCTGCCAAAAGGAGATCATGGAACTGAGACGCACCAAGAACACTCTGGAGGTTGAACTGCAGGCCCAGCACCAAATGGTACCTAATAAGCACCTCATACCCGATAAAGCCAGGATTAGGCCCGAAGCATTGTGCTGCAATGTTTCCTAAATTGGGTCCCACAAAACAAAAGTTCCTCTATTTGCTAAAATATCCAAGGTTAAAAAAAAGAAGAAGAAGAAAGAAGTGTAGGGCCAGAGCAATAGCACAGTGGGTAAGGCATTTGCTTTGCACTCGGCCAACCCGGGTTCAATCCCAGGCATCCCATATGTTACCCCAAGTACTACAAGGATTCATTCCTAAATGCAGAGCCAGCAGTAACCCTGAGCATTGCTGGGTGTAGCCCCCCCCAAAAAAAAACAAAAAAATAAAATTGTGATCCAATAAGAAGCCTGTTTAAACAATGGGCCTTCCTGCAGCTCTTTTAATGAGACAAACTATACCATGAATTCCAAGAATGGAATATATGGTGCATTCCAAAGATTATTTGGCTGTGAATCCCTTTTTTTAAAGAGCATCTGATAGCAGTAATGTTCCATGGATTTCCCTTTGGGAAACTCTAAGAGAGCCTTTTATTATGTGCAAAGTATTTTTACAAACTACAATAGTACATATTTCTAACATATTATAAAGAAGAAGGCATAATTATTAAGTCAATTTCAGATGACACTCAGAAATCAGGTGATTTTCTCAAGCCAAATCCAATGAGGAATTTCATCTCATCTAGGCACTGAGACTTCAAATATCTGTCAAAATCACAGAGAGAGAGAGAGAGAGAGAGAGAGAGAGAGAGAGAGAGAGACAGGAATTTAGGTTCCTAAGTCTCTTCCATTTCATTGTACTACCTCTCTAAAATAGTAAATGATTTAAATCCTTAAATATAAGCAATATTAGATATTGTCCCCAAACCGGTTTTGTACCAGTTGGGCATGTAACTGATTAATTTAACCTCTTTAATCTCATTTTTCTCTCCAACAAAATACTGGGAAAATTACAAAACTTCATTGCCATCAACTTACCAAATGGCAGTAGATTATGAAAGAACTTTAATCATTGAACTTCAAGTCTCATCTCTCTAAAGGATTTAATTGGGAATTGTTGATGTCTGAGCATTATTACTCTTTTCCAACTTAAGGTATAACTTCAGGATGAAGAGTCATGCTAATGAGTTTTTAATGTCTGGATTTGAATACTTGGGAATTATTTTTTCTCTCATAGGCAAGAAAGTGTAGTAGGAGATTATCAGATTAAGAAAGAGGAGAAGAAATGAACATTTAAAGGGAGGTTAAAAAAAAGAGGCTGGAGCAATAGCACAGCGGGTAGGGCATTTGCCTTGCACGCGGCCAACCTGAGTTTGATTCCCAGCATCCCATATGGTCCCCTGAGCACCGCCAGGAGTAATTCCTGAGTGCAGAGCCAGGAATAACCCCTGTGCATTGCCGGGTGTGACCCAAAAAGCAAAAAATAATAATAATAATAAATAAAGGGAGGTAAAAATAAAGAGGATAAAAAGAAGCATGCTTTAGCACAGTTGTTGATATTGTTTTCAGATTTAGTTGGTGAGGAGGTAATAAGAGGGCTTGAAGACTAATTAGTACATATCACAAAGAATCCATTGTTCCAAATGATTCAGTTAAACAGTGGCCTGGGTTTAAAGGAATAATCATTATAAATTCTACTTTCCTTCCCCGTGGTAGAGAGATTCCCAGGAAGGCATCCTGACTGAGACAGAAGCCCACTACACAGGCCTGCTGGCCCAGTTCCAGTGCCTTATTGACAACTTGGAGGCTCAATTGGCAGAGATCCGGTGTACCCTGGAAAGAGAGAACCAAGAGTATGAGATTCTGCTGGATGTCAAGTCACGGCTGGAGTGTGAGATTGCCACATACCGCAGCCTTCTGGAGAACTCGGATGGCAAGTATGTAAAATTGAAAGCTTCAATGAGAAAGAAGTTCACACATACGTATGTATTGCTATGGCAAAGAGCACACAGAGTTTGATCTTCTCTCTGGTGATGGTGAATTGGATGAAAGGGTCTCTACACTTCTTCAAGCTATGTGAAGATCTATCCACACCAGCTTGGAGGGGTTAGCTAAGACGAACTAGTTTGAAGAGTCAACAGTAAGTCAATACCAGAGAGGTTCTTTAGTGTCTAGAGTTTTAAAAGTTACTAAAGGAAAAAATGGTGTTCCCCAATAATGAATATTCCTGATGACTTACAAATCCATACCCCCCTCATCACTTCATGGAAAGTCCATTGAACTTGGATTTTCATGAGATAAAATGGCAAATTCTGCTTCCTTTGGAGAAACTCTCTACTCAGGATAAAACTCCTAGCCCTGCCCCAGAAACTCGCTCCTTATTGTGCACATTTGTTTCTGTATTTCTTATAGAAGTTGCATATTTTAAAAGATAATATGCCAAGCAGCCCACTAGGGACAGAAGAAATTCAAACTAACACCCAAAGGCAAACTTAGCTACAATTGCTTTATAGATCTGGTTTCTACAAAATATCCAGGGAGTCCTGTACATATCTTTTTTTAAAAAATAACTGTATGAACCAGTGTGTCTTGATTCTTCCAAGAAAAATAATTAATCTTTTAAATTTTTAAAATTAATTTAAAAGTAATTAATTCCAAAAAAAAAAGATAACTTCAGTCCTCTAAGGATTTTTAGGCACATTGGAACTTTCAGATTTAAAAAAAGAAAAGGAAAAAAATTGAGGATTCCTCTTCATATAAACCATAAGCAGAATTGTGACTGACTCTCTAATAAGCAAAGTATCTCATTTCCTCCTTTAATTTTAATCACCTAAACTGGTTCCCATCACTACTGAGCCTGTGAGTTTAGTTCTCACTGTATCATCCTAGGATGAAGAACTAAGGCTTCAGAGGGTTAACTGACCAAAATCACCAGCCATTTATCTAATCAATGACAGTAGGGTTCCACCCAATCTTTGACTCCTGGCATGGTACTCCTCCATAACGCTATGGCCTTGACTATAATGGCAGTTTACATAATCTAATATCGCTAACACCTAACCTGCTGCTATCCCGTCACTCTGTTCTGATTCATTTTCTTCCACAATGTACGTGAGTAAGCATTTGTCTAAGTACTTGTTTTGAGGGATACCTGTTGAAAAAATAACTACCACCATTTTTTTTGTTGTCATGTTTCCTTCCTCTATGACTGGTAAAATTATGTTGTTGTTTGCTGTTGCTGTTGTTTCCTAGGCTTCCCTGTAATCCATGTGCCACCAAATGTGAGCCTCCCACTTGCATGCACAGTAAGGCCAGAGTCATGGAGTGCACAGCTCCCGTTAATACATCATTTCCAGCCCCCCGTGGTATGTGTGAGCCCTGCTGTGCCTACAGAGCCCTGTCCCGGTTACTGGTTAAAATCTGCACCATCACTGAGGAGATCCAGGATGGGATAGTCATCTCTTCTCACGAGCATGTGCAGCCGTGCTACATCATTCGATCTGCCAAAGTCTAACATCCCAAGGTGATGACCCTCATGCATGAAAGAGGCCAATACTTGTTCCTGCAGAAAGGTTTAAGAACTCCCCAGTCCCTTAAGGTACTTAGTTTCTTACTAATACAGTGGGTCTCCATGGCTAGATAGAAAATCTTTCATTCTGCTCCTCCCCTAAGTTACTACTGTCAACATAATAATAAATGACACTTCTCTGGAAGCATATTGCATGTTTATCAAAGGGACAGGCGGTGACGTTTAAGTGCCCAGGAAGGTGACCTACATTAAATGACTCTACAGATGATGGGCAGGTTTCTCTTCTGTTTACTCAGATCTTGTTTACTTACATTCCTCTTTAGAGCCAGTCAGACAAGTTCTAGGATTGTTTTTGGCTGTGGAACATAAAAGTGAAAAAATCTAAAACCTTCCAAGCTCCTTCTTGGGGTATAGAAAAAAATTCTATAGGGGAGCAGCATGGACAGAGGAAATATCTTTCCGATTTAGTTTCTGGAATGGATAGTCACAAATATAAGTCTGTTGTCTCAGTTATTTTATTCATATTCACCTACTTCACCTTCCCCAAGATATTTTTAAGGATGCTCACACTATTTTACAAAGCTTGATAAAGCGTTTGGGCTCTCCAAATATTTTCATGGAGAATTGGGAGTAATTGTGGGGAGTTAATTCAGAGCATTTTAAGAAATGACCTGTGAGATTTCATTAAAATGTGTGATATTTCTCTTTCTGTTCTCCAGGGACTGGGAGTTGGTTCTGATGGTTTGAAAAGAACATGTCGCTGAAACTCTCTATCTATAATCCTGCTCCTTCATCTATCTGGAATTGATAAACAAACAAGCAAACAAACAAAAATAACCCTGATCTATCCATCAGGGAGAAATGAACAGGATATTCACAATTTGTACCCTCCAAAATCATCTACTCATTGTGGTTTGCAAGTATGAGGCAACCTCTATTGCTTCCATTGAAGAACTCCAACTTCTCAATGAAGATCATTTACCCACCAGCAATGGTCAGAGCTTCTCATAACTCCCTAACTTCTCACAGGCTGGATTAGGGTGTTTGAGTCATTCTCTACAAAAATTATTGGACATTTCCAGCCTTTAGCAAATAATTCCAAATAAGACACAGTAAATTCAAAAGGTCTGAAGATTGAACTTTTCTACCTTGTAAATGTGACTAACTGGGCAAAATATTTAGCTTTAATCAAATTTAATTTCCTTATTTGTTAAAGAAGGAGCATGCCTACTTCACAGGGTTCTTCTGAAGATCAAATGAAACTGTTTATGTCAAACTACTTTGTTCATGGAAAAACACTGCCCAGAAGTTATTTTTATATCAGCTTTTCTTTTAGCTCCAGTCCTAGGCCTAATCGTATATTATTGTCTCAGGTTAAAATTCTTTCTTCGTGAGTTGTACTTACACAGTCATGAGTCTGGAGTTCCCATCTTGTTTAGCTTGTGAAAGAATGGAGGATAGAAATAGAACAAGCTTGCCCATGATCAAGCCCACAACCTGCTCAATAGGCACTCGTGAACTTTAGGGTATGTTTCAGGTATCAGCTGAGGGCTAATGCCCACATCAAAGACCAAAGCTAAGTTAATTGTTTAACTCAGCTCAGCAATCCACTTCCTCCAGATAAGTAGTAACTTACACCCAGCAAGTGGAATGCAGAACTCCCTGAAGGAGCTCTTTTCTATCAATAGTTTCTCTCTTACATGACCGCCCAGACAGCTCTGATCAGCGCTGAGATGCATCTAGTTTCCTGGTAAAAGTCTTTCCCAGACAGAGAGATGCTAACCTGGAAAGAATCTGGGATTAGATGGAGTAACTCCAAGACTGGCTCAACATAGTTTCTGCAAGTGATGGTGAGTGAAAGAAACATGATGATGTAAGTGTAAGCACTCAACAGGAATGGGTGAATGGGATAATAGTAGAGAAAGGGTCTTGGAAACTGAAAAATACTAGGCAGAACGAGATTTTGTTCCCAGAATTAAAGACCAGTCAAATTGTCTTTTCCTACCTTCTTTTATTTCTGATCTTCAGAGAATCCTACATCTACATGAACTGGGAAACCAAGCAAAGAGAAGTGAGAACTGCACAGTCAATGCTGTAGTCGGATTCCAACATTCGGGGGACTCAGACTACTCATGGGCTGATGCAGTAACAACCTTCGTAATTTATTCCAGAAATAGGACCTCTTCCTCCTACTCAGTGTTCCAGTGCTTTCCACAATAAAGATAAGTTGCAAGCATGAGGATAAGGAGGGAGTTTGACCTCTCAAGGGATTACAGAGTTTTAAATGTCTTTTCTATATAGGTAAATATGAAACTATCTACTAGACATCCTAAGTGAAGGGTCAAATCTTTTAACTTCCCTAAGTCTGAAATTTCACCAAGAAATTTAATCAGTATTTTTTGTACAGCTACAGGAGGGAGTTGAACATATTATTTTACACTGTTTCACTCTCTCCTGTATTAAATAACCCTGCAGCTAGGGCAGGCTAGGAATTGATGAAGAAACATAGGGGGCTTTCATTAAAATATAATTTTAATGAGATTTCACATTTCAAAAGCCATCTATGAATCAGGAAACAGAATTCAGATACCAGCTCTGCTTCCCGGTGCCATCTCAAGCTGGTTATCAAATCTTTCTTGGCCTCATTTTACCCATCTGTGAAATGGGAAGAGTAGCCTACCATCAAATCATTGAAATAATTAAACAAACAAAAAATGTTTAAGCACTGCTAAGAATGCCTGAAAATTAGCACATATTCTATAAATGTGAATAGTTAAAATGCGCGTAAATGTAGGGTAGTGTAAATGTAACACCAGTGTGTATTTTGGAAGTAAGGAAGATATTGTAGAGAACTAATAATGCCAACAACTACACATAACAGCTGTAGCATGCTGAACATTTTCTATTTACTGTGCACCAAGGCTATACTGACCCTTTGACAGCACAATGGACTCTAGTCCTCAGCCCCAAGCCATAGGCATCTCTTGTTACACCTCTCTTTGTAAGATGGAACTGGGTCTCAGGCTGAGGACCTGTCTCTCCCTAAAATGCAGCAGAGATTGTTACAAGAAGTGCATGAGAAACCATTATTAATAGCATTGTAAACCATAGAATCTCAATAAAAATGAGTAAAACAAAATAAGATTATTATGATAATCTTAATTATCATAATTATTAAGATTATTATGTGGATCAAAACTATAAAAACCTAAAAATAAAAAAAAACAGTAGAGTCAGGTTTCAGACCCAAATCTTTTTGATGCCCAAATTTACACTGTTAGCCACTAGGCTAAATGATAGATACTTGAAACCAGAGGGTCTACAAGTTCCTGTTCTCTAAGGAGGTGGTGAATGCAGCAGTCTTTCTCCAAAAGTCTATAAAGTCCTCTTGAGACACATTCATTCAGAGCATCATCTCTATGGAGCTAGATGGTTTTCCATTTGCCAGAGTCTCAGGAGGAAAAGAAACATTCAAACACATGTAGTGTTCCAAAATTACATTCTAAATGGGGAATTTGGAGGTATAGTTCCCTAGAGACTGGTTGTCATGTTGAGAGAGTATGCATGAAAAAGAAACATGAAGAATAGAAGAGTTGCATTTCTTTTTTCCCCTTTGCCTCTTAGCTCTCACTGCCTCACCAGTCCACTCTGCCTGGCCCATGACTTTCCCATCTTCATCCAAGAGGATCAACATCATCATTAATTTTTCCTTAGAAAACAGTTTATTTTAGGTCAAGAGTTAGGTTAATGACAATCTCTTTCATTAGCTTCAACTAGGTTTTCTTTAGTTGATCCAAGTCTTCTATATCCAAATTCCCTGGGGCATGTGGAAGATTCAGATTCTTCATCCACATCCCATGTCACCTCTGTTCATTTCTCCAGATTGAGACATAGCACTTCAAATTTTGACCAAATTCTTAGGTGAAGTCTGTGCGCTAAATGAAAAGCTATAAGATGTATCAAACCAATCTGGAAAGCTCCAAAACGAGGGGGCGACAAGCAGTGACAGTGAACAGGAAGGCCCCTCTCCAGCCACAGGTGCCCAAATGAGTGCCTAGGAAAGAGGGGACATCTGTGTGTTTAGAAGTGCACTGGAAGTGGGACTCAAACTGTAATTCAGGATCTGCACTTGAATGGTGTCCAATGCATGGCCTCTCCCCACACAGGTACACCGGTGGGGGGTTTGGGGGGGACAGGAGGGAGAGTTCATAGTGCATTGGACCCATATCTCAGCCTTCTATTATCAAACTCTTATGAGGGCTTCCTGACTACCCCAACCACATTAGTTCAATAGTCTACTAGCCTATCCCAATCAATATTAAAATACCCCCCAGATTCAACAAGATAGCTGTAAATACAAGAATCTTTACAACCTCAATCTAAAAGAACACGTCTCCTGAGTCAGCTCTGCAGTCCCCACACAAACCACACAGGAGCACCAAAGGCGAAGGTAATATTCTTGAAGGGGTAAAAGGAGACCACCATCTACCAAGCTCATCCAGAGTCCTCCCTGGCAGTGAGAGCAGGACACTGATAGTGAATGAGAAGAATCCACCTGAAAACTACCACAGCATCATGGAAAAACAGCACAGATCCCCACCATGAGGAGTGGATGAAAAAAAAGAGCCCTGAAGTCTCAACAAGGAATATCCACACACACAATCTTTCTGATAAAGAATTCTGAGATGAAATGGTGAGAATGTTTGATGAGTTCAAAGAAACAGTGGAACTGGAAATCTCCAAACCAATCTGGAAGAAAAAATAAAATGGGAGGTATTACACTCCCCTTTCAAATTATAATAAAAAAGTAATAGTTATCAAAACAGCACAATATTCAAATTGAAAAGAGTACATACAGATTGGTGGCTCAGAAATAAACATAAACAAATGGACATCTAATATATGACAAAGGATGATAAGAGTATAAAATGCTGTAAGAAAAAAATATCTTCAATAAATGGCATTTAGACAACTGGGTAGCCACATGTAAAGGAATAAAAGTTTCACATTCACTATGTTCACTATTATCCACCATATACAAATATTTGCTCAAAATGAATGATAGGCTTTGAATATAAGGCCTGAAATATGCACTGTAGCACTGTCCTCCCGTTGTTCATTGATTTGCTCGAGTGGGCACCAGTAATATCTCCACTGTGAGACTTGTTGTTACTGTTTTTGGCATATTGAATATACCAAGGGGAGCTTGCCAGGCTCTGTCATGCAGACAGTATACTCTCAGTAGCGTGCCAGTCTTTCCGAGAAGGATGGAGGAATAGAATCCAGGTAGGCTGTGTGCAAGGCAAACACCCTGGCAGCAGTGCTATCACTTCAGCCCTGAAATAAAAGGCCTGAAATCTTAAAATATATGGAATAAAACACAAACATCAAGCTTTTCTATTATAGCCCTAGGTATCTTTGTGGATAGTCTCCAACTAACTCCTGGGAAGCAAAAGTACAAAGGATTGGCTCAAATTTTAAAACTCCACTGAGACAGGACAGATACTATAGTGAGTAAAGTATTTGCCTTGCATGTGAACATCCTGAGTTTGATCTCTGGCATCCCACATGGTCCTCCAAGTCCACCAGGAGTGAGCTCTGAGTGCATGGCCAGGAGTAAGCTGTGAGCTCTGCCAGTGTTGCCCCCAAGCCAAAAACAATTAGAAACTTTTTAATAAAAAAAAACTTCTGCAAAGTGAAATAAACCATCATAAAAATGAAAAGGCAACCTATTATATGAGAACAATACATGCAATTTATATATCAGAAAAGGGATTACTATTTAAATTATATAGCGATAGCACAGCGGGTAGGGCGTTCGCCTTACAAGCGGCCAACACGGCCGACCCGAGTTTGATTCCTCCGCCCCTCTCGGAGAGCCCGGCAAGCTACCGAGAGTATTCGATATGCCAGACACAGTAACAACAAAGTCTCCAATGGAGACGTTACTGGGCCCGCTCGAGCAAAAGAACTCTTTATATAATAACTCTTTATATAATATAAAAAGGGTCAACTGTATGATTGTTGATGGAAACCAGATTTTTGTTGATAAACAGAATATCATATAAACAGAGGTTGATATATAAATTGCTACATCTATAGAAGCCTACTTGATCACTTGATCACTTGATATCCCCTTACTCATCGATTTGCTTGAGTGGGCGCCAGTAACGTCTCCATTCATCCCTGTTGCGTGCTAGCATAGCCCAGTGGCATCTGCTCGTTCTAGGAACACGAAGAGCCTCAAACCAATCACTCAGGGTCTTGACGAAAAAGTCTGACCATCTCCTAGGTGGGTGGCCACGTGATCTTTTGACTTCCCGTGCAATCCAGTTGGTAACTGCTCTAGTCCAGCAGCTGTATGCAAATCTCATTATGTGTCCAGCCCATCTGATTTTCGATGCCTTGACAAACGAGACAGCGTCCCTGATTCTTGAACGTTGACAGCGGTCGGAACTCCATATTCTTTCTCTCATTTGAGTGAAGCATGATACTGTAAGCATAGCTCTTTCGATTCCTCTTTGAGAGACCCGAATAGCGTTCTCATCCTGTTTTCATAGGGCCCAGGTCTCTGAGGCGTATGTTAATGCAGGAAGAACAGTGGAATCGAAGAGATGTGCTCGGAGCTGGAGGTTCTTCGTCCTCTTAGCTATTTCTTCGACGCTCTTGAAGGCGTTCCAAGCTGCTCTCTTCCTCCTGTGCAACTCAGGTGCCAGGTCATTCGTCATGTTGACTTCTTGACCTAGGTACACATAACTGTTGCATTCAGAGATGGTCGTTCCATTGAGAGTGAATGGAATGTCAGGAAAAAGACTGTTTCTCATGAACATCGCCTTTGTGAGATTCAGTTGTAATCCAACCTTTCTACACTCACAGTCGAAGTCAGCCAGCATTTGTGTCACTTGGCTGATGTTTGGTGTTATTAGAACGATGTCATCAGCAAAGTGGAGGTGGTGTAGTGGCCAACTGTCTATCTTCACTCCCATTCCTTCCCATTCCAGTTGTTGCATGACGTTCTCAAGGGTGGCACTGAAGAGTTTTGGTGAAATAGTATCACCCTGCCGAACCCCTCTCTTGA
Source organism: Sorex fumeus (assembly GCF_029834395.1). NCBI lineage: Eukaryota > Metazoa > Chordata > Mammalia > Eulipotyphla > Soricidae > Sorex > Sorex fumeus. The sequence goes on along the minus strand of NW_026606120.1, from coordinate 74,714,426 downwards.
CATGGATGATCACTTCTTTGTAGAATGGTGAGATCCTGGTAGTGAATCCGTAATACAGCTCATGGAGGATCCTGATGTCTTGAGTTTGAATGCCCTGATCAGCTAGGGCTTCAATGACTGCTTCTGTCTCAACAGAATCAAAGGCCTTCTTTAAATCAATGAACTTTAGACAGAGCAGCATCTTGATCTCCCAAGAAACCTCAATGAGCTTGGTTATCATGTGGATATGGTCAATGGTGCTGAATCCTTTTCAGAACCCAGCTTGCTTGCATGGTTGTCCTTCATCTAGTGTTCCGCCAATCTTATTCTGGATGAGTCGAATGAACAGCTTGTAGATGACAGACAATAGGCAGATTGAGCAATAGTTGCCAATGTCGTGGATGTCTCCCTTCTTGTATAGTAGTAAAGTCCTGTTGGTTTTCCACTGGGACGGAACCTTGCATTCAGACAAGTAGCGTGTGAAGAGCTGAGCCAATGTATTGATGAGTACTGACGGCAGATTCTTCAGGTGTTCAGGTCTGACCTTGTCTGGGCCAGGTGCTCTTTGTTTCTTTACCAATGAGATTGCGTGTCGGATTTTGGAAGGGAGTACGTTGGGAATAACATATCCATCCTGCGGAATTTGGTATGTGGGTAGGTGGATGTGGCTATTAAAGAGATCTGAGTAGAAGTCATGAATAATCTTCTCCATTGCCCTTCTGGAAGATGTGATAGATCCATCAGGATGTTGGAAGGCAGTCATCTGAAGCCTACATGACATTAAAAACCAATGATACTTTAATAAACTAAAAGTCCACTGCTTTTAAATTGATAAGTTCTATTTAATTAGAAGTTCTGGATGGCTAAAAGTCTTTCAAGTCTCTCTGAGATTCTGCCACCAGCTAGCTAGATGACCATCTTTGCAAAGAATTTCTTCTTTATGTATCTATCCATCCACTTATAAGACTGAATTAGTCAATTCATTAGCAAGTATCTCATTTAATAAGTTTCTTAATCCACACAAAAATCACCTGATATAGCTATTATTTATATTCCTATTTTACAGACAAGAAAACTAACAGAAAAACATAACTCATCCAGTGGTCCATAGCAAAGTTTAATTGTAAGAATTTTAATTTCCTTAGGAAAGTCAAAATAGCAGTAGATACCTTCATCAGTCTCTAAGAAAGAAAAAAATAATTCTCAATAACAATAGATTCTCTTTGAACTCTTCAAAGCACCTTTATCCATTTGTCTCTGTTTCTGGTGGGAAACCATTCATGGAACCTGTATGAGTTTTATGAGCAATATTAGAGGCACCATATTGGAGAGCAGACCTGTAGAATGTATTGTCTGCAACTATAAACAGCAATTGAGGAAAAAACATCCTTCAACACCCCCTCTCTCTGATGTCTTCTCAACACAATTTAGATGCTGTCAATAATATCCTTAATTTCTCTAGATGCTAATGGTCATGTGTAGTCATTATTAATAAAAGGTAAAAGGTAAAGGCCCTCCCGTTGATCGTCGATTTGCTCGAGCGGGCCCAGTAACGTCTCCATTGGAGACTTTGTTGTTACTGTGTCTGGCATATCGAATACTCTCGGTAGCTTGCCGGGCTCTCCGAGAGGGGCAGAGGAATCGAACTCGGGTCGGCCATGTTGGCCGCTTGTAAGGCTAACGCCCTACCCGCTGTGCTATCGCTCCAGCCATTATTAATGGTTTAAATTAAAGTTTTGAATACAATGCATTCTAAAAAAACACTCTAAATGACAGGAAAGGACAATGAGATTAAAATAATATTCATGAGGAAAGGAAAGTCTTCATTAAGAAGAGAGAATAGCTCCATCCCTATGAAGAGTCTCTAGGCCAAAGCAGCCAACACACTGTCACTGTGTCATAGGGAGTTCCGGTGCCAGCAGGCCTGGATGCACTCTGACTCTGTCTCCTGTACAAAGCAAATCCTTTGGCTATCGGCTGGCTGAAAATTACTGGCCAATGTGAGTTCATGCATGATTCACAGTCTTCACAGGAACAACCCACACACCAGGTCAAATGGGAACAGCCCTACTTGGAAACAAAAAAAGAGATATAGGTTAATTATCATTTTGGGGACTGAGTACTATATTTGGAGGGTTTTCTTAGGTGATGCCTTTCAACCATCACAGGCCACCACTTACATGCACATAAAATGCCAATATTTTAAACACTCCAATTATGGCATAGTAACATTACTCAACATGTTTTTCTTGGTCCTCCACTCATCTTTCCTCCCCCTCCTCCTCCTCTTCTTCCTCCTCCTCCTCCTCTTCCTTCTCTTCCTCCTTCTCCTATTTCTCCTCTTCCTTCTCCTCTTCCTCCTACTCCTTCTCTTCCTTTTCCTCCTTTTCCTCCTCCTCCTTCCCCTTCTTCTTATCCTTCTTCTCCTTTCTCACACTACAGTACAAAAATCAAGGTTAGCATACTGGCATACCCACAAAAACTATCTGAGACCACAGTTTCTCTTACAATTTCATTAAAAAGAGCAGGTTTTCAACTCCCTTATTTGTATCTCTCTCTAAATGACAAAATAGTCAAAAAGGACTTTCTTCTAAGTCAGGGCTCCAAATATCCAATATCATGACTTTTTATGGTGGGCCAGTGGGTCTATCAGGTGCTGGAAAGTTGCCCTGAGGAGTATTATGCTACCCACTTGATCTAATGGCTCTTGGAAAGCAACTTTACTGGTCCAAAATATGTAAAAGGAGTCATACTTGAGGCTGAATTCCTCTCAGTGCATGTAGCAGGTTACACAGAATTGCCTCTCGTCAGCTTCTCTTAGCCACTCAGTGGGGAATTCAGGTTTGTCAGCTCATTTCCACAGACCCAATAGAAAATAAAATGGCTGTACTTTCTTCCCTCACTGTTACCGTCAAAGAGGGGACGGTGCCCTCTCCCCAGCTGCCTCTGTGGCTGCAGAGAGAAGACTTACAGTGAAGGGCAAATCAGTCACAGTCCACTTAGGAGTACTCTAAAAAGGGAAGGAAGGAAGGACCTGGCCTCTACTAAGGTACTGGAAAGGAAGGAAGTTAACTGGAGCCACCTCTAGTCAGGAAGCAGGAGTAGGTGCCAAGGAGGGATAGGGTCCTTGAAACTGGGCCTGCTGGGTCTGATTCCTAGTCCTGCTACCTAGTGCAAGCTCTTGAGTGAGTTCCTTAACCCTCTGTCTCACTTCCTCATCCTTTAAATGGGGCTAGGAATAGCATCTACCTCAGAGGGCTTTGATGATGACATTGATTAAAGCTCTCAGAGCGTGCCTGGCGCCCAGCGCCGTCATGAGTATGATCTCATCCTGCTGTTGCAAGAGTCTTACACGCAGCCCACAAAACAGTCACCTGAGAGCTGCTGACATGCTTCTCTTGGGCTGGCAATGACAAGTCAGACAGGGTCCTCCTGGCAACCAATGAAAGCACTGCACTAGGATGGAATCTTTCATTTCTAATTTATTTTATTTTATTGGAGGTGGGAGTTGGGTCACGCCCTATGGAACTAGGGGCTGACTCCTGGCTCTCCATTCAGGGATTACTCCTAGCGGTGCTCAGGAGGCCATGTATGGTGGCAGGGATTAAACAGGGGGTCAGTTATGAACAAGAAAGCACATTACCTGCTGTGCTAGCTTGGTGACCCCAGTTTTGAATTTTAGTTTTTGACAGAAAATGTGTAGAATTTGAGGTGTTTTGATAGGAATGGGGTAAAATAGTTTCCTCATAGTCTAACTCTTCATTTTTCAGAATTCTATGAAGCTCTGTTGTAAAGAATTGCCCCACAGCTTGTCAACCTTCACACTTCGGGGTATTTCTTCTCTGGTTTTCTGTTTTGGGGAGTGTTTTTTGCTTTTGGGGTCACACCTGGCGATTCTCAGGGGTTATTCCTGGCTCTGCACTCAGGAATTACTCCTGGCAATGCTCTGGGGGCCATGTGGAATGCCAGGCATCAAACCAGAGTCAGTAGCATGCTACCCGCTGTACTTTCACTCCAATCCTGACCATCCCACTTTGGGCTTCCTTCCTTAAAACATGAATTTTCAATGCTAGGGATCAATTAGAGGACTGACATACAGCTTTGGCACACATGAGGCCCCAAATTCAATAACTGGTACTGCATGGCACCTAGACAACCCCTCCCAGAACATCATTAGGTGTAGCCCTGGTGATCTCTGAGCACTAATCAGTCTGAGTGATGAAACATCAAACCTGCATAGCAGGGCTGAATATCCTGGTAGTGACCCCCAGTCCCCCTGAGCTCTTAGAAGCTCTTAGAAGGGTCTCCTCTCCCACCCAATCCCCATGCCCCCAAAATCAAAATCCTTAATTTCTTTTGTCTCCCCCATTCACCCCCAAAATCATCCCCATCATAATGTTCGGGACAGCAAAGAAGGTGTTTTGCTGGTGAGAGCTTTAGAGCTACAGAAGGCGATCTTCTCTCCATGTTCAATATGCACATTTGCAATCTTGCTTATTCAACAAGCCCTCAAGAGTTAGATTACTGCAAGTTGTTGCCTAAAAGTCCCTTGGAGATCTCATTTTTAATCTTATTCATAGTAAAATTGAGCCCAGGATCCAAAAAAAAAAAGTGACTGTGAGATATTTGTGTTTTAAACAAGTGGTGTGTGGCTTCTCAGACATTGTGGGGTGCTGTAGGGCATTTTCTGCTTCTGAGCCCTGCTCCCCTCACCCCTCAAACTAACAGAGAAAAGGATGATAACATTTTATACCAAACATCTATTCCCACCTTTCAATAAAGGTGACAAATTGTTAGGGGGTATTGATCAGAAGTGAAATAAAAGATATTAAGCTTAGAGTAAAAGCTGAAGCAGCATGTCCATAAATTCAGGGAGACACTGAAAGAAAGAGAATAAGAAGAAATAAGTGATAAGTTCTCATCTGGAACTCGCCCAAACAGAGCAGACCATCCAGAGGGACCCATTTGTTGGCATCACGTCCAATGTCCCACTTAGAGCACCATCTTTTGCCACTAATGATATGAAGTGTTTGTTGTAAACAGCAATTAGCAATGGAGAAACCCATGGTTGAGGCAGCTCTGTCTAAGGACCCACAGAGCAGGGAGACAAGCATGGACTATCCATTTGCAAACTGTGTGACCTGATCTTCAGGAAAAGCCTTGATTTTTTTTAATTGAATCACCATGAGCTACAGTTACAAAACTTTCATGATTGAGTTTCAGTCATCCAATGATCAAACATACATCCCTCCACCACACTGTACATTTTCCACCACCGATGTCCCCAGTATCCCTGCACCCCCCACCCCCCATCCAACCTCTTCCCCTGCCTCTATGGCAATTTCTCTCTGTCTCTCTCTACTTATGAGTATTATGGTTTGCAATACAGATACTGAGAGGCCATCATGTTTGGTTCTTTATCTACTTTCAACACAGATCTCCCATCCCGAGCAATCCCTCCAACCATCACTGACTTTGTGATCCCTTCTCTATCCCATCTGCCTTCTCCCCTGGCTCATAGGCAGGCTTTCAACTATGGAGCAATCTTCCTGACCCTTGTCTCTACTGTCCTTGAGTGTTAGTCTCATGATATTTTATATTCTACAAATGAGTGCAGTCATTCTATGTCTGTCCCTCTTTTTCTGACTCATTTCACTTAGCATGATACTATCTATGACCATCCACTTATAGGCAAATTTCATGACTTCATCTTACTTAACAGCTACATAGTATTCCATTGCATAGATGTACTAAGTTTCTTTAACCAGTCATCTGTTCTTGGGCACTCAGTTTGTTTCCAGATTCTGGCTATTGTGAACAGTGCTGCAATGAATGCACAGGTGCAGATTTTATGCAATTTTCTGCTTCTCCGTTAGAGTAATTTGAGAAATGTTTGACTCCATGAGATTTCAATGCTATCATTTTTGTGTAGTACAGTAAATATCTTAATTTCCAAGTTAAAAGTCTGGCTAGAAGATCAGAGAGATAATACACGGGTGAAGGTACTTGCCTTGCTTGCAGCTGACCCTGGTTGTAGACACAGAACTACATGTGGTTCCATGAGCACCACTGGAAGTTCTCCCTAAGCACAGAGCTGAGAGTCGACCCTACATATCATCAGGCATGGCCCCCAAATTTCCTCAAAGTAGCACTGTCCTCCCGTTGTTCATTGATTTGCTCGAGCAGGTCCAGTAACGTCTCCATTGTGAGATTTGTTGTTACTGTGTTTGGCATATCAAATACATCATGGGTAGCTTGCCAGGCATTGCCGTGCGGGCGAGATGCTCTCGGTAGCTTGCTGGGCTCTCCGAGAGGGGTGAAGGAATCTAACCTGGGCCGACCAGGTTGGCCACGTGCAAGGCAAATGCCCTACCTGCTGTGCTAAAATTAATTAAATGTTGTACAATTTAACTGATGTACAGTTTGGAGTCAGTGCCACCATCCTTATTGGTATTCTAATATTTCAAGATTTAACATTGCATATGTGCACTGCAAATATTTTATAAATTATATATAAAAATGTTCTATTCCCTGAATTTTACCTTTCATCTGCAAACACATCATTTAGCTTTCTTTGCAATATCAGATTATGTAACAGGATCAAAATTAGTCATTTTGATGCACATATTTATCATTTTGATGTACAAATTTCCTACACCACACCACCACTAATGTACTCAAGATCCTACACCAATTGTCTTTATGTCACTTCTAATCCATCTACTCCTTCCACCCACTCTAGTTTCCTCTGCTGCTTGGTAACCTCAGTTTTGCAACCAAAGACAAGAGTTAGTTAATCATTTGACATTGTCTATACACCACAATGTATGAAATCCTCTGGTATGTTTTTCTTTTACTTCTGACTTATTTCGCATAACATGATACCCTTCATTCAGTTGCAAAGAGCAGGGTTTCAATTTTTATTCCAGTTGTGTAGTATTTCATTGTGTGTATATCTACCACAACTTGTTAATCCATTTATCTGTCATTGGACATTTGGCTTATTTCCATATTCTATTATGTCTAATGCTGCAATAAATGTGCATACATCTTTTCAAATGAGCATTTTTGTATTCTTGGGATAGATGCCAAGACCCAAACTGCTTGATCTCCATATTGTTTCCACAGAGACTGAACCAGACAATATTTTCACCAACAACACTTACTATAATTTAACCCTTAGCAAAAGTCAATCACTAGAGTTCCTGTTTGTATATTGCACATATACAAACAAAAACACAAACACTGTCCTCCCATTGTTTATCAATTTGCTCAAGCGGGCCCAGTAACGTCTCCATTTTGAGACTTGTTGTTACTGTGTTTGGCATATTGAATACGTCATGGGTAGCTTGCCAGGCTTTGCCATGTGGGCGAGATACTCTCGGTAGCTTGCCGAGCTCTCCGAGAGGGGCAGAGGAATAAAACCCAGCTTGGCCGGACTGGCTGCACACAAGGCAAACGCCCTGCCTCTGTGCTATCTCTCCAGCCCAACACATATACATTCTTGCTATATTAATTCACACTGCCATTATAACAAATTAACACGAACTTTGTGACTCAAAGCAAGGCAAATTTATGGTGCTATAGTTTAATAGTTATTAAGTCTGACATAGGTTTTGCTGGGCTAAAATCAAGGTATTGGTAAAACTCTTGTTTCCTGGCGGTCGGTCGTGGGAAAGAATCTGTTGCCTTGTTTATATACAGTTTTCAAACCTCCCAGATTCCTTGGGTTAAGTCCTTGTGCCCCCTTCAAAACTGTTTCTTGACTGCTAACTCACCCTTCATCACATTTTCTTCCCCAATGCCAAGTGATTCTTTTGCTTCCCTCTCCCACCTCTTAAAGATATTTGTGACATGTCAAGCCCATATCAGTAACTCAAGATAATATCTCTACTTCAAGTTCAATTTAAAGATGCCAATGCACTTAATAACCTTCTGTATCTCAATTTTTTTCATAGCTACAATAGCAACACTGAGAGTTTCCAATGCCTCAAGTGTTCAGGGCTCTCAGTGTGCATTTTCTGCACACCCACTCGCTTACCACATGAGGAACCAGAGACAGAAGGCATTCATTATTTATATTCATCACTTGGATAGTTGATGTCAGAGCCAAGAATCATACCCAAGTCTGTCTGACTCCACACTTTGCACCTTTTTATTTCTTTTAGCCAATATACATTTTGCAAGAATGTATTTCCTAATGGATGTGTTAATATTAAAGAAAATGGGCAACTAGATGGAATGATCTTTTCTCTGGCCAATTTTTGCAACTCTCCTGTACCTCTCTAATTCTGGGGAAAGAAGAAGAGAATCAAGGGGAGGGGAAAGAGTCAAGTGTATGGGAGAAGCAAAGAACACAGAGAGATGGACAAGCCAAAGGACTGAGGTCTACCAAAGTCATTTGAGACTGCTTTTATCTATGCTAAAGAAATAAGTGAAAGAAATTCAAACTGTCTAGGAGAAGAGATATAAGACCATTTCACTGTACACTAAACTCCAATTATTATAACCCAGTATAACAGAATGTTTTGGTAACTTTCTTAGAATGTTACAAATGTCCATCCCAAAATATACTTAATTTTAATCAAATTTTAATGATTTGGCATTAATTTACAATACTAACACACATTTAATAAGAGCACTCTTAAGCACTTTTATGTGGAAGACATGGATCATCTCATTTAGCCCCACGGCAACTCCTCCATTCACGGGCAAACATTGAACTCAGCTGTGATAGGAATTGAGGCCTACAGAGCTCAGCTGCAGGTGGAAGAAATATCATCTTAGAGATAGTAAGAAAAACATTTATCATCATAAATTTGGAAGGACCTTTGCATGGATTCTGTTTTGTAGTACTGGAACCTATGAAGGTTCTTTATTAAGCCACATGGACACCAAGATATACCTTTTAGGCCAGGATTTAATCTAGCCCTGTGGCTCCTAACATAACTTCATTGGTTTTCTCTCTCTCCTGTATGGTGGGATAATAACTGAAGGTGGACATGGGGGTGCTTATAATCATCTATCTCTTTTGCCCTCATGTGTACAGAGGTTGATGCTCACAAACGTATATATTACATGCATATTGCTTAACTTGTGTATGTGGCCTGTATATGAACTACAAAGCACATTGGTGTGCATTAGCTCACTTCCACCCCACAACAGACCTATTAATTATGGGGAAGATTGGTTTTAGCCCCGCTTAAATGATAAGAAAATTGAGACCAGTACAATGAAGATCACCCACTAGGTTAATAACAGGGCAGGTAATCTTACCCCCAACCCAAAGTCCTTTCCACTAATCTTCACTGTAACAAGATATAGAAAAGGCAAAGCAATCTCAATATGATCTTTAAAAAGGGGGAGAGTCATCCTTTGAAACTGGAAAATTGAAAAATATAATTATTTTTCACCAAAAGAAAGGAAAAATTGATAAGGAAAAATCTAATTGTTCCAAACTAAACACCAAATCATAAATAATGTGCAGATTAGGAAAATGTTACCCACAAATATAGAAAGGAGAAGCCTAGAAATAAATCTGCAACAATACCATCAAGACACATGATACAACTATAATACATGGATCTACTATGGAGCCTGGGACTAGTTCCATGCACATCTGTTATTGTCACTAATCAGTCTTAGGTACCTCTCTCTACATTCACTGCTTTAATTCTCTCATTTATAAATGAGTCCATCATAGTAGCTATTTATCAAAACACTGTCTTGAATACACACACACACTTCAGAAAAATGTATAATTAGATTTCATCTAGGAGCAGGAGAAATACTACAGTATTAAGACACTTGTCTTGCAAGTGACTGACCCCAGTTTGATCCCTGACACTACATGTGGTCATACCGCTAGGAGTGATCCCTAAGCACAGAGCCAGGAATAAGCCCTTAGCACTGCTGGATGTAGCCCCCAAACAATATATATATATATATATATATATATATATATATATATATATCCTTGTCAAGGGGAGTGCTAACCTTCTCTCCATATATATAAAATTATTTAAAATATTCTCAAGCATGTACAGTTTAAGGTATAATAAAATGGTTGAAGAGATAGACACAGCATATATTACACACTACAGATGCTAAAGAATCAATAACAAGTTTCATTTTTTTCCAGCAATCTTCTTTTTATGGGTTGGAGTGATAGCACAGTGGGTAGGGCGTTTGCCTTGAATGCGGCCGACCTGGCCAACTCAAGTTCGATTCCTCCACTCCTCTCAGAGAGTCCAGCAAGCTACCAAGAGTATCTCACCCGCATGGCAAAGCCAGGCATGCTACCCATGACATATTTGATATGCCAAACACAGTAACAACAAGTCTCACTATGTTACTGGGCCCACTCGAGCAAATCGATGAACAACCAGAGGACAGTGACAGTGACTTCTTTTTATGGCAAAAAATTCTGAATAAATATGCCTCTGCTCTTTTATCCTATATTACTATGAATGCATGTATCTACTAGAAATCATCTTCCTACAGACAGTCATAAACTACTATCAGCCTCTCTCTTTTGAGTAGCTGCACTAGCTTCCCAGCTGAGCTCCTGATGGTCTTGCTCTCACTCATTTCCTCTGCCTCCAGTCCAGCACATCAAACTCTGGTTTCTCTTCAGATCGTATAAATCTTTCATCTCTTACAAGTCCAGCACATCTTCACAAAACCCTAAAATCTTTCTGTAGTTTTTCTTTGATTCTTATGTTGGTCAAAATAACTCACTGGAGTAAGAAAGCCCAGAGTGTCAGCATCATATACATATGATCCACATACTGTATCAGCAATTTCATCTCTTCCTACTTACCCACCACTCTATGCTCCAGACATTTAGATGAAGTGCTCAATAAATAATTGAATGGATGGGGGCTGGAGCAATAGCACAGCGGGTAGGGCATTTGCCTTGCACGCGGCCAACCCAGGTTCTATTCCCAGCATCCCATATGGTCCCCTGAGCACTGCCAGGAGTGATTTCTGAGTGCATGAACCAGGAGTAACTCCTGTGCATCGCCAGGTGTGACCCAAAAAAGCAAAAAAAAAAATTGAATGGATGGATCTGATGTAGCCAGATAGATAGGAAAGGGCCCCCTATGGCAAAGGAAATCTTGGGAAGTAATAAAACAGATAGCCCCAAGGCTGCAAATAGCACACCTTGTGAACTGATAAAACTTCACCTGATCCTAACAGACCCAGAGATGGCTGGACCTCCCCAAGCTCCAGCAGAAACAAAGACCAAGGAAAGGAATTTCAAAGAGGACCGTTGACCACTCCCAACTACCAACTTGGCAAACACCATAGCAAGGAACACTTATCCAGGTAAAAGTCCCATATGTATATGAGGATAGTTAGAAAAACCCTATAAATGCCACCTTGAACAAAGGAAGCACACACATATGCCTGAGCCCCTGTGTTGCTTGTGCCCACATAGCCAAGCACATGTGGTACCCAAGCACAGGAGCACATGTGTCACCCTCATCTCCCCTCTTGAGATGCGTGCTGGGGCTTTCTCCATCCTTGGAGAGAGCATTCTCTCTTGAATGCATTACTTGGTGCTGGAGCAGTAGTACAAAGGGTAAGATGTTTGCCTCGCATGTGGGAGACCCAGGCTCAATTCCCAGAATTCCATAAGGTTCCCTGAGCACTGCCAGGAGTAATTTCTGAGTGCAAAGCCAGGAATAACCCCTGTGCGTCGCTGGGTGTAACCCCCCAAAAAATCCAAACAAAAAACAAAAAAAGCTTGAATGCATTACTCTCAGTTTTCTCTCCCTCCTTCCCCTTCCTCACAACCTCCAAATAAAATCTGTTTTTACTTCACTGCTTGTCTACTCCTGAAATTCTTTGCTGTGAAGAAAGACAAAGACCTGTAAAGGCTGGGTAAAGCCTAAGACAGTATTTCCTTTCCTGCAAAGAGCCTCGCCAGCAGATCCTGGGGTGGCAGAGGTGGATCGGGAGAAAATGACTGTCTCTCTCTTCTCTACCTCACATAAGCCACCTGTAGGGACCCACCAACTTTAGATGGATGGATGAACGGATGGGCAGATGGATGGATAGGAAGGTAAGCAACATAGTAAGGTTTTTCTAATTCTGTCACTGATGAACCAATCTGAGCCAAAAGAAACACCTTCAGTAAGGGCGAAACTGATGCCATGACAGGCGGCAGAAATCAGCAAAATCCTAGGCCTCAGGTTCCCTTATGGAATTAAAACAATCTCAATTTCCCAGCAATGAAACAATGTGTAACTAGCCAACCTGAACCCACCTGGGAAAGTTCCTGGGCCCAGCAAGTGGCCTCAATCAATCACTATGCCCCAGTCAAAATGCCAGAAATTGTCTTTTGTTAACCCTAAAAGAATGAGTAGCATATGTAACAATAAACTGCTAGTGGAAACTATTGTTCAACTATTGCCTGACTACTGTTATCCTAGACACTTGCCAAAAGGCCTTTGTTTGGTAACTAAGTAAGATTTCTTTCTGAAATAATAAGGCACATATGCTTATGTAATCAAACCCTATATAAACTGCTTGCTGCCTGAAGTTGGGGTCACTATCAAGAGACCACTCTGTGGGTGACATAGTTGACCCCAGTATAGTGGAATAAAATTCCTACTGCTTTAACATTATTGAGTTCGTGTTTCTGTCCATCTCTCTGCTTGGGAACTCATAGTCCCAGGCTTAACACTTCTAGGACAAGACAACAGCAACCTACCTGAGTTGATGTCTCAGCAAACCAACACACTTACTCAAACTATCTCCTTAAATGGTAACAGAAAGTGACGCCCAGCGAGCACGAAAACTAATGTGAGGGTTCACTAGAGGATTATCAAAGACAACAGCCTTTGTATGAGGGATTTATTTGATTACCTATCATGTTCCTGAGATTAAGATGATAATAGAGAGAAAAAAGAAGAGTGAAATCATTTCAATCTTGAACTAGCAATCCCCACCCATGAGTAGGCTCTGTTTTTCTTCTGTAGCCTGACATGAATAAAATCACCCCATAGACCTGGTGGCATGCCAAAGTAGTTTTTTAAAATTCTTTTAAATACTTAAGGATCTTTCTAAAACCAAGTTTAAGCCAGATTGTACTGGCACTCTTCAAAGAATTTATCTGGCTGGAACATCTCTTGCCTTCTTAGAAAGGTTTGATGTCAGCATACTGAAGAAGTTGAAACAAACAAGGTGGAAATAGCCGTCTTTTCTGGAAGGGGAGAGGGAGTGATAAAAGAAAGTCACTTCCCAGTGTCCTGCTTCACAGAAAGAAATAGATTAACAAGTATGTCACTCAAATAACAATGATTTCATGTTCCCAGCTGAAAAAATACTGACAACCAGGATGACAAGGCTTTCTGTGGATAGACAATTATGAATTACTTGTGTCCCTGACAAGAAACCACTTGGATTGTAGATTTAAATGGGTAAAGATCAGCAGCTTATTCCTAAGCACGCAAAACACCCTCACACAACTGGTTGTGTCATTTGGCATGAAATAACTAGAAAATACACAAAGCACAAAACAAGACAAAAGCACCCTCTCTTCAAGGATCCTTGAAGGCAGGAGCTGAGTCTTAGCAGCCATCCTAGTCCCAGAACCAGAATATTTCTAAATTCACAATAAAATAAATAGTTCAAGGGGCCCAGGAGATATTCCAGTGATACACATGCTGAGCACACACTTGCAGGCAGAAGGTTTGATCCCTGATACACCATGGTCCTCTGAACACTGTCCAGAAAAACCCCTCAAGACAGAACCTCAGGAGAAGGAGAGAGGAAGGAAGGAAGGAAGGGAGGGAGGGAGGGAGGGAGGGAGGGAGGAAAGAAGGAAGGAAGGAAGGAAGGAAGGAAGGAAGGAAGGAAGGAAGGAAGGAAGGAAGGGAAGGATTTGAATCTGAATTCTTTGTGACTTTATACTTTAGTAGTGGAGTAAGAGATAAAATGCATTATTTGAGAGAGGACAGAAACGTAGCAAACTAATATTTCTTTGGTTTGGTTTTTGGGCCACACTCAGCAGTGCTCAGGGCTTACTCCTGGCTCTGTACTCAGGGATCACTCCTGGCAGGGCTCGGAACCATATGTCATGTCAGGGGATAGAACCTGGGTCAGCCACTTGCAAGGCGGACCCCTTATGTGTTATCTCTTTGGGTCTCCCAAATGTTTCTTTTTTTAACATAGCTGACCATTTGTGCAATAAAAAGCTGCTGGGATCATCATCATACAACTGCACATTATTTCATTAATTACCATTCAAGAAAACTCCCTTTTGTGATCTTAAAAGCCCTTTTGTCTGTGCATGTCTCTTGTTTGTCCCTGTGTGTTACTCAATACATTCAGAGACTATCTGGAAGGAACTTAAAATTGTCTTTTCCCTGATCCCTAGACTGAGATACTCAGAAGTCCTCATGGTGTTTTACTAATAAAAATTTAAAAATAAATATATAAATAAACATATATTGAGTCACCATAAAAAAATAGCTCCTTTGTCTCCTATCAGTTGGCCTTTTTCTCTAGAATTCTGTATTTTTAATACAAAGGTAGAAAATTCATATCAAAGATAAACTTAAAGAACCCAAAATCCTTTGTTATGTTTCTCATAGCATATATTAAAATATCAAATGGAAGTGACAAGTCAGAAGAGATCTTCAGTAAATTACAAACAATATGAATAAAATGTGTTGCTAATTTTTGAAATAGTTTTTATGTTTGGAAGAAAACTAACAGTACATACAATTTGTGTAGAGAATTTAAACACTCACCATGCGATCTTAAGATAGCCTATCTTTTAAGGCAATAGCTATTTCTGCTTAAACTTGAAACTATTTCATTTGACTTGATTGGGTTTTATTCAGAAGAACTCACAGGTTTGTTATTTTTATGAGTAAAATCTTTTACTCTAGGATTTTCAGTTCGTGTTGGGTAGTTAGATTTATTTTTTCCCTGAAATTTCTAATTGGGTAGCTAGATTTACTTTTTCCCTGAAAAGTTTTATTCCTAGGTGGCCACAGTTGGATATATGTCAGTGCTTGTGAAATAGCTGGTATGGGCTCACTCTGAAGGCTGTGTCCTCTTCCTGAACATCTCATCTTAGGTAGAGTTCCAAATCATGGCCGTCTTGTCTGACCATCTACTACTACTGTGAGCTGCAATGTTGTGCATAGTTAAAAGGTCTGTTTGAGAACTGTTTTGTCCAACTTCCTCTCACTATAAAGAAAAGGATATCTGCAAAACTTCAGAGTTGGATTGACTGTCTTTCAAAGCACAAACAAATTGTGCTCCCAGCTAATGACAGCTGTCGACCGAGCTTGCTTCTGATCCCTGATACACCCACATGCTCTCTTATTCATTCATGCCCCATCCAACCTCTCCTGAAAAACACACTCCCCTTTTAATGACAGCATCTCTGTTTATCAGAGAAATGAGCTGAATGTAAACATGACAAATCCCTCAGCTGGAAAGTCATGCAAAGAAGGACCATTTCAATTCTGAACAATTTGGACTCCAGAAAAGCACCCCAGGAAGTTCTGAAACACTCTGGCCAGTAAATGCCTAATGACCAAAAGAATTCTTCCATCTTTGGACTCTGATGGATAATGTCACCTTCAGCCCTGAGTTATATAAAAATAATTTCAAATGAACTTAGCATCTTGTAGTGAACCACCTTGAGGTAAGAAATTGCAACAAATGACATGTAACTGGCCTTCTTTCCAGTTCTCTAATTCCACAAACACTGACATCTGCAGCTCATTGTTCCCATTTTTAAATGTGAAATGGAAGCCTCCAGAGTGAGCCCATACCAGCCATTTCACAAGCACTCACACATATCCAACTGTGGCCACCTAGGAATAAAGACTTGATTGTATTCTTTGTCTGCAGAGGACCCCAATTTCGTCCCCAGTAGCACAGGGTACCCCAAGCACCACTGGGAGTGGTTCCTGAACAGATCCAAGAGTGAGCACAGCCCGATATGGACCAAAACCCCAAAATATATTCCCCCCCATTAGGCCAGAGACACTTGACTTGCACACAACTGACCCCAGTTTGATCCACAGCCACTGTGTATGGCTAAGTTCCATTAGAAGCGATCCCTAACAGAGAGCTAAGAGTAAGGCCTGAGTACTGCTAGGTGTGGTCAAAAACTAAACCCCCAAACGTTGTCTTATATTCCCATGAATTTATTTTATCATAAGCAAATATCTTTTTTAAACTAAGCTGCACACACATATACTCATGCCTTTTCTTTTTAAATGCAAAGGAATTCTAATCATTAGAATTTAAAAAGAAAGGGACCTGGAAATGGCATCAAGGGCTGGAACACTTGCTCTGCATACAAGAGGCCTGAGTTCAATCCCTACATCAAATAGTCCTCCAAGCAACACTGAGAACAGAACTGAGAGTAACCCATGAGCACCACACTAGCCAAAGAGAGAGAGCGAGAGAAAGACAGAGAGAGAGAGAGAGAGAGAGAGAGAGAGGGACAAGAAAAATCTATGAACAATCATTCTAGAAGGTATTACTTCTCTGTTCTCTCCCTTCTCCACAATCGTTTTTCCTTTCCCTTCTCTGTACCTGCTGAGACATAAGGAACATTTTCCTTCAGGTTAATTCCTGCAAGTTCAACTCCTCCATACTGATGTAAAATAAGACAATGAGCCAAATGTATGGAATCACAAACAAATCCCTAAAGGAGCAGGAATGCTCAATTAAAATGAGCAGGACAAGAGGTGTGGGGGTGGGGGAGTTGGGGGCGGGGGAGGGAGAAATGCTTCATTCCATGGCAGACACAAAGTTTGTGATACACTGGGCCACTTCGACCCTCTCATCTTTCGTGTCCTACAGCCTTGTAAAGGACGTTCTGCCATGAGGCTGCGTTCATGGGAAACAACCCGACCAGACTCTACCCTAGAGTCTAGACAAATGATCCGGAGCCATCCATGCTCCACAGTGCATTGCTTCTTAGTTGTTTATGGTTTGGGGGCCACACTTTGGGGTACTGGGGGGCTATTACCAGTTCAGTCAGTGCATGGGTGGTTGCTTCTAGTGATGATTTGGATTGAATGTGGGGCAAAGAAACCATGCAAAGCAAGCATCCCAGATCTCTGAGCCTTTTCCCTCACTAGAGCATTGCATCTTTCTTGCATATCGCTAGGCAAAGTGTCCTTGTTGCCTTCACCTGTTCTATTTTCACCTGTCATCCTTTTTTTCTCTTCACACTCAAAGAGCTAAGTGACCGCTGACCACTTCTAATGGGCTCTCCCTCTTAATTACCCATCCCCCACCCAGTTTTCTTTTAGTCTTCACTAAAGTTACATATCTTGCCCACACAGCCTGGTGAGGCAAGTGCAGAGGATGTCTGCAAGGTTTTGAGATCATGGCCAACAGAGATATTAGTGATTTGTAATGAGGAATGGGCTTGCCTCGGTGGTTATCTAGTTCGGCCTTAGAAAAGGGCTTCTTGGTTTCACAGTGTATCTCAAAAGGGGTGGGGGTTGGGAGGGTGGGGAGTGGGGTGGAGGATTCAAAATAAAATCATAACTCTAAAATACTTCACAACTGAGTTAAGACTCATTTATGAAAAGCTTGTAAGGAGACAGACTTCCATAATTAAAATATGGAAACCCAATCCCATTTTTTTCCCAGAACCCTGCAGCTCCAGGGGAATGAAATAAAATAGTTACAGCCTAAGAATAGGGGTAGATCCCCTGCTAGGTGCAGGAGATAGGTGGGCACGGCCATGAAGGGGATGGAGGACAAGCTGTCTGTCCTTCTAGAGGATCCTCAGATCTAAAGAGTCATGTCCTCAGAAATGAGCTACCCAACCCACACAGAAGAATTCAGAAAAGAATTGTTTAAGGAGGCCGCCCTTGAATGAAGGTAATGAAGGCTGGGGAATACAGGAGTTTCAAGTCATGACTAGAGACAGTGTAAACAGCACAATGGAAGCACACCTACAAACTCTTGTGTGCAAATCAGCTCTGAAACACTCAACTCCATGAAGAAATTCTCCCTCTGCAAAATGGTGACAAGAACCCCTGTCTGGGCTACAGCAAGAACTGCACAGATTCAGAACCTTCAGATGCTTTCGGTGCAATTACAAATTGGGGCAGCCACTACAGGAAGCAAGAAACAGAGTGATCTCTTTAATAAAACAAAGAACAAAATGCGATATGACTCTGCCATTCCACTTCTAGCAGTTTAGTCAATGAACCAAAACACTAACTCAAGGTGATAATATATTCATCTATATGCATAGTTCCGTGAATCCTCATATTCATCATAACACTACTCACAGTAGCCAAGGTTTGAAAACAACCTGAGTGCACATAAACAGGTGAGTGGGTAAAGGAGATGTATATACATACACACACAACACACTACTACTACTACTATTTTTTTTTAAGATTAAACATTCGTTTTTGGTACAACATGAAGAAACTTGTGTTGGATAGCAGAGATAAGGGCCAGGAGAATCACTCCTTGGCTTAAAATCTGACCTCAAATACTGAAGGAAAAGGCAGCTGAGATAGATAAGGACCACCAAGTAAATGATTCTTGGAGGGCTCGCTCAGGATGG
Source organism: Sorex fumeus (assembly GCF_029834395.1). NCBI lineage: Eukaryota > Metazoa > Chordata > Mammalia > Eulipotyphla > Soricidae > Sorex > Sorex fumeus. The sequence goes on along the minus strand of NW_026606120.1, from coordinate 74,695,867 downwards.
GAGATGTGTGCTGAAAGTAGACTATGGACCGAACATGTTGGCAACTTCGTACCTGTATTGCAAACCATAACACCCAAAAGGAGAAAAGGAGAATAAAAGGGAATGTGCCTGCCACAGAGGCAGCAGGGGATAGGGGGGTGGTGGGAGGAATACTGGGAACATTGGTGGTGGAGAATGGTCACTAGTGGACAAATGGGTACTAGATCATTGTATGAATGAAATGTAAGCACGAAAATTCATAAGTCTGTAACTATCTCACAGTGATTCATTAAAAAAAATTTAAAAAAGGAAAAAGAAACTTGTGTTCAGTGAATTAAGTCAGATAGTTACTTAATTCATGTAGTAAAGACAAATACTAAAAGATTTCACCCATATTTGGGAGATGAAAATATAAACAAAATTGGGCTGGGCTGGAGCAATAGCACAGCGGGTAGGGTATTTGCCTTGCAAGGGGCCAACATGGCTGACCGGAGTTCAATTTCTCCGCCCCTCTCAGAAAGCCCAACAAGCTACTGAGAATATCGCGCCCGCACGGCAAAGCCTGGCAAGCTACTCATGATGTATTCAATATGCCAAACACAGTAACAATTGTCACAATGGAGATATTACTGGGCCCGCTTGAGAAAATGAATGAACAACGGGAGGACAGTGACAGTTACAGTGGGCCACTGCTATAATACAACATAAGACACCTGCTTTGCATGCAGCAGAACCAGGTTCACTCTCCAGCACCCCATATGGTCCCCCAACTCCACCAGGAGTGATCCCTGAGCACAGAACTAGGAGTAAACCCTGCGTGGTGCTGAGTATGGCCCACAAACCAAAAGAAAAATTATACATAAACAAATGACAATGAAAAGAAAGCATACACTACAGAACAAAATGATGGTTAGCAGACAGGAAAGAAAAGTGAACAAACTAGGGGGAGGAAGGAATCCAGACTTCCACTGATGAACAGAAGTCTTTCTTAAGAACACTTCATCAACTCTATTTAAATAAGCTAATTAATAAATGTAGACATATAACATATACAATATAATATACATATAATGCCCAAAATACAGGTGCACTTTACCATTTATAATAACCCTGACCATTTGAAATGAAATGCATAATGCAGCACAATGTTATAAACTAATTTTACCTCAATTGAAAAAAAAATCTTGGCAAATAATGTTTTTCCCCCCAAGGGTACTGTGTAGAATAAATATCAAAGGAATATCAAAGGGCTCTATCAACCAGGAAGTCTCATTATTTACCTTTAGGAAAAAGAAGTCCTGAACAGACTGTCAGAATTTGCCCTCGGGAGTATGAGATCTCGTAGTGGAAGAATTCCACCTGTGCATGGTCCACCTCCAGGTCTCCTTGCCATACCCCGGCATTTCATGCATGGACAAAAAAAAATGCTACAACTCTCCTTCTCCATGTGGATAGTTTCTTTCCACGTCCCCTTTAAATCCAGCTGCCAGTTCCCAGCACGTGGCTCCCGCCCCCAACTTGCTCACCTTTCCCTTGGCAAAGCCTAAGGCTCCTGAAGCACATTACTAGCTAGCCGGTAGGTAGCCCAATCCCTGTTTTTCTGCCCCCCTCGGGCAGGGCACCCTGCAGCCGGCTCTGAGTCCGGGCTGCGGGCCAGGGGCAGTCCCGCGAAACTCGGGCAGGCCGTGTTTGTTTTAGCGATGCGCGGGGATGAAAGGCATCCTGGAAGTTCAGGCCGTTCATTAATTACTGATAATTGAGGGCTTGTTCTCCAGCATGATTCCTTTGAAAGTACTTTCCATCCAACAGGGGACGGCCACCGAGGCAGCCGATGTTCAAGAACCAAGAATTGCTCCCGGGATCCCTCTGGGATCTGAGAATCTGGACGGGTCTGGCCCTTTCCTCCGGGGTCGTTCCCACCCTTGCCTTCCAGCTGGAGGAGTAGGGGGAGGGCTCTGTGTGTAGAAGGAAAATCTATAGGAGACCAAAGGACTCGTGTGTGTGTGTGTGTGTGTGTGTGTGTGTGTGTGTGTGTGTGTGTGTGTGTGTGTGTGTACACCTGACTCTTTTCAGCTCAGTGGCCAATGGGAAAACTCCAGGGAGAGATTAGCAGGACACCGGACACTCCTTACCCCGCCTCCTGGACTGCCCACACCGGGAGCTGCCCACGCCTCCTGGGCACAGCTGCTGGCCAGTGGGGCCCTAAACAACAACACAGGGTGTGAAGGCCCAGGGGCGCTTCGGGATTGACCAAGAGGAAACACACGTTGCACAAGATACAATCTTGTTGGTACAGTTGTCAGCGAAGGGAACTCCCACAGCAAAGGGCATAAAACCATCCGGGCCAGTCTGGGGCGGTTCACTGAGCCGGTTGGGTGCCAGGGAGCCGAGCAGAGCCCAGCCCGGCCCCACACACAGATGGGACCATGAACTGCAACCGTGGTTTCAACCAGACCCCCTCGGGGTCCCTCCCTAGCGGTGCAGGAGGTAGCAGGGGCCGGCCAGGGAGCTGCTACCCTCGGCCTCCCAGTGTGCATGGAGGGGCTGGGGGCGTGCGCATCTCCCTCTCCTACGCCCAGCCAAGCTGCCCGCGCCCTGGAGGGTCGTGGGGGTCAGGAAAAGGTGGGTCCCTTCTAGGTGGAAATGGCAAGGAGACCATGCAGAACCTCAATGACCGTCTGGCCTCCTACCTGGACAAGGTGCGAGCCCTGGAGGAGGCCAACATGAAGCTGGAGAGTCGCATCCTAAACTGGCACCAGCAGAGAGAGAGTGACAGTAAACAAGATTACTCCCAGTACGAGGAAAACATCAGCCGCCTACAGGAGCAGGTGAGATCCTGGGTAGCCCCGGGGATTTTATAGGGTTGCAAAAGGGCTGCTTTTCTATGGGATCCAAGGGGAGAGAAAGCAGGGCAAAAGAAAATTTTCAGGGAAATGGCAAAAAGCAATTAAAAGAATTGTGTACCAGTATTTAAGGATATTTTCTTATTACGCCTTGCACTTGGACTTGGGAAAGTCTGTTACATATATGGATATTTCTATACATGAATGGTGGGGTAGATGAAGTCAGTAGAAAGTACAGAAACATTTTAGACTGTTTTCAAAAGAAGCTCCCTGATTTTTCACACACACCCCTGAACTGTATCTGACGACCAGCCTCCACGAAAAATCCCTTTAGTTGTTGCTGTTTGCTTGTTTGTTTTTAAAAGCTGCAGCTGTGGAATCCCACACCCTCCCCCATTAATTTCTTTTTTGAGGTTTTTGTTTCTTTGTTTTTTGGGGGGGGGGGGGTGAGGCCACACCTAGCCATGCTAAGGCCTTCCTCCGTGCTCAGGGGACACTCCTGACAGTGCTCAGAGGACCATATGGGATGTCAGGGATTAAGTCCAGGTGAGCTGAAAGCAAAGCAAGTGACCTACCCCCTCAACTATCTCTCCAGCCTCCCTTCAAGATCATTTTGATGATGTAACAGAAATGTAACAGAAATGATTGGGGCAGTATTCAGCACCCATGCCCAGAGTACCAAGCGCAGAAACCTCTACTTTCTCTGTACTTCAGTTCTGCTACTCTTCACCCCCATAACATTCTAGAGATGTGTGCTCTTCCACCATCACAAGACTGAATAGTGTTGTTTTGATGAGCTGTCACACCACAACCAGCCATTTCATTATGATACTCTACAGATTTCCTTTGAGGGCTGTTGGAAGTTGTGAGTTCCAGCTGCTCACAACTCAGATTGATGGCTAGTGGGGGGAATTCTAATAATATGAGCCTTATTTTGGATCCTTAGAATTATGTAGGGTTTTGAGGACTTTGGCAAAAAATAAATAAATGAAATTTCAATGAAATATTTAAAAACAAAGACTTCTGAGATACCCAATAACACTGGCTAGAAGAGAGAATCCAGTCATCTTGTAGGTTATGTTTCAAAATTAAATAACTTCTTTCTTCTATAAAGTGACCCCTGAAAATTTCCCTGTAAGATCATTTCACCTATCCTAGAAAGAACAGCAGAGATTTCCAATATTTATGGAATATTATTTTTCAATGTTCCATCATCCTAGCTTGAATGTAGAAAGAACCAATCAAGATAATATAAATATGTCCTCATAATGAACCCTAATTATTGAATAATCAACCTAATAACTGACTGTGTAATTACTTTAACCATATAGTATCTGGTTGTTTAAAAAAAAAGTGACTCAACAAACTGCACCACAGTGTTTTTATTAATAAAGTTGCTTTTGTTTTAGAATGGAAAAGAAAGATTTTGTAAATGGTTGGCTGAGAATATAACTCCTATGAGAATGTAAGGTTAGGGACCAGAGGGATGGTAGAGTAGGTAGGGCATTTGTCTTGCATGTAGCTGGCCTAGATTCAATCCCCGGTATCCCATTTGGTCCCCTGAGTACCACCAGGAGTAATTCCTGAGTGTAGAGGAAGGAGTAACCCCTGAGCATCACAGGGTGTTACCCAAAAAGCAAAAACAAACAAAAAACCCAAAAAAATGTAAGGTTAAATCTGATGAAATAATTCATTAACAGCAGAAAAGTCAGGGAAGTGCTGACTGAGAACTAGTTGTACGCCAACTGTCAATGCCAGGGATTGAATCGGTGGTATCTCAGGCTTTCTACAATGGTCCCAAACATCTACCTCGATTCTCACAATCCTGTAAAGAAATGAAAGGATTGAAAAGTGAGAAACGCATCCAAAGCACCAGCAAGAGGTGAAGTCAAGATTCAACCCAGGTCTATTTCCAGTGGCCTCATAATTATCACAGAGCACAGTGCCAACTAGTTGACCCCATTTTAAAATGATATTTATTTATCAGTAAAGATAATGCATTCTAGTTTCACTGTTTAATGTGTAGTACATGGACATATGCACCATGCCATTCTGTGAAGCAAGTCTTCTGGGGGGATATTTTGGATTAAAATCACACTCAGCGCTCAGGGACTACTCCTAACTCAAGAATTGCTTCCAGCAGTGCTCGTGGAACCATATGGTTCTGGGGTTGAAATCCAGGACTCCTGTGTGCAGTGCATGTGTTCCAGTCTATTGAGTTACCTTCCAGACCAAAATAGGTCTTTTTCACACCCAATTTATAGATGAGTAGACCAAGAGACACCCTAACTTCTTTGAAACATAACTGAAAAAAACAAGGTTGTGCCACACAACAGGAGGAGCATTTTGCCCTCCTCCAAGGCAGCCCTGGATCCGGACATGCAATAAGACGTGTCTCAGCTTTGAATTACGTTCTTTCATGGATTTCTTATTTCGGCTATTATGAATCCTCTGTGTTTGAGGAAATTTTTGGAGTTGAGGCTGTACATCCAGTCTCCCCTGTGGAGAGGAGAATACACAGAAGCCAAAGAAATACCCCAGTTTTCCTGGGTGACCCCTTCCTGGGCCGTGAGGAGTGCTCTCAGTAGAAAAAGCGAAACCTACACACCCACACTCCAGGGACATTCAACATTATTTCAAAAATTTCAAGAATGCAGCTCAAAACTAAATCCAATCCTTTTGAAATATTGAACTGAACTTTTTGCTCTGTGATATTGGGATATTAGAATGAACTTCAATAGCACTATATTTGGCATTCAAGTTTGCAGGGAGAAAAAATTCTGTTTTCCTCTCCCTGGAAGGACATTACACATCCTGGAGCAATGAGGCTGTACTACTAAACCAACTCAGTCCTTTCAAAAGTATGGACTTGGAGCCTTGGGGAGAACACCAATGATTCATGCCAACATAATTTATGCAAAACCCTTGCCTTATACATCCTTTCTCAAGCTGACCCATCTAGTCCTTATAAGGAAGCATGTCACAGAAGTAGTGGCAGCTTCTTAATATTGTAACCTGACCAATGGGAAATAATTTCAGGTTTTAAATGTGCAGTGGTTCAACTGCATTTCTGAACTCACCACTTGGTGCTGTGAGAATGCTAACTGAGAGAATCAGACTCTTGAGGTGGACTTTGCAATGGTTAAATTAGTAATTTCATTTAGAGCAAAATCTAATCAGCCCACAGTAGATGGTTTGGATTTTCTGAGTGCACAGTTGATACCTTGGTACATATGTCAGAAAATAAATCTCAGTGGCCCCAGACCCTAGTGAATAGACTACTTCCCATTTCCCATAAGCTTAGAGAATGTCAAGTATGAGGATTCTGGGGGAACAGGTAAGAAATTTCCATAGATGATGGTTGGAGGGATCACTCAGGATGGGAGATGTGTGCTGAAAGTAGATAAAGGACCAAACATGATGGCCTCTCATTATCTGTATTGCAAACCATAATACCTATAAGTAGAAGAGAGTAAGAGGGAAATTGTCTGCCATGGAAGCAGGGGGGAGGGGTGTAACAGGGGTAGGGGAGGAATACGGGGGACATTGGTGGAAACTGTACACTGGCGGAGGGATCGGAGTTTGATCATTGTTGTATGACTGAAACTCAAACATGAAAATTTTGTAATTGTAGCTCACGGTGATTCAATAATCAAATTAATTTTTTCTGAACAAATTCAGTTTCAGTTAATTTTTTAGTGTTGACAGAATGCTAAGAATTTGCAATTTTCAGCCTTATTTTATTTACTCTCTTCTAATCTAATTCTCCTAACCCCTTGATGAAGAATTGTAGTTTGCTATTATTATTTTTATTGTTACAACTATAATTTTCAACATATGATGGACAATCTGAAACTCAGTCAAGCTCATTAAGCTCCAGGGTGCAAGGCCAGACCCTGTTCTCCAGTTTCAGACCCAGAGTGACCCACCAGCAAGTCCTGCTATTATACATTCATGATCCCAAATTCCTTGCAGTCAGTGGAGCTGAAATAAGATCTGATTTCTTAAAAGGAGCCATTGTCTTGAGGCATAAATTCATCCTAAGGAAAAATCCTCTCTAAATAAAGAGATCACTAATGTAAATACCATGATAATGTCACAGGCTTCTCTGGTTCCAGTTAAATTCAAGAAGGTTAGAGCGAGGATCTCAAAGGTCACTGGTGTCTAGGGTAAACCTCTTCTTGAGTAAATGCTGAGACTGAAACTCACAGCCTGGAGTGAGGAGCTCAAACGAACACTGATGATCAGTTACTAGAAGTAAAAGGAACTCTTGCAGGTCTCAGGAGAGCACAAAGTTTGGCACGTAAATCATTTTGTACTTTTGACATTGAGACCTCTCCACCTCATTTTTCTAGAACAGTGGTAAACATGTGTACTATTTCTCTGATGAAAACTACCTAAAAGTATTTGTGAATTATGTATGTCCACACAATTTCTCAGGTGGAAACTTCCAACGATCCTTTGGGTTTTAAAGTGTAAAATGTTGGCACATAAGCTGCCTGAGCCCATGTGCTGCTTGTGCCCGTGTGTCTGAGCACATGTGTTGCCTGCATCTCCCCTCTTGAGATGTGTACTTTCATGCTTTCATACCTAATGCTGGGGTGTGTGTAGGAACTCTCCCTGCATTCTCTTTTGAATGTGTAATTCTCTCCCTCTCTCTTCCTCCTTCCCCTTCCTAAAATAAATAAAATCTGTTTTTACTTCAAAATAAATAAATAAATACCATTTAAAAAGTTGATAAAGATCTAGTGAAAGTCTTTAACTGGAGGCTTTGCCATAAAATGTATTAAGCCATTTCATTAATAATTATTTCAGCTAATGTTTTAATAGTTATAATTGGGACAATCTCATTATGGCATAAGTTAAAAACATATATGCATGCCTATGAGTTCTGTGTATGACTATAGTCACTTTGGGTAGGAAAATAATGATGGTCTGTTATGAATATTATAAAATGTATTAAAAATTCATCTGGCAAACTAATGTTAGTGATACTTTGTCAGTGATACTTTATATCTGTGATACTTTGTATCAGTGATACTTTGTTCCTTATCACTGATCAGAAACACAAATGCTATCACAGGAAACAATTATGTGCATCTGAAATAATTATTGCGCTTTAGCAGAGCCAGACTAATTTCACAACAAGGAAAGTGTCAGAATCTCCCTTTAACATCTTCAGCAGTGGAGAAGCTGGAGCAAAGCACTCAGGCCGATATTGAACAGGGAGAGGCCTGTTGCATCCTGGTTCTCCTCCTCCCTGTGAGCCATCCTTTCCAATACAGCACAACCCTGTCTGTTAAACCCAGTGTAAGAAAAGACAGAAACTGGCCAAAGACCTGATCCCTGTGGTACAATGATTCTTAGTACGTGCTCAATAGAGCGAGGAACTTGATAGTTAGTTCCTTGTGCTTCTGCCACAGACAGAGATCATGAAGCTGCTCTGGTCCCTAGAGCAGAGACTAGAGCACTGAAAGGCAGCTCTCCTGGGATTGTCTCCAACAGAAATGACTCCTGGTGCCTATTTTTCAGATAGTGGATGGCAAGCAGACCAACGCGCATATTATCCTTCTCATTGACAATGCCAGGATGGCAGTTGATGACTTCAGCCTCAAGTAAGCAACTTCATCACAGTGCCATGGGGGCTGGTTTTATTTGGGGGTTTGCTCTTTCTTTTATCTTTGGTTGGGATAAGTATCACACACCTGGAAGTGCTTGGAAGCTATTTCTGGCTCTGTGCTCAGGAGTTACTCCTAATAGTGCTCAGGGGACCGTAAGTGGTACCAGAGATAGAACCGTGATCAGCCACATGTGAGGCAAGAACCTTACCTGCTGTACTATCTCTCCTGAACCTTGATTTTGTCCTTATTTGCAAAAGGAAAATTTATCCTGCTATTACCGGCTTGTAAAACTTACTAACAAAGACTATAAATGTATAATAAGAATGCATGGCTGGTTTTCAAACACCAAATATATCAATATAATATAACAGTATATGGGAGATTTTATATATGAAGAATCAGATGATATTTAAGGGTTGTTCATTATTTTTAGGTGTAAGAATTTTTGTTTATTTATAATAATTATTTTCTTAAAATATGTTTTTCTCAAGTATTTAGGGGTACAAAATAATTTATATCAATTACTTTATTTAAAATCAGGACATAATATCTATAAGGTCTATGACAACAGTTGCTGAATCTAAGCAGTGGGTACATGACTATTATTTGATTTAAAAAAATTAAGCCACCACCATCAGAAAAAAACTGCAAGTAACAGTCATACAAGAGATATATAGCATGTTTTCATTTACTCCCACAAGCCCTAAAAATGAGACATATCTCTAAGATGAATCCCTACAAAGCCCTTCCAAAACAAGTTATTCTTATCCCCTCCTTCTAACCAAAGGTATGAAAATGAACATTCCTTCAAGAAAGACCTGGAAATTGAAGTTGAGGCTCTCCGAAAAAACTTGGATGATCTGACCATTGTCACAACTGACCTGGAACAGGAGGTTGAGGGAATGAGGAAAGAGCTCATCCTCATGAAGAAGCGTCATGAGCAGGTAAGTCTCCCCAGGCACTCCTGATAACCAGCACAGCTGCTGGTCTGCCCAGTTCAGTTGATGCAGTAACTATACAGGAAGCTACCTCTGAAATGCCAGTGCTGTAGTCCTTCAAACAGTAGATTGGAGGGAACCATAAGAGTATCTCATTTTCCCAACTTCAAGTGTCTCGACTCACAGGTCAGCAGGCAACAGTCAAAACACAATTGACAATAAATTGGTCAACAGGGGCTGGAGCAATAGCACAGCAGGTAGAGCATTTGTCTTGCACACGGCCAACCCAGGTTCAATTCCCAGCATCCCGTATGGTCCCCTGAGCACCACCAGGGGTGATTCCTGAGTGCAAAGCCAGGAGTAACCCCTGTGTATTGCTGGGTGTGACCCAAAAAGAAAAAAAAAATTGATCAACAACTTTATGAACAGGCAATGTTTGCCAAGACTTATTTATTAACATGATATTTCTTAATGTGTGAGATTGAGCTTCCTTCATGAACCTGATATGCTGCAAATTGGAGGTCTATAGAATAAAAAAGACTCTTCCACTGAGCAAGGTAAATATGACTAGAAGCAACATTAAGAATCCAAATTCCCAGGTCTGGAGGGATAGAATAGGGATTAAAGCACTTGTTTAGCATGTGGCCAACCCAGTTCAATTCCTGGCATTAAATATGGTCCCCAAAAATTATCAGTATTTTTGAGTTCAGATTCAGGAGTAATCTTTGAACATAACCAGGTGTGGCCCCATGGGAATATCATAAAAGTCAAGTAGCCACAGAAAAGCTTAAACTCATAATCATTCTAATCAGCTGGCTAGAAACTAAGATTTTTTTATGTTTCTTAGCAATGTGATGGATGGTTACTTTATAAAAGTCAGTTAAAGGCTTCTTGGAAGTTAAGAGTTTTTGTTTATTCTGAACAAACAAAAACTCCGAACTTCCAGAAGCCTTTAGCTGACTTTAATAAAGTTATCAATCATGGGCATCAATTCTATAAAGTCAAAATGCCTTGACAAGGATTTTAAAAACCTTTACACCTTTTGATTTTGGGTGACTGAACTTGTTCCCAGAGCTTTGGTCTAGAAGCTGAAATGCTCAATTGTGTTATCATTTCCCATGAACTTTTGCCAAAGAATTTTTGACATGCTAAGGAAGCGTGATTCTTTCAGAAATGTCTCCAACCAGGAATTAAGTCAGTAATCACAGAGACTGTGTGATGACCTGTTGACACTAATCTTGATTTTATAAAAACTTTAAAGGGGGGAGGGAACCTGTTTTGTTATCCACACGTAATAACTGAGAAACTTGAGTAAACTAGTGAAAGAATAGCAACCAACTATTTGTTTTGAATGTAGAAACAAGTGAAACAAAGAAAGATGAAAGAAAGGTGAAACAGGTTTGTGTCCTCTTTTGTCACCACTGGTTTGTTTTCTTTATCTGTTATTTAACAGGAAATGGAGGAACAGCAGGTGCCAAATGACTTCAAGGTCAATGTGAAGATAGATACAACCCCAGGGGAAGATCTAATTAAAGTCCTGGATGATATGAGACATGAATACGAGCTTATAATAAAGAAAAAGCACCAAGAGTTAGATGCTTGGTACAAGGAGCAGGTAAAAGCAAGGTTCCTAGACCTCCCAAAGCTTTCATTTTCATGTGACCCCCCATGCCAATACTATCCCTTTGCCAACCCTTTGTCTTTGATTTGGTCTCCTAGTCAGCAGCCTTGGCCCAGGAGGTAACAAGTCCAACTACTGTGCCGAGCAACCAAAATGACATCCATGAGCTGAAACGCACTTTCCAGGCCCTAGAGATTGACCTGCAGGCACAATATAACAGGGTGAGTATGCTCCAGGTACAACTTCCTTCTCTCAGCTTTCCTCAACCTCTCATCAGGCAAGCATCCCCCTCCCATGCAACATCTGTCACTTCCCACTTTCCCACCAAATTTTTTGTGATAAATTGAGTATCTTTGTTGTACCAGACAGTGTACTAGAGAGTTCATCAATGGCATCAATCCTTAGAGGAACTTTTCCAGGTAGGTCCTCATGTCTCCATTCTAGAGATAAGGGACCCAAATCCCTCCATAGTTGAGTAAGCAAAAGTCATAAAACTAGTAAGTGGCGAGTGGTAATCAGGCAGTATTTAGTGAGCAGAGCACCTGTAGACTCCCATTTTCTCTATACTCACAATGAGGCTGTTCCCCAAATCCCAAATAAGAGAAATTTTTGCCACCATGAATTGGTGTCCTGACTGGCTTCAAAAAACCACTCTATGCATAATGTAGGTGTTTTGTCACCAGAAAATTATAAATTCTTGAGTCAAAATCATTTTTGTTATCTTTGTATTTTATAATTTAAGCACTTTGAATGAGTGTCATGACACTCAAAATTTATTTAGTATGATCTATCATTTGATTCCCTGTGTGGCCTATTTGAGTTTTCTAATCATTCTCTTCATTCATTCATAGAATTCCCAGTGCTACTCTGTCCTAGGTCATGGAGAGAAAATAATGAGTTCCTTTTGTGGCAGGTGCCTGTGGTAAATTAATGTTATGTTTTAGGACTCTGTGATGATAGAGACAAAATGTGCACTGTCGAGGCAATAACCATGAGTACAGAAATAATTACAGTGTTGGATCATTTTCAAAACATCTTAACATAGAGTATTTCACAACAGCCTTGTGAGGACAGCAGGGTGCATTCCCATTGCTATGCATTCTACCCTCTGATGGGGCCCTTGGCACTGTGGACTCAGCAATATAGAAACTTTCACTCCATAATATTTTATATCCCATAGGTATTTGCATTCTAAGTAACAGGCAGTAAAGACACAAATGATCACCATGTTACATGATGAAGGAGTTCAAAGAACTAAAGCAAGGGCAAGGTACAGTGAATACTTGGTATCTCAACTAGGTGCTCGGAAAAGGACATCACTATTTCAGTGACCGTTAAGTAAGGTCCTAACATGGAAAGGAGTTATGTCAGGTGACGGTGGGAGGTGTTTGTAGGTACCAACAGCAGACACAAAGGCAGTGAGGCACAGGTGTGCCCAATGGTTTGGTGAGACAGCAGGGAAGCCAATGAGTTTGCATGGAGTGAGCAAAAGAACAAAGAAAAAAGAGACAGCAGAAGGAGGAAAAGAAGGGAAGAGAAGTTGAGGCTACGGTTGTCACAATAGTGCAAAACTGCTCTTGAGTCAAGAGGAATTTGAAGCAGCAGGTACAGACAACATTTTGAGGAGCTTGGTTGTAGGGGCAAGATAGCAAAGAAATTGGAAACCACTGGAGGTAGATGAAAATATAGGAGAAAATTCTTAAGGTGGTTGGAATTTTTTGTATAAAGGCTGGTAGCGTCATTTAGGAGAGAAGAGGGTACTGAATGGTGAATGGTGAACAGGCAGTTACTGAGAGGGAGCACTGATGGCTTCTTTTGCAGCAACAAGGAGTAAATGAGTAGATAGGTTCCTGGTTCTGGTGGGTGGGAGGAATATTCCAAAGAAGGTCTTGGAAGTCTTTCCTGAAGGTCTCCATTTCCTCAACAACAAAGCCAAAAGGCCTTGGGCTGAGGGATAAGAGGGATCAGGAGTTCAAAAGCAGAGGGAGAGATAAAATAGCCCTCTAGGCACACAGGAAGTGAGGAAACTAGAGAAATATGTTCTCAGGCCAGGCAGGGTTAGAGCCCTTGAAAGTCAGGAGCCAGGAGAAAATAGGAGTCTCCAGCACCAGGATGAGATGCTCTTGAAAATGCAGGTTTTAGTTTTTTTCCATTCTAGAGAACACCATGTTTTCCTTTCTCACATCTCTCTAAATTTCTTTCAATACAATTTTGTATCAGTCTCTCTCTCTCTCTCTCACACACACACACACACACACACACACACACACACACACACACACAAACTCACTCACAAAATGCAGGTTTTATTCCACAAATGCAAGTGGAAAATCCAAATAGAACCAAGGCTTGAACTGGGTTCCTCTGTCTCCTAGCCCAGCAACTTCATGGCACAGCTTCTAGAATGTTTTCACTGCCATGAAAATAAATAAATAAATAAATAAATAAATAAATAAGAATGCTTGACCACTTTTACCAAATCAAAAAGCCCAGTTAAACCTGAATGTCACATAAACCTCAATGTGTTTTCAGGGTATGTGTGTCCTGTGCAGTATCAGGGAGATATTCAGCATGTACTCAGGCAAACAGAGGAATCCAGAAATCCAGGCTGGTGCCCTCCATCCCATCTGGCAGCCTCCTTGAATCCTTCTCTGAAGACACTAAGAGCCAGAAGCTGTCCCACTGCTTTTTGTTGCAAGGAGGAGACAGTATGGCCCCAGAAAAGAGGTGGGAGAAACTCAGAACCAGGCAATTGAGGCCCAGTCCCCAAAACACCACTTAAGTCACTCCCAGATCTGCCAAGAGCTCCCAGACCCAAAGTTTTCCTCTCCAGAAATCAGGCTTCAAAATTCCATCACAGCTCAGCTCAAGCCCTGAAACCTCAAAATTTGTTCTGCTTCTCATCTTGGCAGCTACCCATACCCCATGTGGTGGGTGTTATCTCCCTATTTCACACCATTGGTGCTCATTAGTGAGTCCACTCAGCCTGGCCTATTCTCACTTCTCCATCATCATCTCTTCTTGCATCCAGCAAGCCATCAGCCGAGCAATGAAAGAAAGGTCCTTTCCTCTTTCAGAAATCTGCCTTGGAGAGCATGTTGGCAGAGACCCAGTCTCGATACTCGTGTCAGCTCCAGGACATGCAACGCATCATCTCCCACTATGAGGAGGAATTGCGGCAGCTCCGCCATGACCTGGAGAGACAGAACAATGAGTACAAGATCCTCCTGGGCATCAAAACCCACCTAGAGCAAGAAATTGCTACCTACCGCCAGCTCCTGGAGGGAGAAGGAGACGGGTATGACGGGGACTGGCAGAGATGAGTATTCATGGGCAATAGTTCTCGTCTGGGCATTTACCAGAAAGCTTTAAATTGAGCTTCCCCAGAAGAGACTAAGATCCAGTTGTGTTTCATGATACAATGAGTGACTGAATCAGCTACTCCTACTATAATTCTTAGTCTTAAGGTACACAGTTTAAATTAATGTTAAAGAGGCTGGAGCGATGGCACAGCGTATAGGGCGTTTGCCTTGCATGTGCCCAACCCTGGGTTCGATTCCTCCGTCCATCTCGGAAAGCCTGGCAAGCTACCAAGAGTATCCTGCCCGCATGGCAGAGCCTGGCAAGCTCCCGGTGGTGTATTTGATATGCCAAAAACAGTAACAACAAGTCTCACAATGGAGACGTTACTGGTGCCTGCTGGAGCAAATCGATAAACAACGGGAGGACAGTACTACAGTGCCTATTACATAGAATAGAATAGAAAAAACTAATGTGAAAATCTACAGAAAGTAACAATAATAGAGGTTTGACTTCTGATATTTCCCCTTATAAATGTATACAGTTGGGGCTCCAAACAAAAATGGGGGGTGAGCATGGGGTGTAGAAATATTATTGCCTCACAGCAGGAAAAGATCTATAGAAGATTGTGATGTCAAGATATTCAGTCTTGTATTTCAGAGCATCTAGAGAACTAGCCGTATCTGTCCCCCACAAAAAGGGTTATATATGCATTCTTTTACCCTAAAGGAAGGATTAAAAAGTCCTGATACAGGGCAACTCCCAACTGCCCAAGATCCAATTCTTTAACTCATAGGGTGTTGTTGCTGTTATTGTTGTTGTTAATAGATAAATAATATGTTCTTAGGCGAAAGTTTCAATGGTCTGATGGGATAAGTCCACAGGTGGTTAGTCCTGAAAGAATCTGGTGGAGGCAAAATCAGCTGAGAGGAAGGACTTGTCCAACCCCAGAGTTAGTGTGAAGGCAGTATCAGAGTCTTGGGATACTGGAAGGTACCCCAGCAACTCGTGACCCTGAGATTGCTGAGCTCAGACAAGTACCCTCTTGAAGAACTAGGAATTTACAAGCAGTCAAAGGAAGTTAGTTCATCTTGAAATTTTTTTATGATCATTGCTAACAATAAAATGAGCTTTAACATTTATCACTTTTATAGGACAATGGAGAAATCCAAGTCAAGCATGAAAGGTAAAAAAAAAATAATTCTTTTACAGTTTGACTCTACCTTTTCTTCCCTAATGAATCAGCACATTTATCTATTCTGTAACATTTATAATCCTTACTATGCTCCCAAATATCATGGGTTCATTTTTCATCTTGCTCCCAATTGACCAGGACTTTGAATTAATTTGACAAATTAGATAATGATAGAGTAAAATGTGCTTTCAAGGTTGTCCCCAACAATATGTCTGAAAGCTCTGCAAGTTGTATAGTTGAACAAAATTATAATTTCTATAACGATATCCATTAACTATGGGGAAGTCATTTTACATTCAGTTCCAAAACTGTTCTGTTGAATACTAAATGTTCCATGAGATATTAATTGTGGATTATGAAAGACATGTTCTCTGTCAGATACCTTTGGAAATACCATGCATCACCGCCCTTTTCATGAACAGTCATGTCGCATTTTAATATGGTAGACATCAGGGGGAAAGAAGCAAGCAAGAAGAAAATTTTTACTTTGTTTAATCTAATATTCTTAAGTAACTTTGAGTATGAACCTTATTTTCTCAGACTGCCTTTAACATCTTAGGTGAAAGTTTTAATAAATCAGTCTGGGAAAATAATACTTTCATTTGTGGGGGGCCACAAATGAATCTGAGTTTGGGGGCCATAAAGATGATATAGAGGGTAGGACACTTGCCTTGCACACAGCTGACCTGGGTTCACTATGAAGTTTCAGGAATTCATACTCAATTCCTGACAACCCAAGCTCACCAGGAGTAAGTCCTGAGCATTGCTGGGTCTGTCCCAAAAACAAGAGAGAGAGAGAGAGAGAGAGACAGACAGACAGACAGACAGACAGACAGAGACAGAGAGACAGAGAGAGAGACAGAGAGAGACAGAGAGAGAGAGAAATTTGAGTTGGAAAAAACATCACAGATTAGCTGCTCTAATTTTTGCCTAAACAAGTACTACCTTTGCCTCTCCCCACCCAGGTATGGTGTTGGGGATTCCACCCTTAGTAGGGTGGCACAATGTATAAAGGACCCATTCTTCCCTCTTGTCTAGAGTCAGTTTGCCAATATGGTAAAGGGCATATACTGAAACAAACCAGATCTTTGACAATCGTGCCCATGAGAAAGTGCCTATGAAAAATACCCTGGCATCTCACTTAGCTCTCACGTGGTTTCTTCTTCAGATCTTAAAATGAGGAGCTCAGCATGTAAGCTCCTAGAAACTGTGGGGTAAGTGCTACCAGGTCCACATAAGCAGACTAGATTCTGTTTTGGACAGGCCTGGATAAAGATATTGTCTTGAGGACCCTATTCAGATATTCTTGCTTCCTGAAAGGTAGTAGAAAAGTCCTTCCTGTGTGAGATCCCTTTCGCTTTCCACAGACTTCAACACTGATCATTGATTAATGATCAATCAGAGGTACAGAGGACCTGCCAATACCAAAGAAAGAAACAAAGGATGGGTATATGTGGGGGGGGAGGGCGCAAAGACATGGCAGTGACCCCTTCCTTCCTCTTTTCCTCACCACCTGCAGCCCCAACGGTCAAGGCCATCATGCAGGAAAGCGTCAATGGAAGAATAATTCTTTCCCAAGTGAATGAGATCCAAAAGCACTCCTAAGCCAGCAAAACTCTCAGCCTTTGAAAGTAAAAACTTTTTTTAAAGTAAAATCTTTTTCTTCCAATGCAACATCTCTGCCCAGACACTAATGGGTGAATCCTAAGACACATCCTTGGAGTTATCAAAGTCAGAAGCTTCTTTCCCTAATGGTCTTAATGTACTGTTGTATTTTTGTTGGAATCAAAGATTGAGCTCATGAGTTTAAAGCTCTCCTTGGATAAAGCATTCTTTAGAGCGCTTTAATTTTGTGCATTTGTTTTGTAACCAATAAAACTCTACCCTACTGTACCCTGTCTTTTTTATGTTGTAAGTCAAGACAAGGTCTTATTCTCACAAGAGGTCCTGGGATTGTTGCTCATGAAAAGACCAAAGGGAATTAAGTGTTTGAATATGCTCAGCCAAACACTGGGCAAAATTGTTACCTTGTCCCAGGCTCCCCACACTGGACAGTAGGTAGGGAAAAAGAAATCCAAAGTGAGGCCCAAGAAATCCACACTGAGCCTGTGAGATAACCAAAGTGAAAAATAAATCATAAGGGCCTTCAAAGAGTTAAAGCTAGGAAGGAAATTCAAGGTGTGTGTGGGTAGGAGGTATTGGGGGAATGAATCCTCATTGCAAATACAAAGACCTTAAGAGGGGGAGTGACTTATCCAATATCTTAATTATGAATATTGGATCAAGAGTATTATTTTGGTCTGTAGTAGGGGCTAAAGGATAGAGAAATGCATGTCTGCCTTTTCTCTCATTATAACCTTGTGGACCTTTGTTCCCAGGCAGATTTAGAGGGAAAAGAAGAGATAAAGTGAGTTTATTAAGACAACATCAATGTTGCACATGGAATTATCAAATATTAACAATTTAAGGGAGCAAAGAAATAGGTGGTCAAACTGTCCCATTTTATAGGCAAATTGAGGCCAGAGGATGAAGGCACTTATTACCCAACGCTTGCTGAAGTACTGCAACTTCTTTAGCTATAGTTTCTCAACAACTGCTGAACTCGATGTGGGTGGGATTTAATTCATTGTTGTTCCACACAGCGGCAATGCCTGGTGTGCTTTTTACTCTGTGCTTAAAAAATCTCTTGGAACATAGTTCTTTTGATCATTTCTGACCCAGGCATCTTTTAAAACTGCATTTGTCTTCCCTTTAAGATAATTACAGGTGTTTCCAATTCTTTATCTCCAAAGACTAGAACCCCCAATCCCAAATTGGAACAAAAAGAGTCCAAAATAAACATGTCAATGCAAAAATGTGCTACCAGTCTCATTGAAATACATTAATTCTCTAGTGTAAAATTATAAATTTATCTTACTGTGTGATCACGCCAAAGAATCTCAAAACTGACAAGTACACAAACATCTTTAATGAGTTTTCTTTGTGCAGTATTGTGGAGACCTCTGATGTTTAAGGGAAAGAAGAAAACTGCATTAGAGTTCATTAGTTATTTATTATGTTTTATCTTACTCTGATAATTTCTGTTAAGGGGATATTACAGAGTCAGAGAAGATGTAAAAATAATTTTTCCTACATTATATCATTAACTGACACTACTATTTTTTTAAAAAAAATCTCTGCTTGAAATCTGAAAATGTGTAAAAAATATCACCACCTTATCTAGGTGAAGTTTATGCATTGCTAGAAAAATCTTTTGAAGAACATTTCACAAGAGGACAAGCTGGAGGGAAAATTATACTATTGTAACTAGAAAATTGTCACTACAGTAGAGACAGGGCTAGGAAGATTGCTCCACAGTTGGAAGTCTGCCTTATGAGCGGGGAGAGAAGGCAGCTGGGATGGAAAAGGAATCACGAAGTCAGTGATGGTTGGAGGGACTGTTTGGGATAGGAGATGTGTGCAGAAAGTAGATAAAGGATTAAGCATGATGGCCTCTTGGTATCTGTATTGCAAACCATAATGCCCCAAAGTAGAGAGAGAATAAGAAGGAAATTGTCTGCCATAGAGGCAGAGGTGGGGTGGGATTGGGGAGTGGGGGAAAAGGATAGTGATACTGGGGACATTGGTGGTAGAAATGTGCACTAGTAGAAGGATGGGTCTTTAATCATTGTATGACTGACACTCAAACATGAAAGCTTTGTAAGTGTAGCTCATGGTGACTGAGTAAAAACAAAAAAAAAGAAAGAAAGAAGGAAAGAAAAAAAAATTGTCACTAATTTTCCATTTACCATCATACCTCATGTGTAACTTGGTAACAATAAATCCTATTATATGGACAATTTTTTATTCAAGAACATAAATGCTCCCTAAGGCCTTATTATTTTCCTTGAATTAGTCAAGGTGACTGACTCATCTTCGCTGGGGAAATCTCTCTGTACCAAGCCAAATGGACTGGACAATCTAACAATAAAGAAGCACTCTTGCCTTGGTTCATTTGTGTTGCTGTAGCAAAATACTGATACCAAATGACTATGAACAATAGAAATTTATTTCTCATGATTCTGGAGGCTCCAGCATTGTCACACTCTCCTGATTCATCACTTTTTGATATATAGCTGAGTGGACTAGGACGCTCTGTAAGGTATCAGTAGAGTATGGTTCTTATTCATGAGGGACCACATTTATGGCATGTAGGTCCAGAACCATCACCTTTGAAGTTAGTATTTCAGCAAATGAAGCTTTCAGAGATACAGACATTTCAACCATAGCACGTTTATTTTACTAAAAATCAAGAGGAAAAACAATTTTAACTCAAAATCAAGAGTAAAAAATATTTGCCTGAATAGAGACAGTTGTGTGAGTTTGGGCGATTGGGAACATAGCAAAACCTCTCCCACATCTAAATCAGCTTAATAATCTTTCAAAATATTGATTATAAATGAATTTATGTCTGTGTATTCAAGAGCATAATAACCAAAGAAGTTTTCTTGGGGACTTAGTTTTGCACAACACGCACCCAATCTATAGAAAGAAGACCATGAAATAAATTCTGTTTTTTTCAATATAGAAACTTTACGTAAGTGGCTTTAAGTAAGTAGCAATGGTCCCATTCCAAAAAAGCCAATTAGAGAAATAAATGGTTAAACCATGGTCATATAGTGTAAGACTGTAATTTAATATTTAGGTTAATATACTTTCAACAGTAAAGAAAAATCTATTTAATGTTTTTCAGTTTAATCAAACACGTCTTTACTAAATGTTCATTTTCCCCTTAGAGTTTTTACATTGGTGCCCTCCTAATGATGTGTTAAATTGGGAACTAAACTTCATAAAAATTCATGATTAAGGATTGTAGCAACTATATGTTGTGTGAGAAGAGGGCAGTGGGTGCAAGGACTCATTTATGGTGGACAAGCAGAAGGGATTCACTTTCTCAAACACAACTTTCTCAGTGTTGGCTTCAGCTCAGAATCACCTGGGGAAATTTTAACATTCCATTACCCAGGGAGATTTAAAATTCCAATATCAAAAAAAAATTAAAATTAAAAAAAATAAAATTCCAATACCAGGTCACACTATAGACCAATTAACTATAGATCAAACACTTTGAAGGTTGGACCTAAGCACCAATGCATTTTGGAGATTCCCAAGTAATTACAATATAACTATAATTATGTAATTACAGTGTAGTCAGGTTTGAGGAACTATACTGCTATAGTAACTTCAGGTGTTTTGTATTTACATATGTGTTCCCCCATATAACTAATTTCTTAATACTTCTCACAAGGACTTTCTTCATACCTCTCTCAAATGCTTGTAATTTGTCTTGCTCCACCAAAGTGCAAAGAACTACTTCTAGGAAGTATAACTGAGGAAAAGGTTATAAGTAAGATGAATATTAAAATCTCTGCAAGTTTATTTCCACCTGGTTAACAGTTTCTTTTTCAGATGCCTAGTCAAATATTTTTCCAGAGTTAGATTTTAGTAATGAGTTTTCAGAGTGCAAATCTGCTGTACTGTTTTGGTCTCTTCTTTTCGTTGTCTCTTGGATTTTTTTCAAGGCGATGTCAAATAGCAACCTATGCAGAAAAGTTAAATTGTTTCTAATTCCAGTGACTGAAAAAAAATTAATGTAGGACACACGGTCTGTCCTTAAAGAAAGATTAGTTATTTAAGCATCACACAGAAGTTCATGTTTCTATAAATCATGAATAGGGGCCAAGAGATAGTACAGCAGTTAGGAAGCCTTGTTTGATCCCCAATTCTGCATGGACCCTGAAGCATCACAGGTGCATCCCTGGAGGCCCCTATCACCATCAGATATGATCTAGGAGGTTCATAAGACTTTCCAAGTTTGCCTGAGCAACACCATACTCTCTGTCTCTTGCATTGACCCCCTCTGGCCAGGGTAACTGAGAATCATTTGTGGGGCCCCTGGACCACCTGAGCACTGCTTGGAGGGGTTCCCAAAAAAAAAACAACAGAAACGAAAATATGTGTGTGAGCATTAGAAGAAAATATAGCAATCACCAATTGAATGATTTTACGTTAGAGTTGAAGTTAATGTCTAGAAAGATCAGGTAAGCTCTCCTGATACTCAGATCTCTAACTATTCCAGAAACTTCAACACATAGTAGCACAAGAATCAAACAAAGCATCAATATAATCTTTGAACTCGTTGAAAATTTTAAATTGGCAAAAGTTAAGTGATTAAGACGTGTTAAGCTTTGACCAGTTTATAAAAATGCTAATAGTTGTGAGAAAAATTAACTCTTAATGTTGTGTATGTTGTTTTCAAGATAGTCTTTGAGGGGCCAGAGCAATAGTAAAGCAGGTAGGGGATTTTCCCTGCATGTGGCCAACCCAGATTTGATCCCTGGCATTCCATATGATTCTGCAAGTGTAGCTAGGAGTAATTCCTAAGTGTAGAGCCAGGAGGAACACCTGAGCATTATCAGGTGTGGCTCAAATCCCCCCCAAAAAAAGATAGTCCCATTTAATGCAAGCATATGTAGCATAGAGTATTTTTTAAGTTTATCTTAGTCAAATAATATAGTGTGTCATTTCTTTGGGATAAAATGAAATGATTTCACATATATACCAAATAAATAATTCCTGTGTTGGAAATTCATTTTTCACATTTCTCTACTTCTCCTTCCAATAAAATTAATGCCCATTTTTAGAAAAACATAATTCTAAAAACTTTTTAAATACTGTGCCACAGTTACACGTACGCCTATTTAGTGAGATTGGTGTCCAATCTCACATTGGAGTTTGGGCATCAAATAATGGTATTGTTTTCTAAGTGTGCAGTAGATATTTGTTGGTCCAGTGGATCCTTACCACTGTCCTCAGGTATTGCCTTAGTCTCTACCACATTTACTTTATATTTAACCATGGATTTAATTTGGCCAAATAAACATTAAGCAAGGTGAAAAGGCAAAAACCTAATAAACGCTGGACACTAAGGTTGATTTTCTTGGAAAATTCTACCTGGGAAAACAGCCACCATGTAAGAAGTGCAATTATTCTGAGACCACCCTCCAAAGAAGTTTAAACTAGACTCAAGAAAGGCCACATACAACTTAGAATCCCAACTATCAGCCATAACTGAAGCTCCAGAACTATGAGCCTGATTAAACCATTCCAGCTGGTTCCTAGACACACGCATCAACCCAACAGAGGTCCCAGATATCAAGGATCAGAATCAAGCCATTCCCCATATTGCAAATCCAAAATCCTCACTTACAGAACTAGAAGCAAATTAAATGGTTCTTGTTTTCAGCCAGTAAGTTTGGGGGCTTTATTTCATGCAGACACAGAATAAACAAAACAGGGTGTTAGTGTTTTTAACAGACAGGTCTATTATTTACTCAGAAACAATAGTTGCTTTAAGTCCATTAGTAACTACCAAACTTTTGACTAGAATTTTAGTCATTTTAACACTGAAGTGGATAGCCTTGGTTCAATAACCATAGGTGACACACCAGTGCTCCTGAGAGAGCAATCATGATCATTCCTTTTCAAAAAGAGAAAGGTGAAAGCCATTGAATGTAGGGGGTCTCCATTCCCTCTCTGCTTCTTCAGAAAGGAAGAAAAGGACTATACAGTCCCGAGGAGGGGATAGATATAACCCTCTTGTCATCCCTGACTCTACATCCGAGCAATTTTGGTTTCCCGAAGAAAGTCTTCTCCTTTTATCTTTGAGTTTCGACTCTTTTTAACTCTGTCTTTAAGTTCCTCATTCCAGGAACATTAACAACGTCTTATAAATATTTACACTTACCATATCACACATCAAGAGTATCGCTGAAAGGTAACCTGTTTTCAATGTAGGTAATCAGGGATTCGTTGTAGGTATGGAGACTTAACCAAGAATCTACAAGGTCTTTACCAGTTAAGATGACTGTATCATTATCAGGGAGTTTTTAGTTCTAACACTTAGAATTTTAAGTCACTCCTCCAAAATGCCATGATTCTACTTCATCTTCTACAACTTTTCATCAATAAACACTGTTATCATTTTTGTTATTTACATATATCCCTTTCAATGTTTTGTTGGTTATTGTTGTATCATAGCAATGTGAGGTTTCTCTGACTTACTCCATATCTCAGTGCATTCCCATGTGTATGCGTCACTCCTCATCTCATTTATCCTATTACTTCATCACCATGTCACCAGCTTTCTGAAGAGGAGTAGAGTTTCTAAAATATATTTGCAATGAGATCATGCAAAAAGGAAATAAAGATAGTGTTTCTGACATCCTTTGCAATCTGATGACCTAATTCAGTTTACCAAAGAACTAACACTGTATGTGAAAGTGTGTGTATTTGTTAATCATTCTAATATGTAGCCCGTGCTTCTCACTAAAACTTCTCTTTGAAATTTAAATTAAGAGATCTCTAGTAAAATAGAGCATCACCTAGTAAAAACTGTAAGTCCATTTTACTAATGTTAAAAATATGTATACAACAAAATACAATGCATGTAGTATACATATATACAAATACTAGAAGTTTTAACAAAACCATTCTTGACTGTGCTCTGCCTTCAGGATCTTACATTATTGGACATTCATCACAATTTTGCATGGCATTACTTCTCATTTTACAGTTGAGAAAGCCTAGGTTCAAGTGAAATTTATCATATGCCTGTGGTCATATAACTAAAACCAAAGGAACTGGAATTTGTACCCAATTTCCTGGCCCCTTGTACTGTATCTTATACAAAGTCAAAAATTCTTCCTAAGAGTTGTGCCTAAAAATTTGTAAGTCTACAACTGTACCTCATGGTGTCTCACTAATAAAAAATTTTTAAAAAAAGAGTTGTGCCTAATCTAAACCCAGCCAACACATTTTTTGCAAACCTTTCCTGATGGATTTTTGATGACAGTTTAGGGATGAGAAAATTTACATGATAATAATACACTTGAGTCAGAAATGTATCAGAAAAATACTTACCTTCCCATTACCTAAACATTGAACTATTCAATCCACTGTGCATAAAGATGTTTTCTTAACTTTCCTTAGCCTAAAACTCTGTCAATCAACACTGGGAAAAAGCTTAGCATGCTCCAAAACCAGATGGTCTCATCCCTTTGTCTGTCTACTTAAAACTAAGTTTCAGGAATACTAACCCTAAGGGTGTGCTGGAATGATAGGAAGTGGGGTAGTTGCCCTGGGGTACAATTGCTGTTCACTTTCAGTTTGTTCATTTTTAAAAAGGTATATTGGGGGGTAACATTATATTCCGAAAAGGAGGTGCTAACCAAGTAAGTTTGGGGACCCCTGAGACCTCACACTCACTCCTAGTTTCTATCAAAACTATTTCTCCTCATATACACAGAGAACATGAAAGGAAGAGGAGAAAGAAAAGGTAGTGATGACAGATGAGCCACTGTTCCAGAAAATATGTTTACAAGTCATTAGTTGAAAATATATTGTTCAGAGTGTCACTATAAAAATGTATTGTGAAGCAATATTCATCATTTTCAATGCCCTAGGAAGTAGTAGTGGGGCTGGAGCGATAGCACAGCAGGTAGGGCATTTGCCTTGCATGCGGCCAACATGGGTTCGATTCTCAGCATCCCGTATAGTCCCCTGAGCACTGCCAGGAGTAATTTCTGAATGCAGAGCCAGGAGTAACCCCTGAATTGGGTGTGACCCGAAAAGAAAAAAAAAGAAGTAGTAGTTTGGGATCAATATCCAGCTCCCAGTCTTATTTATATCAGTACATCCTAAACCTTAATGCACATGCATATAACCTAGAGAACTTGCAAATTCTGCATTTCCAGTATGTCTAAGTTGGATGCACAAGATTCTGCATCTCTAACAAGCTCCTAAAAGATGTTGGGATGGCTGATTCTTAGATTACACTTTGAGTAACAAGACTGTAGAAGACTTCAATTCGTTAGCAATTTGGCATATCCCCTAGTCTGCATACCTTAGCTCTAAGCCAGTCTCAATAGATTTAATATGCACTAAAACAAAATAAAAATGCAGGACAGCATTCAGCCGAAGAGAAGGACTACATGGAGGGCGGGATCCACAGATCCCGAAGGAAAAAAAAAAAAAACAGTTTCCAAAAAGAGCCGAGATAATCGGGAAGTCAGAGATGGGGTAGGTACCACATCCCGCCTTCCCCAGATGGAAACCCAGTGACCAGAAGCCTCTACAAGCACAGCTCGAGTATGCGGGAACTAGGACTTTTCCTCAAAACATATAGACATCTCTCTATATACAAAGTGATCCATGGGAAGTAAACCACCTAATGTTTCTCTCTGAAAATCATAGTTAAGTTTGGAGCACGGCCACAGCCCCAGAAACACAAAGACTTAATGCATAACCCAGCAGCTTGGAGCAGAAAAGTGAACGGGCTATGCGTTAATCCAGGCCATCAAGTCTGCCAGAGGGGAAAGGGTGTTGGTCCCTTCCGCCCTCCTCCCTCTGGAAAGAAAGGTGGCGGCCACATGGGAGCCTTGTGGACAGCAGGTATGAGCCGGGGGTGTGGGGGCGACTAAAACCTCATGGGAAGGGGGGCGTTCCAGTCCGTCCTTCACGCCCTACCGAGGTCACCAGTTGCCCCCCACGAGCGGCTCTCCAGCACAGCCACAGCCCCAGAAGCACAAGGACTTAATGCAGAACCCAGCAGCTTGGAGCAGAAAAGTGAACGGGCTATGCGTTAATCCAGTCCATCAAGTCTGCCAGAGGGGAAAGGGTGTTGGTCCCTTCCGCCCTCCTCCCTCTGGAAAGAAAGGTGGCGGCCACATGGGAGCCTTGTGGACAGCAGGTATGAGCCAGGGGTGTGGGGGCGACTTAAACCTCATGGGAAGGGGGGCGTTCCGGTCCGTCCTTCACGCCCTACCGAGGTCACCAGTTGCCCCCCGCGAGCGGCTCTCCAGCACGGCCACGACTCCAGAGCACAGAAACCAATTTCTTAACTATCTGACTTTCAGTATAAATACTTCCAGGGTCAATAAGTAAAATAGCAGAAATCCAAAACCAACATTTAATTCTTGAACCCAGCTGTAGAAAGCAAATCACTTCACAATGCTTTTTCAGCATGTCTGATTTGGGGAGGGGGGTAAACTCTAAATAATAGTGGTGAATCTTTTATTGAAACAATGAATCTAATCAAAGCAGATAGAGTGTTAACTAGAATTCATCTGCCCCACAGGGACTAGGAGGGGTGGGGGGTGGGGTTTTATTGGGGTTCTTCATGGTAAAAAAAAAAGTATTGGTAAAGGGAAATGTGTTTGATATTTGCATGACTGAGACCTAAACCTGAAAGCTTTGTAACCTTTCCCACGGTGATTCAATAAATAAATAAATAAATAAATAAGGTAAAGGTAAAGGCCCTCCCGTTGATCGTCGATTTGCTCCAGCGGGCCCAGTAACGTCTCCCTTGGAGACTTTGTTGTTACTCTGTTTGGCATATCGAATATTCTCGGTAGCTTGCCGGGCTCTCCGAGAGGGGCGGAGGAATTGAACTCGGGTCGGCCATGTTGGCCGCTTGTAAGGCAAACGCCCTACCACTGTGCTATCGCTCCAGAGCCCAAATAAATAAATAAAAATAAAATAAATAAATAAATAAATAAAAATAAAAATGCATCAAGAAAGATGGCATCAAAGTCATGAAATTTACATACAAGTGGTACTACATTGAAAGTATCATGCTAGACGAAATGACTCAGAAAGAGAGGGATAGACATAGAAAGATTGCATTCATCTGGGAAACATAAAGTAACAAAATAGGAGACTAACACCCAAGAGTGGCCGAGACTAGTACCAGGAGGTTTGCTCCATGGCTTGGAGACCAACCACACATGCTAGGGGAAAAGGGAGCTCAGGTAGAGAAGGGAGCACCAAATAAAGGATGTTGGGAGGATCCTCCCAGGATGGGAGAGGCATGCTGAAAGTAGACTATAGACCAAACATGATTGCCATTCAATGTCTCTTATGCAAACCACAACATCCAAGAGGAGAGAGAGAACAAAAGGGAATGCCCTGCCACAGAGGCAGGGTGGGATGAGGGGATGGGGGTGGGAGGGATACTGGGATTCGTGGTGGTGGGAAATGGGCACTGGTGGAGGGATGGGTATTTGATCATTGTATAATTGAAACCCAAGCACAAAAATTTGTAAGTCTACAACTGTACCTCATGGTGTCTCACTAATAAAAATTTAAAAAAAAAAGATGACATCATTAGAATACCATTACCATGCCAGAGAAATAGTACATGAGTTAAAATGCTAGCATAAAGTCCACATTATGGAACTATGAGCACTACCAGAAATGATCTCCCACACAGGGCCAGAGTTGAGTCCAGATTACTGCTGGGTGTGGCCCCCAAAATAAAATACAATCCCATTAGCACTATCTTGCTCTAAGCAAATGAATTTTGTAAGAATCCTTAGGAAATGTTTCTGGTCTTAATCACTTAATCACTTAACTTCCTGTTAATCGTCGATTTGCTCGAGCGGGCGCCAGTAACGTCTCCATTTGTCCCTGTCGCGTGCTAGTATAGCCCAATGGCGTCTGTTCGCTCTAGGAACATGAAGAGCCTCAAACCGATCGTTCATGATCTTGATGAAGAAGTCTGACCATCTGGTAGGTGGGCGGCCACGCGATCTTTTGGCATCCCATGGAATCCAGTCGGTAACAGCTCTAGTCCAGCGGTCATCTTTAAATCACATTACGTGACCAACCCATGTGATTTTCGACACCTTGGCAAACGAGACAGCGTCCCTGATTCTTGATCGTCGACGGATGTTGGAACGCCAGATTCTTTCTCTCATTTGAGTGAAACGTGATATTCCAAGCATAGCTCTTTCAATTCCTCTTTGGGAGACCTGAATAGCGAATAGTGTTCTCATCCTGTTTGCGTAGGGCCCAGGTCTCTGAGGCATATGTTAATGCAGGAAGAACAGTGGACTCAAAGAAATGTGCCCGGAGCCGGAGGTTCTTCATCCTCTTAGCTATTTCTTCGATGCTCTTGAAGGCGTTCCAAGCCGCTCTCTTCCTTCTGCACAGCTGGGGTGCCAGGTCATTTGTCATGTTGACTTCTCGACCTAGGTACACATAGCTGTTGCATTCGGAGATGGTCGTTCCATTGAGAGCGAATGGGGTGTCGGGAACGAGGCTGTTTCTCATAAACATTGTCTTTCGTAAGATTCAGCTGTAGTCCTACCTTTCCACACTCACGGTCAAAGACAGCCAGCATTTGTGCTGCTTGGCTGATGTTTGGTGTTATTAAAACAATGTCATCAGCAAAGCAGAGGTGGTGTAGTTGCCGACCATCTATCTTCACTCCCATTCCTTCCCATTCCAGTCGTCGCATGATGTTCTCGAGGGTGGCACTGAAGAGTTTCAGTGAAATGGTATCACCCTGCCGAACCGCTCTCTTGACATCAATGATTACTTCTTTGTAGAATGGTGAGATCCTGGTAGTGAATCCGCAATACAGCTCACAGAGGATCTTGATGTATTGGGCTTGAATGCCCTGATCGGCTAGGGCTTCAATGACCACTTCCGTCTCAACAGAATCAAAGACCTTCTTTAAATCAATGAACGTTAGACAGAGCGGCATCTTGAACTCCCGAGAAACCTCAATGAGCTTGGTTATCGTGTGGATATGGTCGATGGTGCTGAATCCTTTGCAGAACCTGGCTTGCTCGCATGGTTGTCCTTCATCTAGTGTTCTGCCAATCCTATCTAGGATGACTCGAGTGAACAACTTGTAGATGACAGACAATAGGCAGATCGGGCGATAGTTGCCAATGTCATGGATGTCTCCCTTCTTGAACAGTAGTACGGTCCTGCTGGTTTTCCATTGGGAGCGAACCTTGCATTCAGACAGGTAGCGTGTGAAGAGCCGAGCCAGTGTATTGATGAGTACTGACGGCAGGTTCTTAATGTGTTCGGGTCTGACCTTGTCTGGGCCAGGTGCTGTTCATTTCTTTACGGATGAAATGGCGTGTCTGATTTCAGAAGGGAGAACGTTGGGAACGACATATCCATCCTGTGGAATTTGGTATGTTGGCAAGTGGACATGGCTATCGAAGAGATTTGAGTAGAAGTCATGAAACAGATTATCCATGTTTCTGGTCTAGTGTGAAAAATAGAATGAATGACATGTGTATGCAAAGAAGATTTTCTTCCTTAACCCAAATTCTTTCTGAAGACAGAGAACTAACCAGGTTCATTGCAGATGATGAAGGGTATCTGACCAACACTGTATTGCATTGGGACTTTTAAAAATGCCACTATTTTTCAGGGCTGGAGTGATAGTACAGTGGGTAGGGCTCTTGTCTTGCATGCAGATGATTTGGGTTCAATTCCTGGCATCGCATTTGGTTCCCCAGGAATAATTCCTGAGTGCAGAGTCTGGTGTAACCCCAGAGCATCACCAGGTGTGGCTCAAAAAACAAACAAAACCACACACAAATAAAAACCCATTATTTGTATTGGAATATTCACTTATAAGTTTCCCAAAAAATTCTCTTTGAGCAGCACTTTTTTTTATCCAGTGAACCAAACAACGGCTCAAGTTTGAAGAAAAACACCAATAATGCTAAGCATGAAATAATGTCTCATGCCGCATTGAGCCAAAACAGCCTGGACAGACTGCTTTCCTGATTGTTACTGGTGTTACTATGCTGTTTCCACATATGTTATTGGTGTTACCCTTCTGTGTATTTCACATGCAAATTGGAATTAAAACCCTACCAAGAAGTTCCTATTAGGCTCTTATCCTGTCCTTCTCTGAAGCCCTTCACTATTTGGAAAGCAAAGGAAGGAAGTTCCTGAAGGAGGAACTTCAGAGAAGGAAATTAAAAGGCAGAAAATAGTCCCTTCACCCAAGTGCAGTTCCTGTCACCCATATCAGAGTGAGGAGTCAGAGTAATTATTACCTTGGCTGGTGTTGTGATAAGGTGATTTGATTTGAACTGAGAAGCCAAAAGAAAACACATGTCTTCCAGAAAGTTTATCCCGCTCTTGGAAATCTTCCCCCACACTCCACACATTTCACAGATGCACGGAGACCCTCTGGCCCAGAGCCACTCCAACCTCCTCAAGGAATCTGCGTGACCACAGCCTCCCTTGAAGAGGCCCCAGCTTGTTTTTCCAGGAGGCGGCCTGTCATTACTTGAATGGCAGGTTTGCGACAGCAGCTGCCTTAATGTGGGGCTTTGTAGACATCACGCCTGCATTGTCATTACTATTCTCAAAAATAATAATCAGCTGGCGAATCAAAAAAAAAAAAAAAAGAAAGGCATTTCAAGGAAACTTTATTCCAGATCTTTAAGGAAGCCGCAGAGATTCATTTTTCAGTGAGTGGAAAAAAAGCTAATATATGTGAGGGTATTTGTCACTGACCCGAAAGTTATGAACTACAGTGGCTTCAAGAGTGAGGCTTAAAAGCGGCTCCACACTGCAAAGTTCCTGCCTTCTAGCCCTGAGGAAGGAGCAAATGACTCTCATTTCCACACATCCAGGAGGCCAAGACCTGGACTTACTGATGGGGACATGAACCATTGATTGCTTCTCAAACTCTGCCACCTCTCCTGCCCTCTCAATGTCAGGTGGTTGGAAGGTTCTGGGAGAGAACTCTCTACTATGACAAGCCCCCCAACTCTGGTAGGGACACATCTAAGTCCAAAATGACCTCATGTGAGGAGATGGCAGCACTCAAGTTTTCTTTCAAGACTCTCTCCACCATTTCCATTTAATCAGCCAGGACAATGGAGACAGCAGGACCCCTTTGATGAGCAGAAGTCCAGAGTCACTCCTCTCCCTCGTGTCAGGAAGAAGAGGGAAGAAATGAGCCCCCAGGAACAACTTGCCCCCGCTAACCCTTCCCCCAGCCTGTCAGGAGGTTCGGTGTTCAAACCAAAGCCTCCAGACAGGCTCCAGGACTCTTTAGGTAACTGGAGAAAAAAGTGGGGGGATGGGAAGACAGAGAGAACTAGACCTTCGTGCTACCCAGAGACCCAAGTAGGGGTACCGCCCCACAGGAAACTGTCGTGAGGAACCATGGGGTGGAGTCAGGCTGGAAGATCAAGGCTTTGAGCCACAAATATGCTCTTTCAATGTCTTCTTGGGAACCCTTGAAATTGGACCCACCCTGTCTCACCCCACCTCACTCCACCTCACCCCACTGGGGGTGTGGAAGGGGCAGAATTCTTAGCTGACTCCCATACTCCTTGTGAAAGCAACTTTCTAATCAATCTCTACCATGCTGACAGGATCCAGTGGCCCCTGGAAGGTGCTTCTAGATCCCCACTTCAGGGAGACATGTGTGTCCACTCTGATGTGGGCCCCTCGATTCCCCACACGCATCATCGGCTTGGTGTCTTGGTGTCAGCACCTCCTACATTGCTGTAACATCACCTCCATGTAAACGACTCCTGTCTTTTCTCGGCCACATCTCCCAGTCCCTCCTCTGTGCTCAGCCCAAGATCCTTTTTTGAGGGAGAGAATCAGAGGGGGAAGGAGAAGGGAGTGAAGAGGGACTAAAGGTGGAGGCAAGAATCACTTCCCAATGGTTTCCTTCGAAGCCACCTGCATTGAAAGAAACAATCCAGGCCAAGGGCCAGTCCACGCTGGTGTGTAGTCTCGGCCACTGACTCAAATGGGCTCCAATGCCTGCCCTGGCGATTACCCCAGCTAAGCTGTGGGCTGCCTTTCCAAGACAATGTGTCAGTTTGATTTCCCCCATTGGCATCTCTGTCCTCAAGTCATCCAGGTATCTGGTGTATCTTTCAACAGATGAAAGGGGGGGGGGGGGGGGGGTTGGGGGAGGCGGTGGGAAATAAATGTTCTTGGAGCCAGTCCTAGAAAAATCTAAAACCAGATTTTCCTGGGATATACCAGGCCAGGCCAGGCCAGGCCTGCTATTTCATACGGTGACGTCTTTCTTTTAAAAATATGAATTAAGTGACATGATGCATGAAAAGATTAAAAGTTCACAATTCCAGCAGCACTGGTTTCTAAGTGGCTGTGTTATCTACTGAAAAACCTCTTGCACGTTTATCCTCGTCGCCTCACTTTGGGGCTGTCTTTTTCAGAGACAGAAAAAAGTCTGAGTTTTCTAGGCGAAATGTCCCTGCTGCTTTGGGGGAATGTACACGGAATGAGGGTGAAGGGTGGGTGGTGGAGGGGGGTGAGTTTGGATTTCCAAAGAATATATAATAACAGACCTTTTTGGGTCACACCCAGAGATGCACAGGGGTTACTCCTGGCTCATGCACTCAGGAATTACTCCTGGCAGTGCTTGGGGGACCATATGGGATGCTGGGAATTGAACCCAGGTCGGCTGAGTGCAAGGCAAACGCCCTACCCACTGTGCTATTGCTCCAGCCCCAACAGACTTATTTAAGATTCTGGATCTCTAATTTTAAGACCTTCAGATCTATGAGTTAAAGGTTGGTCAAATTCTGAAACAAATTTCCAAGCAGAGAGGCTGAAGCGGTAAGGAGGGTTTGATCTGCACCCGGGTTTGATCCCTAGTGACCCATGTGGTTCCCTGAGCCCCAGCAGGAGTGACCCCTGAGCATAGAACCCGAAGAAAGCCCTCAGCATCACTGGGCATGACCTGAAAACAAAATCAAACCAGAAAATTCTGAGCAGATACAGCCACACCCACCACGCATGTGTGCTAATGCAGGGAACAGTATGATGTCAAGCAGAGATCCCAAAGCTTAAAGGATTTCCTACCAGGCCTCCAAAGAGAACATGTGCCTCACCTACTGTAGTTGCCGGAGCAGGAGCCAAAGACAGCGATGACAGCAGGAATGGCCACATGGTGGACTATGCATAAACACTGGGACACTCCCCCAGGAAGGGGACACCCCAGGAGACTTTCCTGCCACTGAGACGTGATCACATGTGGCACCCGTGAGATCATCTGGGGCCCTACCTTAAAAAGTGGAAAAAGCTTTCTTCAAGCCAAAAGAATCCATGTTTTGCTTTGCAGCTTTCCAAGTTGTATGCTTTGAAATACAACATTGTATGCGTCCCAAATGCTTTTAGGGCAATTGGCCTGCAGGTAACCACCGAGAAGTAAGGCTGGTGTTTGCAAAAATGTCTCTTTAAAACTGTGTGAGAAGGAAGATGGAGGTGACTCACAGAATTTGGGTGACTCACTAGGGGCAGATCTGTGGGGAAGTGCGAGTCCTTATTAGATCTGAAGAGCAACAGCGCCCCCTGCTGTATAGAGACGGCTTAAAGCCCACGGAACCCATCATCAGTCTCAGACGCAGGCCCAGTAGCAACTCACATCTCAGTGCTTTGTAGACCAGGAATGGTGACCAAGAATAATCAGCAAACTGAGATCCCGAGGTTTTAATTCATCTCCCTTAAGTCAAGCTCCTCACTGAAAATAAAAATAAAATTGCAACCTACCATGAGGCCTCACTGAATCCAAATACTTTTCATAACAAAACAAAAAACAACAAAATTTATGTTTCAACTTAACATAAATTATCAAGTCCTAATGTGGCCCTAGTCCTCCGTTTTCCTACCCTCCAGCCCCCTTCCTGCTTATTTTGTAATTCAAGGCCCAAAGAGTTGTCATAGATGAAGCAAGAACTTAATTCCTCTTCACAAAAGAAAAAACAAGGAGACTGGGAAATAAACTGAACCATGTGAAATTCCCGATATTCCACTAACATCTCCCAGGATGATATTTATTTCATATTGTCAAGCCGGGTAAAAATGAATCCAGAAACCATGAGGATGTGAAGTGGAGGCCAGACCTCCCTTCCTGATGGACCACTCTGTGTATGTGACCCAGCACAGAGACCCCAACATCCCAATGTTTCCTAGAGCTGCCTCCGAATTCCTCTCAACCAAATCTTCCATCATGTGAGAAGCTCTGCTCCATAGGATGCATCCAAACTTCTAATTGTTTTCCTTTTGGGACACAAGGTATCTTAATAAAAGCATTTCTGGAATGAGAAGAATTTTAAAATCACGATCACTATATTGTCTCATTCTCTAAGGTCCTACAGAGCTGGGATGCTGGTTGAATCAGAATTCATGGGGGAACAGCCACGGACCCCAGCAGTGACCAGGCTACTGGGTCCAGGGACTGTCCAGGATGGGTACCAGGACAGACACAACATGGACTGCTGGTGGGTCAGAGTGATAGTACACGCGGCTGACCAGGGCTTCATCCCCAGCACCACATATGGTCTCCTGAGACCTCCCTAGAGTGATGCCTGAGCATAGAGCTAGGAGGCAGGCCTGAGCACTACCTGATGTGGCCCAAAACCCAAAACAAACAACAACCGAATAAACCAAACACATGGGCTAGCAGTCTAAGGATGACTCCTCTGGCAAGGAGAAGCTCTGAATACTAAGGTAATTAACCTCCAGGCTGTTCTTGTGTGGGTTTGGCAATAAAATGAATGTGAATCTGGCTTTTGTGACTATAAGGGATCCTCATAAAAAGCTCCCTTTGGGCTCCTTTCTCAGGAAAGTCAGCTCTAGGAGAAGCATGAGGAACTGCAAGGAGTCTTCAAAGTGGACCCATAATAAGGGAAGTAATAATGGAAAGGGCCGGAGGCATATTCTAATTGTTTCATTTGAGGGACCAGGTCAGGAGACTTCCCAGTACTGAGACACTTGCCTTAAAGGATCCTTGATAATTTAAGGCTGAAAACACATGTCACTGTTGCTTTTGAGTCCCAGCACTGCAACCAAAGGTCGTCTTGCAGGATATGACTCTGAACCCAATAAACCCCGGAATTACTTTCAAGACCTCCAACCCTACTCCCCGCCTCTGTATCCCCTTTCCCCTCCCCTCTCCCCATTATTCCAGCCGATTCCCGAATGCAGCTTCCACATAGAAATACTGGATTGAAAGACTTCTCTGAAGGTTAAAGGCTTGGGGATTTTTAATACCTACTAGAAAAAAGAAAAGGCTCCAGCTATAAATTCTACAAGTCCATCAGAAAGCCAAGCATCCAGCAGAGGGAGTAAGAAGCAAAGAAATACTTCTTTCCAGTCAAAACATGGAATGAAGAATTTAGAATTCAAAAGATGCTTCTTAGCTTCCATCTTATCGTTCATATCAAAGTAAAAAAAAAAACTAGTTAACAGCATCAGAAAACATAACAAAACAAAACAAAACAAAACAAAACAAAACAAAAAAAGTCCACTTCTCTGGAATACAGAGCTGTTTCTTCCCCAGAACAGAACAACTAGAAGCTGATTTTTTTTTTTATAATTTACAGAAACGTACCAATAAATTCCTTATTTCAATGGAGGAATGTGGCCAGACACATTTTCACCAATAATGCATAGCATCACAAGTGGAAGAATTTTTCAGGACAATGATAAAGGCATTTCCTTTCTTCTAAAAGGCAGATGACGTGTGTCTGAGTCACAATCCCAAGGTGACAGGGGACCCCTGGTACATTCAGGAGCCAATGACCACCTCTTCTACCCCGTCCTCACCCCCACTCCCCCCACACCACTCACTCCACATACACCCTCCATGAACAAAGGTATGGAGGTAACCAGTGGCACTTTATTCAACTTTATCAGTATTATTATAAAGAAATCATGAAGCATTCGGGGCAGCAATTACACATAAGTGTGGTTGAACATTAACATAAACAATGAACAGATATAAATCCCCTGCTTCAGGGAGAATCCTCCTAGGAGATCCACCCAAGGACAAGATTTCTTCAAGGGTCTCTAACACTCTAGATTCCTTCTAGGAGATCTGCCCAAGGGCAGAATTCTATTTAAGGGCATATTGCTTTCTCCTTTTCCTTACCGGTAATCCATTTAAATAATCATATTAAATTTACTTGGGGCTGGAGCAATAGCACAGCGGTAGGGCGTTTGCCTTACAAGCGGCCAACATGGCCGACTCGAGTTCGATTCCTCCGCCCCTCTTGGAGAGCCTGGCAAACTACTGAGAGTATCTCGCCCACACGGCAGAGCCTGGCAAGCTACCCGTGATGTATTCAATATGCCAAACACAGTAACAACAAGTCTCATGATGGAGATGTTACTGGGCCCACTCAAGCAAATCGATGAACAATGGGAGGACTGTGACTGTGATTAAATTTACTCCTTAACAATATTTTTCATCATACTGCATAAACACAGTAAGAGATATAGACTCTTATCTATACCCTAGATTAAGCTTAAAATGGTCTCTCCAGACTCTTGGTAATGAGTGGCTTTTCCTGGGGACATCTCACTTTATTTCCCAGACTATGGTTCTCAGACCAGGTTAGTTTTTCCTAACCTTAACAGAATCCTTATTCAATTACTTCTATTTGGATCATGTCAGAGTTTGTTCCATGACTGTGATCTTAACTTATTATGCTTCTTATGGACATTAGGCTTTCCTATGTCAAAGCCAGGGTAGCTTACAGCTTGACCCAGGTCCATTCAAGTCCTTTGGCAGGACCCACCTTTTAGGGTGTAAGGAATAAATGTAAGGAACAATCTAAGAGCAATCGATGCTTAAGTCAAGTAAATATGACAGATGCCCGGGAGTAAATATTTCAGAGTCACCTAACTCCCATATTACAAAAGCATAGCACTAGCTATGCATGACACCTTAAAATTCCAAAATACTGACATTCCAGTAGAAGCACACCTAATTAGATTGGAAAATAACATAGAAGGCAACTAAATTCAATAAACAAAAACAATAACACAGAAGGTTCAACTAGCAACAAACAAATTAGTTAAACATCAGACAAGGACTTAGCAACCCTGCGGTGAACAGTGTTCACAAATTTTCTTTTTCTGGAGTTTTCTGGTAATTCCATTAGTCAGTTATAATAAGCATTATAAAATAAATTATTTTGTGCCTGCTAAGGGGCAGGCTGGGGGACTAGTTGGGAAAGTGGTCAGGGAAGGTCACTCTCATGGTTGGATTGCTGTAGGAACATTGATAGCCCACAACAACTGTATTATGAAAAACTTTGTAAACAACAGTGTTTAAATAAAAAATTTAAAAATGGCAGTAGTCCTACATTTTAAAAAAATTTTTTAATTAAAAATTTAAGAGATTCCCCCCTCCAAAAAAAGCGTAGCACTGTCTTCCTGTGTTTATGCAAAAAGGACATTTCTCTAAAATAAAAATATGCAAAGGGCAAAAAGGAAAGCGAAAGCAATATTTCACTTACATATACATAAAATTACAAGAATTTCTAATTTTTACCGTGACTGATATGGAGGTATTTGTGACTAACAGTTAAGGGGAGTAGAACACAAAAGAGAGGTTAAAGATGAAGCCAAAGGATTGGGAGTGCCCCGATGTAATTAGGTGTGCCCACAAGAGCACTAGAGTGGGTATAATTCAATTAACCTAAGCTCTCTGCAGGAGGAGAAAAGACAACCCAATGTTAAGCCTAAAATGCTTGAAACTAGAATTCAATACAAGTGAACACTTCTAGGCCTTCCTACATTCATCATGAACCAGTGTCTACCCACAGACATGCTCTGAGCGTGGGGTATTCCAACAACTTGTTCAGAGGGCCCTTCCAGGGGATTCACCACTGGGCATTGCTGGGCAAAAGCACCTCCTTAACAGACTATCAGTGCCTGTGGCTGTGGGCAACACTCAAAGCCCCTGTTCTTACTATGAAGGAGATGAGATGGGCTGAAGATTTCAAGATGTGCCTTTCATTGCTTCTCAGACCCTAACTCACACCCATCACTCTTTGCCAACTTCCGTTGACAAAGGCCCAGGTCTCCAATGCCACACTTCAGAGATGTGATCCATGCACTCAGAGCTGAGTGAGCGCTGAAGGAGCAAGTGCTGTAGACCCCACTCATCAGAGACCCTCTGACAAGTCTTTTGCCTCTTGTCCTTGTTTGTCATACACAACACCTTTGCCTGGTGGCCAATATGCCTCCAAACTTAGACATCAGAAAATTGTTCAGGATCTTGCAGGATCTTGGACTAGACATGAAGAGCCTCTTTCTACGGATACAAAGACTGCTCTGCCCCAAATAACGGTAGATATCCAGTTCCCCCCTCTGCTGGATATCTAGGGGAGTCCTGGAGAGCAGGTGAGGTAAATGCTGGAGGGCACAAGGCTCTCGGGCTTTCCAGTGATGGTGCAGCCCCAGCGATCCATGTAACGATAAAGCACCTGAGTCCCAGGCTTCTGACTCCATTTGGGAGGCCGTAGGGGACACACTCTGAACCCTCACACTTGCTATTCTTCAGCCCTTTCAGTTTAATTTCTCTGTGTGCAAACCTACATGCATGTGCTGCCAAGGCTACTACCCTTCCCTCTCAACAATTGCAATAAAAAATCTTTGGAAAGACAGGGAGATCATTTAAAATAAGTGTTTACAAAGTATGATCCATGTCTCTGTTTTGAGGGATCAGGATCCTGGACTAACTTCTTTAAGTTGTAGGAGATTCCTCCAGGATCCAGTTTTACCACTTTGATACTGTTAACATAGCCCATTCTTCTGTGTGTGTGTGTGTGTGTGTGTGTGTGTGTGTGTGTGTTGTGTTGAGTCACTGTGATTTACAAAGTTATTCATGAATGAGTTTCAACCATACAAAGTTCCAACACTGATCCCTTCACCCACACTTGCTTCCCTCCACCAACATC
Source organism: Sorex fumeus (assembly GCF_029834395.1). Taxonomy (NCBI): domain Eukaryota; kingdom Metazoa; phylum Chordata; class Mammalia; order Eulipotyphla; family Soricidae; genus Sorex; species Sorex fumeus. The sequence continues at coordinate 74,656,764 of NW_026606120.1, read as the reverse complement.
CCGTTTTCCTCCCCCTCCCTGGACTGCCTCTGTAGCAGGCACTACTTTTTCTCCTTTAGACACTGTTACTGACAGTCTCATGTACAGCACTTCACCCTCTTCCAGCACCCCCACCTCCTCCAGAGTGACACTTTACCACTGTCCTACTGGTCACAGTGTTCCCCTCCCAGTCCTATCTGTACCCCAGTGGCACACTTCCGACGGATCATCCACTCAACAGCTAACTGCAGGACTTTCCTTACCTGTTGAGTAGTATTAACACCCATTTTTGGAAGATGAGTCATTCTGTGTACTCTGTGTACTCTCCTGCCACACCCCCTCCTCCCTCAGCTCCAACCCTGGCCCACACCCCACACCCCCTGCTCTCCCTCGCCCTCAATCCTAAACCTTTGCCTTGAACTGTTCTTCCCCCACCACTCCGGAGAAGCCCAACCAGTCACTCTTCACCCAAGCCATGCCAGTTCCTGTCCCCAATCCACCTTCACTTTTCTCCCTCACAGACTAACTCCCTGATCTGCTTCTTCAGGTGACCTGGAAAGTCTATCTGTCCTCCCCTGAATGCTGCTCCGGAATGTGACCACCTCTAGGCTACTCTGGGGCTCCTTTTCCCATTATTGGGAACCACTCCTCTGTGCCCCCACTTTCCCCCTGCACACTGAGTTAAAGCTACAGGTTGGTCCGCTTCTCCTGCAAGGCTGAGTCTCCTGGGAATCCTGAAGACCCAAGCCTGCCTCAGCCTCAGTACCTGCCACAGCGTGGAACCTGGTTCTTTGAGTCCCGGGGGGTTGTGAGTATAGAACATGGGCCCCACTGCCACTTGGAGATAAGAAACAGCAGTTTCTGGATGCAGGTATAGCCCCAGACAAGACTGTCAGCACCGCTGACACCAATGAAAGGGAGATGACTGCTTCCCCTTCCAAAGGGCAATGCCCTGAGTTCCTCATTTGTTTCACTCTGGTGATGTTTGAGTGTCTTTTCTGCCTCCTTCCCTTGTCTAAATCTCTTTGAAAAAGAAAATTAACGAGTTTCAACTGAGAGCAAGCCAACAGTCCGAGCGGCATGACTTACTACAAGTCCTTAGAGAACCTCAGAGCCCACACTGGGCTCACTGCACAAAAGCTAGCACTGAACTGCAATGTGAGCAAATGTCTCCTTGCCAGTTTTGCCTGCACCAGAATCTCCTGAAAGTTCCCAGGCACAGGTGGCTATGTCCGAGCTCCAGTCTCTGACTCAGGGCCCAAGACTTTGTATTGGTCATACATTTCTTGGGAAGGCAGACGCTGCCCCACTGGAGACCACACCTCCAGAATCTTTGGTTCTCCAGACTCTCCAAGAAGTTTCTGGTCCTGTGAATGCCCCCCCTCCCGCCCACCCACACACCAGCCCAGCCAATGAGCTACCAAGCACGTGACATTTCTCCACCTTCAAGGCCTTAAGACACACTTTGAAAATGCAGACACTGAGCAAGTCAGGTCTGGGGTCCCTTCCAACATTAGCTCATGCTAATGTCCTAATACAGTGATTAAGGCAATCCAGATTGTACCAACGTGATGACTCTGACTGAAATTATTGATGTCTTTACTGAAATTATTTATTGATTAATTTTTCATTAGGGACTATACCCAACAGTGTTCAGGGCTTACTCCTCGCTCTGCACTCAAGAAGCCACTCCTGGCAGGACTCAGGGGTACTGGAGATAGAACCTGGGTCAGCCACATGCAAGGCAAGTGCGTGCCCTCTGGACTGTCTCTTCAGCCCCAATTTGCTTTGTATTTGAAGAAGATTTGAACTAGGTTACTGGAGAGACAAAACAAAATCTTTCAGCTGACTCAAAGCTTATTCCTGGTCTGAGCACTCAAACCACCCATGTTTTCAAATGTCATTAGACTCTGAACAAAATAGAAACAAATGTATGTTTTAACCCTCACCCAGATGAAACTTCCAACAGAAATGGCCCAACCAAACACACTGGCACATCCAGACTTCCCTGAACTATATCAGACAATGCGTGGTGGAGATGCTGGAAGGGTGGGTCTGTTTACACATGTTGATTCAGAAACACCCTTTGTCCCATGGTGAATGGTGTTTGGTTGCATAGTTACAGCATTCGACCTACATTGACATCAAACTTGAGAATACTGATAACCATGCATTATTGAGACCCACTTCTCCCAGAGGCCCAATTTCTCCCTTCCTCTCCCCCACTCCGTCCATTGACTCTCTAGAGATTGTGGGTGTGGGGGAGTGAGAGCAGGAGCCTATGGAACCCATTTACTTTCTGAGACCTGCAGGTGAATGTTCAGTTCATCTTCAGGGAGGACAAGACCAGCTGTCCCCTTTACAAGGCCTGCAACTACAGAACCTCTTGTTGAAAAATGATTACACACTTCAGTGCAGTGACAGCAGAACAAGCCTTGTTCCTACCAAAGTCTGAAGTCTACCAGAGGGAAGGACTCTGACACACAGATGGAACTCCATATGTCAGGGTCAGGAATAGGGCTCAAGTGGTAAAGCACATCCCTTGCATGTGAGAGACCTTGGTTCAAGCCCCAATAACACACATCCCTTCAAGTACAAGCAGCTTTGACTTAGAGGCCCGAAAGCACTGCTAGCAGTATAAATAACAACAAATGTATATGTGTGTGTGTGTGTGTGTGTGTGTGTGTGTGTGTATGCCAGGAATACAAGTCAATCATAGAATGATGTTGATTTCTGTAGTATCTCTCTCTCTTTCTCTCTCTCTCTCTCTCTCTCTCTCTCTCTCACACACACACACACACACACATACACACACCCCAAAACACACACTAGAAAAGATTAGCAATAGTGAGAATGAAGGCATCATTCATTACAGAGTTCAATAAAAAGTCTTCTTCCTCTTCCTCTTCTTTCTCTTCTTGTTCTCTTCCTCCTCCTTCTCTTTTTCCTTCTCCTCTTCCTTCTTCTCCTCTTCCCCCTCCTTTTTCTCCTTCTCCTTCTTTTTCTAAAATATCTCAACCTTATGATAAATAATAACCAGATGATTCCAACCAGGGCTATCCTGAGCCCACCTTGGGTCTGAATCTGATAAGCCATGAATTGATCTCTGATAAGAAAATGGAGAGTGTAAATCCAATGAGAGGAGAGGGTGTGGGATCTGCAGTGACAGGCTTTCCCAGTCCAGGGCAGCCTGTCTCCACTGCGCTGACTCACCCAGGGTCACCTCCCTGGGGTCACTCCCACAGGGAGTCCTTGAGCTCCAGAGCCGCCCTGTCCTTTAATGAAGCCACTCCACTTGTACCTTACGAGTGCTTCATTTTGGCTTGTCCAAACGAACACAAGAAGCACTCAAAATAGTTTACTAGTTAAAAATATTAAATAGCTCATTAATATTTTTACTGAGTATATGTATTTGAAGTCAGTTTAAATAAAATAGTTTATTAAACTTGATTCTATCTATTTCATTTTTACATTTATATAGGGGCAGGGGGTGTTGAGGCCATACCTGGTGGCATTCAAGGCCTACTCCCAGCTCTGTGCTCATGGAAATTGAGCTTGGGGTCAGCCCAGGTGAGGCAAGTGCCTTCACCCCTGTATTATCTCTTTTAACATCATTTAACATAGAAAGTTGAGTGGCACTGCTTTGGGGCATCTCCATTCTCTCCCGCATCCATTCTCTTCACCCAAAACACAGTGTTGGTGGAAGGGAGTGTATGGCCAGGCCTGGACATCATCTGGGCAGGAACCAACCTGACAACTGGGTCCATTCACCACCTCGAGGATGCTTCTCTGGCCCCTTCCATCACACACACACACGCACACACGCACACACACACACACACACACACACACACACACATACACACACACACGGCCAGGCCTGGACATCATCTGGGCAGGAACCAACCTGACAACTGGGTCCATTCACCACCTCGAGGATGCTTCTCTGGCCCCTTCCATCACACACACACACACACACACACACACACACACACACACACACACACCAGGAGCTTGTCCATACATCTTTCTATGCCCGCTGTCCCACACAGAGTCCAGTAGCTAAATTATCCTCAGGGAACTGCTGTCTCCAGGCTCTATGGAGAAAACTTACAGCTTCTCCTTCTCCCAATCCCAAGGTCAAGTCTACATTTCACAGACACTGCTTGCTCTTTCATTTTCTTTTCTTTCTTTTCTTTTGTTTCTTTCTTTGTGCTTTGGCGGGTGGGCTCACTCTGGATTGCTGGTGTGATGCTACTAGCTCAGCCCCCTCTGGTCCTTGCCAAATGAGCATGTGAATCACTTTTTTCTGTCATCAGCTCCATGGCTACAGTCACTGCACTTTTCTCCAGTTACTGCTCCGATCACTGCTCTAGCTGCCAGAATACTGCCTGCGTGTGAGGGGCTGTGCTCCGTGCTTTGCCTCTGTCTTCACAGCGAATCGTCCTCCAAGGAGAGGCTGCTGTTTTATGCCCCGCTTTGAGGAGAGTGAGGCTCACAGAGGTTCAGACTTTTACTACAATGACACAGCAAGTGGTTCAGGGAGGATTCAGATTCAGATCCGCAGTGTTGAGTTGCCCTGGATTTGATGTGGACAACATAAGTAGGGTGTCCAGTGTAGCAACAGAGGCAAAAGAGACATCAGAGGATTTGGGGTGATGCCCTTTATCTGCACAGCAAGACAAGTAAGTTCTTGCACTAATTGTTCTCAGTTTTTGAAATGTATTTATTTATTAATAAATGGAAGCTTAGAGATCCCTGAATGCAGAGCCAGGAATAAGCCCTGAGCACTTCTGAATGTGACTCACAACCCCAAACAAACAAATAATAAAATAAAAATAAACACATCAGAGCACTGCCCGTATAGATTATTAAACACATATAGGTGTGTATACATACACATTGTGCCTCAATTATTATAACTTTGTCATAATAGCACAATAGAATATAGTCTTCTAAAGATAAAACAGAAAAATTGTTCTTAATTAGCAATGAATTTTACATAAAAAGGCATGAACTTGGAAATAATCTTCAAAGGAAACAGCAATTATTTTTAATCAGGCTTATATGTGAGGTCATTTTTTTCAACTTTGTTTTTCTTTCCTCTTCAAAATAAAATTTCATTCCAAAAGGAAGATTCTGAGGCAGCAGCTTTCCTTGGAGGTTTATCTCCTGTGAATATAAATTTCTTCACTACTATTTTAAAGCACCAAAGCTTTGAAATAACAGACAACCTACTTGCTAAGTTTATTTTGATCAAAATATAGAAGAGGCATAGTCCACACACAGATCCTTGTAGTTCTACCAAAAGAGATTTCATTCAAATCTCTATCTTTAAAAAATGCTAAAGTTCCTTGAATACAAAAGGGAAAATCTCATGATGATTCTGACAAAGCAGATTAAGAATTATAGTGTTAGCATGAGCAAGTGACTGCTCGAAAGGATGGGTTTCCATTTTTGCTCTTCAATAATTGATGGTTGCTTCGAGGGTTAATTTCTCTAGATGGTTGTTCTATTTTGACCTTGGAAAGGCACTCTGTCAATGAGATATCAAGAGGAAGGAAAGAATCTGAGTTACAGATTAAGAAGCTAAATTCTGACTGAATGTCATACTTATTATGGTCAATAAACATAACTGATAACTAAATCTACTATCGTAAATGCTATGCTTTTTAAAAGCCCCAAGATAAACCTTTAATAAAGTCTCAAATGACTTAGAAGTAAATGAGTCCTGCAGTTGGAAACAAAAAGAATTATTGCCACAGATCAAATGGCCTGAAAACATTATGTGTCAACATTAGAGTCAGTTCCCCAGAGCCAATATATTGCTCCTTAATTACTCCAGGCTCCCAAGAACCATGGTCCTTCTGACAGCTCATTTCACCAAGATGTATTTATTTTGAAAAAGTATGTGTAGCTGCCAGCCTGTCCACTCAATCCACATAAGTCTTGATCATAAAATCCTGTTCTACATTACCCTTGACAGCAACTTTAAGTATACCGAAACATGTGTGTCAAACACATTGAGAAATTGTTCTGAGCTTTTCCTACCTTTCTTTGCTTAAAATAGTGGCAAACACCAAACAATGTGGCCTTTATGGAAACTTGGCCATCAAAATATAATACATGTGCTGTGAGAATCCACTAGTAGTAACTCATCCTTGAAATATATGTATTAATAAACCAAGACCCCCATGAACACAGAGTGTCTCTGGCATAAAGTTCAGCCTCAAGTTATAAGGAAAAAGAACCCAGCATCAGATCCACACAAAGATCACATCCACAACCACCGTTAAGACTTAGGAATCCAGTGTGATAGCAGAGCTTCTGTGCAATCATTTTGTTTTGGGTTAAGGTAGGGAGTTCCCAAGCGGGGCTTGGTGGTCCTGGAAGTCAACTCAACTATAGTTATTTAACCAGAACTGATATTCAGTGCAGTGTCACTCTGGTCCAGCAGGATCGGGATCCCCCAGGGCCACACCCAGCATTTCTCAGGAAACACCAAGGTTAGACCTAGAAGTGCTGAGGGAGGGTAAGGCAAGCAGGAACCAGGGAACAAACTTAGAGTCTTGCACATTCAGGGCATACCCTTCACCTCTGAGCTAGTTCCCTGGCCCTCCTGTCTTCATTTCTCAAAATCCATTAAATGAAAGCTCCTCCCAGTGGAACCATATCCCCTGACCCTCAGAAGGCCCATGGGATTCTGTCAGGCTTAGATACCTTCCTGGATGCTCACAAGTACATTCTATAGTTCACAGAGAGCCCGGGCACCAGAGATCACATAAATCTATAATCTATAACTTAAATGGGATAAGTTAAATCTATAACTTATTCCATTCTTTATCTGACATTTGTTCTCACATCTCAATCTTCCTCATCTATCCTATCCACCAGCTTTAAAATTAACAGTCATGTCACAATTTCCATTGCTAAACCTTGTCAAAGCTAAGTCTGACCATCCAGTAAGCCCCATGAAGCACATGGAGGAGATGACTTGACTACACTTGATCACTGACATCCCGTTACTCATCGATTTGCTTGAGTGGGTGCCAGTAACATTCCATTCATTCCTGTCGTGTGCTAGTGTAGCCCAATGGCGTCTGCTAATTCTAGGAATACGAAGAGCCTCAAACCAATCGTTCAGGGTCTTGAAGAAGAAGTCTGACCATCTCGTAGGTGGGCAGCCATGCGGTCTTTTGACATCCTGTGGAATCCAGTTGGTAACGGCTCTAGTCGAGCCATTGTTTCCAAATCCCATTACGTGTCCAGCCCATCTGATTTTCAATGCCTTGGCAAACAAGACAGCGTCCCTGATTCTTGACCATCGACGGAGGTCGGAACTCTGGATTTTTTCAATGCTCTTGAAGGTGTTCCAAGCTGCTCTCTTCCTCCTGCGCAACTCAGGTGCCAGGTCATTTGTCATGTTGACTTCTCGACCTAGGTACACATAACCGTTACATTCAGAGATGGTCGTTCTGTTGAGAGCAAATGGAATGTCAGGAATGAGACTGTTTCTCATAAACATTGTCTTGACTACATTATGTACATTATGTACTATACTATGTACTACATAATGTAATGTAATGTGACTTGACTACATTACCTGCTATTTTTCTAATAACCTGATGTCAAAACTTCATTTCATGTTTCACGGACTGCCTACATCAGAAAATGTTCATCTTTATGGGCAGTATTCCTCAAACTGACTTGAAAATCTTTCTTCTAAAATTAGACATCTGTTACTGTATTCTCTCTCAATCTCTCTCTTGTGCTCTCTCTGCCTCTCTCCTCTCCTCTCCCCTCTTTCATCCCTTTCACCTCTTCTATCTCTTAAAGTTCTACCCTGTAACCTATGACAAACGTTGGATATCAGTACCTAGAGCTTCTCTTTTAATCAATATTCTGTTTTGTAATTACTTTGGTTTTAGTTTTGTTTGGGGACTTCTGCATGTAATGTGATTTCAGGAATAAAATCTGGGGCTCCTGCGTGTAATGTACATCTTTTAAATGTATGTATGCACAGTAAAAAGTAATGACACACACTCAGTGAAGCAGAAATGTGAACACATCTGCCATTTGTGTTCCCAGAGTTAATAATACATCTCTCCATTTAATTAACATACACTAACCCTTGTTCACTAGGAGCCAACGAAGGACAATGTAGAAAGATCACGTCTTTACCCCCAGGTGGAAACTAGAATTATATTATATTAACCTTTAAATCAATAATCTAATGAGGGAAAAATGTTTTATTATAGATTATAGATGTTTGCAAGATAGCTTTCCTGGGCCAGGAACACTTCATGAAAATCAGTTTAGAGAATATGCATTATACTGATAATTTTAACTTTTGATATTTGTATTGTTGCTATACATAAATCAGGAATCTATGCACACTTTGAAACTCTTACTCAGGAAAATGAGGTTGGCCAATATGATTCTCAAGGTCTCTCTTAAATTATAAGAGATTCTTTGTATTTAAAAATGATCACCTTGGACTTAAGAGATAGTACAGCAGGTAAGGTTGGCCTGGCATGTGGCTAATCTAGGTTCAATCCCTAGCATCACATATGGTCCCCTAAGTACCACCAAGAGTGATCCCTTATCTCAGACCCACAAGTAATCCCTGAGCATACCTGGGTATGGCCCCCCAAAAAACATAGAATTAATTTATTAACATAAATTCCTTGAAAAATAAAAATACATGCTAATCGTCATGTTTACATGTTTTCAAAAGTACTGCATTAGATTGCTCTGATTAACATAAAAGTACGTCATAAAATGGAATCACGGATCATTTCTTCCTTTAAAATATAGTCCATAAAGGTTCAATGCTCATTGCTTATGATTATTTGATTAACTAACTAGGTAATTATTATTTGATTAACTAACTAGACCAACCCAGCACCAAAGATGCTCAATTTTGAGATCACTGAAATTCATGACAGAACAACAAAGAGAAAGCATGGCCTTTGTGAGACAGCAGGTCTAGCTCTGGAATCTTAAAAAACCAGAAGGCTGAAATTTTGCTGAAATTTACATCCATAGGATAATGTGAAAATCAAATAAATCAGAGGAAAATTATCCTACTGCCCTATAACACACCACCAGGCAGTTCTCAATGCTCACCTTCACACAAACCTCCACTTAGGTCTGACACAGGCACTCTCAACAAGGCCAGACCTCAAGTAGATCCATCTGCCCCAGCCCTCCCCAACCCCTATACCACGTATAGAGCATTTAAATTACCCCAACCATCCAAGGCAGACCCCTGAGAGTTCATCTTATCTCGTTCTATTCCTCAGACCCCCACACCCACTAATTCAACAAAGGAATCAGGATCAGAGAATATGCACATTCTGTGTTTCTGTGAGAGGCGAGCAAATGAGGGGTGAATAGGGCAGATAAGAGCCCCAAAGTCCCCAGGAAAATCCCAGTTCTTGCACTACAAAGGAGGAAATTGAAGAGTCTGTGAAAAACTTCCCAGAAGAAATGACCCTAACAAGAGAAAGGAACAGCATATGCAAAGACATGGGGTGCAGAAGTACAGTGATACATGTTACTGGCAGTCTGAAGCATGGAGAGGTTACGAGGAAATACTGGAGAGGTAGGTGAAGGCTGGATCTCAGAGGGCTGTGTATCAAACGTGACCTTCTTGGTGCAGGAGCTTCGCAGATAGGTGATATCATTGATCATTGACCGAAAGGCTCTTAAAGAGCGGACCTCCAGATGAATGCAATTTTTCTATGTTTGTCCTTCTCTTTCTGACTCATTTCACTTAGCATGATACTTTCCACGTAGTACCACTTGTATGTAAATTTCATGACTTCATCTTTTCTAATAGCTGCATAGTACTCCATAGTGTAAATGTACCAAAGTTTCTTTAACCAGTCATCTTTTCTCGGGCACTCGGGTTCTTTCCAGATTTTGGCTATTGTGAATAGTGCAACAATGAACATAGTAGTGCTGATGTCATTTCGACTGTACTTTTTTGCCGACAGACATAGAAAGATTGCATTCATCTGGGGAATATAAAGTAACAAAATTGGAGACTAACATCCAAGAATAGTCAAGATAAGTACCAGGAGGTTCACTCCATGTCTTGGAGACCAGCCACACATGCTGTGGAGAAGGCAGCTCAAATGGAGAGGGGAGCACGAAAAGTATAGCACAGCGGTAGGGCATTTGCCTTACAAGCGGCCAACATGGCCGACCTGAGTTTGATTCCTCCGCCCCTCTCGGAGAGCCCGGCAAGCTACCGAGAGTATTCGATATGCCAAACACAGTAACAAGAAAGTCTCCAATGGAGACGTTACTGGGCCCGCTCGAGCAAATCGGCGATCAACGGGAGGGCCATACTTTTGGTATAAGAGGCAAAAAAAGGTATAGTAGAAATGACAAAGGGTGTTGGGAGGATCCTCCCAGGATGAGAGATGCATGCTGAAAGTAGACTATAGACAGAATATGATTGCCACTCAATGCCTCTTTTGCAAACCACAGCACCCAAAAGGAGAGAACAAAAGGGAATGCCCTGCCACAGGGGCAGGGTGGGATGGGGATGCTGGGAGCATTGGAGGTGGGGAATGGGCACTGGTGGAGGGATGGGTATTTGATCATTGTATAACTGAAACCCAAGCACAAAAATTTGTAAGTCTACAACTGTACCTCATGGTGTTTCACTAATAAAAATTTAAATAAATAAATAAAGAAACAACTTTGAAAAAAAAGAGCGGACCTACATGTTCTTAAGCATGTATGAACTGATGATGATTCGAACAGGAACTAAATTGCTCTTTTCATCTTGTCAACAACTTCTTAACTATGATTCCCAGGAAGACTGGCAAGCTACCCATGATGTATTCCATATGCCAAACACAGAAACAACAAGTCTCACAATGGAGGCGTTACTGGGCCCACTCGAGCAAATCGATGAACAACGGGAGGAGAGTGCTACAGTGCTACAGTGCTGATTCTCAGGAGAGAATTGAATTCATTTGGGAAATAAATTATCTCTTAAGTTTTGGGAAGAATTTGGCTGGGCAGACTATCCCAGGGAGATAGGAAATCACTCACTTGTCTTTGGTATAACCCCAAACTTTGGTGCAATAACTCAGATACAGACCACAGGAGGGAGAATTTTATTCAGGCAACCAAAGTCTTTCCAGTCAAAGACTGGATTTTAAAAAAATGTGAGGTCAGAGGAATAACACAGCAGGTAATACTTGCCTTGCACTTGGCTGACCTGGGTTTGACCCCCAGATCTCATTAAGTTACCCCATGCCAGCCAGGAGTGATCCCTGAGTGAAGTGCCAGGGATAAGCCCTAAGCACAGCTAAGTGTGTCCCCAAAAAAGGAGAGAAAGAAGGAAAAACTCAAATGTGAAGATACCTGGTTTTAGTGATCTCTTCCAGGATTGAAAGAAGATATTCATCAGCAGCTTGATGGCACCTTCAGACTTCCAGATACCCCAAAATTGCTGCTGTGCCTTTGGCCAGACCCCAAAAACTTGGGGCAAAGTTCACCAAGAAAATAAACTGCCAAAAGTTAGGTATGTGGGAGTTATACCCACAAACCACCTCCAGCTCAGCTATATAATTGGAGGTATGGTCTCCTCTGGATCCTGATCGAACTGCTTAACGGCCATGATCCCAGAGACTCAGAAATAAATCTCGAAACCCAACAGCTTTTGGCAGAAATGCGTTCGGTCCCTGCAGTATGTTACTGGCAACAGGTCACCCCAGGTAGAAATAGGTTCCCCCTAGCGGCCCAGTGACCAGCATCCTCCAGAGTTTGGACAGTTAGGTTTGGGCCCACAGAGATGAGACGCCCGGGACCCCTCATGGGATCGGGGTGGAGCTGGACCTTTCCTCCCCATCACAATGAGACCCTAAGTCACCGCCCACAAACGACCTCTCTGGCTACTGATCAAGCTGTTTAACAGCCATGATCCCAGAGACTCAGAAACAAATTTTGAAACCCAGGGGCTTTTGGCAGAAATGCGTCTGGACCCCACAGTAGGTTACTGTCACTGGGCCACCCCAGGGGAAAAAGGATGCTGTCCCTCCACCTGCTCCCCCTAGGCGGCTTGGTGGCCACCATCTTCCAGAGGCCACTGGACAGTCGGTTTGGGGCCTCAGTGATGAGACACGTGGGGCCTCATGGGATGGGGGTGAAGCCAGCTCTTTCCTCCCCGTCCCAACAAGACCCCGAGTCGCCACCCATGAACAGCCTCTCCGGCTCCTGATCAAGCTGTTTAATGGCCATGATCCCAGAGACTCAGGAACAAATCTCGGAACCCAGCAGGTTTTGGCAGAAATCCCTCCAGATTTAATTGATTCAATAAATAAAGGTAAAAAGGTAAAGGCCCTCCCGTTCATCGATTTGCTCGAGCGGGCCCAGTAACGTCTCCATTGGAGACTTGTTGTTACTGTGTCTGGCATATCGAATACGTCATGGGGAGCTTGCCAGGCTCTGCCGTGTGGGCGAGATACTCTCAATAGCTTGCCGGGCTCTCCGAGAGGGGCAGAGGAATCGAACTCGGGTCAGCCATGTTGACTGCGTGCAAGGCAAATGCCCTACCACTGTGCTATCGCTCCAGCCCACCTAGAAGGAAAGAGTCATCAGAAACAGAAGTGATCAATTCTCTTGTAAAATTCCTGTTTCTCTTACTATTTACTCTCTGAGAATTCTTTCCTTTCATAATAGATCTTCAATAGGGTTGGAATTAGATAATAGATTCACTATTCCTATGGCAAGCTGATAGCAAGCGCCTACTGTGTCTGAGTCACTTTGACATGAAATCTGCCAATTCATTGAAACTCAAAAGGACGGAATTACCAAATAAGTACTCCTCAAAACCTGAAGATGCAAGGTTAACTTGAAAAATGCTGTCTTATTATCTTACTTCATCCACATCTTAAAATGTTTCATCATAGAAATGTTTGGGCAAATACAACACTCATTGGCTAATACACCCAGTTTCCCAGTTTCAACAAGTAACTCAAGATCAAATGTCACCAATCTTCCTACCCCTTTACTTCCTCCCACATCATTTAGGAAAAAATCAAAGACAGCAAATCACTTAAAACTATCTAAGCATATTTTTTAAAGCACAGATACTGTTTTTTTTTCCTAACTTAACTTTATTCTGATCTAGAACTACAGTGCTATAAATGCCCAGTTTTTCTATATGCTTTCCTTCTCAACTACTACAAACAACATCTTCTAACCAAGATAACTGAAGAAGATACCCCAGTCCTACAAGAATGGATTGCAGATTCTGTACCTATCACTTAGGGACTGTCTTCATTTATCTATCACAGCAAAAAAAAAGGTTGAAAGTCCTCTGACAACTAGTGTACTTGTGATCGCTCTTCAAATAACTGGCATATTTAGTATTAATCATTAATCCCGTAGGTAGGTCAAAATGCACCTTTTACTAGATACAAGGAAGTTGGGATCTAATCAACATTTACTCAGAGATACAGTCATCCAATGATCTGGAATATCAGGTGCTCTACACTTATGACTTATGTATGAATAAGAGTCAGTAGGATTTATGTAAAGGAATAAAGTCCAACCAAGGAAAAAAATAATTTCTTTTCTACTAAGTCATGTTTTCATAATTGCATGTTTTCCTGTCATAACATAATATACATTAATCAATCAAAGCATAAAATTCAGTAATTTTATGAGCACCTCTTAAATAAATATGCAGAGGTCATCACAGCAAGAATATTTCTACTCTGATAAGCAAATAGACTGGATGCCTTCAACCCCTATTAATAGACCCATAGTAGCAAATTTTAGTTTAAATTTGAAACTCAAATTTAATCATTTTCAACTAATCTACAAATTCTAAACAATTGTGACTACAAATTCTAGCCCCAAACTAATGCAAAAACACAATGACAAAATTATTTTTCAAAGAAATTAAACTGTAGGGCTGGAGAGATAGCACAGCGGGTAGGGTGTTTGCCTTGCATGCAACCGACCCAGGTTGGATTCCCAGCATCCCATATGGCCCCTTGAGCACCGCCAGGAGTAATTCCTGAGTGCATGAGCCAGGAGTAACCCCCATGCAATGCAGGATGTGACCCAAAAAACCCCTCCCCCAGAAAAAAAGAAATTAAACTTTATTTTATTATCAGTAATGAGATTATTAACTCTGACTTAAATGTAAAATAATCCACACTCCACAGTTTAGAAGCCAGCCTCACATGCTGGGGGAAAAAGTAGCTCAGATAGAGAAGGGATCACCAAGTAAAGGGTACTGGGAAGACCCACTCAGGATAGAAGATGTGGGCTGAAAGTAGACTATAGACCAAACATGATGGTCACTTAATACCTCTATTGCAAGCTGCAACACCCCAAAAGAGAGAGAGAAAAAGGGAATGCCCTGCCACAGAGGCGGGGTGGGGTGGAGGGGACGGGGTGGGGGTGGTGGGAGGGATGCTGGGACGATTGGTGGTGGAAAATGGGCACTGGTGGAGGGATGTGTACTCGATCATTGTATGACTGAAACGCAAGCACTGAAATTTGTAAGCCTGGAACTGTACCTCATGGTTATTCAGTAATAAAAAATAAGTAAATAAATAAAAAGACCAATAAATAAATAAATGTAAAAGGATCCCGTCATAAGGAAGGATGGTGCTAAATACTAAAAGTCATAGTTATAGTTATAGTTAAAGCAATTGATTTAAATAACTCTTTTACACATGACCCTATGAGTTAGTGTTTGAAATGCCAAGCAGAAACCAACTGACTGCAAAATCTACCTAAATACTTTTTTTACAAAGGCCATACCCAGAAGTGCAGGGAGGCAAGGGTGGGGGCCGCTCAGAGATGCACAGCTCTAACCGCTTAGTGCTCAGGGTAATGTGGTACCAGGGATCAAACTTAGGGATCAAAGTTGTACATGCCAGGGCCCACCACTTTGAGTCACACTTCCAGCCCAAAACACATGTAGTTTAAACAGAACAACTTCTTTTAAGCAATTTCCTTGCCCTCATTAAACAAAAACAAAAATGCATTAATGTGTGATCATATGCGTAGAACAGAGTTTATGTGTCTGCAAAAAGTCCTTTACTGAAACTTTTAGCTGTTATACCTATCTATAAGAAATTACAGCATTACAGTTAATAGCAAGATCCACTTAGTGTGTTTACTTACTGCTAGTGAGTATTCAGTGAGGATATCTGATCCATATACGAATAGATAAATATGTGTCCACATACATACCCTCACGTGCATGGAATAGGTTTACCTCACATCATATTTACTCTACTAATAGAATGAAAGCAACATCTAATACATAGAATGCTATTAAAGCTTATTACTTACCTTATTTTAAAAGAAGTAGTTGATTTTTTTAAATGCTCAGAATTTAAAAAGAGGGAAAAAGCCATTAGTGTTGGAGAGGGGTGGCTTGGGGTTGGGGGGGAGGGGAAATTGGCGACTCAAACCAGTAGATTCTATTTCTTCAGTAAGAACTTGTGGGTTTCAGATATGCCCTTTGGAGGTTATTTGTTTGGTTTCTCTTTTTTCCTTTTACATACTTGATTCTCTGCTTTAATAATATTCAAACCTCATTCAATGAAAGAATAGGATGAGAATGGATGAGGTTTATTTCCAATCCTTTATAAGGAGAAAATTCGCATGTTGTGGGAGTGTGAATTTGAGGGTCAGGAGACTTTAGCCAAAGGTTGACAAATGAATAAATTCTGTTAAATGCAATTCAGAAATTATGTTCTGATGTTTATCAGACCCAGACTGGTGAGCTCAACCTGCTGGAGGCTGCCACACCTCCTATGGCATCCAGCCCCATCTGGGAGGTGGTGTGCAGCCCCCAGCATCTGCTCACAGGTCCTTCCTGACCTTTGCCCCTGGGCTGCACCTATAGTGAACTAAACTAATTTGTGAGATTAGTGAAATTCACTGGGGATTCTAGGAGGCAGAAGTTCAGCAAGGACAGAGCAGAGGCAAACTTAACAGAGGAGTGGAACTGATCCTACACAGATCAGGTGCAAAGCAATGTCTATTTGCTTCAAGTTTCTATAGGAAAAAACCCAAAGCTGGGAGTGATTGCAAATTTTAAACTTTCATTTTTTCCTAGAACATTAGAATTAGGAAAACATTTCAAAATCATCTACCTATCACTCACCTAAACTCAATTTACTTTCCCAATTTTCAACTCCAAATGTGTGTTTTATTACCATTTTAAATACTTGAGGCTTTGTGTTTATTACAAACTAATGATCTCTAGGGTAGAAAGCAAAAGTACAGTGAGTAAGGAGCTTCTTGCAAGTGATCAGGCCAGGCTCAATTCCCACCACCTCATATGATCCCCCAACTTTTAGCAGGAATGATCCATGGGTTCAGAGCAAGGAGTAAGCCCTGAAAACCCTGGGGTGTGGCCCAAAAATAAATAAAATATGACTTCTCAAGAATAATCTTAAAAATCATTTTTAATTTAAAACAGAAATGCTGAAGTTATTTATCAATGATATGAACCCTTGTTGTTACATAAATCAAACTAAATGAGATGTCACCTCACATCTGTTAGAATGGTTATCATCAAAAATGACAGGAGTTATAAATGCTATCAGGAAGGGGGAGGGGAACGCTTGCAATACTTATGGGTATGAGAATCACTCTAGGCACTAGAGTAGGAAATATAAAAATATCTTTAAAAATAAATTTAACTACTGTACCAGGAATGTAGCCCAGCATTAGAGTACTTACCCTGCCTATGTGAGACCTAGGGTTTGATCCTCAGCACTGGAAAACCAACAGCCCCCCAAAACCAACCAGATATAATTCCAAGTATATGTATATACCTTGTATAAATAAATATTGTGTATGGGTGTCATATTCAATTCCACCTCTGCATATGTACCCAAAGGGAATGAAATCACTATCTTGCAAAGAGACTGGCATGCCCGTGCTCATTACAATATTGTTCATAATCTTAGCCCAGATTATGGAAACAACCTCAGCATTCCTGAAAGGATAAGGAATATTCAGTCACATTCAGGAGCACATAAAAAAATTAATTAAAAAAAAACATTCACCCTCACTTCCCACTGCCTCACTTACCAATGGGGAAATGCAAATTAAAACCACCATGAGATTTTCTCTCATCCCTGTGAGAATGGCCTCTCTCAAAAAGACTGGAAACAACCAGTGTGAGTGAAGTTGTGGAGGATAAGCAGAGCTTGTCACTGAGGGTGGAAATGTGGGAAACAGTATGGAGAGTCCCTTCAAACATGAAAATAGGGACCAGAGAGATAATACTGCAGGTTAGCAGGTTAGGTGCTTGCCCTGCTTATGGCTGATCCAATTTTGATGTGTGGCACCACATCTGGTTCCCTTAGCACTGTCAGGACTGATTTGTGAGCACAGAACCAGGGGCAAAACTTAAGACCACCTAGTGTGCACCTCTATCCCCCCCATAAAAAGAAAATAGAATTTCCATGTGATCCAGAAATAGCATTTATAGGCATTTATCTAAGGGAGAATAAAAATTAATTCAATGGAACTGAAAGTTGATCCACAAAACTGAGTTTACAGGAGTTGAACAGGAGAGATTTTTGGGCCCTTGGTGAAGGGAAATAAGTACTTTGGTGGTGAATGATATGTTGAAATGATGTCTCCATGAAACTATTTTGAATGGTACTGTAAGCCATTCATAAATATTCATAAATAGCCATCAATAAATATTTTTAAGAGTTGTACTAGCAGTTAAGAAGCAAGCTTACTCTCATTAGCATATTCTGAGAAAAATGACCAGATAGTTTCACTCCTATATGGAATACAAACCACCAAGATGAGTAAACTGGGGAAACTGTGCTGAGAGCCATCCCTGCGGGTCAATCTTGACCACGTGCCCCCACCCCCAGCTTCATCAGTTGTGGCTTTTGAGGCCCTTAAGCAACATGGGGATAGCCCTGGTGGCCTGGTATGGAAGGACCCAAGTTGCAATACATCCTCGGGCCCTTACAACCACCTGAATAGCAGGAGAGAAGAGCTGGGAGATAATCTGGGTCCCCTGATCCTTGCTTGGGAGCCCCCCAAAATAAAACAATTTAAAAAATACCACTCTAAATTTTTGACAACGTGGAAGGCACTTGAGGATATTATGCCGAGTGAAATTAGTCCAGCAGGGAAAGACAAATACTGCGTGTGAGGTCACTTATGTGTACAACTTTGGAAAACAGCAAAAGCAAAATAAACAAACAAAAAAAACCTGAAACAGATACAGTATGAAAGGAGTTATTAGGGGCTGTGGAGTGAAGAAAATATGAAGTTGGTAAAAAGAGACAAACATTAAGATCTGGTAGCTGGAGAGATGGTAGAGTGGGCAGAGCAAGGAGGGTGGCCTGGGTTCCATTCCTGATACCCTATATGGTCCCTAAAGCCCCACCAGGAGTGACCCCTGAACACAGACCCAGATGTTCACCCTGAGCATCACTGGGTATGGCCAAAAAACCCAAACAACTAACCAACAAACAAACAAACAAAAAAAACCCCTTTACGTTCTTTTGAGACTTAGAGGATATTAAAATGTGATATTAAAATGTGCTAACACCGCACCAGGCTGTTTCACTCAGGGTGCCCCTCACAGGGGTAGCGTGTGAGAGCCCTTCCTGCCCCAAGGGACCCAGCCCCCGGCACCAAAATCCTCCATAACTCAAGTGCTGCCTTGCTCAAGGCCACTCCCCACATGCTTGGGCCGAACCTCACACACTAGTCGACCTATTCCTGAACTGTGAATGTGGCCACGAGAAACATCATAAGACACACCCTACCCATTCTCCAAGAGTACCACACCACATTCGATGGGGTTCAAATAGTAGGCAACCAATTATAGAGGGAAATATATATATACATATATATGTACATATATATATATTTACAGATATATGCCAAAGTTCACAAGGCTCAACCTTTAACAACATGTTAGTAATATCTTATAGAAGGTCTTAATGTCCCCTGCCAAAATAGAACAATCTTCACACTCTTTTCTCTATGGATACTTTTATATAGAATTTTCAGCAGTTTTTCATAACAAACAATACAAAATATATATATTATTTCCGTTCTGCTTTAGGACAGGGATTGAGGTTTGAGATGGAAACATCCCAAATATGGTGGTGGAAAGGTATAACGGTGGTGGGGTTGGTATTTGAATATTGCCACTGTCACTGTCCTCCCGTTGTTCATCAATTTGCTCGAGCGGGTCCTGTAACACTGTGAGACTTGTCACTGTGTTTAGCATATCGAATACATCTCGGGAAGCTTGCCAGGCTTTGCTATGTTGGCGAGATACTCTCGGTAGCTTGCTGGGCTCTACGAGAGGGGTGGAGGAATTGAAATCCGGTAGGCCGTGTTGGCGGCATGCAAGGCAAACCCCCTACCTACTGTGCTATCGCTCCAGCCCATTTGAATATTAAATGTAATCAAATATTGTGCCCTATATTATAAAATAAAAAATGTTTAAAAAATAAAATAAAATGTGGTAACACTGTATTTTACAATTGAAATTTACTGAGAGTAGAACATAAATTCTTGCCCCCCCCATCCCAAATAAAACAGCGTTTCCTCAGGTTATCCCTTATTGCCAATGCGACTATTCCGAATCCAAATCTAAATTATTCATGCAAATAATCTCAATGTCTATAGGAGGATGGGAAAGAAAATATCTGCTTAAGGGAGGTGCACACAGTGAGAGAAAGAATACAGCCTCCTGTTTCCTATTGTTACCCCGTCTAAAAAAAGAAGTCAAAAGAAAATTGCCTCTGAGAAAGGCCTCTAGTGGTAATTTCTGAAGCATGATAAAAAGCATTTGCTGTCTAAAGTGTGAGTATCAACCCAGAAGGCAGGGTGCACTGCTGGCTTCCTGGGGTGAAAAGTCAGCAGAGGAGGAGTCAGCTGATGCACCTTATAAAGAGCTGTTCAGTTACCAACCAGAACAGCCTCTGCACCCCTCATTCTGTAGCTCCTGGCGTGTTCTCGAGCCTAGAGCACCAATGGAGAACACACGCCAGCTGCGAAGGCATCTGAGCTCTTCCTCGGAGGAACCTGCTATCGCGGCCAGCATGGTTGGGGACGCACTGAAAAAAGGACAGCGCATCGGGCTGGCACGCAGCGTCTATGGGGGTGCTGGAGGCCACAACACTCGCATCTCCGTTGCCCGTTACGTGGGGGGCCCCAAGAACGTCCTCGGAGGAGAGCTGTTTACTGGCAATGAGAAGGCGGCCATGCAGAACCTCAATGACCGGCTGGCAAGTTACCTGGAAAAGGTGCGGTCGCTGGAACAGTCTAACGCCTCCCTGGAACTGAAGGTTAAGCAGTGGTACGAAGCCAACTCGTCCAGCAGTCCCCGGGACTACAGTGCCTACTACAAGCAAATCGAAGACCTGCGCAAACAGGTGAGGCCTCATACCTACCTTTCCTCTCCCTCTTGGAAGGGTCTTACCACCTGCCCAACTTGTAATGGTCTTATCACCTACATGCTTGGCGCAGATTTATTGCAATCATAAATGCACTACTCCCATGTCATTCAATACAGATGTACTCTGTTTTATCCATTATGTGTGTGTGTGTGAGGGGGAAGGAGACTTTGATCTGAGGTGATGATTTTTATATGACCCAAAGAATTTTTGTTGCTTTAAAATTCTTGCCTAATCAAAGAAAGTTCCCTTTTGTTTTCATTTCTACTTCAATATTCATATTCCATTAAGACAACAGCCAACTATTACTGATATATATTTTATTGTACTGTATTAGACATCAGTAACAATGATGGGTCTCATTCTCCTAACCCTGAAAGAGCCTTGAATATGACACTTTAAAAAAAAAAATCTCAGGGCTAGGACGAAGGAGATGTTACTGGGGCCTGCTCGAGGCAATCGACAAACAACAGGATGGTCGTGATCGTGATCGTATTAGACATCAGTGAAGTTTGGTTTTAATTCTAAGGGCCATATCTTTGGGACTCCTGGAACAATGGGGACTATGAGGCAAAAGTGTTTAAATTGTCCTTCCTGCCAACAAGTCACTTTTTTCCAGCCTCCCACTAAAATATTTAAAGTTAGTCAGGCATTCTGCCCTCCCTGACTCATGATTCATGTTGTTTTCTAATTTACTTTTTATCAACCCAAAAATACAGAGGCATGGGCATTATTCCCATTTATCTGCGCCAAACTGGTATTATAGGCAGTTCTCTCTAAGGCTGAATCTGCTGATAGAGACATATTCATGTTCGGATGATCTTGGTACATCATAGGGAACTCACCCATTGACAACAAGAAATCCATTGGATCAAGATTTATCCAACCTGAGATCCCTAGAGTTTGACTAATTCCCACCAGATGGGATCCATTCAATTAGTCAATACTGAGTACATACTAACAAGGTGCTAGTCCAGTATTGGAAAATAGGAAAATGATCATGGACAAAGGTTGAGTGGTAATTGCTTCCGAGGAGGGTTGTATAGGCTAATGAGAGATCAGGTGGTGTCACCAGTTCTGTTTTGAGAAAACCAATGAAAGTTGGGTTCCTTAAGGCAATGATGTCTAAGTTGAGACAGGAGGAAATAATTACCAAATGAGAGAGGTAAAGAAAAATATAAAGACAAGACACTCAATATGGTTTAACAGGTCAAGTTGAAGTAAATTCTTTAGCACAGCGGGTAGGGCGTTCGCCTTACAAGCGGCCAACATGGCCGACCCGAGTTCAATTCTTCCGCCCCTCTCGGAGAGCCCGGCAAGCTACCGAGAGTATTCGATATGCCAGACACAGTAACAACAAAGTCTCCAATGGAGACGTTACTGGGCCTGCTCGAGCAAATCGATGATCAACGGGAGGGCCCACAAGAAAGCTAACCAAACCCCAAAGGAAACTAAACCCTAAGTAGATACTAACAAAATTAGTGTTGCATTTTATACTTTGTTATGCTAAATAACCATCTCATTCTTCTTCCTTTTGTTTCCATGTGGAAATTTTTGAAATGGAAATCATCCTTGATAAACTAGCAGCCATATCTGAAGGTAAATCCAAGCCTCAGAAAGCCCTGTCCCATTGAAAATGTCCTTTCTCCTGTGTTTTTCAGATTAAAGATGCTGAAATAGACAGAGCCCGGTGTGTTCTGAAAATCGATAATGCTAGGCTGGCTCTTGAAGATTTCAGAATAAAGTAAGTTCTTTCATGCCAATGGCCAAACTTCCTGAAAAGGGGAATTTCTATTAGTGGTCCATCAAATGTGTGTCAGGTTCACCAATGGTTGGTAAAGGAAGTCATGATATATTCTCAGAATCACAGAATGTAGAGAAACTCTCTGATCTAGACCAGAACTCAATGCTCAACTTCTCTCTCCCACAATCATAAGACTGGTATCCATCTGAAAATGTCTCTACTACTGCTCTCCTTAGCTCTGGTTGCTATAAAGGGGTTGTGGTTTTTCTGAGGAGGGGGGTGGAGGCAGGGAGCGGACAGAGCATACCTGGTGGTGCTCTGAGTTTAATCTTGGCTCTGTGCTCAGGGATCATTCTTGGTGGGACTTAGAGGATCAGATGGGATACTAGGGCTCGAACCTGGGCTGGCAACATGCAAGACAAGCATCTTTCCCACTACGCTATCTCTCCACTATCTCTCCTAGAAAGTTTTCTACCTTTTCACCTTTGAACCAAACTCTGCCCTTTGGAGCAATCACAAAGCAATTGACAACTCCCTTCTGTATCAGAGTCCCTCTGTTATCTACTGAGAGTTGTATGTCTGCCTTTACTAATTCTCCAGCAGGGTCATCCAGTTTCCTTCCAGTGCCTGCAAGTGTGTGACCTGAATTCTGTGGATGGCTCTTGATGATTCCTAGTTATTCAGTGATTATTTTACAGATCTAGAAAGATTGTAAAAGCCGTTCCAAATGGATTCACTCTCTTGCAGTGCTCTCCCACTTGTAGTGCTGCTGCTCTTGAACTTCTACACTAAAACTTTGTCCTCCTGAAATGTGTGCATTGGCACTGCAAAGTCCTTTGTGGTTTGGAAAGGAAGTATGTTAATGCTACAGGAATCAAAAAGAAGAAAATGGTAAAATAGTTCTGAAGATGAAAGTGGTTAAAGTTCCTTTATTCCAAGTCAGCATGAAGATTCCATTGCATAATCATTTTTTAAACTTTGCTGCTTGATAAAAACATCTAAGACTCTAGAGGAGACATTTTAAGACAATTTACTTTGCTTGCGTTGATGGAGAAAAAAATAAAAATAAATTTATTATGTGCATTCATTAAGTAAATCTAACTAACCACTATTACACATGCTGAGAACCATTTGCCAACACTGTAATTAAAAAGAATATTTTTTATTTTCTTCTGAATATCCTAGAATTTAGGAGTTTTAAAAGTATGTTTCAGATAACTTTTTTTCCAACCAATCTCTCCAAAGCACTATGAAACAATTTGTCTGAGTCTTTGGTTCTCAGAAACCTTTTTGTAAAAAATTTTATTAGTGAAATGTCATGGGGTACAGTTGTAGACTTAGAAACTTTCATGCTTGGGTTTCAGTTATATAATGATCAAGTACCCATTCCTCCACCAGTGCCCATTCTCCACCACCAATAATCCAAGTAACCCTCCCACTCACTCCCACCCCATCACCCCAACCCGGCCTGGCCTCTGTAGCAGGGTATTCCCTTTTGCTCTCTCTTTCCTTTAGGGTGTTGTGGTTTGCAATAGAGGTATTGAGCAGTGATCGTATTTGGTCTATAGTCTACTTTCAGCATGCCTCTCCCATCCCAAGCAGATCCTCCAAACACCCTTTACTTGGTGTTCTCTTTTCTATTTGAGCTGCCTTTTCCCCCAGCATGTGCTTCTGGCTTTCAAACCGTGAAGCAAATCTCCTGATACTTATCTCAATTAGTCTTGGCTGTTCAGAAACACTTTTGAACTAGAGAAAGATGGATACAATATATATTGACATAAATCTCCTATGCTCCGTAGAAGTGTCTCATTTTTGTAAAATGTTCTCTTCTTTAATTCTAAAGGAGACATTATCTCTACTTATTAATTCCCAGGTATGAGACTGAGAGGTCAATGTGTATTTCTGTGGAAACTGATGTTCAAGGCCTGTCTAAGGTCTTTGATGATCTAACACTCCGTAAAACAGACCTGGAGGTGCAGATTGAAGAAATTACTAAAGACCTCGCTCTCCTCAAAAAAGAACATGAAGAGGTGAAGCAATATTCATAAAGGGTATTGGGAATGATGGAACAATTAGAGTAATAGTTATAAGGTTGTAAGCCACAATTTCTTCTTGGGTTGGGGAGATTCTCAAGCAGTACTCAAAGGAGCCAGGGGCTACTTCTAGTAAAACTAAGTCTACCTGGCTCAGAATATTCTGTATTCAGATCCAGTAACACCACACTGCACTGGGTTGGAGGCACCAGGACCACCAGTGTTAAGACTGGGAATGTGATTGAACTCCAATTCTTGCCCATACAAGCCATGCTTCCCTGACTCCTGAGCTATCTCCTGTGCCCCCCCTAATTTTTTTGTTTATAATGTTGCTTTTGACTAAGAGCAATCCCTGGACCAGAACAAGCTCAATCTAAGTTACTTAGCTTTTATTTTTTTATTCATTCTCAATGAAAGGAGGCCTAAGATTTAGTCTGTCTTTTCTGCCCAACCTCATCTGCAATGTGCTTTAAACTAAATAGTAATCAGGATTTCCAATTTTCATAGGAAGTGGGAGCCCTACGTGGTCAGATGAACAAATCTGTCACAGTAGAGGTGGACGCTGCTCCAGGCAAGAACCTTGGTGCTATCATGAATGAAATGAGGCAGAAATATGAAGCCATGGCTCAGGAGAACCTGAAGAAGGCCAAAGAACAGTTTGATTTGCAGGTAAAGCATTTCAAAAGGGTTAGCAAATGGGTAGATGATATGCTTCAAAAAAAGAGATCACTCATATCTTTCTTTCCTGTCTGCCTTATTTATTTCTCTACTTTGGGGAACTTCAGATTGGCAGTCTGCAGCAAGAAGTAACATTGAGCACGGAGGAGCTAAAAGAAGCTGAGAGTCAAGTCAAGGTGTTAAAACAAACCTACCAGACCAGCGAGATAGAACTCCGGTCCCTTTTGAACATGGTAAGGCACCTTGAACAGTGAGTTCTCAATGAAGTATGAGCTTGCTAAGTTACTGTGCTAGAGCTTATGGTTCTGCAAAAAAGAATCACTTCCCTTGCAAAGCTGGAAAGAAGACAAACCAAACGATTGATGATAATTAAAAGACAGTAACAAATAAAGCCAGTGGCTCAGGATGCTGAGGGAGAACTAGATCTGGGAATGTCAGGGGCAAAGTGGCAGTTAGCTACATCAGAAAAAAAATGAGGTAGAATTTGAATGACAAAGAGAAGTAAAGGCATCCCAAGTAAGCTATTCGGTCAGTTCATACTAAATTTTGCTATACTCACACTCCCAAATTATAGGGGCCAATAATTATCTCACTCTTCATGGATTAGCACCTTCTCTGTTCCCTGAGACTTCAACATTAAGGATAAGGCTGAGGAAGGGGACATGGGGTCTGCTGGTGTTGTGGTAGAAAGATTAAGGCAATGCCTGCATCCAATGATAGCTCATAGAGGTGTGCCTCAGAAAATGACTCTGTCAGTTTTACCTGAGTCTCATAAGTAAAAGTAAAGGCCCTCCCGTTGATCATCGATTTGCTCGAGCGGGCCCAGTAACGTCTCCATTGGAGACTTTGTTGTTACTGTGTCTGGCATATCGAATACTCTCGGTAGCTTGCCAGGCTCTCCGAGAGTGGCGGAGGAATCGAACTCGGGTCGGCCATGTTGGCTGCGTGCAAGGCAGACGCCCTACCCGCTGTGCTATCGCTCCAGCCCTGAGACCTGAGATCTGAGTCTCATAAATCAGAAAAAGGCACATGATCAAACTTGGGATTGGACAGGATAAGGAGATTGCTTCTTTCCAAGGAGAGTCACCCTGAAGAGCAGGGAGAGGGGAGCAATATTGAGAACAATAATACAGTGAAACACACTAAGAAGCAAGAAACAAAAATCACAGAAACCCAGGAGTCAATAATAACCTAGCTGGTTACGTAGCTAAGCTGGCTAAAGAGAAGAGTGAGAATCAAGGTCGAACTATGCATGATGCTCACAATGACTAGTGCAGAAATTCTTCTCAAAAGAAACTAAAATTGATCCATCTCTTTCAGAAAGAATCTCTGGAGCAGACACTTGAGGACACCAACATGTGGTATGGCGAGCAATATGCTGCCATTCAGCTACAGCTAAATAGCCTAAAGCAACAGCTGATTAAAATTAAGAATGATTCAGAGCAACACATGAAAGAGTATGAAATTCTCCTGGACATAAAAACCAGGCTTGAGCAGGAAATTGCCACTTATCGTCGCCTTCTGGAAGGAGAAGAAATCAGGTAGGGGTCTTAGCATCGAGAGACACATGTCACTGTATGTGTGCTATATACTTGACTGTCCCCACGTTAAACCCTATCACTCATTCCCCACACCAGTACAATTCGAAGCATAGAAGAAATTGCATGTTTAAACAAACACAGACCAACGGCAAATATATCAAGAAGTAGATACACCCCAAATTTACCAAGTACAGCCTTCATACTTAAGGTTGCATGGCAGGACTAAGTTCAAAGATAATTGTACAGATAATGGAAGTTGTTCTTGCATTAAATTTTATAATCAATGCATCATTGAAAGATTGAAAGATTACCTCATAGAATCCTCATTGAGATACCCCGAATTGAACAACAGACCACAGAGATTTATGAGAAGCAGTGGGAAATAATTCCACAATTCCAGCATTGAGGAAGTGACTGGTTTCAGTACCACATCCAAGACAGTCAACAAGAAAATCCAAAACTTAATTCCTTTGTTTTATATATATATACACACAAAAAAAACACATTCATCACATGTTAAACAGAGGTGACAGTTTATATATTTTGTAAGTTAAAAAGTAATACACCTAGAAGAAAGAAATCCTACCACAGAATCAAACCGCACATCCCTCCAAACTGTAGTTTGAAACAAAAATAAAGGGCAGGAAAGTGCTTCGTTTCAAAAATTAAAATGCCACTTTTTTCTTTTTTTCTATTTCTTTTTCTTCTTTAAAAAAAAAACATCAGAACTAGAGAAATAGTTACAGAAGTTCATCCCATAGAAGAAAAAGGTAAGTGCTCTCATCTGAAAATTACTTTTTCTATAAGACAAAACGAATTCTCACTCAATATCACTCAGTAGTTTACCTCTTATTATTAGCCATGGGTGACAAACACAGGGAAATGATTACTATCCTGGAGATTCTAGAAATAAGACACATTCTATAGAGAAATCCTCCATGTGGGGAATTTGTCCCATTCCCTTAGACAGAATGATCATCTTGAGAACCTGACAAAGAAACATAAGATGAAAACATGCATTTTGCTTAATTTAATATTTCTGCTTAGGTTTACGGAGTGAAGATCGCTTGTAAATTTGGGGAGAATGAGACGTTGTCCACAAGTACCTATGAAATGGACTTAAGACCATATCATAAAGATGATAGGTTAAAGTTTCTTCTAAATGAAGAAAATACTGTAACACTGTAGCACTGTCTTCCCATTGTTCATCAATTTGCTCAAGTGGGCACCAGTAACATCTCCATTGTGAGGTTTGTTGTTACTGTTTTTGGCATATGAGTATGCCACAAGGAGCTTGCCAGGCTCCCCTTGAAATACACCCAAAAGGAAATACACACAAAACAATACACACAAAATGCCATGGGGAGCTTGCCAGGCTCCCCTGGAAATACATACAAAAGGAAATATGCACAAAACAATAACTTAAAGTTGACTTCTAGATTTGATCTGAACCATGCGTTTTGCTTAACTATTTATGTTGAAATCTGAATTCAGAGTTGAAGAAAACAAGGAAGATTAAGACAGTCGTGGAAGAAGTAGTGGACGGCAAGGTGGTATCATCTGAAGTCAGAGAGATGGAAGAAGACATGTGAACAATTCCCAGAAGGCAGTGCTGCCTTCACAAAAGTGACTTTGTAGTTGTTGGAAAGAAGGAAAACAATCCACAATTGAATAAAAATATTTTACTCAGAGGAACTGTAAATTGTCTGTTTTAATAAGAGTCACTGAGCACTGGGATGCTTAAAACCTCATTACTGCCATATTTACTATAAAACACATTAATTAGTAACTGCAGAGCACTTAATATAAATTAAGATTTCTGGAAATTACAACATATTTCAACTTCACAAGCAGAAGAGCCTAAATGAATTGCAAATCACCCCCTCCCTCTAGTTTTTCCTATTTCTGAATTGCAAAATATCCTTTTAGGGGCCCTTAAGTTTGGTTATTTTGTTCTGTTTGTTTGAGGGGGATACTCCCTGCTTATTGCTCAGGGGGGTGCCCCCAGTGGTTCCCCAGGGTAGAACCCAGTACTCCTGCATGGGAAGCATGAGCTCCAGCCAGTTGAACTATCTCCCCAGTCCACATTTCTTAACTGAGGCAATTTCTTGTCTAATTTTATTTAATTATCAGTATTGATACAACTCTGATTACTTTGCATTATGTCTGCTTTTGTCTTTCAATGTCTTTTAAAACTACACAGTTCTCTGAATAGTTTGAGTCAGATTCTAATCATACACACTGAGCAGAATTCAAATAAAACACCTTATCCTTGAAATGGGATGTATTTAAAACAGACTTGATTTGAATTGAAGGAAAATTAGTGAATCCTTCCTCAGGCCCTAGTGGTTCTCCTGATGTTAATAAACATCATTATACTGCACACATCAGAAGATATTCTCTTTTCTTGCGTGGTAGTGACTGTATGTTACAAAATATTTCTCACAATTGCTGACAACAGCTTTAATGAGATATAATTTATATACTAAAATTCATTCTTGGAAAGTATGCACTTCAGCGGGTTTTAGTATGTTCAAAGGATTATATCACCATGACTAGTCTCTCATTTTAGAATGTTTTTATCATACCACAAAAGAAACTCCATCATATTTTAATGCCTCAACATCATTATATTTCAATGGTACAGCAAAACCTCAAAACTCAAAAAATAAAAATATTATTAACCACACACCCCAACAATGCACCACTAATACAGTTCTCTCTTTACAAAATTTTCTAATATAAATCACTTAATCACTTAATCACTTAACTTCCCGTTAGTCGTCGATTTGCTCGAGCGGGCGCCAGTAACGTCTCCATTTGTCCCTGTCGCGTGCTAGTGTAGCCCAATGGTATCTCTTCGCTCCGGGAACATGGAGGGCCTCAAACCGATCGTTCATGATCTTGACAAAGAAGTCTGACCATCTGGTAGGTGGGCGGCCACGCGGTCTCTTGACATCCCGTGGAATCCAATCAGTAACAGCTCTAGTCCAACGGTCGTCTTTAAATCTCATTACGTGACCAGCCCATCTGATTTTCGACACCTTGGCATATGAGACAGCGTCCCTGATCCTTGATCGTCGACGGATGTCAGAACTCCGGATTCGTTCTCTCATTTGAGTGAAACGTGATATTCCAAGCATAGCTCTTTCTATTCTAATATAAATATTTCGTACAAATGGAACCTCCAATGTGTTCTTTGTGCAGAAATATTCTTAGTAACATTGTGCATAATATTACAAAAGTGGAAAAATCAGATGCCCACTGAGTGATAACAGATTAAAAAACTGGGCAGTATTCATTTAATGGACTGTTACTTGGCAATAAAAGGAACAAAGTATGTTCAGGTATGTGCTATCACATAGGTAATCTTGGAAAATACTATGCTAGGTGACCAAGGTACCTCAAAAAATTAGGCACTGTATTCTTACCCTTTTAATATTTCAGTGAGAAAAAGCTGCCTTACAAATGTTTATAGGAAAAACATTCATTTGTCCCTTCTCATTGTATTCTAGAAAGCAAATAACTTGGACTTAAAATTTGATAGAGGTTTGAAAAAAATAAAACTGGAATTTTGAGTGTGATCTGTGATTCACCTTAATACAATTATCATTTGAGGACCAGAGAGATGGTACAGGGGTTAAGACTCTTGCTTTGCCTGTGGATAATGCTGGTTTCATCCCAGCACTGCATGTGGCCCTCTGAGCACTCTCAGGAGTGATCCTTGAGCACAGAGCCATGAGTAACCCCTGAGCTCTTCTGGATGTGACCCAAAACAAACTCAAAAAGTGACCATTGATTGAGCACTAACTTTGAACCATCTATGATGTACTAGACATTTCATATCCATTTCTAATTTTATTTCACAGTAATCTTATGAAGAAGAAGTTGTTAGGTTAAATCATATGAGCTGGTCAGCATTGCAATTATGTTCTTAAATTTCAAAAATAGCAATTTCATAAAAACAATTATGAACTTCTGGACTATGAGACCATTCCGATCACTATAAGGAAAGGCAGGAGATTGAGGAAGTTGGAGGACAGTAAGTCAATAGAAAAAGGATGTATGTGTCGATTTTCAATAATGCACACCTGAAACCTATTCACTGTCATAAGATAATGATACCTTGAGGGGCAGGGGGAAGTTGTATTTTTATTTCATTTTCTTTGGGGGCCACATTTGGCAGTGCCCAGGGTTTACTCCCAATTCTGTACTCAGAGCTCATGCCTTGTGGGGTTCTGGGGGCCAAAGCCAGGTCATCCACGTACAAGGTAAGCAACCTATCTATCTACCATACTAGTTCTCTAGCCCAGTACTTCAATTATTTAAAAGAGGGGAGGGCAGAGTCCCAGACAAGGGGAAAACTAGCAATTTCATATGACTTAACCTATTAATGTCACCCTTATTTAATGAAGAAGACAATGAGGATTATTTATAAATGTGAGATAAATTCTCACCCTTGTGGAGCAAGGCTGATCCTCAAGACTAAATGGTCATGATGCTCTTTCAAAATAACCACACGACAAACTCAACCAAAAAATTATGTCCCAGTTACTTATCCTTACTCATTCTATTATTTTCTGTCATTTTTATAAGCTAGCCACATACAAGACCTCATTGCCACAATTATCCAGATAAAAAGACTTGATTCCACACAACTTTTGTCAGAAAATTTATTTTTACATATTCTTCCAAGACCCACTAGTTAGCACCTTGCTTTTAAAGATGTTAAGAAATTTTTGCAGTGAATTCTTTTTCCCTCGGGTCGGCCATGTTGGCTGCGTGCAAGGCAAACGCCCTACCCGTTGTGCTATCGGAGAGCCCTGCCTGCTATCGGAGAGCCTATCAAAACAAAATCCAAAATAACCTGAAGCCTTATGCAAATAACCAAAGACTGTGAGTCTGATGTATAATAATCCTACAGGAAATCAATTTGAAATTCACTGGCAAGGAACTCTGTCCTAAGGCAATGATGACTTTGTGACAAGAGTTAGGGTTATTATTTTTAATCTACTTCCAATCATAAAAATGAGGGTTAATCCTTGCTTTTGCTATGCTTTTTCCTCTAGGTCGATGAGATTATACAGGGAACCAGATGGTTAGACCCCTTGCTCTGCCAATTAGTAATTGTGTGAAGTGAGGAGATTATCTCCCTAGCTATCAACACCTCTTAAATATGCTAAGAAATAGAACAGCATGCCCCTATTGATAGCATATTATATATTTAGAATATGGTCCTAAGAAAAGTAATTATTGGTATGGAATATCACAAGGGTGGGCCGAGGTGGTGCCATATAACCTGGATGACCTGGGCTCTCAACCTAGATGACAAAATAATCTAAATGACTGGATTATCTAAATCTAAATAATCATTTATATTATTTAATCTAATATTGTTTATTAAATAATATTATTAATTAAATCATGTTAATATTAAATTTAGTAAATAATATTAAAAGGTAAGGTAAAGGCCCTCCCGTTGATCATCGATTTGCTCAAGCGGGCCCAGTAACGTCTCCATTGGAGACTTTGTTGTTACTGTGTCTGGCATATCGAATATTCTCGGTAGCTTGCCGGGCTCTCCGAGAGGGGCGGAGGAATCGAACTTGGGTCGGCCATGTTGGCTGCGTGTAAAGCGAACGCCCTACCCGCTGTGCTATTGCTCCCGTCTGAGGCCACTGGATAGTCACATTTGGGCCCCCAGTGACGAAACACACAGGACCTCACGGGATTAGGGTGGAGCCGGGCTTGTCCTCCTCACCCCAACGAGACCCCAAGTCATCGCCCACGAATAGCCTCTCTGGCTCCTGATCAAGCTGCTTAACAGCCATGATCCCAGAGACTCAGAAACAAATATTAATTATTAAATAATCTAGATAATCGAAATAATTGAAATCTAAATGTTCAGATAACCATCTTAACATCCTTACCCCTGTTCTACTGACCAATTGTCTCTTTAAAACTCAATAAAGAAATGCTCACCTGGCCCCCATAAAAAAGTATGAAAGAGGAAAGGTCTCTGTTTTTCTCTAGAATCCTGCTTTATAAAACCCCTTCCATAACCTGGGAGCTCCCCTGCTTTCTCTTCCCTCCTCTTAACTAAATTCGACCAGTTGATCTCCAATCCCTTGTTTTCAGTGTTGGCTGTGTGAGGACAAGGACCTGAACTCCTGCACTCTCTGTCATACTATAAATCTAGAGACAACTGTAGTCCTTGAGTAAAGGTTTAACATTAATTTTTTTAACTTTAAATATTTTCAAAGCAATACTATAACCCTAACAAAAATTCTAACCTTCACTTACCCTAATGGTAAACCCCACCCTATCCCTGATTTAAGTTCACTCCAGCTAGACCAAAACCAATTACCCTCAATTTTACAATTGCCCTAAATACTGATTTTTAACTCTGAACATAGCCAAACCTAACTCCTATCCATTGACAAAACCTCAACCTAATCCTAGCGCTAATGCTCCTCTTTGTCCCAATCTGTAATAGGCTGACCATAAACTAGGCTTAAGCCTACCAGTTAGCTTAAGTTTTAACAATCCCCATATATCCAAGTTTCCTTTCCAAGATTGGACATAAAGAATTCTATGCTCTAAACCTACATAGCTCTAAAACCCCTTAGGTTAAACCTAACTGTAACCTTAACCCTATACTACTAGGCCTAGGCCTGATACTACAAATTAGAATAAGTAGAAAAGTCATCCTATATGATGCATTGGGGTTTTTTTTACCTTAAACAATCCCAAGGAAACACTGTACTCCTGTTGTTCATCGATTTGCTCGAGAGGGCCCAGTAACATCTCCATTGTAAGACTTGTTGTTACTGTGTTTGGCATATCGAATATGTCACGGGTAGCTTGCCAGGCTTTGGCGTGCGGGCGCGATACTCTCGGTAGCTTGCCAGGCTCTCCAAGAAGGGCAGAGGAATCGAACTCGGGTTGACCATGTTGGCCACATGCAGGCAAACGCCCGACCGCTTTGCTATCGCTCCAGCCAAGTAATATCCCAAAGTAATACCAAAATCCTATCGCTCGAGCCCTAAGTAAAATCCCAAACTAATACCAAAATCCTATCAAATATTCTAACCCTACTACTATCCTTCATACTAACCCTAACTCTACACCAAATTTTACCTTATCCTAGCACAGGCCTAAATGGGCCAATTAGCCTCAGTTTTATAATTGCCTTAAATATAACATTGATTTTCAACTCTGAATATGGCCAGACCTAACCCCTAATTCTTTTATAAAACTATCTAAAAACCCTATTAAGATCTAAAGTTCATTCCATTTATAAATTTATACTAAACTTACTCTACCGAGAGTATTTGATATGCCAGACACAGTAACAACAAAGTCTCCAATGGAGACGTTACTGGGCCCGCTCGAGCAAATCGACGATCAACGGGAGGGCCTTTACCTTTACCTTTTAAACTTACTCTAACTTTGGCCTAACCATACCAGGTAGCTTAAGATTAACACTATCTCTATATCTAATTTTATTGCCAACATTGGACAACTTGAGACCCATCCCTGTATTAACCTAACCCAAAATGTGATCAAAGCCTACAATTATCCTAAAATTGACAAAAGCAAAAGCCCTAAACATAAAATATTGATTTTTAACTCTGAAGTTAGTCGAACCTAACCCCTAATCCTTTTGCATAACCGAACTTTAACTCAACCCTTACAATGCCCATCCTTTTCCTAACCCTAGGCTAACCTTATCCTAAGTTATGCATAAACCTGCCAGATAGTCTAAATTAAACAATCATCCTAAACTACCATTTTTAAGATTGGATATAACCAACCTTAATCCATAAACCTGTCTTGAACCATAGCCCTAGCCCTAACCCTAAACCTAACTACTATCTTAACTCTAACCGTATATCAAACCTACCATAGCCTAGCCTGAAAATCAGTAAGTGGTTGATAAACACCTCTATTTTCATAGGTAAAGGTAAAGGCCCTCCCGTTGATCGTCGATTTGCTCGAGCGGGCCCAGTAACATCTCCATTGGAGACTTTGTTGTTACTGTGTCTGGCATATCGAATACTCTCGGTAGCTTGCCGGGCTCTCCGAGAGGGGCGGAGGAATCGAACTCGGGTCGGCCATGTTGGCCGCTTGTAAGGCGAACGCCCTAACCACTGTGCTATCCCGGCGGCCTATTTTCTGCTGCTAAAACAAAGTCCCATTCGGAGACAACGTGGATCATGGTCAGATGCTTTATACTAAATTTTTCTAAGGACAACAAACAGGAAATATGGGTGAAGCACTTGCAGCAGCTAAAGGTTTGGGTAAGAAGTGTTCTTCATTTCATTCATTTAACAAGCTCTCATTGCATTCCTGGTGTGTGCCAGGCATTGGGCAGAGTGGAGAATGTAGGTAGTAAAATGACGTGGGGAAGTAAGATTCCTTTTGACAATTTGCTTCTACACCCAGTTTTCATTTTTGCAAATGAAAAATGGGCACAATTATTCAATTATTTCCAGACCAATGAGTTTTCAACATGCATACATCATTTACTTGCTGGAACTGTATTTGACTAGAGAGAGTGACCTTCTCAACCTCAACCCACAACTATAAAAGATGTGCCTCCCACCTCACAGTCACTGCCTTCCTCAGGCTACGGCCACCTCCCCCCAACACCATGTCCTTCTCAGTGTGCCCCTCTGGGCTGTCACAGCAACATTATTCCCAGAGTGGGACAGGCTATGTGGGAAGTGCCTTGAGCTTGGGGTGCAGTTCTGCTTCTATGTTGGGTTATGGTTCTGGATTTAGTGGTTTCATCACAGGCACTGCTTGTGCAGAAGTTCTGGGGAGTGGATTTAGGGGGATCCCGGGAGGAGGCTCTTTAGCAATTCTCCCCACCAGTGATGGGGGTCTCCTTCCTGGATCAGGAAAGGAAACCATGCAAAATCTGAATGAAAGATTAGCTTCCTACCTGGATAAGGTTCGAGTTCTAGAAGATGCTAACACTCAACTAGAGGATAAAATTCAAGAGTGGTATGAAACACGAGCATCTGGGAGTGGAATGCTACGAAGTGATTACAGTCGATACTGCTCATTGATTGAAGACCTCAGAAATAAGGTAAGAATGCGGGGCCTCTGAGCACCTCTGGGATGGCCCCTGTGGGCTCCAGCACTGCAGGATCTGAGCAGCACCACATACCCAGGCCCCAGCGAAGATCTGCTGGCCCATTTTGGCTGAATGTCACAAAGAGTAGCCACTTGGCTTCCTGTGCACTACTTGAAGTCATCCCTTCAAATAAAAAGTAATGGAATGTTGAAGATCCCTGGGCAATTGCTTTTTGTTTTTGTTATTATAATATGAGGAGGTCTCCCAAGAAATGCTCAGGGATGTTGGGGTAAAATCCCAAATAATAATGGTGGGTCAAAATATTGAATGTGATCAAAGTAGAGAGAGAGTAATGTGAAAATCATCTGCCCCACAGGTAGGGGGAGGGTGTGAGATGGGGGTTTTTGGTGGTGGAGAATGGGCACTGGTGAAGGTACAAGTGTTTCATTGTATGACTGAGACTTAAACCCGAAACCTTTGTAACTGCTCTCACAGTGATTCAATAAATAAAATTATAAAAAAATGAAAAGAAAAAGTAAGGTGGAGTTCATGTTCAATTCAATCAGCTAATCAGTGACTGAATAAATAGCAGTACTCCTACATTATCACAGTCACGGTCCTCCCGTTATTCATTGATTTGCTCGAGCGGGCCCAGTAACATCTCCATCGTGAGACTTGTTGTTACTGTGTTTGGCATATCGAATACATCACGGGTAGCTTGCCAGGCTTTGCCTTGCAGGCGAGATACTCTCGGTAGCTTGCCAGGCTCTCTGAGAGAGGCAGAGAAATCAAACTCGGGTTGGCCATATTGACCGTTTGCAAGGCAAACGCCTTACCTGCTGTACTATCGCTCCAGCCAACTCCTACATTAAAAAATAGAAAAAAAAAAAAAAGAAAAGAAATTCTCAGGGAGCCTGTAGGCCCCTTCCAGGGCCAGATGGGTCAATGCATTCACCTTGCAATGGAGCATTGCTTGGTCCAGCAGTGCCTGGGGCCACCAGAGCAGTGTTCTCAGTGCTCAGGGACAGTGGAACTGGGGTCCCTGAACACACGCACTTTAAACCTCTGATCTCTGAGATATCTCCCTGACTCCACTATTACAGTATTGTATCTATTGATTGGGCTGGAGCAATAGCGCAGCAGGTTGGACGTTTGCCTTGCATGCAGTCGACCTGGCCGACCCAGGTTTGATTCCTCTGCCCCTCTCAGAGAGCCCAGCAAGCTACCGAGAGTATCCTGCCTGCACAGCGCAGCCTGGCAAGCTACCCATAACGTATTTGATATGCCAAACACAGTAACAACAAGTCTCACAACGTTACTGGGCCCGCCTGAGCAAATCGATGAATCGGAGGACAGTGAAGTGCTACAGTGCTATACTGTTGATAACCTGACACTTAGATATTTTTCTATTCAACAGAATGGGAAAAGGAGTAGCAATTTCTCATATTACATTATTTTGTTTCATTTTATAATTTACTATCAAGCAACTTATACATATATTTCTTCATTTTTCATTAGTTTATAGATATATTTTATTTTTAAAAGTTATGTGGACTGAAATTATTAATAAGAAAATACCACATTAATATCGTCTAACATATGCCCCTTCAAAAACATAGTTGCATAATCCTAGTATTTTAAGACCTCATTTTCTGTGTCTTCCCTGATTCTACCAGGTCATCTCTGCCAATATTGGAAATGCGCAGATGATCTTGCAGATTGACAATGCCAGATGGGCTGCTGAAGATTTCAGAATGAAGTGAGTAGAACAAAAGGGAAACAAAGATAACTGGCATGTCTCACCTTTCTCATTTATTTTCCTGCCTTCACTGACAGCAAATTTTCTGTAGCAACCATACTCTGCACATTTCATGTTTTGGCAAAAAGATATTGAGGACTGTGGAAAGTAATTAGTATCAAACACAATTCACACTACTGGCCTTTGTACATTTCTTAAACCTAGGATTATAGAGCCAGATGTTATGATCTGCTATTGACTCATGACACAATATGATGATTCTACAAGTGTATTAAACCTCAGCCTCCCGTGCACTGAAATGGATTACTAACAGTTTTGTTCATGAATTCACGAAATGCTCTTTTCCTTGGTGATACACACAACCAACAAATTAACTCTGTCACTAAGTATTATACTGCTTCCTCCTTTGCCATCCTCCACCCTCTAAGACTTTAGGAAAGAAATATAAATTTTTTTTTGTTCCACAAAATTTTACCAGATATTGCAGTGAGGATGATCCTGAGCCAACAGAATCTTGATAAAGGAGACAGAAATAATTTCCTGGTATTTTTATTAAATCATGAGTCAAGCTAAGCAAAACAGTTTTCTTTTCATCTACGTTTTTTGAATCTTATCAGACTCCACCTTGAAACAGACTCTTCCAGGGCAGCCAGCTGAAGGGAATATTGTTCCCTGGGATGCTGACAGACAAGTATCACCCCTTAAGTCTTTTCACTTCTCTGCAACTGAGCAGTAGAAATTATGAGAGAGAGAAAAAAGAAAAGATAGGGAAAACTGACCGAAGACCAAAGTATCATCCATGGGGATGCTGCCATTTTAAAATAGCTAATAGATTCATGTACAAATAACCCAGAGGCTGGCAGGGATCTAATTCAAATGAATGGGATCTCCTACTTGGGTTTTTCACTTGGTTTTCAGATATGAGAATGAGCAGGCTCTACATGTGAGCATGAAGGCTGACACCAATGGCCTACGCCAGGTGCTGGATGAGATGACCCTGTCCAGGGCTGACCTGGAGACGCAGATCGAGGGCCTGATGGAGGAGCTGATCTACCTGAAGAAGAACCACGAGGAGGTCCGCCCGGAAGGGCAGCTCGCTTTTATCTCCCAAGCTCACAGGCCACCCTTTCACATGTACCTCCCAGGAGTTTGAAGAGAGAAGGCAGAGGATCTGCTCAAAGGATCGCTTGATGGGGGAGGTGGTTGTGTGTGTGCTGGAAGTGGGGTAGTGCTGGTGATAAAGATCATGTCTGAGAAACTAGAGGCAATTTCTGACTTTGTCCCTTTTCATCACTAGGTAGAGAATGAGAATGTTGAATATTCCAATTTAGCCAATTTAAACCTAGTGACCTAGTGTTTAGAAGCTATCAAAATCTGCCAAGGCTGCTCAGTGCTGCCTATGCTAGAGACGCAGGTTCTGCTATGCATAACAAACAAAACTCACTGCACAGAGTCCACTCATGACCTTGGTGATGACCTCATAGAGCTTTATGGGGGAACTAAGGACTACAGTGCACACAAAGTGGGAATAACTCAGGGACCCAGCGTACAGCTCCTGATTCATCTGCCCTGGGGGTCTCAAGTAGCTTCCACAGGGTCACTTGACCTCTGTCCACCCTCTTCACTTAACTATAAAAGACACATTGACCTACGCCTAGGGGCATTTGTGTGGCTTGATCGATGTCAGTATAACGTGTCTGCAGCTCTAGTCTGCAGTCATGGTTGAAACCTCCTTGTTTACCTTCTCCACCCGTCTTTCTTCTCTGTAGGGCCCTGGAACCCTCAAAGAGATGGTCGACTTAAGAGTTACATGAGGCAGGCACAGTACCTAGAGCAGGAGGCAGGAAGAGTTTAGGGCTCTGTAAAAATGTCTTAGGTACTTTCAGAATTGAAAGAAACCATGCATTTTTTTGGTCAAGCATGTTTTAACATGATGTGTCCCTATGTTTGTCTTTATAATCATGCAGCCATAAAATTTATCTTAAGATCTTTTCTTAAGAAAAGGCCACAATGTCTAATTCTCTCTGTTTCTTGCTGTTCCCAGGAGCTCCAAAGCTACGAGGCAAGCGACCCAGGCCAGATCAGCATAGAAATGGATGCTGCCCCTAGTGTGGACCTCACTAGTCTACTCAACACCATGAGGATGCAGTATGAAGTGATGGCAGAGCAGAACCGCAAGGACACTGAGGCCTGGTTCATTGAAAAGGTAGTGCGAGGGACCAGAGCCATAGTACAGCGGGGAGAGTGTTTGCCTTGCATGCGACCAACCTGGGTTCAATCCCCAGCATCCCATATGGTCCCCCAAGCACCACCAGGAGTAATTCCTGACTGCAGAGGCAGGAGCAATTCCCCCTCCCCCCCAAAAAAGAAAAAAGAATCTAAAAATAAAAGGTAGTGCAAATAAAATCAGGTTCTCAGAGACACTGGCACTGAGCACCATGAGAGCAGTGCCCCCTCACACCCTCCCCGCTCCCCTCTCTGTGCCCTGGCAGAGCACAGAGCTCAGCAAGGAGATGGGCGACAATGTGACGCAGCTTCAGTCGAGCAAGAGGCAGGTCGCAGAGCTGAGACGCACTTTGCAGAAGCGGGAGTTGGAGCTCCAGGCCCAGCTGGCCATGGTAGGAGAAAGACAACCTCCAAATTAACATGGGACTGCTGGCCCCCTCCCGGCCGCCTCCCTCCTTCCAGTCCCCTCCATTGCTCTTTGGTGCCATTTTCTTCCCATGTGCAGAAAAATTCCCTGGAAGACTCCCTG
Organism: Sorex fumeus; assembly: GCF_029834395.1. NCBI lineage: Eukaryota > Metazoa > Chordata > Mammalia > Eulipotyphla > Soricidae > Sorex > Sorex fumeus. Next base: position 74,616,737 of record NW_026606120.1, on the reverse strand, counting down.
GCCGAAGTCGAGAGCGGGTCCTGCAGCCAGCTGACCCAGGTGCAGCAGCTCATCTCAAACGTGGAGGCCCGGCTGCTCCAGGTGCGCAAGGACACTGAGCGCCAGAATGCTGACCACCTGCAGCTGCTGAGCATCAAGGCGAGCCTGGAGCTGGAGATTGAGACCTACAGCCGCTTGTTGGACAGGGAGGCACAAGGGTGATTAGCTAACTCTGGGGTGTGGGAAAGCAACTTGATGGTTCACCAAACGTGGACTCCTGATGCAGTTTCCGCCACACACATGGCAGGGTTTAGCACACACGCAATATGTTTAAATGCATTCCACTAGGGAAGGTTGCTGTCACTCACTATTTTACTTCATCAAAATGCTGAGATAAGCAAGAAGGCACAATAGAGAGAGGCATACTGCAAATGAGTACCAATGGGGAAAATCTCCCATTTGAGAGTTCTGATATGACAAGAATAAAACATCAGAGAACAGCTATCTGAGCACTCCCAACCGACTGTAGGGAAGTTTCCCAAATTCTGGACTAGTAGGAGGAACTCAGGGTTGTAAATTGAGAAAACTCAGTTCTGAGACCAGATCTTCATCGACTCCTAGTTCATACCCCTTTGAAAGCCCCTTTGAGACAGGATGTGCACTGCAACAACTAATTGCTATAGGGGTACTCCATCAAGAACTTCAGAATGCCTTCTCTATTTTACCATAAGTGATCACCTTTCTCCTTTTCTTACAAAACTCTGACCAAAAAACAGGTGCAAACATGTGATAGATTTGAGGGGAGCCACCTTGCTAAGGCCAAAATGGGTCAAACCCCGAATGTAGTTCACACAAAGCTTATACAGGTTAGATGCAGGAGACACAGATTCTATGTGAACAATTTTTTCTCATCTAACATACACAATGGTTGATAACATATATAATGCTTGGTACAATCAGTGATTAGTACATTCTGTTTTAAGTTCCACATAAACATTTACTATTTCTGTGGCCCCATTTCTTTTCTCCTCAAACAACCAGATCTGTCTGGCTCTTCTGTTTTGGTCATAACTTTATGACTTATGACCTACTCATCTTTGCCCAGTTCCTAGAATGGGTCACGCAAAGATCCTGCCTCTAGTTTCCCGCTTCTGCTCCTAATTTTTCCACTACACTTTGAGGGCTCAGATAGCAAGCCCCTTATTTCTCCTCATCCTAGAAAGCACTGTGTGATGTCATTTCCTCTGTGTCCTTACAGTGATGATTTAGATGAAAGTTTATCTGTGACTGAATCTGAATCCAAATCTCAAGACCAATTGATTGATTCCTCTAAAGGTAAGCAGATTCTCTCAGATTGACTGAACAAGTCACATTCATTAATGACTAACCTTGTAAGAATGCATTGAATATCACAATCAGAATTATTATTTATATTTAAATATATATGCTAAGACAAAAACATGTGATCTTACATAAAAATGATTGATTTGTACTATATTAAAGTATTTTCCAAGCCAAGGGGACCAAAATTAAGTTCTATAGAGAGGTATAAGAAACATCATCATCTTTCTTAAATATTATTAAAAACTTTTAATTTGTGCACAAAAGTACAGAATATGATTTGTTTCTGTTGAATAACATAGTTTTTAGAATGGTTTTAGGAACAGTCATTTTTGATGAATTCTGTAAATTAAATTTAATTTAAAAGTTTAAATTAAACAGCAATCAATCTTGGATATTTGAAACATTAACTTTATTATCTTTATTCCACTTTTATCTGCAGACTCAACCAAACCCCAAGAAATCAAAACAATTGTGCAGGAGGTGATAAATGGTGAGGTGGTCTCCTCTCAAGTTCAGGAAACTGAAGAAATAATATAAAATTTCACAAGATCTGCCCTAGGATTGGTACCTTAAGAACAAAAAATGTACAAATAGAAATTATTCCTGGCCAAGTAAGCTATTCTATCAGTTCAGTCTCTATTTTTGTTTCATTTTCTGTGAATTTTCTATTCACATTAGTCCTCTTTGCCCTTCTGAAACAATAATCAGTTACAAGGGATTAAAACATGTTGGTCTTCATCAGCAAATCAAAATTGCTTGATATCTTTTTGAACCTGGAATGGGTCTTTCAATAAACTTTCTTCTGGTAATCTTGGACACAATTTTAATAACAGAACAATGATTAAGTAGTGGTGTTTTAATAAGTATAATCTTAATAAAAGATGAGTGGTAATAATATGAAATGTGTACCTTCTTTATTTCAACTCTAAGGACAAGGGTACAGAAAGTGATCTGTGAAATACTAATCATAAAGTGGATAAACAAAGATGTCAAGGTTGGTACTTAAGAAGACGCTTTCATAAAGTCTTTGCTTTTTACACAAATCTACAAGCAAATTGTGTTGCCCCTGTGGAAAATGATAGTGTGCTTCCCATTTTCTCACACCTTCTTTTATTCAGTCAGACCTGGAATAGAACTTCCTGGTAGGGCACATGCTTCACATGTATAAGGCCATGAATTCAATCCCCATACATTCCCCAACCCAAAAAAAGAAGAAAATTAAATGAAACTAGTATTGGACCCTAGAGTGCATCAGTTTAAGGTCTTAAGGGTAAGTAAGATCGGGCCCTTGTCTTGAAAGCTCTTGAAGGCAGACATGGACATCTACCAAGAAAGAGGATGAAGTGAGAAAAATCACAGAGCTTCAATGAACACAGGAAAGAAGTTTTCAGTTTGAAGAGAGAGAAAACAAAAGGGAATGCCCTGCCACAGAGGCGGGGTGGGATGGAGGGATGGGGGTGGGGTGGGAGGGATACTGGGATCATTGGTGGTGGAGAATGGGCACTGGTAGAGGGATGGGTACTCGATCACTGTACAACTGAAACCCAAGCACAAAAATTTGTAAGTCTACAACCGTACCTCATGGTGTTTCACTAATAAAAAAAAATTTTTTTTAAAAAAGATGTTTGCAGTTTGTCAGGGGCAACTTAATGCTTCACACAAAACCATCAGGCAAAGGAAAAAGAACGGGAAAAGAACAAACACATGGGTAAAGACACTGGGACATTAAACATTGCTTTGATGTTTATTCTCCAATTAGGCACTGTTAGACCCAGGGCAGGTTTCTAATGAGTGTTCCAGACTTGCAAGTCAGTAAGAAATGTCATGTTATAAGTGCAGGAAGGCTAAGCCTAAGTAGAAGGTGTTTCAGTCTGTGTTGCCGAACTCAAATTCCACAAGAAATACAAGAGTCCTGTTTCATGCTTATGAGCCCAAGCTTAGAATCCAGTCAGGCTTCAACTCCTGGCCCTGCCACTTATTAGCAAGAAGCTTAACCTCTGTGTGCCTCCGTTTTATGCTCTTTAAAATGGGGGGGGGGGGGGGGTTATGAAGATTAAATGAGGTGTTACACATAGAATGTGCTAGGAAGAATCCCTGGTATCTGATGAGTCCTGAATATATGAGTCCCGTGAGTATGTACGAAATGGAACCAAAATAGGGTAGTGAAACTGGGGAAACGATGAGCAAGGATTGTCAAAGGGAGCCAAGGGAGAGAGAGGTGTCAGGAAGCCTGAAGGAATCCCAGGGCCAAATGCAAAAGCCCATGGAGGGAGATTAGGCCATTTGAAGTTAAGCTTTGATAGACATCTTCAATATGCAAGTGTGCAATCTCTCAACCCACACTCACATTTTCTGTTCAGGTGGTCTGTTTATCTTTGTTAGGCATAGCAACTTAGCTCTCTGTCCAGCCTTCAATTCCCAGAACATGTTCTAAGAGAAACTCACCTTTCAACACGGAAGGAGCATCAAGGTTTTTTCCTGAACAAAGTTCTTGTCCCCATGGTAGTAAACAATGCCACTTCCCTGATACTCAGGAGAGGATGCCAATCATTTCAAATGACATCTAAATTGCGTGAGACTAAAAGGAGAAAGGGTTTCCACAAGAATGCTATGCAGCTGTTAGAAAAGATGAAGTCATAAAATTTGCATATACGTGGATTAACATGTAGAGTATCATGCTAAGTGAAATGAGTCAGAAAGAGAGGGACAGACAGGAAGATTGCACTCATTGGTGGCATTTAAAATAACAAAATGGGAGACTAACACCCAAACATAGGAGAGACAAGGAACAGGAGGATTGCTCCACAGCCTGGAAACCAGCCTCACATGCAGGGGGAAAAGGCAGTTCAGATAGAGAAAGGATCACCAAGTAAAGGATGCTTGGAAGACCCGCCATGGATGGGAGATGTGTACTGAGAATAGATTGTAGACCCAAAAGGATGGTCACTTAATACCTGCGCTGCAGACCACAACACCCTAAAGAAGAGAGAGAATAAACAGGGAATCTGCCTGCCACGGGGGTGGGGGGAGGGGAGTGCGGGGGGAGAGATACTGGGAACATTGGTGGTGGAGAATGGGCACTGGTGAAGGGATGGGTACTCGATCATTATATGGCTGAACTGTAAACATGAAAGTTTGTAAGTCTGTAACTATCTCATGGTGATTCATTAAAATAAAAAATAAAAAAAGAAAGGGTTTCCACAAGAAGAGACTAGGTGGTTAATTCTCAGCTATTAGTTTGGTTTTTCAGAATTTCCCCTTTTTTGCAGATAATGTATTCACTGCAATCCCAGAAATATCACCAGCCTGGAAACTTTCTCTCAGGTCCTTCTTTGTCACCTCTCAGTATTTCAGTGTTGATTCCATTTTCCTGTCCTCTCCTTCAAGGGCTGGAGTGATAGCACAGCGGTAGGGTGTTTGCCTTACAAGCAGCCAACATGGCCGACCCGAGTTCGATTCCTCCGCCCCTCTCGGAGAGCCTGGAAAGCTACCGAGAGTAGCTTTCCAAACACAGTAACAACAAAGTCTCCAATGGAGATGTTACTGGGTCTGCTCCAGCAAATCAATGATCAACGGGAGGGCCTTTACCTTTACCTTTTACCTCCTTCAAGGTGATCCATCAAATCCTGTGATTTTAAAGTGACCATCTAAAGGAGCAGCTGTTTCTAGTCGGGGGCTCTCAGGTGGTCCCAGTGATTCTCGCTTTCTGGCGCTCACGGTCTGTGCTGTCCCCTTCATGATGAGCAGAATGTGACAGTTTGTGACTTCCAAGATTCTGTCACAAACGTATTTTGGTTCTTCTGCTTGGTCTCTTGGGGCAAGTCAGATATCCTTAAGGTTATGCTGGGAGGGGGTGTGGAGTGGGGAGGAGTGCAGGGGGTACCAGAATCCCCTCTCAATGAACCCCTGTTGTGATTTCAAAAAATTTCCAAAAGAAGAATCAGTTGCTAGGATCTCATGGAATAGCCAGCAAAATCGAAAAATCACAATCCTTTTCTAATTTTCTATACTCCAAATTTTCTATGATCTTCAATTGGCCAAGAAAACATTAGTTTTCTAGTATTTAAATACAGATTTCCTTACTCTCAATGCCAATAAATGTAATAAGCACAGCAATATTATCAAGTTCAGCCTTCGATCACTAAACTACAGACCCTCAATTAACAGTGACAACTAAGGGCTCTTTCAGACTCAGCAACTGTGAGTGACACAGGTCTGTGGGTTTTTTTTTTAACTTATAAGAAAGTTTCAAGTACAGGTTCAAACAAAAAAAAATGACAAGCCTGTTGTTTATGACTATTTTAAAATCTAAAATGTTACTTTGGTTGCTTATTTTTATAAGCACTCACTGTATGTGTAGGCTAGAGAATTGGCTGGGAAATACCACATTTACTAAACTATAATAGTGATTCCCTTTTGAGAAGTAGCAAGAAGTTTGCAGGTTATTTTTAATTTGCAGCTGTTTGAGTGCTTCATAGGCAGTATATTTAACTCTAATAAGTAGGGGGAAATGCATTTTTAGCTCAATGAAACAGATTTGCAAGTAGGTCACAGCAAGAAGGAAGCCATAGGAACCAGCAGACTGCCAAAGCAATCACTTCTTTAGACTTTGTAAGAGTGCCGCCTACTGGAAGTTTAGGACAACTTTGAAAAACTTATTCCTACTTTTGGAGTTAAGTTTGATATTTGAAGGCAGTTTGCTTGCTTGCTTAATAAAGTAAATGACAGTCATGGCCCAGTGGCAAAAAAGTACTTGCAATGTGAGTGTGAGACTGAGAGTACCATCCTGGTGCCTCCCATGTAGATACAGCTCAGTCCTTGTGACTCCACTGACTAGGGCCCCTCAATGCAGGAGAGAGAGAGAGAGAGAGAGAGAGAGAGAGAGAGAGAGAGAGAGAGAGAGAGAGATCTCAGGCACACAGTCATTTAAGTAAAGTGGTAATAGCTTCCACACTAACAGTAAGAAAGTATGTTCTATAAGGCAAAAGGAAGAAAGTTTGTCATTATTTATTGAGCCAGACAAGCTGAAGGAACTTCTCAAGCTTTAGAAAATATAGTCAAATATAAAACCAAAACTGTACTCATATGATCAAGATTGTTTTGTTTTGATGGTTTTATTGGGTGGGGGTGTTATTAATTCATTGTTAGGGACAGAACTTAGCTGGCACACACTCTATCATTAAGACACATCCCTGGCCTACAAATATATTTTAATGCTATTTATAACTCACAGTAAATCTTTTATTTTATTTTTATATGAGCCACACCCAGCAATGCATGGGGGCTCAGGGAAACTTCCAGTAGATATCATCCTGGTGCAGGTAAGTGGTACTCAGCTGGGGAATTAGAGTCATGCCCTGATATTAAGGGGGCATGCAGTGCCCAGGTCAAAGAACCTCGTATGTGCTAGGCATGTGCCCCACCATTGAACTATCTCCCTGGCCCCAGAAAAAAATTCTTAAGTCAGGAGCTGGATTTAAGATTTAAAAATAATTCCTTAGTATTTGAATAATGAACTCAAGATCAAGCTTATGAAAGTTAGTGAGTTAATAACATGTAGCCTCTTTGCCACTAAGAGCTCTGTAGAAGCTATGGGTGTAGAATTCAGTGATACATTTATTCAAAAGATTTATTATGATCAGAGCTCATGGTTGAAAAATAACTTCCTGGTTAACAGATAAATTGTGGCACATCCATAAATGGAATACAACTTAACAATTTTAAAAAAAAGATGGAGTCAATGACAGAAAAACATCACAGATGAATTTCAAGACATCATGCTGAGCAAATGAAGCAAAACAGGAAGTAACACATACTGCATGATTCCATGTATATGAGTAACTAGGAAGAATGCATGGAATCTATAGAGTCAGGAAGCAGATCAGTGGTTGCCTGGCTGAAATGAGTAGTTAACTGGGAAAGGGCTCATGAGAAATTCCAGGACTAAGGGGGAAATGTTCTACTTCTCAACTATGGTGAAGGTCGCATAGATAGTCCCATTTTTCAGAACTCTTTAAACTTTACACTTGTAATGAGTATCCTTCATTTCATGTAAATAACACCTCAATAGAGTTCAATTTAAACTAGTCTGAGCTTAGTGGTCTGATTTCATGATAAGACTGTGCTGGAAGCAAGAGGAAGCCATGGAGGATGATCATTGATGTGCTGGGGTGGGCTGGTGCTTGCTCTCAAAGACTGGCTAATATCAACTCAGGAACTTGGCAAGCTTGCTGTTAAACCACTGGAAGCTTGAAATAGGCCATGATGGTGATCTTTAACTTGCTTCAACTTGAACTGTAAGTCCCCAGAGAGCTGCCTTTTACCCATACACCACTGAGCACAGTTAGAGACGCAAGATTAGGGTGTGGGTTCCAGCTCTGCCACTCTCAAGAAGTTCTGAGTTCCCCTCTGTCCTTCAATTCTAGGTTCTGTAAAGTCAGATTGATTATTGTCGGCACCTACTGCCTACAGTTTTGACAAGGCTTCAATAGCACAGCGGGTAGGGCGTTTGTCTTGCACGCAGCCAACATGGCCGACCCAAGTTCGATTCCTCCGCCCCTCTCAGAGAGCCCGGCAAGCTACCGAGAGTATCTCACCCGCACGGCAGAGCCTGGCAAGCTCCCCGTGACGTATTCGATATGCCAAACACAGTAACAACAAAGTCTCCAATGGAGACGTTACTGGGCCCGCTCGAGCAAATCGATGATCAACGGGAGGGCCTTGTTATAATTAGAGAAAAAAATATTAAAGCCATTCTACAATGAAAAATGGATTTGCCTAGTTTCTCTCAGATGCCTAGACTTACTTTCTCTTTTCCTTCTACTCATGAAAAATTTCAAACAATTCCAATTTTAAGAAAGAAATGTCATTTTCTTTTTCACCTGGAATAACTCATGACATGCTGGGGGTATTACTTACCCTCCCCTATCACTAGCTGTGGTACATAACCAAAAAAAAATCAACTTATGCAAAAAAGTATTGTAAGCAATAAAATATATTAAAATTGTAAGAGGTTGATGTTTATGCATATTTTACCATTAATAAAAATCTTGAAAATAAATAAAGGGTATAGAAAAGAGATTGAGGAAAATCTTAGCTTTCTTGGGAAATGTCACTGATATTAGGGGTCCTTCCCCAAGCCAGCACAGTATAAAATTCAATAAAATCCTGCAACACTTCAGAGACAATCAATACATTGCAAAATCAAGAGTTAATACTCAAACTTTATAAAACACAACACATGACTGAACACTTTGAGGAAAATATTCTGCACTGGTTTGCTCCAAATTCAAGTGACTGTGAATTTTAGTTTTCAAAAACAGTCATTGTTAATGCTTCATTATGCACATATTCTTTTAAAAAATCATTTTTTCTTCAAATTTGCAGAAATAGGTCTTAGAAGTGGACATCGTAAAAGAACTTTCCACAAAGAAATAGACTAGTAGAAACTAAATGGTATTTTCAACCTTGCACAGTGAGTCACTATTTTAATCAGAACAAGTTACTCAACTCAAGATGACTCACCTTTCACAAAAAGACAATAATACTATCATGTATAATCGCATTAACTCAGCTTTTTGGAATCCCCATAAAAAGTGTCATAGACATGAGCCCCATGAACTTGATGGGTCAGAATCTGTTCATTTTAATTACCAATATGGAACCCCCTTCCAAAGTTTCACATACATGAAGTTTCTGCTGAGAAGACTGTACCCAATTTGGAAAGTTGCATTTATTTTCAGATGCCATGCATGGTCTTCTTTTAAAATCATACAAGCTACAGTTATTACCAAAAAAAAGGTGCTTTTAAAAAATCAGTTCAAATAGTTTTTATTTTTAAATAACATTCAGTTAGTATATTTATTCATGCATGTGAGGAATCCCTAACTCACTTATTTGTGGATTTATTCAACAGACATATATTTGGCACCACTTACATGCAAGTCTTTTGGGGAGGGGTTGGGGTATGAGAGACCTGTGGGAACTTAGGAGTTAGTCTTGGCTCTAGACTCCAGAGATCACTTCTGGCAGGACTTGGGGGACCATCTGGGATGCTGAGGACAAAATTCAAGTTGATCATGCACAAGACAAGCACCCTACTCACTGTACAATTAATTTCTCCAGCCCCAAAATGGAGATATTTCAATAGACCATACAAACACTTGCTTATATTGGAGGCAGAGAGATCATTCAGAGGGTACAGTGTTTGCCTTGCATGTATCCAACCCAGGTTCGAACCTCAGCAACCCATATGGTCCCCCAACCCCCACTAGGAGTAATCTCTGAACCTAGAGCCAGGAACAAGCCCTGAGAAGCCCCAGGTTTGGCCCCCAAACCAAAAGCAAACAAACAAACCCCAGAAATTTCACCTCTGCTTTTATCAACAGAAGGTATATACATGATAAAATTTCCTAATTATTTTTCTTTGTTGCACTGCTATAAATGGAATGAGGTAAAGCATCACCACTTTTCATTGGCAAAAGAATCATCACTTAGTTTAAAAAAAAAAAAGCATACACTTAGCCAACTCCTTTTGGATGCTAAGGCACCTCCTCATTCATTTTTATAGTTTTAAAAGGAGCAACCCATACCATGAAACATCTTTTCTGGGCATATTTTTAAATTATGATGCTCTTTAGTGTTTAATTGCATTGCATGTTGCATCTTTCCTCATATAAAAGTATCTCAAGGTATTTTAAGTATTTCAGCTAGACACCCATTTAAACAACCTTATGTGCTGATTCTGAATGGTGGCATGATTCTCAAACTTCCCTGTCTTATCTAATAAGTGATAGAGTTAACTGATAAATAAGTCAAAATTTCCATCATCATTCTAAAAATCAAAGAAGCATGAACAATCAACATCTAATCAAGACTCCGGGAACAAAACCTGCAGAACTAAGTCCAGACTGCAATAGAATTCATTCCTCAATGGGGTTAGAGATAAAGGAGAATAAGGAAGCCCAGGTTCCCTTTCTCATTGATGAGGGAGCTGGAAGGAGCAGGGAGTCTTGAAAGCTAACAGGTGGGAAGATGAGAAATGCTCCAGGGGAAGGTAGGTCTCTGCAGGGAGGAGAACCCATTGAACATTTTAGTCATCATTATCATTTTATCTGTCACCTCCAGGGTACACAGTGAGCAGTTTGCATGACAGGGGAGATGACAGAGGAGCTAAAGGACAATATAATTTTCCAATTCCCAAGACACAAAGCTAACATAGTGAGTTGCACAATTATTTGTCAATTTAGCCCGAGGGAGATTTTTTTTAGCTGCATTTTCCAAACTCTGAAAACCTGATCATCGAAAACCACTTCCCCAAATGTGTGGTATGTGTCATGAAACACTTGCTCTGTGCACGTACCTTCAAACCTCACCTACCATCCTGATTACTTAACTCTGTTGAGGATCTTTTCGACTCATTTGATCTGCCTGGTTGGGTCAGAAAAAGCAAAATACCTGAGAGATTTGTTTTAAACACATTCGGTATGTTTTAGTCAAATTGAACCTTACCTCTAAACAATATTTTCAAAAGCAATTCCATCACTAGAACTGATCCCAAAATCCTTTTGTTGTAACTTTTTAATTAGGTCAAATTCCATGTTTCCCAAATCCACTAATTTATTTATTCATTTGATAAAGAGTCTAAGCACATCCTGGCCATATCTGGTGTTTGTATGTTAAATATCTCTAATAGGAACTTTCTCCACTTCCACCACCCTTGCTCTGGACCCATACATAGTGCATTGTCTCTCATCTGAATGACCACAAGCTCCCTAGTGTACCCCACTCTTTTCCATTCACACACCACATTCAGAGAAATCAAGTTGAGAATACAAACCTGACCATGTTACTCCATTGATTCAGGTTCTTTGAAGATGCCTTATGATCTTTGAACTACAAACAAAAATCTAGAAAGGTCTTACCTGGATCCCTAACTATCCCCTATCCCATACTGTCTACCTCCACTACCCTCTATTCTACCAATGTACAGACCTACTTGAGCTTTTCTGTCTCTTACTCTTTGCCAAAGGCTCCCCTTCTTCTCCTTAAACACACTTCCTCTCCACTTTGGCCAAGCTGACCAATGATCACCAGATGTGTCTGAATATAAACACCATCTTCCTTGTAATACCTTGATGAGCCTTGGGCCCTCCTTTCCAAATATTTACCAGGTACTCCTAATATACACCCTCATAGCGGTCTCTGGTCTTCCTCTATAGATTAATCAAATTTACAAGATATTACATTTTATATCAGTGGTGAATTCATATTGCCTTTTCCCCTGCAAGCTCTCCATTGCCTCTATTGTTTTTGCTTTCCACTGTAGTTCTAGCTTCTAGAACAGGGTGCAAAACAGCAGCACATTTAGCCTGCTGCAGAGAAGACTGTACATATTCCTTGGATATATGTGCACGGGATTGTGCACAAGTGCTAGATGACTCATGCAATAAAAACTGGAACAACATCTATTACATTGCAAGCATCCACAGAACTCAGCATAGATGGGGCCAGAGCAATAATACAAAGTGTAGGGCATTTGCCTTGCATGAGGCGGCAAACCCGCATTTGATCCCTGGCAACCCATATGGTCCCCTGAGCTCCACCAGGAGTTATCCCTGAGTGAAGATCCAGAAGTAAACCCTGAGCACTGCAGGGTGTAGCTCAAAAAACTCACTTTATCACTTGACATCCCGTTACTCATCAATTTGCTCGAGCGGGCACCAGTAATGTCTCCATTCCTCCCTGTTGCGTGCTCGTATAGCCCAATGGAGTCTGCTCGTTCTAGCAACACGAAGAGTCTCAAACTGATCACTCAGCATCTTGACGAAGAAGTCTGACCATCTCGTAGGTGGGCAGCCATGCGGTCTTTTGACTTCTTGTGGAATCCAGTCGGTAACGGCTCTTGCCAAGCGGTCGTCTCTAAATCTCATCATGTGTCCAGCCCATCTGATTTTCAACGCCTTGACAAATGAGACAGCGTCCCTGATTCTTGACCATCAATGGAGGTCAGAACTCTGGATTCTTTCTCTCATTTGAGTGAAACATGATACTCCAAGCATAGCTCCTTCAATTCCTCTTTGGGAGACCAAATAGCATAGCGTTCTCATCCTGTTTTCATAGGGCCCAGGTCTCTGAGGCATATGTTAATGCAGGAAGAACAGTGGAATCGAAGAGATGTGCCCGGAGCCGGAGGTTCTTCCACCTCTTAGCTATTTCTTCGATGCTCTTGAAGGTATTCCAAGCCACTCTCCTCCTCCTGTGCAACTCAGGTACCAGGTCATCCATCATGTTGACTTCTCGAGCTAGCTACACATAACTGTTGCATTCGGAGATGTTTGTTCCATTGAGAGCGAATGGAATGTCAGGAAAAAGACTGTTTCTCATGAACATTGTCTCTGTGAGATTCAGCTGTAATCTGACCTTTCTACACTCATAGTTGAAGTCAGCCAGCATTTGTGCTGCTTGGCTGATGTTTGGTGTTATTAGAACGATGTCATCAGCAAAGCAGAGGTGGTGTAGTTGCCGACCATCTATCTTCACTCCCATTCCTTCCCATTCCAGTCGTCGCATGACGTTCTTGAGGGTAGCACTGAAGAGTTTTGGTGAAATGGTATCACCCTGCTGAACCCCTCTCTTGACATGGATGATCACTTCTTTGTAGTATGGTGAGATCCTGGTAGTGAATCCGTAATACAGCTCACAGAGGATCCTGATGTATTGAGTTTGAATGCCTTGATTGTCTAGGGTTTTGATGACCACTTCCGTCTCAACAGAATCAAAGGCCTTCTTTAAATCAATGAACATTAGACAGAGTGGCATCTTGAACTCCCGAGAAACCTCAATGAGCTTCGTTATCATGTGGATATGGTCAATGGTGCTGAATCCCTTGCGGAACCCGGCTTGCTCGCATGGTTGTCCTTCATCTAGTGTTCTGTCAATCCTATTCAGGATGACTCAAGTGAACAGCTTGTAGATGACAGACAATAGGCAGATCGAGTGATAGTTGCCAATGTCATGGATGTCTCCCTTCTTGTACAGTAGTACAGTCCTGCTGGTTTTCCATTGGGACGGAAACTTGCATTCAGACAGGTAGCATGTGAAGAGCTGAGTCAGCATATTGATTAGTGCTGATGGAAGGTTCTTCAGGTGTTCAGGTCTGACCTTTCTGGGCCAGGTGCTGTTCATTTCTTTACTGACGAAATGGCGTGTCAGATTTCGGAAGGGAGAACATTGGGAATGACATATCCATCCTGGGGAATTTGGTATGTGGGCAGGTGGATGTGGCTATCGAAGAGATCCAAGTAGAAGTCATAGATAATCTTCTCCATTGCCCTTCTGGAAGATGTGATAGATCCATCAGGACACTGGAGGGCAGTCATCTTGGTCTTGTAGTTGGTGAAGGACAGGCGGGTGCTGCAAATCCTTTTCCCAGCTTCTGCCCCATCTACCTGCACTGCTGCTCTTCTCTCTTTGAGGTCTTCCTTTATCACTTCTCTGCACTGCTTTGCAAGTTCGGACATTCGCTTGCAGTTGCCTAAGGCATGCACCAAGCCACGTTGGTGAATAAGCTCAAGAGTTTTCGAAGACAGGCGTTTTTTTGTGGCTATCTCTCTCTTGGCATTTCTCACACAATCATGGAGGTGCTGAACCAGTCGATCATATTCCTCGTTGATGTTGTCAATGACTGCATCTTCCCATGTTGCCGCAATAGTGCCAAAGTGCTCCCAGTTGGTGGTTGTTCTGGGACTTCTCTTCTTAAACTTTGCAGCCCTTTCTCCCTGCTCTCTGAAATAGAATTTTGCATGAAGGAGACAGTGGTCCGATCCCATTTGGAATTTTGGGACAACAGTGACATCGGTCAGACAAAACCGTCGATTGAATATGATGTGGTCAATTTCGTTGTGGAACCATCCACCAGGAGACTCCCATGTCCAATGTTTAGATTCGGCCTTCTGGAACTGTTACCATGGATGGTTTTGGTAGACATGATGAACTCAGACAAAAAAAATAGAAGAAGAAGAATTTAGCATAGAATTACCACATACGAGGCACCCAATAAACATTTGTTGCCTGAATGGTGGGAATATATTTTTCATTATTTTCTTGAAAAAGCCTTCATACATCACGTACATCATCCATTAATGTTAATATTTCCATTTTAATCTTTGGCAAAATGGAACAAACACTAATCAATGTGCCACAACCAAGCAGGTTGTAACATAGAGGACACCAATATGATTCTTTAAATCTATTTTAATTTGAATCTATTTTAACTATTTTAAGTTTGATGGTTGGGCTGGAGAGATAGCACAGCGGTAGGGCGTTTGCCTTGTACGAGGCCAACACGGCCAACCCAAGTTCAATTCCTCCGCCCCTCTTGGAGAGCCCGTCAAGCTACCGAAAGTATCTCACCCACACAGCAAAGCCTGGCAAGCTACCCATGAGGTATTCAATATGCCAAACACAGTAACAACAAGTCTCACAATGGAGACATTACGGGGCCTGCCCGAGCAAATTGATGAACAACGGGAGGACAGTGCTAAGTTTGATGGTTATTTTAAATTTTGGAGCTCACATCCAATGGTATTCAAGTCTTACTCCTGGCTCTGTGTACACTCCTGCCTGGGCTAAGAGGACCATATGTAGTGCCAAGGATTAAACCAGGTTCAGCCCACAAGCACGGCAAGTACCTTACCTGCTATATTATCTCTTTGGCCCAACTTAATTTTTTTAAATAAATGAATCACATGAAAATTAATTTCACTATAGTAAGTCCTCATTAAATATCTCCAGATTTTTGGAAACTGCAGCTTCAAACAAAGTGACATACATATGACGGCATCTTCCCATGTTGCTGCAATAGTGCCAAAGAGCTCCCAGTTGGTGGTTGTTCTGGGACTTCTCTTCTTAAACTTTGCAGCCCTTTCTCCCCGCTCTGTGAAATAGAATTTTGCAAGAAGGAGACGGTTGTCCAGACTGACCACAGGCTAATTGACATAAACAAAAGTTAGTTCCTACTAAATTTCTAGTTCCAAAAAAATTTATGGTGCCCCCAAGTTCACCAATATAATAAAGACCCTAAACAGGTGTAATATCGAACAATCACTTGTGTTTTATTCATTCATTTTCCAACCCACTTATTCAGTCTGAGGTAAGAGTGACTGGAGTCTATATATTCCCTGCACCATCTTAGGGCAATAAAGTGGAGAACTGCCCTGGACAGAACACCCTTCCAGTGCAGCAAAACTCACAAACTCTCTATCTATATATCTATCTATCTACCTTTCTCTATTTCCCTCCCCCTCTCCCTTCCTCTCCCTCCCTACCTCCCTTCCTTCTTCTCCCACTCTCTCCCTCCCTTCCCTTTCTCTCTTTTCCTCCTTCTCTCTATTCCCCCATCTCTCTCTCTCTCTCTCTCTCTCTCTCTCTCTCTCTCTCTCTCTCTCACACACACACACACACACACACACAAACACACATTGAGATGGAGACACACCCATGAACCCAATATACACATCTTTGGGATGTGGGAAAAAACCACAATACCCCAGAAAAGCCCAACATGACAGTGGCCCCAACAGGAATCAATGTTTGTCTTCATCAGTGTTATAAAGAAATGACATTGAATAAAATAACATTATTCCAAGATCTGCTATTCTTTCATTTTTAATTATGCTACAGGAATCAGGCTATCAGGGAAGAAAACCACTGAGTTATTTGCTTCTTACTGACATATTTGTTGAATTCAGTGAATATTTTCAGAAAACTTTCAACTTGATAATCTGTACAGAAATGAAATTTTATCTTAATTACATAAATCCTCACCTGGTCATTTCATAAGGCACATTGATAGAAATCATCTTGCTCAATACTGATGACTCAGTAGAAATTGATTCTCATTTCAGTAAGCAGTCCTTTAATTGTAGAACATTTTTTCCCTTCTTTAGGAAATTGACCTGAGGACTTTTCCCATACAGTTAAGTAATCCTACAAGTTGTTTCCACAAAATAGGGTAACTTTGTTTCTATGAAGTCTTTATAAGGCAGTGGGTGGCAAGTTTGTCTCTTAATGTTCACTTATAGAAGTAAGACTCTCTTACTCCTTCCTCATTAGAGCATACATCAGAGGTTCTACATAGGCAATCACATAACTATAGATAAAAAACTGAGTTCTCTTAAACCAATTGATGAGGGAAATGTATAGACTTCTGATAGAAACACTTGAACCTGAAAGCATGTTATTCCTGGAAATTTAAATTAAACTAAAACTTTTTTCCCCTAATTCATGAAACCATTCTATCTGAAATGGTTTTTTCTCTTAATTATTCTGATGTTTACTAGGCAAGTCTTCAAATAAACTTACCTTAAATTATAATGAGACCCACCTGTCATGGAAAGTTCAGACAAGGTTCTTCAGAAATTCAGAGCAGGGAGAGATTCTATAAGATGCAGTCACGTAGACAGGACCACACATATGGCAGAAGTAGCATTTAAGCAGGGCTTTAATGAGTATATAAAAGTTCAATGTAAGACAAACAGTAGGAGCAAGTAGGCAAGAGGACCAAAAAGTACACCTCACACACTTTGCCCTGCATGCTTTCCCATAAGTCTACATAATGCTCTTCTAAGAACCCTGTTCCTTTCACCACAATGATCATAACTTTATCTTCAGAAGATGACTCTGTGTCTCTGATTCCTCTTCAGAGATAAGAACGTACATTGTTGGACATCTAGGAATAAACTCCCAGTATTTACTGCAGCATCTGGCAGGGTGGAGTTATGCCCAACACAGACATTTTGGCTGAGGTAGTGTTTAGAAACACCACATTCCATTTATACAGGCTGTCAAAATGATTTAAAACTTCATGGATAATGGAGTGACTAAGATTCAATGAGAATTGTTAACCAAGCTTAACACTTGGCATGGTTCCAAATAAAAGCATATGTTGATTGCACTTTTCATCTTCCATATATTCCATACCAATTATGCTGTCATAGTTACAGTTCTCCATGCATGAGTCGCTCAAAATACTGTAATCTGAAATAATAATAGAGTGCATTTAAATCACTTTATTTTGGTCACTGAACATACAAGAAAACAACCCAACAAAACTGCAAAGTGTCCAATAATTTTCAGACTTCATGAGAAAAGCACCCAGCTAACCAGTGATCTAACAGCAATACCCACTGGTTGTACGACCAGAGGAAAAATATGAATTGTCAGGAAAAGTTTTCTTAGAGGAAAATAAAAAGTCAGTATATGTTACTAAATTTTGCAATCCCTCATGTTGTAATATAGAAATGTGATTTTAATTGATGGAGGAAAGTAATTATAGCTTAGGAACCAATTAGTTAATCAACACCATAATCAGAATTGTCTTGAGTGACAAGTCTTGGCCCCACACCCAAAGAAAGAGGGTGATCCCAAAAGTGAGTAAAACAAGTTTCCATTACGAATGCATTCAAGAAAGTGAACTTCCCTGAAAACAAGAAAGGATGGGCTCTATGTTACTAATGACTGCTAAACTTAAATGATTTATATTAATCTTAACAGGAAAACAAGAGGTGCTATATTATACCACTGGGAGTTAAATTATGCTACAGATTGATTCAATGGAATGAAGCAGCCTATATGAATTCTTTTTTTAAATCCTTGAATTAATAATATTATAGGGGAAAAAGGCTGAATCAATAGTACAGATTGACAAATAATCCAAATGATGGCAATCTACACAAAGATGGAAGTGTTTCCCCTTAGCTTAGCTTAGTTTAGCTTAACTTGGCTTGAAAAATAAAAGATTAAGGATGGTAGATAAACCCTCTTCAAATACTCAAAAGACTCCAAAGCTAAGTTTCAAGTGATAAAATTTTAAATTTATTCTGTATGAGAGATTTTATTTAATATAAAGAAGAAATTAGTAGCTAGAGAAACTTAAAAATGGAATTCTTTCTCATTCGATGAGCTTGCTTTCAATAGAGATATTTAAATAGGGGCTGGAGCAATAGCACAGTGGGTAGGGCATTTACCTTATATGCGGATGACCCGGGTTCAATTCCCAGCATCCCATATGGTCCCCCGAGCACTGCAAGGAGTAATTCCTGAATGAAGAGCCAGAATCTTTGCATTGCCAGGTGTGATCCCCCCACAAAAAAGAAATATTCTAAATACACTAGAGCTATTTTATTTTTTGTTTTTTGGGTCACACCTGGCGATGCACGGGGGTTACTCCTGGCTTTGCACTCAGGAATCACCCCTGGCGGTGCTCAGGGGACCATATGGGATGCTGGGAATCAAACCCGGGTTGGCCACGTGCAACGCAAACGCCCTACCCACTGTGCTATTGCTCCAGCCCTCAACTACTAGAGCTGTTTAACAAGGGAGTTCAGCACAGAGTTAAATTTTTTTTAATACATTATATAGTGACAAAGAAAAAGCAGGATAAAATGTTAATATTAGGGTCAGACCAATAGTAGAGCGAGTAGGATACTTGCCTTGTATGCAGCAGATCCAGATTCAATCCCTTGCATCCTATATGGTCCCAGGCACCTCCAGAAGCAATTCCTGAGTGCAGAACCAGGAGTAAACCCTGAGCATTGCCAGGTGTGGCCCCAAAACAAACAAACAATTAATATTATGCTTTGGTAGACATCGTTATTGCACCTCTGTCTACACCGAAGTACCAAAGAAGTACCAACTATCACTATTGTTTTTTTTTTGCTTTTTGGGTCTCACCCAGCGATGCTCAGGAGTTACTCCTGGCTCTGCACTCAGAAATCACCCCTGGCGATGCTCAGAGAACCATAGGGAATGCTGGGAATTGAACCCGTGTCAGCCACACGCAAGGCAAATGCCCTATGTGCTGTGCTATTGCTCCAGCCCCAGACTATCACTATTCTTATGCCTCTCCTTTCTCACTCCCTAACCTTCCTCACCATCACCTCTCCACTGTAACTTCAGTTCTGTTATCATAACCCAGTGGTTTATTTTCATTGACTACTGCTCCCTTCCTTGTTTTTGTTTCTTTATATATACTACACATAGGTAAGATCATCCATAAGTAAGATCATCCATCATCCATTTGTCCTTATCCCTTTGACTTAATATAACACATCTAGTTCTTTCCAAGTGTAGCAAAATGCATGAGCTCATCTTTTTTATAGCCAAGTAGTACTACATTTTGTATATAGATAATTATTTCCTTAACCATTCATCAGTTCCTGGACATTTGGGTTGTTTCCAGATCTTAGTTATTGTAAATGGTGCTGCAGTGAACAAGGCTGTGCATATAT
Source organism: Sorex fumeus (assembly GCF_029834395.1). Lineage (NCBI taxonomy): Eukaryota > Metazoa > Chordata > Mammalia > Eulipotyphla > Soricidae > Sorex > Sorex fumeus. The sequence continues at coordinate 74,597,124 of NW_026606120.1, read as the reverse complement.
ATTTTTAAATTTATGTTTTTGTGTTCTTGTTTAATATTTTTTAACAAAGGAAGCAAGAAGGAAACACACCGGTCAATACCTACCATTTGCAAATACCTTTTGTTGTCTAAATTGGTCATATCAAAGTTTGAATTAGATATCATTTCTCATATGAAAAAATTAATTCAGGCCTCTTTCTAACACTATGCACAAAAGTCAAATCAAAATGGATTAAACACCTCTATATCTGACCTGAATCCATAAGGTACATAGAGGAAAATATAAACAGAACTCTCCACAACATTGAAGCTAGAGGAATATCTAAAGATAAAATGCTACTGACCAAGCAAGTGGAAGCAAAGATAAAATAGGACTTTATTAAATTAAGAAGATTCTGCACCTCAAAAAAAATATGAAGTCTTTTAAAACATAAAGAAAATTTTAATATATAAAGCACTCTTCAAACATCTATTTCTTTTGAGTCCATTATTTGGCAAATATGTAACTGCTACACATTAGAGATTAGGGATTTTTCTTCTTTATGTGTTTTTTTTCCTCATTTTTGTTTTTTTCTTTTTTGTTGTTGTTGGTTTTTTTTTTTTTAAATAACATCTTCAGTGCTAGGAGTCGGGTTTAAAAACACATGAATAGTCGGGGCTGCCCTGGGGAACCGGCCTTCCCGAGGGCAGCCACCTGTGCAACAGCTCCAACAGTTTTTTTAAAAATGATTCTCAATGTGTCTTTCCAATAAGTTTCCTTGGATAAGATTTAAAGCAATTTCCCTTATCAATGAGGTTTCACTCCACCTTGGATCACTTCTGTTTCTGATGACTCTTTCCTTCTAGGTACCTAACTGTAATCTCATTTCTTGGCTCCCTGATTGTTCCCCTTTTCTCAAGTTCCCAAAAGAAAACATTTCCTAAGTATTTCTAAAGAGCTCTAAAATTATATCATTTTTTTTCAAGTGCACTCTACACCCAACAAATGGTTTTCAGTAGGTCATGGTCTCCTTCTTCACCATTCTTTTCTCTTTATACCCACTCAGCATACTGCAGAAGTACAAGACATAGACGATGCCATTCAGTCACCAACGTTTTCTCCCATAATGATAGATGGTCTGATATTTGACCTCTGATCCCTGATTTTTCAGAGAACCCTTGCTCTTAAATCTCCAATAATCTCAATAATCTAAAATCTCAATAATCTAAAATATAATGACTTTTATATTTTAGCTCTCATTCTCCCTGATCTCTGCATAATTTGAAACTCAAGACCTGGGAGAACCACTAGAAGGGTTTGGAAGCTTTGTTGACTGAATTATCCATGCACTATTAACTGAGGCTTTTTCTAGCCATTTATATATTCACTTCTTTTACTGGGTATACTTTCCCCTTTTCTAAAGCTAATATTGATGATTTTTTAACATTCCTTCTCAACCTTCTGCTCTTCTCTTTCTTAAAAGAAATTCAATATAAGCCTTTTTCTCAAAAGCTTTTTGTTATCATTTTATGTGAATTATCTCTAGTCTTAGGCTTAGTCCTAAGAATTCTTATATTAATATTCTTTCTAACAAAAATTTAAAATTTCCTTCATTTTGTGCAAATTATCCTACTGCATGAGCCACAAACTTAAAAAAAAATGAGAACTGTTGTGCATTTCATTTCAGTCTCTTTGAGAAAATTCACCCAACAGTGTTTATAATGTTATTTTAGAATCCAAAATAGTCCAACTGAAAAGTAACTCTGCAGTACTAGTTCCACTTGATATCTCCAACTGTTGATCTCTTTGGAATTTTTGACCATACCATCTTCTTGATGTTTTCCTTTCCTTTGGCTTTCTTGAAATTTCTATCTTCTTGATTCTTGTTAAGGATTATCTCAACCACTTTTATTACTCTTCAAATATTATAGTTTCTTGATCTTTATATTTACCCAATGATCCCTAGGAAATTTTACCTGGTTTCATAGTTCCTCTTTGCTAGTCATATGAAATATAGACATAATTTCTAAAGTCCAGACCTGGTAACCACCTATGTGATATCTGTACCTGAATACTGGTAGATGACTCAATCCCATTCTCCCCTAACCTGAACTCATTATCTCTCCCACAAAACCTGGTTCTCCTTCATACTTCCATAATAGTTCATGGCAATCGTTAGGATCCAAAACTGGAATCCTGTGTTTTTAGACCCCCTTCCTTTCCCATCAACTTGTTAACAGACAACTGCTATTTCTGTTTTCTTTTTTTCTTTCACCCCCTTATTACCACCCACTGCTACTTTCTTACAACTCTAATAGACTCTTCCCCTTCTTCTTGCCTCTTACAGATCTCTCATCCTGCCTCAGATTTCCCATCAATCCAAGTACACTGCCAAAGTTATCTTTCTAAAATTTAAAATCGTGTTCAACCCTTATTTAGAAGTCTTCAGAAGTTCACCCCCTGACTCTGGGACCAAGTCCAAATTCCTTAGAATGGTATTAAAGTTCCTCCCCACTTGGCCCCAACCTATTTTTCCAGTCTTATCTCTTGGCACTCACTCATATCACCTTTATGTCATAGCCAAACAAAACTTCAGTATGCCATGCATTATTTTATATATCCTTAATACAAGCTGGTTGTTCGTCTACCTACATATTTTTATTTCCTAACCACCACCACCTTTTTTTTTTTAACAAACAATAAGTTCCCACATCATTTTTAAATTTCAAATGGAATCTCCCTATGTCCTCCAGGCTCTAGTTTCTCTTTCTTGGTGCTTTGTACAAATTCACACCTACTCTGAATTATTTGTGTTTTATCCCTTTCCTCCAATATTCCTGAAGGCAAGGAATGCATACTTCTTATCAACTTCTGCTAATCTCACAGTAAAGTTGCATGAATTGAAACAAAACAAAAGGCCCTTTTTCAAAAAATGTTATCACCACCATACCTGAATTTCTACTTAGATAAAAGGCACCCTGTTTGTTTGTTTGTTTGTTTGTTTGTTTGTTTTTAGGGGGAGTAGCTTGTGTTAGTACCTCACTACTCTACCCATTCTTGTCAGTAAGTCATACCTTAGTCAAAATCAGATAACCTGATAACTGTCCGCCCAGTATATACTCCCAGAGAGAGCGCAGGTTGAACTGGAAGTAGGGGAAGAAGAGAAATTAGAGAAATGTGCCCATTAGGGGAAAGCAAATAAATTGAGATGTGTTTGTGGTCCCAGGGAGCAACTTCAGACTAGTTCACAGAAGCTGCAGAGAGAAAGGGAATATTAAAATACTAAAACAAAGATCCAAATTCAATGATGGAAACTCAGCTAAGTTACTGGTTCTTCTACTCCTCCCCAAGCTGGAGAAAACACCCTCTCTCATACTTAGCAGCCCCACCTTGGCACATAGGCTTGGCTCTTCAGTAGTACTCATCTTTCACTGTTACTTAACTCCTGCTAGCTCTTGTAACCTAACTATGGTCCCACCTACGGCCTTGATTATCCTGCTTTTCATCTGGTGAGGAGGCGAGGAAGAAAGGGGTGAGTCGGTTTCTGTACTCCCAAGACACAGGCAGCCCCAGAGGACTGGATGCTTGTACCTGACTCCAACTTCTCTTTGCTCCGACCTTTCCTGCCGCTGTGAGCAGGCTTGCTAAGAGGAAAACTGGGAAGAAGAACTGATAAAGTTTTCATACAGGCTTAGAAAAGATAAAATTTTTATCAGAGCTAAAATACAGGAGGCCAGAATTCAAACCCAGATCTGTTTAGATCCGAAGTGTAGAGCCAACTCCACACACATTCAGTAAACAGGAACTAGTCGTTGCCTTGAAAAGCCACAGAAAAAGTAAGAGAGACCCGAGCAGGGCTGAGGGCAGAAGAATTATCACACGGGGAAAGTCAGGAGAAAGCAAAGAGTTGCAGTTTAAGGACTACCTGCAGGATTTCAAAAAGACCCAGCCACGCTGGATCAAATGACAAAGCCATAAGCCCAGGATTTTTCTGTTTTCCCCACTCACATGCGGCTTTCCAGCACCCAAGGACACATTGCTTGAGTATGGGGCTCCTTAGTCACTAAATCAAGGTAAAAGAAATCAAGTTGACCTGGAGATCAGAGTGACAATACAGCAGGTAGAGCATTTGCCTTGCATGCAGCTGACCCAGGTTCAATCCCCAGAATCCCGTAGAGTCCCCAAGCATCACCAGGAGCAATTCCTGAAATCAGAACCAGGAGTAACTCCTGAGCACTATCTGATGAGGCCTCAAAATCAATAATAATAATAATAATAGAAACAGTTGACAAAAAATTATACTCTAAAAATTACTGTTTATTAAAGATGATGTAATATTTTAGTGATACATACAAAATTCTGCAATGATCTTCATAATGCACTGGTTTTGGGGAGGGTCTACAATTTGACCTCTGACCTTTGCTATACTTGCACAAATGGACCATCCTCCTGGATTTGGGCAATGCAGTGATGCTGCTGTAGCTGTAGGCTTTCAGGAGGAAGCTATAATACTACTGTGGTTCTGAGAGTATGGAGAACTTCTGAGGAAGTTTATGGTATGGGGGCTGGGTGGAGTGTTGACATAAGACAAAGCAACATGAGTGCTGGGCCACATGTGAGCCTTGAAAATTTAGGTGGCTCTGATCACGGTAGCTTTCTTTATGCAGCTCTTAAACACCTTCAGAGCTTCCTACTTTGGAAAATGGGTTGCCTGGGAAATGACAACAGTGGGCTTGAATTCGAAATTAAAAGATGGTCTGAAAAAGCTCAAAAAAAAATTCCCACATTACTTCTTTCAGCCATTTTGGTCTTATGAAGGATTTTGGTGAGAGTTTGGGGGGATTTTTTTAAGAGTCTTAATTTTTTAATTTAATCTAATTTAATTTAATTTTGAGACTCCCTAAGATACAGAGTTATAAAGCTGATCATAGTCAGGTTTCAGTCATACAGACTTCCAACACCCATCCCTCCACCAGTGTACATTTCCCACCACCAGTTTCCCTCCACAACCTTCCCTTCAGCCTTTCTCTATGTGAAAGCAGTCTTATCTCATCTCAAGAAGGGAGATAAACTAAAATATAAAACATCTCAAGAAGGGAGATGCAGGTATCACATTGGCTCAAGCCCCACATGTGCTCAGCCACGCGGGCACAAGTAGTACATGGGCTAGGGCAGCATACGTGCCTTATGAAGGGGTTTATGGGAATGCAGTGCTCAGACCTCTGGGGGAGACCATATTCATTTCATTAAACACAGTAAAATAACAAAGAGTGTGAAGTTGAGCTGCATATCTGATTTTCTCACCTTTCCCCCTTCTATCTGCCTAGGTTACTTGTTCTTAGTAATAGGCCCCAGGAGGCAGGTCAGGAGAGCAGTTCTCACTAAGCACGACACTTCCAGGGCACAGAATCATGACACACGGTGGTGGCAAGGACTCTCAGCAAGAAGCAAATAGGAGAAATTTGGGTCCAAAATGCTGGGTGTCAGGAGTACAGTATTTCTGACATTATTATGGCCATTTACATCTCTCTTAATCTTTAGGGCCTTTTTTTCTTTTTGTATTTGGCAACTGCATCAAATTTTTAAGAAACATGCTGTACTTAGAATAGAAAACCCTGGATTTAGATTCATGCTTTGTGGTCATTAAACATTACTTGGACAAACTGTTACTCTCAGAGTCTCAAATTTTTTGTTAATAATAGTAATACCCCTCCCTCAAGTTTTCTATTACTGTGATGGTAAAGATCAGAAAAATACAAATGTTATGATTGTTTGTAAAATATAAAACTATGATTATCTTATACTGGCCCTGAATATACTTTGTAATAGGAATTCCAAATAAAAGTTAGGACACCTCCCCATTAAAGGTTAGACAAAATGAATAAATTTTGGCTTAAGTACATTTCCCAAACTGCACAAGACACATTTCTACTAAGAGTATTTATTGTTTATCTGATAACCAAATTTAATTGGGCATTTGTGTATTTATTTGCTAAATTCTAGCAATATTATTTTGTAACTTCCTAGAATATATTAAGTAAAGCAAAATGGTATTTATTGAAAGAAATTTAGAAAAAAATATAAGGGGAGAGAAAGAGAGAGATGCGTGTTCAAAAGAGAACATGTGCTTCTCCAGAGTGGAAAAAAAAACATTTCTAGGATGTTTAAAACTCTTAATGATGTTTCTAAAAGTTATATTTCCAATTTTATCTTCTCAATGACCAAATTCCACACAAAAACCAACTAGTCTATGGCATTTTGGGTCAGCAAATGAAGGTGACAACCATAAGATACCTTACATTGATGTAAATGAGAAAATCAGAACACAGGGAGGCATAAGGTGACCCTGTTGAACCAGGTGTGGGAGCAAAACTGAGGTCTTGGCAGAACAAAGCCACAGAGAGACTGAGGTTTAATGAAAAGGCATCCAACTCTACATGGAAAAAAATTAATCCAGCATTAAGCTGTGCTCCTAAAACCTGGCACTCTGTGTTTATGTTTTCCTTCCACACTAACAGTTCCAAGGAAAGAACTGAACCAGCAAGTATTGACTGGCAAGTATCAACTGGAGTCAGAACTCAGCCTCAAACTCTCCCAGGAATTAGAGCTTCGGGCCAACGTCCAGGGAAGAATGCTGGGACGTGTGGCTGTGACAGTCCAAATAGTCATCACATACACAGTGTATCAAGTGGTTATCTCCCTGTGTGACAGCTACAGGAGAGTGACCGATTTTTCAGATCATTTTGTCTTCATAGATGAATGTCTGCACTGTAAGAATGAAAAGAAATCTTCTTTAAGGTTAAACAATATATGAATGAAGGGAACTGGAGCAATAGCACAGCACGTAGGGTGTTTGCCTTGACTCGGCCAACCTGGGTTCAATTTCCAGCATCCCATATGGTCCCCTGAGCACCACCAGGAGTAACTCCTGAGTGCATGAGTCAGGAGTAACCCCTGTGCATTTCCAGGTGTGGCCCAAAAAGCAAAAACTAATGTTCAGGGACTGGAGCGATAGAACAGTGGGTAGGACCTTTTCCTTGCATGCGTCCAACGCGAGTTCGATTCCCAGCATCCCATATGGTCCCCCGAGCATCACCAGGAGGAATAACTCCAAGGCATCGACAGGTGTGACCCAAAAAGAAAAAAAAGAACCAATAGATGAATGGAGATAAGAGAGAAAGATAAAGAAAGAGAAATGCCAAAAGGAAATAAACTTGGAATGGTTCCTTGAAAACTACAAATGACATTCCCTCTAGTAGTAAATGATATCATTCTGCTCTTTTTCCCTAGTTTGAAGTTTTAAGTGAATTATTTTTGGTTTTCTTCAGTTTTCTTCACCATTCCTTCACACAATCCTTTGGCTCTAGTGAGTCAAACACTGAAAATAACTAATCTTCTCAAGTTTCAGAAGTTCAAGAAATGATCAGTAATCAAAGATGTGACAAACCAGCTCTGCAGGAGAAAATCAAAACGTTGAATAAGAATAACATCTGACACAAAGATTTGATTAATTAATGAGACTGAAAATTATCATAAACTAATGAGTGGAAAGTCTGGGCAAGTTATGAAATACAGAACCCATTAAAACTTTAGCCCTTCTAAGAAATATTCTTTTAAATTGATTTTGTATACTTGCTAAAACCTATAACACTTGACATAAAAGAGCAATTGCATAAAATTGCTTAACACTGTGATCAGCCTACCTCTATTCTAGTAAAATTCATTACTTCAAGACATATCAGCATCACAAACTATTTTCAGAGAATTTTTAGGAAGGGGAAGAGGTCCAACATGTGCCACGTAGACTCAGGGGAACCATTCCCAGGCAACCTGGTCAGAACATTCAATGTGAGAGTTCCAAGGATAGGGTGGTGCTCTAGACTTGTGGGTCCCCATTAGTGCTCAGGGGCCACTATGGTCACACCCAGTCATGCTCAGGAACCTCTACAGCTGTGCCTGGTGATGCTCAGGGGACTGTGTGGTGCCAGGATTGATGGCATACTAGGACTTCTACTTAACTCCTGTACTATTTCTCTGGCCCTTTGCAAAGTATTTTTAAAAATAATATTTTTATTTATTATAAGGACCATTCCCAGAAGTACTGGGGGATTTGAGGCAAGACAAAGGAAGGAGAGGGCTGGAACCAACTCCTGGCAAAATCCAGCCCTAGATTTGAGCCTGGTGTCCATGTGATCATGCCCAGCAGCTCCCAGGTCACTGGAACCATATTCAGTGGTATTCCAGGAGTCAGGTGGTATTAGGGATCAAACTCGGAGTCTTGGGAATCATTTGAACTATCTTCTTTGCCCAAAACAACATTTAAAGTCATCTACATAATTAATGTTCCTCAAAAAATGTGTTAGCCTTAAAAATTTTTAGTTCATTTTTTAAATACGAATCAAAATCCTATTCTTAAGTTAACCTGCTATAATTAAATTGCAATTACATTATTGTAATTTCTATTTATGAAATAGTCTTTGAAACCACAAAATAAAGTTAAATTAAATATTTGCCAAAGAACAGTATTGTAAAACGTAGGATATGGAAATGACAAACCAATTTCAGTTTCGCTCAACTACCAATTTAATAGCTTTTAACCTGTACATGATATGAAACCATCTAAGATTTAATTTCCTCCTCTGTTTAAAAGGGAAAAGAAAAAGAAAATAAAGGTCTCATTTTAGTATATGCCTATTTTAAGGTGAAGTAGAATGCATGAGAAAGAGCATAGAAAGCTTTTAACACAGTGTCTGACACAGGATAAATGTTTAATAAATGTTATTGATGAAAGGGAGTGAAGCTTCTTGTTATTTTTAACATTCTCATACTTGATGACCATGAGTGTGATGGAGCATTATAATAGTTTTCCTATCACAAGCTGTAGGGACTTCAGCCTTGGTTCGGGTAGATTTTAATTTTAAAAAGATAAGTATACTAAATCATATTTATATTGTAGTATTTATACTCCATATTTCAAGAAACAAAATAAAATACAACATCTTATACTTTTTATCCAATCACTTATAACTTTGTTGATAGGCTATAAAGTTTATCCTTAGCATCACATTTTAGCCAAAATGATGATCAACTTAGGGAATTCTGTGAGAAACATCAAAAAGAGGCATTTTTGCAGCTTTTGAAATTGTAGACATTGGGGGAGAACCTCTATGTCACAATGTCCCACTGAATTAATCCAGTACTCAAGAGAACAATAACACGGTGGAAGCAGTTGATTTCTAGAATGGGTGTTAGCTCCCTCTGGGAAAAGCAGCATTATAAAAGGATTAAGCTGCAATAATGCACGGCAGCTAATTACTCTGATTTGTTATTTTAATAACTGGTTTGGGGCTGCAGACTAACCTGCAGAAGAGTTAGAAACCTCCAGAAAGCCAGCAGAAGGGGTCTTCAGAAAGTGAGTACAAGACCCACAAGTCTGACCTTTCAAAACAAAAGCAGGCAGTCTTGTCTCCTTGATTATTTTTCTTTCCCATTTTTTTGGGGTGTTTTTTTTTCAACACAAATGTAATGATAATAAGCAAAGTTTGTCCAATCTGTGAACATAAGCAAAATCTCTTGTGTTCTTATTTTCTAAGAACTGGAAAATAAATAAATATATATATTAGGGTATGAATTTTCATAATTTCAAGATATACTGCAAATGTATATTCACAAGATATCTTAAAATTCCTATGCGGCACACTGGATTTCTTTTTATTCTCACACAACCTTCTGACATCTATAATTTTCTTTAAAGATAGGTTGAATTTGTTGACTTTACTTATATCTAGAACTTACACTATTACCAAAATGTAAAGGAGAAGAGTTCAGAAAACAAAATAGAAGCTGGGGAAAAACACTGAGGCAACACAAAAACATTCAGAAAACAAGAAACACCTACCATGTACGGTTCCCTTCTCTAAATGGACTTTGTGTCTCTCGTCTCATGATGAAAAAGTTGCATATCATGAGGGAGAATGGCTCAGAGGGCTGGGCTGCAGGTCTTGCAAAAGGTAGTCCCAGGTCTGACCAAGCACTGCATGGTTCCTGAGCACCGTTGGGTTTAGCCCTGGTGGACTCCAAGCTCTGCTGGAAGTGGCCAAAATAACCACCACAACAATAATAATAACAACATGTTTAAGCACAATAATAAGCTGTACATATAGAAAATAAAAGAAAGTCAGTCCTTCACGACTAAAAAACAACTAACAAAGGGATGGCACTTAATCCAGAACTTGGAGTTGGGGGAGAAAGATCTAAAGAAAGGGCCAGAAAGATAGTTCAGTGGGTAAGGTACTTGCCTTGCATGCAGACAACCAAGATTCAATTCCCAGCACCCCATGTTGTCCCCCAAGTCTGCCAGAAGTGATCCCTGGGCACAAAGTCAGAAGTAAGCCCTGAGCACCAGATGTAATCCCAAAACAAAATAACCCCCAAAAGCATAAAACACAGTGTCATGGCCAGAATTAAAAAGAAAATCTTGCTTAAAACTAGAGAATTTGAGTAGGTGTTTTGGGCCATACTCAGCTGTGCTCAGAGGTTACTCCCTACTCAGTGCTCAAAGTCACTCCCAAAAGCTTTCCCAACCATGCAGTGTCAGGAACTAAACCCAGAAACTCACACATGCAAGGCTTGTGCTCTATTGCTGAGACACATCCCTGACCCCTATAATCTAAGAATTTTTAAAGGAAAAACTAATGTAATCTTTCATTGGCCCATGAAACATATTTTTATATTTACTACTATTCGATATGCCAAACACAGTAACAATTGTCACAATGGAGATGTTACTGGGCCTGCTGGAGCAAATCGATGAACAACGGGAGGACAGTGACAGTGACTACAACCCATATTCATAGGGTAGTAAATGTCACCAAAAGACTGAGTGTTTTGCCTAAGGTCACATAAATCCTTTATGAGGAGAATGCAGCCTTCTTTCATACCATGCCATCTTTACTTACCAACAGGAAATATAGGGTTGAACAGACAGAATAGGGCAAGGTTATTGAAAAGGCATAATCCACCCACAAGAGAAAGGAATTGAAGGTGCTCGTGAATATTAATGAAGTGATGATAGTACTTTTTCAAGAATGCTAATATTGCATCCTTGAACAGAATGGACCTTAAGTAACATAGCACTCAGCCAAGAAAACTGCTTCAGAAGCTGGTGATGTCATTTCTAAAGGAAATAGTAAAAGTCTGGGCTAGGGCAGTTGCAATAGTACTAAGAGACACAAAACATCAAGCATCACAAGTATCACAGAAGAAAAAGTAGCCAAACTGGTGACTAGGTGAAAGTAAGAGATGAAAAGAAAATCAAGTTATCATTCAGAGGAAAATGTGACATCATTTTTCACAGTTGTCAATACTTATCAATTTTCTCCTCGCTCGCCACATTTTAACTTCTAACTGTAGCCTTTCATTCATTTGTATTATGATATCCTTCCTGTGAGTTAACCAATGAGCAAGGGTTTGAAAAAGAGATCATAGTAATAGTAGTACTATCTGGCCTTATCACTATCATGGTTGTCCTAACTACTCAACTATCTGGGAAGGAGTCACCAAATTCATCAGTTGTGCAATCTTCCACTTAAATGGGGTTAATGCTGTTGCTAAGCAACCATGAAGGAACATTCAGCAATTTGCACACAACCAAAAACAGTCAAGCAATTTCCAACCCTGGCATTATAAACAATAAGCTACCGAGAGTATTCAATATGCTAGACACAGTAACAACAAAGTCTCCAATGGAGACGTTACTGGGCCCGCTCGAGCAAATAACAATTCTAAACATTTTTTTCTCATGAAACTTGTCATGCTAAGACATAATCTCCATTATATGAGTCCTCTTTCTACTACCACCTAAACTGCTCATTGTATCTCAATCACTCATTCAGGGAAAGAAATTTGCACACTTAATTTTCAACAAGAAGCTTCAAAGGAGAATTCTACTTGAAGCAAAATAAGGAATTGGAAAGATCCAAATTCCAATAGTGAGATAAGTCCAGCGGTGGCACAGCTGAATCAGCAGCACACTTCAAAAATCCTAGCCAAATTAACCCCATGATAATAACATCTGAATACCTCCTAACCATGTTTCAAAATCCAGACACAATTAAAGAAGTTGATAAACAGAAATATAAGAAAACAAAATATGATAAGCAGACTAAGTCCATTCTGATATTGAGTTTCTGTCACGAATTTTCCCATTCCTAGTTTATGGTTCCTGCCAAACCAGTTTTTCTTTAATCATCTTTTTTTCTTGGCCTGTCTCTGGGGACCATCTAACTATCTTGGTCTCCTTCTCAGTGGGATTCAGGTTCCTCCCCCAACTTTTCCCTCATTCTAGTTACCCTCCAGCTCGATACTATTCTCAAATTCTTTTTCCCTGACCCCCAAAAGTGGCTGCTCTGATAGTCCGAGCTTTAATATTCTTATTTCTAAATTCCTTCATTGTGGTATTATAACTATCCTGAAATCTGCTGCTCTAATCATTTTCCTGAACTATAATCTTACATGTCTAAACTCACCCCTCAAAAAAAACTTCTTACATAAATATTCTGGTATTGCTTCAAATGCTTCAAATGCAGGTTAGTCTGCAGCCCCAAACCAGTTCTTAAAATAACTGTGCAGTCATAAATTGCTTCAAATACACTTCTTAAACTCTTCTCCTTAAAAAGCTGATTTCGGGGGCCAGAATAATAGTACAGTGGGTAGGGTATTTGCCTTGCATGCAGTCAACCAGGGTTCAATCCCAGCATCCCATATGGTACCCCGAAGCACCACCAGGAATAACCTGAGTGCAGAGCCGGGAGTGACCCCTGAGCACCACATGTGTGGATCCAAACCAAAACAAGTTAGTTCACTATTGCATTTTTTCGCTATTGTTCCTACAAACATCAATGATATACATACATACAATACAAACCCCATACTGTTAGGATTCCTCTCTGCACACCTTTAATATTTTTCCATAGATCAAATGTAGCCAGAATATCCTATACCATTATCTCTGATTTATGGTTATGTCTGTTTGCCTCTCTCTACCTTGAGGGAAGGAAGTTATATCTTAACCATTTATATATTACCAGGAAATATTGCAAATACTGTCACATAAATTCATAATATGGGTTACCTGTTTCAACTAAAATCACCCCCCAAAAAAAAATTTCTACCCACCTTTCATAAGGCTCAGTTTAAATTCCACCTGATCCATGAAACTTTAGGTGATTCCATTGCCCCATTACAACCCTTGTAAGATTCATTACTCATCAGGATTACAGTGGGATCACATTGTCTTTAAAACAGTATTATCTCTGAATTAACAATCAAACTCTAATATAAACTAGCTGTGTTTCTCTAAGAAAATTTCAGAAGCTTCCTAAGGCTTAATTTTTTCAACTCTAGAATTAGAAAAATAAGATCTATCAGAGATATTAGAAGAGTATTAAAGGAAGATAAGCCATCTAGAACACTGTAGATGTTCACCACCTCCCTCCACCTTCACTTAACATTTCCATGGCACTTAAGTTGATAATGTATGTTATGTCTCAATTAAGTTGTAATGACTTGGAAGAATCCTTAAGGGCAGGAACAGATCCTCATTTATCGTCTTAAACACTTAATCTACCTTCCATAGGGAAACAATTTTAAAAATGAGAACAGTAAAATTACAGTTACAGAGGATTGATTATTGCAGCCAAATATATAGAGTCAAAACAAGAACTAATAGTCACCAATTTTCATCCATTTTAGTTGTAGCACTATTACATGACACTCTTAATTTCACTTACGCCAAAGGCACATTTTAACAAATATCAGCTCAAATCCAACAATTTGTAGAATAATACAAATTATTAAGTAATATTGTTTTACAGTGGGTAGGGCATTTGCCTTGCACGCAGCTGACCCGGGTTCGATTTCTCCGTCCCTCTCAGAGAGCCCAGCAAGCTACCGAGAGTATCCTGCCCACATGGCAGAGCCTGGCAACCTTCCCATGGTGTATTCAATATGACAAAAACAGTAATAAGTCTCACAATGCAGACATTAGTGGTGCCCACTCGAGCAAATCAATGAACAACGGGAGGATAGGACAGGACAGTGCTAATATTGAAGTCGGTTTATAAGGTAATCAGTATCAGAAGACCTTCTCTACATTTGTCCAATGTAATTTTATGCAGTTTTATCTCACAAATTATTGTACTTAATTTGATTAATCAGGTCTCTTCATACTATTTGTTAAGTAACACAACTATGCTGAGATTTTATATTTTCCTGCCTCAGAGTTGGTGGAGGTGGAGAGAATAAAAGCTAATACTAAAGCAAAAATTGTTCAGTTCAAGATCCAAAATTTGTGATGATTACACGTAATATTCTGATGTGCTTTCTTTCCAACTTGTTTTCATTAATATCAGGGCTTTACCATCCTCTCTGAACTTACTGGAATCTTTTTTTTCTACCTTGATTTATCATAGCTTTCCTTTACTGCATGTTATCTTCATCAAGGATCAATTCCCATGGTTGGGTTTCATTTTTCTCTCCCATCAGCTGCCCCACTTGCATGTACTAACAAGTTGGAGGAGCGGCATTGTGTTGGGTAGTAACCTCGCTCTCACAACCAGCTCTTCACTGCTCTTCCAAACACATTCCCTTTCCCTGCAGAAGCTCTTTCTCCAGTCTGACAAACCGGAATGTGCAGTCATAAATTTTACTTGAAAAGTAATCAGTGATGGGAGAATGGGTGCCAAATCACATACCCTTTCAACATTTTCATCTTTCTAAGTATTTTTGTTTCATTTTTATGGATCGAAAAGGGTTTTTGTTTGTTTGTTTGTTTGTTTCGGATTTTGGTTTGGAGACCACACCCAGCAATACTCAGGGGTTAATTCTCCTGGTTTTGTACTCAGAAACCAGTTCCAGTGGTGCTCAGGGGACCATATGGGAGGCTAGGGATTGAACCCGGGGTGGGCATATGCAAGGCAAGTGCCTTTCCTGCTGCACTATTACTCCGGCCCCAAAGATAGAAAAGTTTTATGGTAAGAAATAAAAGTATTCAGTACTATCAGATGAAATCCACCATAGTCAGAGAACATGACAGAATAGAAATCATCACACTAATAAAGTATAAAGGATCAAAATTCAAGTGTGTATGTATCAAGTTTCAACTGTTCTCAGTTTAGCCCCCCATTATGTAACTTTAGGCAAAAATCATAATCTTTTATCACCTTCAACTTCCTTTTCTATAAACTAGAGATATTAACTATCACCACTATCTCAGCTTGTTTCAGAGATTATAAAATCACAGCATAACAACCAGCATAACTATACAACTATAAACTATTTGTAAGTTCATATAAATATGTAAATACATTTTAAAATAATAGCAAATGTATAGCCTATAGCAGGTATAAAATTTTTATATGATGTGCTACAGTCACAATTAATTACTTCACTAGATGAACTTTCATATGAAATTCTAACATAATACATCCAAGGAAGAGTTTTCTTGAGGACTATATCTAGCTTGAAAACATGTTGGCAATCTTGTTCATACTTTTTGGAGCAATTATTATTCTCTGACCTAGGTTTATAGTCTTCCAAGAAAAATTTTACTCACAAATCATACCTAAATTTCCCCTTTCAATCAAATTAAGTGTATTTTTTAACTAGAAGCTAGTTTTTCATGCTATGTGTGACAAATTTCCACATATGATGTTCACATAGCTTTTACTAAATTTAAACTTAAAAAATCCAGAATCACTTCAATATTTCAGCTGTTTGCTAACTTTTGGGACCATGCCTGACAGTGCTTTACTCTCAGTCCCCGCTCTATGCTCAGGAATCATTCCTGGTATGTATGTGTTGTAGACCATCTGCAGTGCCATGGATTGAACTTGGTTCCATCAAATGCAAGGCAAGTACCTTATCCCTTTACTCCCTCCAAGGCTCCTAGATTTCAGATTTTTTTAATATTAAAAAGAAACTTACCATTAAACCTGAAAATTTGTCACTGCTCATTTCAAAATATTAATGTACTCTTATTTTCCAAATAAAGTACTCCTTAAAATTTCACACAATCACAAACTTGTGTTTTTTAAGCTGTAGTGATAGTACAGCAGGTAGGGCACTTGCCTTGCTCAGAGTTAACCTGGGTTCAATCCCTGGCATCATATATTGTCTCCCAAGCCCACCAGGAGTGATCCCTGAGCACAGACCCAGGAGTAAGCCCTGAGCATTGCCAGGTGTGGCCAGAAAAACAAACAAACTTGTGTTTTTATTCCTTTTTTTTATATGAGGCAACTCTCAAATATCAATTAAGTTTTTCATAATGTTTTAGTTTTTCATGAGATCCCTATTATGCCATATTTCTGTCAAACTTTATGTTGTCTGTTCCAATTAGCTGTTGCAATTAGCCAAAATGTGAATTTCAAAATTTTACATTAGCTATTAGTTTGCAACTAAATTTTCCCCCAGACTTTACAAACATTCTATATAATGTAAGTTGGTGCTAAAAAGTAGATTTTGAAAGTTGCCCAATGTTCTTCAAAAGGTGGCAAAGCTTAATGAAACATATGCTCATGAGGAACTACACCCAACTTCAGTTTCAACACAGCAAAATCCTGTTTGTTCTCCAGGCAAATTTAAGATCATTCATATTGGGTTTGGTTATTACTGAAGATAATTTATGCAATCATAAGCCAAAGATGCTAAATTGGCAAAAAGGAAACCATGCAAGTAAGCAGACGTGGGACATGTGAGACACACCCCTCTGCATATATAAAGGCTTGTCCCTGTCCCTGTCCTTTATAGCAGACATTCCCTGGTCTAAACAGCAGCAGCATGTCTGTCAGATACAGCTCCAGCAGGCAATTCTCTTCCTCCCGCAGTGGAGGAGGAGGAGGAGGCTCAGCCCTCAGAATTTCCAGCAGCAAAGGCTCCCTTGGTGGAGGGTATAGCTCAGGCGGCTGCAGTGGTGGCTCTTTCAGCCGTGGGAGCTCGAGTGGAGGCTGCTTTGGGGGTGGCTCATCAGGTGGCTATGGAGGAGGAATGGGAGGCGGGTTTGGTGGAGGGAGCTTCGGTGGAGGCTATGGAAGTAGCTGCGGTGGGGGCGGTTTTGGAGGAGGCAGCTATGGTGGAGGCAGCTACGGAGGAGGCAGCTTTGGAGGAGGCAGCTTCGGAGGGGGTGGCTTTGGTGGAGGAAGCTTCGGAGGCGGCTTCGGTGGTGGTGGATTTGGAGGAGATGGCGGCCTTCTCTCCGGAAATGAGAAAGTAACCATGCAGAATTTGAATGACCGCCTGGCTTCCTACTTGGACAAAGTTAGGGCTCTGGAAGAATCCAACTATGAGCTAGAAGGTAAAATCAAGGAGTGGTATGAAAAGCATGGCAACTCAAGCCAGCGAGAGCCTCGTGACTACAGCAAGTACTACCAAACCATCGAAGATCTTAAAAATCAGGTAAGGGGCATTTTCAAAACCCAACTCTAAACCTATTTCTTATTCATTTAATCCAGAGATATATCCTACTTAAGTGTTATGTAGATGTTCTATGTCTTTGTCTGTGACTCATCCTTGCTTTCAAAAAGTATATATTTTCACCGAAGTTAAAAATTGGCGATAGTATGCCATTGTAACCTTCAGCCAACATGGGTACTATCTTATAGGATGGTAGATTACTAAGAAATGTTTAGGTTTTAATGAGTTCATAGCTAAAATACACACCAGATCATTACAAAAAAGGAAACTGAAATAATTATCAATCTGATCAAAATACTCTTCAGGTTGAAAACAAAAACAACATACTTATTACCAATATTGCAGTAAACATAAATTTTCAATATGGAAATGAGATATTACTGGTCTACCTTAATTGTGTGACAGCTTAGTATTCATTCAGAATATATAAGTTATACCAAATGCAAAATAAGTCAAAAGTTGGCTGAAATACATGAAAATAATATGTTAAAGATGGTGACACATAGGAACACAACTGAAATCATTCTGGCTGGTTTTCAGAAAGGGGTGACATTAGAAAACAGTGTAGAAACCTTAACAAGTAACTCAAAGAGATGGGTAGGCTTCAATATTTCATGGTTCAAGTCTAACATTTCCTACAATTTTATAAAATGCAGTTCACCTATGTATGCCATGTGTGTATCTAATTTCTTTGCCTCTCTTTCTAGATCCTCACTCTAACAACTGACAATGCTAATGTCCTGCTTCAGATTGACAATGCCAGGCTGGCAGCTGATGATTTCAGACTGAAGTAAGTTAAGTGTACACATGACACAGTATCTTCACACAATTACTGTGACATAAATGAGTCATTCTTAACAATGACTCTGGATGCCCACAGTATCATCACTATTTCTCTTAAGACATTCCAACATAAACTGTTTTAGAGTTGTCAGAGAAATCATTCATTTCAATGTTACCTTTGGGGCAATCCTAAAAGAAGAAAGTGCATTGTAAAGTAACTGCCGGGTTTTTTTGTATTAAATCACTAATGTCCCTGTGTGGGTTAGCCTATGACAAATGTTACCACGATATAACTCAGTATTTGCTTTTTGAGAGTCTCTACCCAGCAACATCTCTGAGCAACACTGTTATATACAGCATTTCTATCCTGCCTGTTTCAGATATGAGAACGAGGTGGCTCTGCGCCAGAGTGTGGATGCAGACATCAATGGCCTGCGTAGGGTGCTGGATGAGCTGACCCTGACCAAGGCTGACCTGGAGATGCAGATTGAAAGCCTAACTGAGGAGCTGGCCTACCTGAAGAAGAACCATGAAGAGGTGATGCAAACATTGCAGTTTTCCCAGCACACCCCACCCCCACCACACACAAGAAAGCTCCAGTAAATGGCCACAGAGACATCATTATAATTTTTCATGTTCCTCAAACAGGAAATGAAAGACCTTCAAAATGTGTCTACTGGTGACGTGAACGTGGAGATGAATGCTGCCCCAGGTGTTGATCTCACTCAACTTCTGAACAACATGAGAAGCCAGTATGAACAACTTGCTGAACAGAATCGTAAAGATGCAGAAGCCTGGTTCAATGAAAAGGTAACTCCTCTTTTTTCCTCGTGAAGCTGAAAAAAGTGGGGCTAGCATTTCCTATTTTTCTCATATTCTTCCCTCCTTTTTTTTTAAATATCCTAGAGCAAGGAACTGACTACAGAAATCGACAGCAACATTGAACAAATGTCCAGCCACAAGTCTGAGATTACCGAACTGAGACGCACCGTTCAAGGTCTGGAGATTGAACTCCAGTCCCAACTCGCCCTGGTATGTGAATAACTCTTCTGTGAAGTGGCTTTAACTTTATCAACAACGTGTCAATGGTCTTGTGTGAGGGAATGCAATATAAGAGAACATGCAGAACTGGGGTAAGAAAGAGTTGAAAAAAAAAAAGCAGCCTTTTTTTCTTAATTGGCATAAAAAGCATTACTAGTAGCATTGCTCTAACAATGCTGAATTTGAATGCTTGCCATTAAACATCAAACACAGCTTCTACTCACTTTTCTCTTTATGTAATTCATTGCATCAGTAAATAAGTTGAGCTGCTCTTAACTGAACGGCGAGGTTGTTAACCTGTGGTTTACTCTTTCCTTGCAGAAACAATCCCTGGAATCCTCACTGGCAGAAACCGAGGGTCGCTACTGCGTGCAGCTCTCTCAGATCCAGGGCCAGATCACCTCTCTGGAGGAACAGCTGCAACAGATCCGAGCTGAAACCGAATGCCAGAACGCCGAGTACCAACAACTCCTGGATATTAAGATCCGACTGGAGAATGAAATTCAAACCTACCGCAGCCTGTTAGATGGAGAGGGAGGGTAAATACCCTTTTTTTTTTTTACCTGCCTCCAGTGCTTTAATTCAACACTCCAAATTGCAAGGCTTTGCCAAAACCCAAAGAAAATGCAAACGAATGGGAGAAAAGGGCAGCTGCTACCAGTCTTTATGCCATGTGAATCTGGCTCAAGAATGACCCTTACTCTAAGGGGGTGTGAATTCTAACACTGGTTTTAAAGAATCGATTTTTAAATACAAATTTGGCAGAGCTGGAAGTTCCCCACCCCCCACCCCAAACCATGTTCCTGCCTAAATTATCTAGGAGGCGAGCCTCCCTTTGCCCCAATTAGAGTTAAGCAAACGTGACCCGTTATTCTAACCAGGGGTTCCGGCGGCGGCTCCTACGGCGGCGGGCGCGGCGGTGGACGCGGCGGCGGAAGTTCCGGCGGCAGCTACGGCGGCAGCTCCGGCGGCGGCCAGGGCGGCAGCTACGGCGGCAGCTCCGGCGGCGGCCAGAGCGGTGGGGCCGGCGGCAGCTACGGCGGCGGTTCTAGCGGCAGCAAATCCCCTGGTTCCGGCTCCGGTTCCATGGGAGAATCTTCAAATAAGGGACCCAGGTCAGCAGAAACTAACTGGGGTAATCAGAATCCGCTTTAACTTTCTGTGATGGTTTTGTTGCATTTTCAGCTGTACAGCCGTTCTCTTTTTCTTTTTTATCTAATTTTTTAAGCGCTCTTTTGCACTAAAAACCAGAATTTCCTTACTTGCTATTTTTTTTTCTTTTTAAGCAGCGAACTATACCTGACACCAAACGGCATGATTTAAAATACTATCGCTGAAACATTGCTCTTTTTATAAAAGAGTCATATTAAAATAAAATTTTAAATTATTTTTTAAAAGTTGGATCTTCTTGCATTTCTCTTTTAGAAATGTGACTGATTCACTAGGAAGCCCCTTCACCACCTGGCACACCCAGGTTTCACCGTCTGTTTCTAATTGATTCTTGTGCTTTATTTCCAGATACTAATAAAACCAGGGTAATCAAGACGATTATTGAAGAGGTGGCACCTGATGGTAGAGTCCTTTCATCTTTTGTTGAATCAGAAACCAAGAAGCATTTCTACTGAGGCATGGAGAGCACAGCGACCCTGCAGGATTGCTGGCGAAAGCTCCAGTGACACCCTGCAGTATGAATGGTCTATGGAAATGGTCACCCCTGGGGTCTCGGCAGTGTTTTGTGGTTTCTGTAGTTCTTCTCTTTACTTTACCAGAAAGTGTTCTTCAGATGGAAAAAGAAAAAAAAATGCCTTTCTGTTCTCATTTACTAATGAATTTCAATAAACTTTCTTACTGCTGCAAACAATTGGATTTTGTCTGAATGGTCCTTATTGACATTAGCTCTTGTTTTTAACCTTGAGGTTTCTTACTGCATGGGTATGGTTTTATGGTGAAGACTGAGTTATCCACAGATTCTAAAATGGGATTATGGTCTCTGTGATTTACTCTTGTAGTACATTGAACCAGTGTCAAGTTATCTCATTGAGTCCCTGGTCTTACTCTTTCCTAAAAGATACACACCCTGTGAGAAGCTCACAGTTCATTGACTTCAAAATAAATTCAATCTTGAAAATTCTAAAGTATCTCATAGAAGACCCCCCAAATCAACCTCATTAGTAATTTCATATTTAGGGATTACTCCTCACATTTACCTATCCTTATAGTCTTTCTATTAGCTGTATAACTCAATTGCAATAGCTAATCAATTATCAAACTTAACTGCCCAGTAAAACCATAGTACCCCAACAGAAGTATTGGGTATCTGTCAGATGAAGAGAAGTATGATCCAGAGAAGGTGATACCAATTTCACCAAAGGATTCCTTCTATATTCTTGTCTTTGCCAACCCTGATCAGTGATCAGAACTAAAGACCTGGTATTTGTAGGGTCAACCTCCATCACATCCTTCTGTTGATAAGAGCCCAATGTACTGGTAATGCTTAGTGTCCAGCCAGTACACGGGGTACAAAGATCTGGAGTTATCTTATGGTCCTAAGACTATCTTACAATCCCTGCTGGAACTCTCAGCGCCAACCAAGAGGCAACCTTCGTTGGTATCCATCCTGAGTTCCAGTTTTCCCTAGGACCTGGGCTCCAGACCATTTTCTTGGTAGGAAAGCCTACCCTCTGTCCCCCAAACTGATGGCTGAAGCCCCAGTTGAATATGACCGAACTTCCTATAACCAAGTTTTTATGACATGTGTTACAAGTGTTCAGACTCTCCATTTTTGTACACATGCCTTTTCATATTAGTGAGTATATTGGAGTCCAGTCCTCCAAAGATCACTGTAGAAATTTCAATATATCTCAGTGTAAAGCCCTCAATCTGAAAATTCCCATCTAGATTGCACCTTGAGGGTGGGAATTGGTGGAAAAGCTTTTTTTTACTTATAAGCATGTGTTTCAAAATCAATAATTCCTGGGATTCATTTCCTGGCACACACTTGCAATTCACATATATATATGTATGTATAGATAGATAGATAGATAGATAGATAGATAGATAGATAGATAGATTGCCATTATGTATCGGGTTAAGTCTATAGGACCTAGAGTATTATTCATAAGTCAAGATGGTCATCTGTCTCTGTCACCGTCACTGTCCTCCCATTGTTCATCAATTTGCTCTAGCGGGCCCAGTAACATCTCCATTGTTACAATTTTTACTGTGTTTGGCATATCGAATATGTCACAGGTAGCTTGCCAGGCTTTGCCGTGCGGGCAAGATACTCTCTGTAGCTTGCTGGGCTCTCCGAGAGGGGTGGAGGAATCGAACTCAGATCGGCCATGTTGGCCGCTTGCAAGGCAAGTGTCCCCGCTGTGCTATCGCTCCAGTCCTGGTCATCTGTCTCATTGCAGAGAAAGAAGTATGTTCTTATTCAATGATAGCTAACTTGACATAAGTATGTTGTTATAAGATCATTGTAGTTTTTACTAAGCTTTGTCTCTTATACCCAGTTTTCCCCACCCCCTGTAACCCAGGATCTCAACTAGTCAGTTCTTAATCTAGTAGAACGGTAATCCAAACATTCATTCCTGAAAGTACTGAATCACCTGGGTTCTGCCTTCTTTTTAAATTTTTTTGTTTACAATACTATTCATAATGGATTCTCGTGGCCATAATTTCAACACCATACCCATCATCAGTGTTCCCCTCTCCCTCCCCCAAGAACTTCCTCTCTTGCCTTTTTTCATTTTCTAGCAACTCCTTAAACAGTTACTTAAATTAAATTTTCTAATGAAATAAATTCTTTATCTCTGAAATACTATCTTGATGAATGCCAACTAAATTTATGGTGCTGTTTTACAATAAATGTTTGCTGAGCCATTATGCTATAACTATATACGATAGTGTATGTCAAATTTTTAAATAAGTATTACAAAACACTACTCTCTTCACCATACTCTAAAATCATGAGTTTGTCTAAAATATGATTACTTTTAATAAGAACAGTTTTTATATATATATGTATATATATGTATATATATATGGATTCATATATATGTATATATATATATGGATCACTAATTTGCTATCGATGTCTGTCATGTGGTTATTAATTTTTTAAATCCTATAACCTTACAGTTTCTAAAATTGTTGCAGTTCCCTACTATTTAAGTAATTTTGACAGGGAATCTTAGCACTGTAGCACTGTCCTCCCGTTGTTCATCGATTTGCTCGAGCGGGCACCAGTAACGTCTCCATTGTAAGACTTGTTGTTACTATTTTTGGCTTATCGAATATGCCATGAGGAGCTTGCCAGGCTCTGCTGTGCGGATGGGATACTCTCAGTAGCTTGCTGGGCAAGAGGGACAGAGGCATCGAACTCCAGTCAGCCGTGTGCAAGGCAAAGGCCCTACCCGCTGTGCTATCGCTCCAGCCCATATTTCATGGTGATTCAATAAAAAATAGTAATAATAATTTTCTTAAAAAGAAAGTTATAGGTCCAGGAAAAGACAGGCCTTCCTAATGAGGAAACAAACATGGTCAATAAACAGTGTATACATTCATACATTCACACCCAGCAACCAGAGGGGCCTGTCACCTATGAGTAGCTACAATCCCTATGAGGAGAGAGCATCCCTAAGGATGAAGGGAAACTGAAGCATGCCCTTAAGGGAGCTGGGACAGATGAGAAAGTCCTGGCAGAAATCATTGCCTCAAGAACTGACAGCCATAAAGCAAGTCTATGAAGAAGGTGAGTATTATGACAGGGAATCTTAAACAGCAAAAATAGCAAAAGCGGGGCTGGAGCAATAGCACAGTGGGTAGGGCGTTTTCCTTGCACGCGGCCGACCCAGGTTCGATTCCCAGCATCCCATATGGTCCCCTGAGCACCGCCAGGGGTAATTCTTGAGTGCAGAGCCAGGAGTAACCCCTGTGCATCGCCGGGTGTGACCCAAAAAAAGGGGGGAAAAAAGGAAAAATAGCAAAAGCTTGTTTCTCCAAACTTTTTGAATAATATTGCTATAGACCTTAAAGCTTTGCACCCTGAGGTGGGCTGGGAAGGGTGGTTGGAGTGATAGTACAGCAGGTAGGTAGAACTCTTGCCTTGCATGCAGCAGACCCGGGTTTGATCCCCAGAACTCCACAAAATCCCTGAGCGCTCCAGGAGTAATCCTTGAGCACAGAGCCAGAAGTAAACCTTGAGCACCAATGGATGTAGCCCATAAACAAAAGCTTTACACTTTGATCTGGCTGCTCATAATGACTTGATATTTTTTTCCCTGGTATAGGAAGCAACTTTGTTTATAGTCAGCATTATAGGAGATATAGTTTGAGTAAGAGAACTAAATAAGGTCCATCCAACATTTCCCATCTAGATTGCATCTTGAGAGTGGGAACTGGTGAAAGAGTTTATTTGCAGTTATAAGCATATGTTTCAAAATCAGTAATTCCTGGGATTCATTTCCTGGCACACATTTGCAATTCATGTAAACGTAAATTTACACACACAAGTTTACCCAAAAAGATTGTACAGATTACTCCATCCTCTGAGATTCTGTTTTCTTGATTATACAACAGGAATAATAGCTGACTCATACCATATTATTGTGGGGAATAAAATGAGTTCAGACCCATAAGCCCCTAAAATAATGTTCACCGCATAGAGTAAGAAATAAAGAAATAGCATTCTGTTCATCTTTAAAGAAATATATTTATTAGCTAGATAAACTTGATTCAATAGGAATGAAAACAAGAGGACTCAGCAATAGTACAGTGGGTAAGGTACCTGTCTTGAAGGTGGCTGAATTGGGTTTGATCCCCAACATCCCAGACAAGTCCCCTGAGCAACACTAGGAATGTTTCCTGAGTTCAGAGCCAGGAGTAACCCCTAAGCCAGGAGTAACCAACCCCTGCGCATTGCCAGATATGGCCCCCCAAAATAAAAATAATAAAAAATAAATAAAAATGAAAATGAGTATCATAATAATTTGTTAGAGTAGGTGATTGTTAATGTAATCTGCCAAGCAGTAAAGAATAACTGTCCCAAGGCTGCAGAAAACTAAATTTCAGGCTATGGAATAATGGTGAGAGTGTGTCACAAACATAATTCTGTGAACCTAATTCTGTGAACTTGAGATCCAATAATATGTATCAAGAGGCCTATGAGAGGAAGTGGAGAGGTCCAGAGGATTGGCCCTAATTCATAAGATCATTGGCCATCCCTAAAAGCTCTGACTGTGGTCAGCTTGATCATGATGCAAGCTCTCTAGTTATGTTCTTCAGTGATGAAGAGAAATAAGAGATCAAAACAGAAATAAGTTCATTTTGAAAATTGAAAGAAGTTTTTGAAGGCTGCTTTATGATAAAAGTTGTTCGCAGAAACTATGCCAACGGAGGAATGATTCTTTGAGTTGTCACATAGTTCCTCAGAGTCTTTAGCCAAAAATACAAATGCCATCAACATCCCAACCTTGAATAAGAGCTCCTTTCAGCCTGCTATCAGTTATAAGTGGAAAGAATTATTGTGAATTAGTGTGAGTGGTGGGTATTTTTATCTTGAAGAACAATCTGAGTGATGTTATGAAAACAGATATGTTCTTCAGGATTTTAGCAACAGAAAAAAATGCATATTAAGTTTGGTATTAATCTGCCCTGCTCAAAATACCTTATTTCAAGAAAACTGCTTAAAATTATGAAAATGGGTTTAAATTCCGGCTGATCTATGACCAAACTCATGACCAAGGAAAAGGAACACTCATTAAATTTTTATCTAAAAAACCTCTATAAGGTTTTGTAATATGAAAATCTTTGAGGAAAGACCAGAAAACAAAATGGCACCACAATGCATCTTGATAGGCTGAATAACAATTGTTACAAAGAGTGAAGCAAGTTGCATGTTCCAATGACCACATGAAAAGATGCTCAACATCAGGAATCATTAGTGAAGTGCAAAACAAAACTTTAAAAAGATACCCACTTCACACAATTTAGGATGATTTCTATCCAAAAAAAAAAAAGATTTAAAATAACATGTGTTGAGGACCAGAGACATACTGTGGTTGCCTTACCATCATCGACCCAGGTTTGACCCCCAGCACTCCATATGGTCCCCTGAGCACCAGGAGTGGTCGCCGAGCACAGAGCTAGGAGTAAATTCTAAACACTTCAGATGTGCCCTATCTCAAAAACAAAATTTGAAAAAAAATGTTGGCAGGGATGTGGATAAATTCAAAGTTTTGTGTCCTGTGGATGAGCATGTAAATGAGATTGCTGCTAGGGAGATGGGATTGATTTTAAAATAAAAAATATAATTATCATATGACCCAGCAAATGTAATTTGGCGATTCAATTCTGGGTCTGTAGCCAAAAACAATTTAAGTCAGGGTCTTAAAGAGATATTTATACCTGTCGTGTTTACACCAGCATTATTCACAGTACTAACTCAGAAGGCATTGATTTTATCCCTCACTGTGTCCACGCTACTAGATTAGGGCGGAGTAAGACACTGGTGTTCATTTAGTGCTTCTAGAACGAACAACAAGTGAATTAATGACACCTAACAGGCAACATAATTGAATCAAGGGTGTTTGGTTTTTTGTTTTGTTTTGTTTTGTTTTCGGTTTTGTTGTTGTTGTTGGCATGAGAGTGGGAGGGGTTGTCTATTAACCAGGAAATACAAAAATAATTTTGTAAGAAAAGTTTTTGTATGTTTCGTTAAGAGTCATTTTATGTCAAGTTTTACTTATCTAACAATTAAGTAATCTAAAAGGACCACCACACCACCTGAATACTCATTCTGACCTCACCCTGCAAGATTCATGCCAGACTTTCCCTCAATTTTCTCATCTTTAAGTTGGAGGAAGGAAAAATTTTTTAAATATATTTTTAAAGTCAGAAGAAGGAAGCTTCTCTTCCCAATTTATAGATTCATTGTGAAGTTCAAATGGGAAAAAAATACAACTCTCTTTCAAAAGTGTAAATCACACGTAGGAAATGTAGTTTGTGAACTCATCATGCTCTTTGATCTTAGCCAAAAGGCCAAGAAGTGATCATCATGCTCTTTGAAAAGATAAATGCTCCCATTTATCTTTTTTTTTTCTAATCTGTGCTTTTTTTTTATCCCAGATTTATTGGTTTCCATCTGATGGTGTGTGGGACCCAGGCTCAAGGAGAGAGAGCAACGGACAAGCAACATCCATTTGAAGGCAAGCACTGCCCCCTGGTGGAAATAGAAGCACAGGGCCAATGTGCTCAATAATGTGTCTTAGAGAAAGGGGATGCAGATTCTAAGTGATTTCAAGAAATTACTTACTTAAACTCATGCTATTTTTTTGTAAAACAACTTTTTTGGGGGGTCACACACAGCTATGCTCAGGGGTTACTCCTGGCTCTGCACTCAGGAGTTATTCCTAGTGATGCTTGGGGGACCATATGGGATGCCAGAGATTGAACCCCTGTCAGGAGCGTGCAAGGCTGTGCTATTGCTCTGGCCCCGTAAAACAACTTCTTGCTTCTCTTGTCACAAATGTTTTTATGAAATATTTTCTTTACAGATGCAAAATATAGATATACTCAACTATTATGTCTAATTATTATTTGCAGTTAATAATCTGGCACTGAAGAAATTTCTTATTTAAAATTAATTTTTTATTGAATCACTGCATCATCATGAGATACAGCTACAAAGCTTTCTTATTTTCAGTCATACAATGTTCTAACACCCATCCCTCCACCAATGTACATTTCCCACCACCAATACCCACCTAATCCCTTCCCCCACCCCAGCCTGCCTCTATGGCAGGCTCTCTCTCTCTCCTCTCTCTCTCTCTCTCTCTCTCTCTCTCTCTCTCTCTCTCTCTCTCTCTCCTTTTGGACATTATTATTTGCAGTCCAGTACTGAAAGGTTATCATGTTTTGTTGTTTACTCACTCACTGAAGAAATTTCGAATTCTTAATATACTAATATTCTTGTGGTTTAATATTTCTATTTTATTTTTGATAAATTTTTGACATTTTTACACAATGATAATAATTTTGCACAATAATTCTACTCAATGTTTCACACCCCTTAAACTATTTAAGACAGTACAAGTAAATATTCATGTTAGCATGGACTATTAAGAATAATTATCTCTAAAATGCATTGATAACGCCTTTATCTCAGAGCCTCCTAGAAGCTACGTTAGTTCTTCATAGGATCTATTTTTCTGGGTCTCCATTATCTTAGATGAGGTGATTCCTAAGGTTCTCCACCCATCTGAGAAGATGTCACCACTTTTGTTAAAGACTTTGAGATTAGGCCAGAATCTGTAAAACTCCTTGAGGAAAAGATTAGCAGACCACTGTAAGATATGGCCCTCAGAGAGGTTTTCAGCTCTTTGGCTCAATTGGCAAAGATAATAAATTTTAAAAATTAAGCAAATGGGACTTTATCAAATTCAAGAGGTTTTACATGGCAAAAGAAACTTGGCTAAGAAAAAAGATGCACGGTCCTCCCGTTGTTCATCGATTTGCTCAAGTGGGCCGAGTAACGTCCATCTTGAGACTTGTACTGTGTTTGGCATATTGAATACATCACGGTAGCTTGCCGTGCGGGCGTGATACTCTCAGTAGCTCACTGGGCTCTCGGAGAGGGACAGAGGAATCAAACCCGGCTTGGCTGGGCCAGCTGCGTGCAAGGCAAGCGCCCTACCACTGGGCTATCGCTCCAGCCCAAAAGATGCAACACCAAATAAAAAAAAATTACATGCCATATATCAGATAAAGGACTAATATCCAGGATCTAGAAAGCACTCACAAAACTCAATAACCAAAAAGCGAATAATCCCATCAAAAATGGGAAGAGGATGGGGCTGGAGTAATAAATAGTACAATGGGTAGGGAGTTTGCCTTGCACACAGCTGACCCGGGTTCAATTCCCAGCATCCCATATGGATCCCCAAGCACTGCCAGGAGTAATTCCTGAGTGCAGAGCCAGGAGTAACCCCTGTGCATCCCAGGGTGTGACTCAAAAAGAAAAAAAAGGGGGTGCGGCGAGGAGAGAGTAGATAGTTCCACGAAAAGGACATATGGGTAGCCAGTAGGTGTATGAAAAAGTGTCATTAGAACATTTTACCAGAGAAATACAAATCAAAACAGCAAAGAGATATCATCTCTTATAGTGAGAATTACATGTATCAAAAGTCTGAAAACAACCAGTGTTAGTGCGGATGTGGTTTAAAAAAAAGAGGGAGGTTAACCCTCACTCACTGTTGGTGGGAAAGTCATCTGGTTCAACTTCTATGGAAAACTGTATGAGATATCATCAAAAAAGAAAGAAAGGAGTTTCCATATGACCTAACAATTCCACTTCCTGGCATCTACACCCCAAACACCCGAACATTAATTCGAAAAGATAAATGTGCATATCTAAGTTCCTTGCTGCGCTTAGTATAATGACCAGAATATGGAAGTAACCCAAATGTCCAATGATGGATGAAGAAGCTGAAATCTTTTTTTTTTTCAATGCAACGTCTTTTATTAATTGTTTAAAGGAAGGAGATCCTTATAACAGTTCATTTCTTCTGTATTGAACTGGCTTTGGAGAAAAATAACCTCTTCTGTTTTGAAGCTAAAAATCCATCTCAGTCCCTTTAGAAAATCAACCTGGAGAGGAACTGATGAACTGATGATGGTCAGTCTAACTTGTTAGAGTACAAAATGGAAGGCTTGTTGTCACAAGCAGAGGCCTCTCTCTGCTTTTTTTCCCCTTTTTTTTATTTATTTTTTTTAACTTTTTTTTAAATTTTTTTATTTATTTATTTTTTAATAGTGAGGCACCATAAGGTACAGTTGTAGACTTACACATTTTTGTGCTTGGGTTTCGATTATACAATGATCAAACACCCATCCCTCCACCGGTGCGCATTTCCCACCACCACGGATCCCAGCATCCCCTCCCCCCCCAACCCCCATCCCACCCTGCCTCTGTGGCAGGGCATTTCCCTCTCTCTCCTTTTGAGTGCCATGGTCGGCAAAAGAGGCATTGAGTGGCAATCATGCTTGGTCGACAGTCTACCCTCAGCATGCTCTCCCATCGTGGGCGGATCCTCCCAACACCCTTTATTTGGTGTTCCCTTCTCTTTCTGAGCTCCCCCTTCCCCTAACATGTGTGGTTGTCCTCCGGGTCATTGAGTAAAATTCCTGGTACTAATCTCTGCCATACTTGGGTGTTAGTTTCCTATTTTGTTACTTTATTTTCCCCAGATGAATGCAATCTTTCTATGTCTATCCCTTTCTTTCTGAGTCATTTCGCTTAACATGATACTTTCCATGTAGTACCACTTGTATGTAAACTTCATGACTTCGTCTTTTCTAACAGCTACATAGTACTCCATTGTGTAAATGTGCCAGAGTTTCTTCAACCAGTCATTTGTTCTCGGGCACTCAGGTTTTTTCCAGATTCTGGCTATTGTAAAGAGTGCTGCAATAAACAGACAATTGCAGATGTCACTTCGGCTATACTTTTTTGCCTCTCTGGGATATATTCCCAGGAGTGGTATTGCTGGGTCAAATGGGAGCTCAATTTCTAGTTTTTTGAGAATCATCCATACTGTTTTCCAGAAGGGCTGAACTAGTCGGCATTCCCACCAACAGTGAAGGAGTGTCCCTTTCTCACCACATCCGCGCCAGCACCGGTTGCTTTTGTTCTTGTGGATATGGGCCAGTCTCTGTGGTGTGAGGTGATACCTCATTGTGGTTTTGATCTGCATCTCCCTGATGATTAATGATGTGGAACATTTTCTCATGTGTCTTTTAGCCATTCGGATTTCTTCTTTGTCAAAGGTTCTATTCATTTAATCTCCCCATTTTTTGATGGGGTTGAATGTTTTCTTTTTGTGGAGTTGAACCAGTATTTTGTATATCCTTGAAATTAACCCCTTATCAGATGTGTAGTTGGCGAATATCCTTTCCCATTCAGTTGACTGTCTTTGTATTTTGGTCACTGTTTCTTTTGAGGTGCAGAAGCTTCTTAGTTTAAGATAGTCCCATTTATCTATCTCTGTTTTCACTTGCTTGGCCAGCGGTGTGACATCTTTGAAGACACTATTAGCTTCTATGTCATGAAGGGTTTTGCCAACATTTTCCTCAATGTATCTTATAGATTCCGGTCTGATGT
Organism: Sorex fumeus; assembly: GCF_029834395.1. NCBI lineage: Eukaryota > Metazoa > Chordata > Mammalia > Eulipotyphla > Soricidae > Sorex > Sorex fumeus. The sequence goes on along the minus strand of NW_026606120.1, from coordinate 74,565,713 downwards.
TGAGGTCTTTAATCCACTTAGATCTTACTTTTGTACATGGAGTTAGGCAGAGATCTGAGCCCATTTTTTTGCATATAGCCGTCCAGTTTTGCCAGCATAATTTGTTAAAGAGGCTTTTTCCTGCTCCACTTCACTTTTCTTGCCCCCTTATCGAAGATTAGATGCTCGTATGAGAAGCTGAAATCTTACAATTCACTGGCACTTCCATATTAATCTCATTTAGTTTTTAATGTAAAGTTCATCTTTTGAGGTTAATGCCATCCAAATTACCCTCACCACTATCAAGTCATCCAAGAGCCTTGGCATCTGGTTCACAGTCAATCTTTCCCATCTCTTGCCATGAATAATAGACTTCATTCATGCCTATGTCCCTGGCTTATTTAACACCATTATCTAAAGGTTCCTAACCTTCTCCAATGGCTTTTTGGTTAATCCACTTTTTTTCCCTCTTATTCTGGTGACTGTTGGGTCTATTCTCCATCATTATTCATTGTACTTTATCAAAATCTGAGTTGATGTTACTTTAAAATTCTAGACTCGGGGCTGAGCGATAGTACAGAGTGTAAGAGTACTATAGCACGCGGCCAAACTGGGTTCAATCCTCATCATCCCATATGGTTCCCCCCAGCACTGCCAGGAGTAATTTCCAAGTGCAGAGCCAAGAGCAACCCCTGAGCATCGCTGGGTGTGACTCAAAAAGCAAAAAATAAAATAAAAATAATTTTAAAATAAAATAAAATTCTAGACTCTGGCTTCCCCCGTCCAACTTAACCAACTTCCTTCTCATCCACTTATCTCTGGCTCATGCCATGTCTGCTCCATGACCTTATAAACATGCCCAGTGATTCAGCCCTTATCTTTTTCCCTCTTGTCTTACCTCCCTCTTTTTCATATAACCATACAGTCAGTCAGCTCAACCATTTTCTGAAGCACATCAGAAAATTCTTTGTAATCCCCTTTTTCTTCTTTGACCCTCCCTTCAAATTCCAAAATAGTATTCCAGTATAGAATAGTATTTTTTAAAAGCACTTTTTTTTGCTTAGACGGTCTAAAACATACCTTTCAGTACCTAATGGTTCTTTATATGTCTTTCTGTTAATTAAGACCTGACTGTAGCTGATGGTACTCTATAACAACCTTCTTTAACTTATAAAACTTTATAATACCCTGTGCCACATAATGATGCCATATTCTTAGGTCTAGATGAAAGTAAAGGATTACTCACTCAAAATTAAAAGTTAAAATAATGAACTTAATATAGAATAGACCCTACTATATTTAAGATAACAAATATCCTGAAGCAACATCCAGGGAAGTTAGACGTTAATTTAAAAAAAAAATCTATCCAATTATACATAATTTCATGCTAATCTGAGTGATGCCAGTTTTCTTTTGGCATGCCTAATAGAAACACCCCAATAATTGTATATAAAAGCACAACAAAATCATCAGCACACAATATTCCGTTCTTCTTTGAAGTTGCAGCCATCAACAGACGAGGTGAAGAACCCTCTTACCGCCATGTCTCTCCGCTTTTCTACTGGGTCCAGGCATATTTGTTTACGGTCTGGAACTGGATCCGGCAGACCCTCGAATGGAGGTGCAGGTTTTGCCGGCAACAATGCATGTGGCAGCTCCCTTACTGGAAGTGGATTTTCCTGTGCTTTGGGAGGGGGCTTGGGCAGTATTCCTGGTGGAAACCATCCTGGTGGTATCCTTGGAAATGCTGCTGGTGCTGGCTTTGCTGGAAGTGATGGGGGCCTCCTCTCTGGGAATGAGAAGGTGACCATGCAGAATCTCAATGACCGCTTAGCCTCCTACCTGGATAATGTGCGTGCTCTGGAAGAGGCCAACGCTGAACTAGAAAGGAAAATTAAGAGCTGGTATGAAAAATATGGACCTGGATCTTGTCGTGGACTTGACCAGGACTATAGCAGATATCACCTATCGATTGAAGATCTTAAGACTAAGGTGAGGAACAATAAATGTGGAACTGGTTATAATATTTCTAAATTACATAACAAGGGGCTGGAAATATTGCTCAGTGGGTAAAGTATTCTTAACTTGCATCGGTCTAACTTGAGTTTGATCCTTCAGCTGTCTATTTGGTCCCCCAAGCCCCACCAGGAGTGTGATCCCTAAGCACACATCTAGGAGTAAGCCCTGAGCACCACCAAGTGTGCCCCCCCCCACAAAAAAAAAGAATTACCTAGCAAAAAGAATAAAACAACAGGAAATTCTGCATAACTTGTCTGCATTTTATCCTCTATTATGATAAATAATTATTTCTATTATTCAAAACAGGAACTTTGATTTGTGAATTTCAGTGTACCTTAAATACTACTGGTTCCACTATTATTTTGAAATACATCCACTGATAAAAATTTTTATATCCTATAAGATATATGAATATGTGAGCAGAAATAACGTCATATCTGTAAATTTTAATTTGATCTCAATCATCTAGGTTGTAACTTATGAAAGCAATATTTTGTGCACGAACTTCATCACACAACAAGCTTATTTCACACAATGATAAATGTAAGAGCAGATTTATTTGGTGTGCTCTCCCTTTTAATTTCTTCCAGATAATCGCATCGACGACTGCAAATGCTAATGTTATTCTGCAGATTGATAATGCCAGGTTGGCTGCTGATGATTTCCGGCTCAAGTAAGTGATAAAAATTACCGTGTGCTAGAAAAACATTGCTGTTATTAACTTGCACAATAAAATTTCAATTTCAACTAAACTAGAATAAACTATCATCCTTAGCTTAGAATTAAATGAAGCAATGCTTATACTACAACATACTAGAACACAAAGCATGTTCTATTGTTATACTCAACTGTACTCACAACAAATTTAAACATAGTATTACATTTTGGGGACAAAAATATCACGGAATTTCTATCTCTTCCTAGAACAATGCCTAGTGGATTCTTAGTACTGATTAACAAGTAAAACATATTGTCTAACTAAAATCCTAAAATAGTATCTTTTTATTTTGTTGATATTTGTCATTTAAATATATTTGACTAAATCACTGCAGCTTTTCCCACACAGAATTGGGGTGTGGAGTGGAGGCGGATCTTCTTTGTATACTTTGATAATATTTAGATTCCTGATTCAATTTGCTACTCACAGTTCAAAGCCATGGAGGTTTGACTCTTCATCGCGTGTGAGAGTCTGCCTTGTGCTGAAATTCATTTCCTGCCTCCCAAGGTACGAAAATGAGCTCAGCCTTCATCAAAACACAGAGGCTGATATCAATGGGATGCGGCGGGTGCTGGACGAGCTGACCCTCTGCAGGACTGACCAGGAGCTACAGTATGAGTCCCTGAGCGAGGAGATGACATACCTCAAGAAGAATCACGAAGAGGTAGGAGAAGCTTTCCTTCAAGTGCAAACATAGTTCCATATGTTTTAGATACTTGCATGGAGGACAATATGTCAAAAAAAAAGAATAAACCAAGCTCATTGTAATAATTCTAACAATGCCAAGGGATAGAAAGTAAGAATTCCATTTCTCCCACTTTGCCCTTCTAATTATCATCCCCCAATGTAACAAATAGGAGTTACTGGATCTGTATCATTCCATTTCTTATTCAGAAACAGCCTACCCTTTTCAAAACAAAGCGTTACTTTTGCTTTGATACAACCATCTTTCTCTCCACTGGACTATATTTTGTGTTCATCTAAGCCTATCTTGAGGTTAACGGTCTCTCAAAAGATCTCTCTGACAAATGCTATCAATTTTCTCTCTGCTGATGAGCCTGGCTTTACTGTAATGTTGAATCCTGCAAAATAACAAAACCCATTATAGGATACATAAAACTAGGAAACTTCAAGTATTCTACCAAAGAAATAAAGGTTTTCGCAAACATAATCACAAAAGTGTTGAAAATCATGGATACAGTTTTCAGAAAATACTCTTCAGTGGGAATACATAGAATACTATCATTGAAGATGATGAGTAAAGCCACAACACCGTTGAGAAATGTCTCTAACACCAAAACTACTCAGCACTAACACACACACACACACACACACACACACACACACACACACGAGAAAACTATGGGAGAGGAGAAAAGAAGGGAATTCGAAAATAAGAGAGAGAGAAAGAGAGAGTGAGCAAGAGAGAGAGAGAGAGAGGGAGAGAGAGATCTAGGAGAAAGAAAAGTCCCAGGGCAGAAGGATGAAAAGAGAGGGGCTATGGGTGAGCATTCACTGAGAGCACCCAACAGGGCTGTGATTGTGACAATCAGAAAAAAAGAGAGACCCAGAGAACAGGCAGGTCCACTGCAGTTGCCAGCAGGGTTTCCCTCTAGTCCAGGGGGTACAAAGGGTGCACTGTGCCCCTTAAATAGTATTAACTGGATGTAGAGTGGATCCAGAGTAGAACTCCTAACATCACATCCCCTGAGAATGCCCCGTTGTCTCCCACTCACCCTTGACCATTCTTCCCAAGAAACCCTCAAGAAGTCAATTTGCACCAACAAGAATTTTTCTCAGGCCAGGAGGTAGCAGAAGGCCCAGGGCCACAGTCTTCATGAACTGAAAGTCTGGTACCTCTGGATGGAATCATGGAGGGTCCCTGTCGATCACCTGCTGGGATGGCCCCAGCCGTACCCAGGAATAGAGTGCACAAGTCTCTGTGCATTGTCGCCTGAGCATTAGACCACCAGGGCTGGTTGGTCCAGTATAAGTTGTAGAGGCCTCTGAGCAATGCCTGTGAGACACCCCCTTCCACCCCCCGCAACACACACACACACACACACACACACACACACACACAAGTTCCCCGCTCCCACCCCCTCCACCCGGAGCCAATTTTTTTCTTCTCCTAGAATCAGACACAAAACCTCAAAAAGAATGTGGAAATTAAATTATTTCCCTGGACAATGTAAATCTTTTACTCTTGGTAGCTCCTGGGGAAGGATGGTTTAAGAAAGCAGTTTTACCAGTTGAGCAAGTGCTGTTACAAAGGGAAAAGTTCCTTTTAGCTTAAGGACTTAAGAACAACCTAGCTTAAGAACTAAAGCTGAGGTCATTCATCAGAGAATTCTGAGTCCGTAGGTGATTGGACTTGAGGCTGGGCTCATCCAGAGCAATGTTGCCTCTGGGTCAGGTGTGCAGAGACTGAAGGCTTTCCCACAGACGCACCGCAGAGAACAGTTCCCGTTTGCCAGATGCAGGCTCAGGTTTGCAGGGCAGGAATTTGGAGTGCGCGAATTAATTCTCTTCCCGAGAAGCTGCCCAGCCGTTTCCTCAATAACAGTGTGCTTCAAAACTCAGCTCTTCTGATTGAAGAGTATAAAACACGGCACATTTGAGTGGTGGTTCTGGTAGTGACTTTTGCATTAACGAATCAGTCATTAAATAGATGATTAGCAGGATGATGCAACTGTGGGTTTTGTGTTGGTTCTGTCTCTCTCTCTCTCTTTCTCTCTTTCAATTTTTTGAACCTTGGAAGGTAAAGTCACACCTGGGAAAACGCCTCTGGGGACTTGAGGGGAGCTGCTAGTGCCCCCCACCCAAGGTGCCCACCTGGTTCGCTTCCCCCGCAGGAAATGAAGGCATTGCAGTGCGCGGCGGGGGGCAACGTGAACGTGGAGATGAACGCGGCGCCGGGTGTGGACCTCACGGTGCTGCTCAACAACATGCGCGCCGAGTACGAGGACCTGGCGGAGCAGAACCGCAGGGACGCCGAAGCCTGGTTCAATGAGAAGGTGCGGCCACCTCGGGAACCCTTCTCAGGACTGGGGGGTGAGGGTGAGGGGCGCCCCGGCCACCCCTAGTCACCTGGGCGCCCGCCTTGCAGAGCGCCACCCTGCAGCAGCAGATCTCCGACGACGCGGGCGCTGCCACATCTGCCAGGAACGAGCTGACCGAGATGAAGCGCTCCTTGCAGACGCTGGAGATCGAGCTGCAGTCCCTGCTGGCCATGGTAGGTGAGGGCCCGAGCGCGCTGCTGGCTATGGTGAGGCCTGGGCGCGCCCCGACGGCGGGTTTCGTCGGCCCTGCGGGCGCTTTTCTCGCTGGCAGGCGCGCACACTGGCATGGCAGAGACACGCAGAGCTAATCTGGACTCTTCTGCCGACTGGACGTGTTGGGCAGACGTAGGTGTTTCCGACACCCCAGGCCGACTAATGGGACCCACTTCCCTCGTGGCGGATAAAAGCCACCAGTGCTTTCAAGAGGCAGAGAAAAGGAGGGCTCCCCTGTGTTCTCCCAGAACCTCTGCCAGTCTCTTCATTCCTCCCCAGGGGGACAAGGTCCCCGCCCCCTACCCCACAGAGCCCTGCATTCAACAACAACACCCTCCAACACCCCCAAAGGAAGTTCATTTAGCCTTGGGTGGTCCTCACCCTAATCTCCAAAGTAACTGCTAGTGGTGGTGGTGGTGGTGATGATGATGATGATGATGATGATGATGATGATGATGATGTGTGTGTGTGTGTGTGTGTGTGTGTGTGTGCGTGTGGTGCAAAAGCACTGTAAGCACTAAGAATTTGAGGACATTACATTAGCCAAGGCTAAATGGACTTCCTTTGGGGGTGTGGACTGGGAGCACCCAAAAGACTTGATTTCAGGAATTGTCACACAGGTATGATAAAGAGTTCTGTCCCCTACACAACCTTTCCCTTCCACAGCACATTAGGAGGGATTTAAGGGAAGAGTGACTATTATGACACAAATGAGCATTGATCCCAGAAGGAAAAGATGGTTCAAAATCTGTGTTTTGATTATACCACCCTCAAAATGATCACTACTTTCCTACCCACTGGGCTTTCTACTGGACACTTGTTTTCCTCTGACTCATCCCAGCTAAGCCTTCCCCCTCTTCTCCTCCCCATGACACGCGTAACAGACACCCTCCCTGCCACTCTGGGTTCCTAGAATATCCCTGGCTCCCTTCCTCACTCCCTTCTTTCCAGCATCTAGATTCCTGCTGCTGAGCCCAGATCCTGCCTGCTATTCCGAGCTCTAACAAAGAAAATCCTCAGTTCCCAGAATCCTGAGCGTTTTCACATAGAAGCCTTGATGTTAGAAAGTGGTTTGTTAGAATCTGTGCTGTTTGGAGTCTTATTAGAATCTGTGCTATCTGGAGTCATAGCTTGGGTGCGTAAGGTAATATAATTGTTAAAGATTAATTTAACAAACAACTGAGTGATAGATTGGTGTCTGCAGAGACCCTAACTTTCATGCCTGAGATTCTTTGGTAGTAGGACAAATTCAAAGCTTGCTCTTCTATCATTTAATATGGGAATATTGTGTGAGTTGGGAATTGTCTGAATGTGCAGCTGGTTTGTATTCCCTGTAGCAAATGAAGGGCCAAGTTCATTTGCCGTCTTTCCTTAATCTACAAGCCAAGACTTGACAATGAAAGGCAGAACAGACATGGAGACTCTCTGATTAAGGAGAATACTAGAAACCATTTTTTAAAAATTGCTTCATTTTTTAAATGAGGACATGAGGAGGACTGCTCATCAGGGAAACTTGTATTTTAAATGGTTCTACAACCACCTCAACATCTTACCATTCACTTACCTCACCTTTCCATTGGCCCTCCAACTCACTTTGCACCCCCCCACCCCCGCAGCACCCAGCAGTGCCCATAGCAAGCACCAGTCATCTGTTTAGACCAGCTGGCTGACATCTATTCATCCCAGCATCTGTTCGTGTAGGGCTAGAGCGATAGCACAGCGGTAGGGCGTTTGCCTTGCACGCAGCCAACATGGCCAACCCGAGTTCGATTCCTCCGCCCCTCTCGGAGAGCCCGGCAAGCTACCGAGAGTATCTCGCCCGCACGGCAGGGCCTGACAAGCTCCCCGTGACATATTCGATATGCCAAACACAGTAACAACAAAGTCTCCAATGGAGATGTTACTGGGTCCGCTCGAGCAAATTGATGATCAACGGGAGGGCCTTTACTTTTTACTTTTATCTGTTCGTGTGATGAATACTTCGTTAACTCCCACTTATAATCTTAGAATGAGGTCAATAGACAACATATTTTACAAGATACCAATTTTAACTAATATAATGCCATAACTGCAATAAAAAAAAGAAGAGCATTTTTAAATAAAATAGATTAAAGAGTTTGGCCAGCTCTCCTAAAATGTCTTATGAAAAAAGGCAGAGGTTTGAGTCAGAGATAACAGTGAGTAAAGCGCTTGCTTTGCACATGGCCAACCCAGTTCAGTTC